>NC_086111.1:76826421-77450828 GCF_963921235.1 Mobula hypostoma
TAAATTCACTAAGTACGGGAGGCAGAGTTTAAAATAGAACTGATTTATTTGTCTCAGATCCAGAATATTAAACACCAGTCCCATTAAAGGTGAATGTGCAGCAGAAGAAACTCCTCCCATGCCCAGTGACCAGGGTGCAGAACTGGGTATGGTGAGCAGCAGCAATAATTGCAGAGTTCAGCAACGACAGTCACTCTCGAAATTGCATTCAGCATGGTGATGGAGAAATATCCAGCATGCAGCTTATTGAAACTTCCTCCCCAGTGTGAACCCGGTAGTGTGTCACAAGTGCAACTTGCTGTAAGGTTTCACTGCTAATGTAATGGCCTCTCTGCAATGTTTCACTGCCAAAGTAATGGTTTCTCTGTAGCAGCACTGTTTAGGTTACGATTAGAGATAACAGGGTTTTGGAGTGTGTGGCTATCCAATGACGGAAATGTTCTTTCTTGTGAGTCTGGAAGAGAGATTTTCATGGTCTTTTGCTGGGGAGAGATGAGAAGACACGAATGGAGAGAGTGGGCTCTTTTTTTGTGATTTCTTTACTAACCCTATAGTCAAAGTAATAATTATAACGCTCAATCGTTTAATTGCATACTGTATACTGTTTGTTATTTTGGGGTACTGATTTGTAACAGGGGACACATCACGCAGCATCCACCCAAATGATATTTCTCAAGTTTGGCCGGTCTGGGGGACTATCACCCCTATTTTAAGCAAGAGTTACATGAGGTTAGATGACTGAGTGAATCGCTTCCCACATTCAGAGCAGGTGAACGGCCACTCCCCAGTGTGAACTCGCTGGTGTCTTTGTAGTTGAGATGAAAAAGTGAATCATTTCCCACAGTCTGAGCAGGTGAACAGCCTCTCCCCGGTGTGAACTCGCTGGTGTGCCATAAGGGTGGATGACTGAGTGAATCCCTTCCCGCAGTCTAAGTAGGTGAATGGCTTCTCCCCAGAGTGAACTCGCTGGTGTACCAGTAGGTCGGATGACTGAGTGAATCTCCTCCTGCAGTCTGAGCAGGTGATCAGCCTCTACCCAGTGTGAACTTGCTGGTGTCTTTGTAGTTGAGATGACCGAGTGAACCCTTTCCCACAGTCTGAGCAGGTGAACAGCCGCTACCTGGTGTGAACTCGCCAGTGTTCCATTAGGGTGGATGACTGAGTGAATTCCTTCCCGCAGTCTAAGCAGGTGAATGGCCTCTCCCCAATGTGAACTCGCTGATGTTCCTTCAGTTTAGATGAGCAAGTGAATCCCTTCCCACAGTCTGAACAAGTGAATGGCCTCTCCCCAGTGTGAACTCGCTGATGTACCTTCAGGTGAGATGAGCAAGTGAATCCCTTCCCGCAGTCTGAGCAGGTGAACGGCCTCTCCCCAGTGTGAACTCGCTGATGTACCTTCAGTCGGTATGACGAAGTAAATCCCTTCCCACAATCTGAGCAGGTGAACGGCCTCTCCCCAGTGTGAACTCGCTGATGTACCTTCAGGTGAGATGAGGAAGTGAATCCCTTCCCACAGTCTGAGCAGGTGAACGGCCTCTCTCCAGTGTGAACTCGCTGATGTACTTTCAGTTGGGATGACCAAGTGAATCCCTTCCCACAGTCTGAGCAGGTGAATGGCCTCTCCCCAGTGTGAACTCGCTGGTGTGCCATTAGGGTGTATAACTGAGTGAATCCCTTCCCACAGTCTGAGCAGGTGAACGGCCTCTCCCCAGTGTGAACTCGCTGGTGTGCCATTAGGGTGGATGACTGAGTGAATCCCTTCCCACAGTCTGAGCAGGTGAACGGCCTCTCTCCAGTGTGAACTCGCTGATGTACCTTCAGTTTAGATGAGCAAGTGAATCCCTTCCCACAGTCTGAGCAGGAGAATGGCCCCTCTCCAGTGTGAACTCGCTGATGTACCTTCAGTTTAGATGAGGAAGTGAATCCCTTCCCACAGTCTGAGCAGGTGAATGGCCTCTCTGCAGTGTGAAGTTGTTGGTGTGCCATTAGGGTGAATGGGTGAGTGAATCCCTTCCCACAGTCTGAGCAGGTGAACGGCCTCTCCCCAGTGTGAACTCGCTGGTGTGTCATTAGGGCGGATGACTGAGTGAATCCCTTCCCACAGTCTGAGCAGGTGAACGGCCTCTCCCCAGTGTGAACTCGCTGGTGTGTCATTAGGGCGGACGACTGAGTGAATCCCTTCCCACAGTCTGAGCAGGTGAATGGCCTCTCTCCAGTGTGAACTCGCTGATGTACCTTCAGTTGGGATGACGAAGTAAATCCCTTCCCACAGTCTGAGCAGGTGAATGGCCTCTCTCCAGTGTGAACTCGCTGATGTACCTTCAGTTTAGATGACTGTGTGAATCCCTTCCCACATTCTGAGCAGGTGAATGGCCTCTCCCCAGTGTGAACTAGGTGGTGTGACATTAGGGTGGATGACTGAGTGAAACCCTTCCCACAGTCTGAGCAGGTGAACGGCCTCTCTCCAGTGTGAGCTCGCCGATGTTTCTGCAGTTGGGATGACCAAGTGAATTCCTTCCCACAGTCTGAGCATGTGAATGGCCTCTTCCCAGTGTGAACTCTCTGATGTACCTTCAGTTTAGATGACTGAGTGAATCCTTTCCCACAGTCCGAGCAGGTGAACGGCCGCTCCCCGGTGTGAACTCGCTGGTGAGCCATTAGGTCAGATGACTGAGTGAATCCTTCCCCACAAATTCAGCAGATGACCAGCCTCCGCCCAGGGTGAACTGACTGGTATGTCTGCAGCTGGGAAGACTGACTGAATCCCTTCTCACAAGCAAATAGGTGAATGGCCTTGTCCCAGTTTGAACTTGCTGTTGTACCTTCAGTTGAGATGACCGACTGAATCCTTTCCCACTGTCTGAGCAGATGAATGGGTTCCCCCTGTGTAAAATGATCGGTGTGCCAATCGGTCAGATGATCGAGTGAATCCCTCCTGATAGTCTGAGCAGGAAGGATGATCGAGTTAATCCCTTGCTCCACTTCTTAATTATTTGGACAGAGACTACAAAACTGGCGTGTTGTGTTCGAGATACCCGTAGACAAATTCCTTGTCAGTTTCAACCTGTAAAAAGATTTACAAAATCCATCAATGGGTTTAGGACAACATTTCAGCTGACAATCATTTGAGTTGTCAAGGTGTGATCTGACATCATACTGTTACAGTGAGGTTCAACACAAGTTGGAGAGAGAAATCATCTTCTAACCGGGCACAGTGCTGGTATCTGGGATGACCATGAAATTCTCTGAAGCTTTTTCTGTCTCTATAAGAATGGGGCATTTCTGCCATCTCCAATCTATGACCTGGCTCAGTCTGACTCTCTGCATTGGTATTATTCCCTGTTCCCACTGAGCTGCATGGGTGTCTGGCCCCACAGGAACTGAAACATTCTCACACAAATAGCCGACAGTGCATTCCATGCACCCACCACTCTCTGTGTAAAAAAAACTTACCCCTGAAATCCCCTCAGTATCTATTTCAAAGCACCTTGAAACTATGCCCCCTCGTGCTAGCCATTTTAGCCCTGGGAAAAAACCTGTGGCAGTACACACGATCAATGCCCCTCATCATCTTATACACCTGAAAAAGGCTCTAAGTATAAACAAGAAAATTGTACATTGCTTCGCGGATTTGTTGGAAGTATACAAAATTATGAGGGTATAGATAGGATAAATGCAAGCAACTTTTTCCACTGAGGTTGGGTGGGACGACAACCAGAGGTCGTGGGTACATGGGGAAGGTGAAAATTTAATGGGAGCATGTGGAAAATCTCTTTACTGAAATGGTCGTGAGAATGTGGAATGAGATGCCAGCACAAGAGGTGAATATGACCCATAGAACCATAGAAACTACAGCACAGAAACAGGCCTTTTGGCCCTTCTTGGCTGTGCCAAACCATTTTCTGCCTAATCCCACTGACCTTGGTTTCACCATTTAAAAGAAGTTTGAATGTGAGCCTGGATGGTAGGGGTGTGGAGGGCGATGGTCCTGGTGCAGGTGGTTGCATTAGACAGCTTAAATGTTTTTTCCACATTGCCCAGATGGGCCAGATAGCCTGTTTCCGTACTGAACTTCTCCTTGTTTCTATGAGAGAAACTGGCCAAACTTGTTTGGAAGGGAAAACTGGCAGGAGTGACAATGGAGCAACAACGGCTGGAGTTTCTGGGAGCAATTTGGGAGGTGAGTGATCGATACATCCCAAAGAAGTGGAAGCATTGGACAGGCAGGAGGACACAACTGTGGCTGAAATGAGAAGCCAACGTCAACATAACGTTGGGAGTTGGGAGGAGGAGAAGATGGCGGCGCGACGCAACGCGCACGGCCTCTCCGGTGATGAATATCTGTAATCTGTCAAGTAGGAGGCCATGCACAATCCTGATTTGATAGAGACAAATGTGAGAGCACGGAGGAACATCTGGTGAAACTTCTGAAATGCCTGCTTCGCTGCCGCTGCTGCTGTGTGATCCGAAATCTCCGGAAGGGAAGGCTCCAAATCCTCGGCTTTGCCTGTTGGTTGGCAGCCGGGGCCAGGATCGAAGCGCTTGGCAGAGATGGTGCTTGGTGTCGGAGGGCTGGTTGGAGGTTCAAAGTTTTCAGATGGACTCAAGAGTCGGACTGTGGTCGGGTGCTTCCAGGCTGCTGCATCGGCAAGTTTGCAGCGCTAGAAGCTCACCGAAGGGAAAGTTTCTTCCTTCTACCATCGGCATGAGATGATGGGGCTATCGGAACTTTGAGAATTTTTTTTATCGTGCCCATGGTCTGTTCTATATCAAATTATGGTATTGTTTTTCACTGTTGTATCTATATGTTATAATTATGTGGTTTCTGTCAGTTTTAGTCTTGGTCTGTCTTGTGTTTCTGTGATATCATACCAGAGGAATATTGTATCATCTTTTAATGCATGCATTTCTAAATGACAATAAACGAGGACTGAGTGTCCTCATAATCTAATAAAAGCCAAAGAGAGGGCAAATAATGACCAAAAACTATTGGGATGCTTTTAGAAACCAACAGAAGATGACTAATAAAAAAGTCGGATGAGCTGAGGGAGTGACATTTTGATATTGTAGTCATTAATGAGTCTTGGTAGCACACAAAAGTCTGAGGCATTTTGAGGAACAAAATATCCGGGGCCTCAATATCTCCTCAAAATCAAGGTTCCCTGCACCAGTTACCTTCCAACTTTTATTTTGGCAAGCACATACAAACCAGACACCCTCAAAATTTCACTTCTGAAGGCCTCCCACGTACCAAGTACTCCTTTGGCAGAAAACAGCCTGTCCCAAACCACACTTGTCAGATCCTTTCTGATACCATCAAAATTGACCTTTCTCCAGCTTAGAATCTCAACCCATGGTCCAGACCTCTCTTTTTCCATATTTACTTGGAACCTCAAGGCATTATGATCACTAGATACAGAGTGTTCCCATACACTAATTTCTGTCATTAGCCTTGGATCATTTCCTAATAGCTTATTGCACACTTCTACGTCAGGAATTCTATGTGCTGATTAAGGGCACATTTTACAAACTCTACCCCATCTAGTCCTTTTACAGTATGGGAGTCCCAGTCAATATATGGAAAGTTAAAATCACTCACTGAATCAACCCTTGTTTCTTGGCATGGTCTGCGACCTCTCTACAAATTTGTTCCTCTAAATCCCTCACACAGTTGAGTGCAACCAAGTCCCAGTAATGGCTACAATATCATAATTCCCTGTCCTGAGCTCATCTGGCTTTCCTATGATGCTTCTTGCATTGTGATATACACAGCTCAGGACAGTCGTCACACCATGCTCAACCTTTTGATTGCTGACTATGAGGGCTGAACAACGTCTGTCTGCTGTCAATAAAACAACCTCTCTGGGACAGCTTCTTCCACCAGTACATCAGACTGATTAATTCATGCTGATACAATTGTATTTCTATGTTATATTGACTGTCCTGTTGTACATACAATTATAAATTACTATAAATTGCACATTGCACATTTAGACGGAGACGTAACATAAAGATTTTTACTCCTCATGTATATGAAGGATATAAGTAGTAAAGTCAATTCAAATCAATTCACCCTCTCCACTATCTGTTCTGTCATTCTGGCTCCCATCCCCCTGAACCTTTAGTTTAACCTCCTTCCCCGCCCCCCCCCCCCCCACAGCAGTAGCAAACCTTACCCCTAGGATATTAGTCCCCTTCTAGTTCTGTTCCCCGAACTAACAAATCCTGTATCACCCCTTTGACATTCCACTGCCAGCTAATTTCCTCCAACACTTTCTAAAGTGGTCCACATATTGTTGTGGGGGATGACCACAAGAGTACTCTGTGGTGGCTATTTAACCTCATCCCACTTCCTGACTCTCACCCAGTTTCCTGTGTCCTGCACCTTGGGTGTAACTCACCTCTCTTCATGTCATATCTATCACCCCCTCCAACTCCTGGATGATCCGGAATTCCTCCATTTCCAGCTCCAACTCCTTAAAGTGCAGGATTAAAAGCTGCAGCTGGATGCACATCTTGCATGTGAAGGCATCAGGGACACTGGAGGTCTCCCCACCTTCCCACCAATGTCCCCTCTAATTTGTAATGACCAGTGTGTGCAAAAATCTTGTGCTGTACAATTTTGACCCAGTGACAGCAACATGTGCACACTGAATTTTATTTATATTAGTCTTCATTTTAACAGCTAGCAAATCACTGTCAATAAGAACTTTTATCTCCTCTGCGTTTGATCAAATTCATCTGCGCACTCACACAACGTATGTGGCAGGCCTGTAGCGGATAATGAAGGATTTTCTCGCCAGAGCATTTGCACCCCGTTCATATGTGATTTGCTTGCTAAATGATGCTTTAAAAAGTCAAATTTCCAAATATCACTCCACTTCTTCCCACTTGCAGATTCTCCAGTAACTTTTGCATCACCACAATACACTACGGTAACAGCAGTTTCTGTATTGTACATAAATATTTCCCCTGAACCCTCTCCCAGGTGACTGACGGTGGTGAACTCATTGATGGCAATGCCAATGAATATGAAGGGAAAGGCAGTAATCTGTCTCATTGGAGTCTGGCACATTTGTGATGTGAAAACTACTTGTATACCCAGAGACATTGGGTCACAACATGCTCTCACGGGTAGAAAAGTCCAGAACAAGAGGAGGCAGAACAAGCAACACAACACACAGAATGCTGGAGGAACTCAGCAGGCCAGGCAGCATCTATGTTAAAGAGTACTAATGCTGAGTTCCTCCAGCAATTTGTGTATGTTGCTTGGATTTCCAGCATCTGCAGATTTTCTCGTTTGTGACTGGAGGAAGAACAAAGGTGATTTTCTCTACAGCTGATGTAAAAGATTTTGTTCCCTTTCTCCGAGTTCCCAATCCTTGCATTTAGACAGCTGGAGCTCAGCTCTGTCTGAGATCCATCGGTTCCCATTCCCTCGGCAGCCGGAAGCTCCCCGGGGCCCGTGTACGGATCGTTGGGCTGAGACAGAGGGAAGAGAGCAGGACAGTCCCGGGATTGAGGGTCACAGTGCCCGCATCTCACAGCAAGTCTCCCCCAGTCGGTGTTGAAATAATTGGCCGGAGAATCTCCCTTACCTGTGCCGACATCCCGAGGCCTGGAGTGTACTGTGCGCATGCGCGGTGTTCGGGACGGTCGCAGCCCTGACGCCTGCGCAGTGGATCGGTGCTCCGGCGACGGCGGGAACTGTTTCAGTTACGGCAACCCACCTTATCAAAGTTGCTGGTGAACGCCGCAGGCCAGGCAGCATCTCTAGGAAGAGGTACAGTCGATGTTTCAGGCCGAGACCCTTCGTCAGGACTAACTGAAGGAAGAGCTAGTAAGAGATTTGAAAGTGGGAGGGGGAGGGGGAGATCCGAAATGATAGGAGAAGACAGGAGGGGGAGGGATGGAGCCAAGAGCTGGACAGGTGATTGGCAAAAGGGATATGAGAGGATCAGGGGACAGGAGGTCCGGGGAGAAAGACAAGGGGGAGGGGCGAAACCCAGACGATGGGCAAGGGGTATAGTGAGAGGGACAGAGGGAGAAAAAGGAGAGAGAGAATAAGAATGTATATATAAATAAATAACGGATGGGGTACGAGGGGGAGGTGGGGCATTAGCGGAAGTTAGAGAAGTCAATGTTCATGCCATCAGGTTGGAGGCTACCCAGACGGAATATAAGGTGTTGTTCCTCCAACCTGAGTGTCCTGGGCATGTCCAGTCTGAACTGCATTCATACCACCCTGTCGCCGTCCCTCATGATTGATTAGTCTTCATCCAATTAGGTTTCCGCTTTCCAACTTGTTTGCAATATAATTCCAGTTCTTCCATAAAGGCAGATATACGTCTTTGTTAAAATTACTTTTCTCAAGTTTTACTTCAGCAGGCGGTCCTTATAGCCATTGGCACGGCACAGTAGTTTTGCGCTGTCGTACTCAATCCCATGACCACTGCGAATGCAATGTTCTGCTGCCGCCGATTTCTCCGGGTAACCCAAAAGGAGACAAATTTTCTGCTCATTGATGCGGGTTTCCACGGTGCGACACGTCTTCCTGAAATGCGCTGCTACACGTTCACAGGGAATCCTGTGGACCCGGGTTCCCCAACCTTTTTTGCACTGCGGACCGGTTTCATATTGACAATATTCTTGCGGACCGGCCGACCCGGGGGAGGAAGGGGTAGGGTTACCAACGGACAGGAGTAGCAGTCAACACACATCAAAGTTGCTGGTGAACGCAGCAGGCCAGGCATCATCTGTAGGAAGAGGTCCTGACGAAGGGTCTCGGCCGGAAACGTCGACTGCATAAATATAAGTCAATTATCAGGGGAGCTTGAAGTAAAGTGTTGAACGAACTTCCAGTAGAAGTGGTAAAGGCAGGTTCGATATTATCATTTAAAGAAAAATTGGATAGGTATATGGACAGGAAAGGAATGAAGGGTTATGGGCTGAGTGCAGGTCGGTGGGACTAGGTGAGAGTAGCGTTCGGCACGGACTAGAAGGGGCGAGATCGCCTGTTTCTGTGCTGTAATTGTTATACGGTTATATAAGTAAGTCAATAGCATCATAACATTTTAAGTAACGTTTGGATATTAAACACACAGCACATATTTTCCCCGTATGAACATATAAAATCATTGCAACACACCAATATCACTGAATCAGTGGGAGCCCTGGGCTTGCTTTCCTGCAACAAAATGGTCCCATCGAGGTGTGAAGGGAGACAGCGATACTCGAGGGGAGTTCCTTATGTCCAGTCTATTCCGCAATTTAGTTTTCATTGCATTCATTGCAGAGATATATTGGAAATGAAAGCAACGTTTTCAGTGCTTTCCTGGCTATCTCAGGATATTTAGCCTTGACTTTGATCCAGAATGCCGGCAGAGATGTTATGTCAGACATACTTTTCAGCCCACCGTCATTTGCAAGCTCGAGGAGTTGATCTTCTTCCTGCGCTGACATGGATGACGTGCGGGTAATGACCTCGATGCGTAATGGCTCAACAGTGGGCATGACAAGGAATGAGGAAAGGTGCAGCTGATTCCTATCGCCAAATCATATCGTTTCCTCGCGGCCCGGTAGCGCATGCTTTGCGGCCCGGCACTGGTCTGCGACCTGGTGGTTGGGGACCGCTGCTGTAGACGCCTGCCACTCATGATTCCCAGGTTATCCTGGACCCGAATAAACTGTGCTTTGTGCTTCCTTACGGGTTTGTGTATAGTTATGAGAGTTACAGGCCAGTGAGTCTCCCATCAGTAGTGGGTAAGCTGTTGGAGTAGAATTTATGAGCATCTGGAGAAACGTATCCTGGTTGGGGAGGATCATCGTTGTTTTGTGAGGGGCAAGTCGTCCCTTATGAACCGGACAGAATTCTTTAAAAAATGTGGAAAAGAAAATAAACAGCTGACATCAGAACAGTGGATGTGGGGTATATTAATTTTGTAAGGTGTTTGGTCGGGTTCCCAATGGTAAGCTCATTCAGAAAGTCAGGTAGCATGGGATCTAGCGAAACCTGGCTCCGTGTATTTAGAACCGGCTTACCATCAGAAGGCAGACGAGGCAGTGGATGGACTGCATTCTGCCTGGAGGACAGTGGTCAGTGATATTCTGCCAGAAATGTATGGACTTCTGTACGCTTTACAACTATGTCTCGATACCGCTGTTGCAGTGTTCAGAGAGACAGACTTTAATTTGATCATTCTGCAACACTTGGATAATTTATTGCTGAAACAGCAAAATGCCGAATTTCTTATTGCAAATATATGCTATCTAAACTGGACTCCCCTTTTACGTATTACAGGGCAGATGCTACGACTGCATCTAAACAGTATCTTCCAGTGGAACCGTGCAACTCATAATCAGCATTTCAAAGACTTCAGCAGCATCCTTTGGTGCTCCCCAAATGAACCAGCCTCCCAATATGCCAATTTTGGATTCCCAATTCAAGTACATACGAATTTGTCTTAATATCAGTTTACCTTTGAACAGTGGGTCCATCGTGCCCGGAATAGATACACTCATATCTCGATCCCTTTAGCCTTTATCTCACATGGCCTGTGTGGAATCCACGTCTCCCTCTGAAATCAATAGCAATGCAAACAAACAATGAATACAGTCTAATACGCAGGTAATACAAAACAGAAATCTCAGCTGGGACGTCTCTTCCTTCAAAACTGTTGCAGGTAACTGGCGTACGCTGAATAAACTGTTAATTCCCAGAGTGAAAATCCTTATCAAATATTCTAAAGAACAAAGGGAAACCAGGTGTCGGTGGTTGTGGCCCCCATGCAGTAAGACTTTGTGCAGTTTTGAAAATAAAAGTAGCCTCTAAAGTTCACATCAGTTCCTGCAAATGTATTTCACCCAAGGAAGCAGACATTTGCAGTGAGAGCCTATTGTGAACAAAAGGATTAATTCAAATATTGTTTAAATATAAGCCTAACAATCTCACGACTGACTTCCGCTCATTTATGTACGAATTACCTGTCTTTCTCTTTCAACTGAACTCACAAATGTCCAGTACTTGTGCAATATTGTATATTCTCAATGCATTCACACTTTAAGATATCGTAGGACACGTCATACTTTTAAGTGTAGAATTTTACAAATAATCTGTAAATAGAATCATACAACAAAGTTTGGTGATTATATATACAAACCCCAGATATATATTTTTCAAAAGTGATGGACGACTGGGGAAATATTTATGGACTGGAAAGAGGCTAAAGTTGTCCCTGTATATTGGAAAGGTGTCCGTACTGACCCTGGCAACGATAAACCTCGAAGCTTAATGTGTATCGTAGGTAAGAGAATGGAAACGACAAAAAAATTGAGATGCAAAAACAGCTGATAAAAACCAGTATGTTCGCAGTGTCAGAATTGGTTCAGAAAGCGGAAATCATATTTTACCAATATGCTGAAGTTCTATGAAGAGGGATTTTTAATAACATTAGAGCGGTTGATATCATCAACGTAGCTTTTCAGCTGAGGATAATAATCAAATCACAGGAGGGTGGGAATCGGAGTAAATAGTGCGAATGGCTGGAGAATTGGCTCAAAAGCATAAAACAATGAGTTACGGTGAGAGGGTCATTTTCACACCAGGGAAAAGTGTTAAAAGTGGGGTTCCACAGGGTTCCGTTTTGGGACGGCTGCTGTTTTTAATTTACATTAATGATTTGGACAGGCACGTAGCAAATAAACTAGTAACGCTTGCTGATGACGCAGAATTAAGAGTACTGGCTGATAACAGTCAGGCAACTGAATCAATACAATCGGATCTAAAACAAAATCCAGATGTGGGCAGATAAATGTCAGAACACTTAATGTAAATAAATGTAAAGTATTACATTTAGTAGAAATATTAAATATAAATATACGGGGGGTGGTCTTGAATTATAGAGTGCATAGTATGAGAAGGATTGGGAGTCGTGATAGATTCTTCACTATCAGCATCCAGACAAGGTACAGAAACAATTAGGAAGACAAATGGAATGTGGGGCTATGTCATCCACTCAGTGGAGTTCACGTTCTAGACGTTTACCATGAGGTGCCTAATGCGACTGTGAGGCCGCACATTGAGAACTCTATACAATCATCATCTCCATCTTGTGAACAGCGAAGACAGTTCAGAGGAGGCCGACTCGAAACATTCCAGGTCTGTCGGGTATAAGCTATGAAGAAAGACTGAAAGAATTATATCTTTTAGCCTAGGTAGACGTAGAATTAAAGGAGACATGACAGATGTCATCAAAATCATGAAAGGCACAAGTGATGTGGACGCCAGCTGCTACTTTCAAATTAATCCATCATCAAGGACACCGGGTCATAGGTAGAGACTGGCGAAAGGGAGAGTTCATACAAACATCAGGAAGCATTTCACGTAGAGTCTGTACAAACAAAACGGAGGGAATGATTCTCCCCCGAGAAATATGAGGAAATATGCAAATTCTATTTGCAAAGTAGATGGGATGGATTCGGTTGGGCAAAGCGATTTCGAACAGAGTTTGGCCATTTTATAAGCAATATATCTGGTGATAAGATGACAGCAACAGGGAAGATGGAGACAGGAAAAGGGAAAAGAGATGTGAAATGCAAGTCAGGGCTGTTGTAGAACATCAAAACCATTTGGAATGCCGGAAATATTGGGAGATCAGCAGTGACAGAAGAATTTATTGCGCTCGTTGCTCACAGAATGGAATCCTGCTGCTAGCAAACACAAGGTAATACCGCATCAACGCCCTGACTCCCAATTTCCACTTGTTTCTGCTGTTCAATCTCCATCCAAAGAGTGACCACACTAACAATGTGAGAGAGAGAGAGGGCCAAAGAGTGACCAGACTAATAGTGGAACAGAGAGTCATTAAGCATCAACTTTTGTTGTTATTATGGCAATGATGTCATGAATGACCAGCAGATTGCGGGGAAAATATCTCACTTTTTTTTAATCATCACCATTGGTCATGTTTACACTTCGACGGTTCCAGGGAAAGCTAAAGTTTTCTTACATATTTTTATTGCCGATGGTACAAAATAAATTTGATGACAAAGTTCCCACGAGCTCTCACATTCACTTCGGCGCTCTATTGTACAACATTCAATCGGGATACTATTTCGTGCAACAGTTGATACCGAGCCTGAAATGTGATGTCAGTGCAGCTTGGTGTCAGTGCTTTGGACGTAGTGGAGGTCGGGAAACCTGGTAATGAGGAAACATCATCTCATATAAAGCTGTCCTATTCTGATGTCTCATCTCGCGATTTACATCTTACACACTTCAAAAGGGTATGGTGTGTACGACTACACAGCCGTTTAACATACTGAACACGTTGTGATGAATGCTCCGAATACAAATACCTACTTTTTTTTCGAACAAGCTGCAAACCACCACAAGAAAAATGAATATTGGAAACCTGACATGAGATTACTTACAGTCAAGAAGAGGTACACTTAACCCGTTGCGGTTCGGAATTTGCAAGGTGGCAGAATAAACCTTGTTATCGGTTTGTACAAAATTAAAATAAAACGATAAAAAATATGATTCCCGATATTGTTCGAATAAGAGAATCGTTTCCAAATTACAAACGCTCACAGTAAGTTGTCATCAGAGTGTCAATATTTTGCCATTTACTACCTTGAGTGCCATTGTCTTACTATCATGAAAAAGGAGTTAAATAAGTTTTTAAAAATTACCGAATAAACAGAGTGCCGAACAAAGGAAACCAATTTGCGCTGGTAAAAAATAACTCCGAGAACATGAGCTGTAAGATGTCCGTCAAAATTTGTAATTTCCAAGGAACCGAATAAAGGAAGATTTTTCGAAGAAGAAGGATGTGACCCACGGCCTGCTGGATCTGCTCAAATCTCCAAACACAAGACTGACCCTCGTCTGTGCTACGTCCTCAGGCGCTGTTACCGCGGTTGAGACAGATAACAGACGTAAACACAGCAAGGAATACACTGCTGGAGACCGAGAGACTTCACAGGCATATTTTTACGGTCATTGAGATAATTCATATCAATAAATACCTTCCCGATCTTCATTAGTTTCCCCATCCCCATCCTCATCGCACTCTGAACTCTGACCGGTTGCATGGTTCTAGCGAGATTAAGTCTGAGACTGAGTAATAGAATTCCATTTTCCGCCTGCGCGGTGCATACAATTACTGTGAAGTGTTTTTCAGGAAGTCAGAAAATCCTGGCTGTTTGTTCGGCTATATTCCCCTCTCACTCCTCATTCTCTCCTGCAGTCTATCTGTTTCTGTGTATGTGTCTCTGGTCTGCGACTGCCTGCGTACCACCTTTATCTCAAACTCCCCCCCCCCCACTCTCTCTCTCCCCTCCCCCCCCCTCACAATGTCCCATCTCCTTCTATCTGTATCTACCCCAAAATTTCCCTAGTGCAGCGTTCTGCACTCCATCTATCACAATAACACCTGGTCTAAAGATTTGAAGATTTATTGCAGCGTATTCCTAAGGAGTTGTTTCGAAACGGAAAGTTAAAGCATTTTCATTGCACGAATTCTGCCGGACATGTCTAACGTTGCAGAAATCACGTTATTATTATTTTTTTTTTTCTCAGCTCAAGCTGGTAAACCCAGAAGACCGGCCATTGCCAGGTTCCCTGAATTCTCAGTTGCTAGAAACTTCCGGACTATTCTGATGGTGTTAGTATTATTGCTTTCTGAAGGTTAACGGAGAGAGGAGCAAAAAGTGACCAGACTAACAGTGGAACGGAGAGAGGGACAAAGGGTGACGAGACTAATAGTGGAACGCAGAGAAGGTAAAGAGTTGCCAGACTAATAATGGAACGGAAAGATGGCCAAAGAATAAGCTTCTAATAGTGGAACTGAGAGGCGGCCAAAAATAGGCCAGTGTAATAGTGGAGCGCAGGGAAGTCCAAAGAATGATAAGAGTATTAGTGGAAAGGAGAGAGGGCGAATTAGTGACCGGACTAATAGTGTAACAGAGAGAGGGCCAAAGAGTGACCAGACTAATAGTGGAACAGAGAGTCATTAAGCATCAACTTTTGTTATTGTTATGATAATGACGTTACAAATGACCAGCCGATTGCGGGAAAATATCTCACTGTAGCTTTTTTTATCTTCACTTTCGACCATGTTTGCACTTCACGGTTTAGGGAAGGCTAGAGATTGCCCACATTTTTTTTTTGGCGGACGATACAAAAAACAATGGAGACAACGTTTTCATGAACTCTCGCATTCACTTGGGCGCTCCGTTGTTCAACCTTAAACCTGGATACTATTTTGTGGAACAGTTGATACCCAACCTCAAATGTGATGTAATGGTGGCTTTGATCCGGTGTTTTGGAAGAAACATCATCAAATATAAAGCTGCTCTCACCCGGTCTTTACATTTTTCACACTTCAAAAAGTATGTCGCAAACCAGTACACACACGTTTAACATACTGAACTCGTTGTGATGCATGCTACCAATTCAAATGTATTAATTCATTTATTTTTTCTTCGAACATTCTGCAAACAAGCACAAGAAAAGAAAATAGCGGAAAAGCCACAGGAGATTACTTACAGACAAGTGGAGATGTCGTTAACCCGTTGCGTTTCGGCACGTGCAGAATACACTTTGGCATCGGTTTTTTCAAAATGAAAATAAAACGATAAAATATGATTTTCGATATGGTTCGAATAAGAGATTCGTTTCCAAAGTACAAAAGTTCACAGTAAGTTCATTATCAAAGTATCAATATTTTGCATTTACTACCTTGATTTCCATTGGATTGCAGGAACTAACAGGAGAAAATGGTAATATATATATATTTTTTAAAATTATCGGAAAAAGCTGCACTAATACAAAATAGGCTGCTGAACAACTAATGTGCGAAAGAAACCAAACATATCCCTCATCTTGGCCGTTGTTACTCTTTCACATATTAGGTTCTTCATACGCTTATCCAATGTATTGTTCAGACATAACCTCGCAGAAATAAAATACGTGTCCAGAAATCACTCGACTTCTCCCGTTTACTCAGTGTGTAACACAACCCAATGCAATGAACGATCGTAGCGAGCACTATTGGTTTCTGTAACTGCGGTCATCTTTACCCGATGACGTTTCAAGATTATAACAACATTTGATGCCTAAATCCTGCAGCTTACTCTGTTACTTTGTTTATTTATTAGTCACACATTGGTTCCTTGTTACAATATCTGTCTCAGGAAAGTGCGGATAAATTGCGCGAGATTTCGGCCCATGCATTCGGTAATCAAACTGGTGTGTAGAATGCTTTAAATACAATCAGTCGATGTGATAGATGAGGCGTTGTGGGTGCATATTGTGAGCAGGTATTGGCAATTCAATATGTTACGAGTGTGCTCTTAATTGGTCTTGCTTAACGAGTCATAATTGCGGTCCGTGTCTCTATCGCATTTTCTTTTCTGGGAAGTGAGCAGGTATTCCATATGTTACAAACGTCTTTTGCTCTTGCTTAGCGAGTCATAATTGCGGTCAGTGTCGGCTGGGCATCATGTAAGGAGAGGACATCGAGTGGGCATTTGTGATTGAGGGCGTCTCTCTGCGGCAGTGGAAACGGCGTGAATGATGTATCTGCATTGCTAGTTCTACTACAATGTGCGACAGCATTTCTATTGTGCGCCAAGCAGTGAACAAGTTAAAACGCAAATGTACACGATGCACTTGATTCATACCCTCGATGTACTTTTACTGCTGGAGGATCATGTGGTTTCAGTGAACACATGAATAACGATGTAAAATAAAGCTGAATTATTGACAAAGTAAAGGAATTAAAATATGAATGTCTTGGAATGTATTTGAATGGATGTCCATGGTACACAGTGACATCGCCACAGCTGTCAGTGATGAATCAGCAACATTATCAGTTTGTTCAGTGTTCGGCCTGGATTAGCAATGACTTGCTCAGCATGGTCAATACCATTATTTTCATTTCTGCTCAGTGATGGGTCTGGAAAGGCAGCGATAACATCACTGTAAACACTAGGAATTGTGCAGATGCTGGAAATTCAAGCAACACACATAAAAGTTGCTGGTGAACGCAGCAGGCCAGGCAGCATCTTTAGGAAGAGGTACAGTCGACGTTTCGGGCCGAGACCCTTCGTCAGGACTAATTGAAGGAAGAGCTAGTAAGAGATTTGAAAGTGGGAGGGAGAGGGGGAGATCCGAAATGATAGGAGAAGACAGGAGGGGGAGGGATGGAACCAAGAGCTGGACAGGTGATTGGCAAAGGGGATATGAGAGGATCATGGCACAGGAGGCCCAGGGAGAAGGAAAAGGGGGAAGGTGGGGGGGGGGAACCCAGAGGATGGGCAAGGGATATAGTCAGAGGGACAGAGGGAGAAACTGACCTCTACCTTGCCGAGGCACAGCGACAACTCGCGGATGCCTCCTCTTATTTACCCCTCGATCGTGACCCCACTAAGGAGCACCAGGCCATTGTCTCCCACACCATCACCGACTTCATCCGCTCAGGGCATCTCTCATCCACTGCTACCGACCTTATAGTTCCCACACCTCGCACTTCCCGTTTCTACCTCCTACCCAAGATCCACAAACCTGCCTGTCCCACCAGACCTATTGTCTCAGCTTGCTCCTGCCCCACCGAACGCATTTCTATATACCTCGACACAGTTTTATCCCCCCTTGTTCAATCCCTTCCTACCTATGTTCATGACACTTCTCACACTCTTAAACTTTTCGATGATTTTAAGTTCCCTGGCCCCCACCGCTTTATTTTCACCATGGATGTCCAGTCCCTATATACTTCCATCCCCCATCAGGAGGGTCTCAAAGCTCTCCGCTTCTTTTTGGATTCCAGACCTAATCAGTTCCCCTCTACCACCACTCTGCTCCATCTAGCGGAATTAGTCCTTACTCTTAATAATTTCTCCTTTGGCTCCTCCCACTTCCTCCAAACTAAAGGTGTAGCTGTGGGCACCCGTATGGGTCCTAGCTATGCCTACCTTTTTGTTGGCTTTGTGGAACAATCTATGTTCCAAACCTATTCTGGTATCTGTCCCCCACTTTTCCTTCGCTACATCGACGACTGCATTGGCGCTGCTTCCTGCACGCATGCTAAGCTCGTTGACTTCATTAACTTTGCCTCCAACTTTCACCTGCCCTCAAGTTTACCTGGTCCATTTCCGACACCTCCCTCCCCTTTCTAGATCTTTCTGTCTCTATCTCTGGAGGCAGCTTATCTACTGATGTCTACTATAAGCCTACTGATTCTCACAGCTATCTGGACTATTCCTCTTCTCAACCTGTCTCTTGCAAAAATGCCATCCCCTTCTCGCAATTCCTCCCTCTCTGCCGCATCTGCTCTCAGGATGAAGCTTTTCATTCCAGGACGAGGGAGGTGTCCTCCTTTTTTAAAGAAAGGGGCTTCCCTTCCTCCACCATCAACTCTGCTCTCAAACGCATCTCCCCCATTTCACGCACATCTGCTCTCACTCCATCCTCCCGCCACCCCACTAGAAATAGGGTTCCCCTGGTCCTCACCTACCACCCCACCAGCCTCCAGGTCCAACATATTATTGTCCGTCACTTCCACCACCTCCAACGGGATCCCATCACTAAGCACATCTTTCCCTCCCCCCACCTCTTTCCACAGGGATGGCTCCCTACGCGACTCCTTTGTCTATTCGTTTCCACCCCCCCCATCCCTCCCCACTGATCTCCCTCCTGGCACTTATCCTTGTAAGCGGAACAAGTGCTACACATGCCCTTACACTTCCTGCCTTATCACCATTCAGGGCCCCAGACAGTCCTTCCAGGTGAGGCATCACTTCACCTGTGAGTCGGCTGGGGTGATATACTGCGTCCGGTGCTCCCGATGTCGCCTTTTATATATTGGCGAGATCCGACGCAGCCTGGGAGATCGTTTTGCTGAACACCTACGCTCTGTCCGCTAGAGAAAGCAGGATTTCCCAGTGGCCACACATCTTAATTCCACGTCCCATTCCCATTTTGATATGTCTATCCACAGCCTCCTCTACTGTAAAGATGAAGCCACACTCAGGTTGGAGTAACAACACCTTATATTCCGTCTGGGAAGCCTCCAACCTGATGGCATGAACATTGACTTCTCAAACTTCCGCTAATGCCCCACCTCCCCCTCATACCCCATCCGTTATTTATTTTTATACACACATTCTTTCTCTCTCTCTCCTTTTTCTCCCTCTGTCCCTCTCACTATACCCCTTGCCCATCTTCTGGGTTCCCCCCTCTTTCCTTCTCCCTGGGCCTCCTGTCCCCTGATCCTCTCATATCCCTTTTGCCAATCACCTGTCCAGCTCTTGGCTCCATCCCTCCCCCTCCTGTCTTCTCCTATCATTTCGGATCTCCCCCTCCCCCTCCCACTTTAAAATCTCTGACTAACTCTTCCTTCAGTTAGTCCTGACGAAGGGTCTCGGCCTGAAACATCGACTGTACCTCTTCCTAGAGATGCTGCCTGGCATGCTGCGTTCACCAGCAACTTTGATGTGTGTTGCTTGATAACATCACTGTGGTCACTGATGTCTTTGTACAGGCATAGACTAATCCATCTATTAAAAAGAAGTATCTCAATGACCGTAGAAATATGCCTGTGAGTCTCCCAGTCTCCGGCCTTGCATTCCTTGCTGTGTATACATCTGCTCCCTTTCTCAATCCGGTTATGGCAATCTATGCCATCACACAGAAGAGGGTCAATGTACCGACTGGAGAGCCTGAGCAGATCCAGCAGGCAGTGGTTCACATCCTTCTCCTTCATCAATCTTCTTTTATTCAGATCCTTGAAAAGTTATAGACTTTCACGAACATTTTATAGCTAATGTTTTCTGAGTTTTTTTTTACTTGCACGCTTTTTTTGCCGAACAGTTGTTCTGATGAGCACTCTATTTTGTTTTTCTCGGTAACTTTAAAAACTGTATTTTTTTCCTTTCACTTGATAGTTCCTGCAAGACAATGGAACCCAAGGTAGTAAATGGCAAAATATTGATATTTTGATAATGAACTTACTGTGAGCTTTGTACTTTGGAAAAGATTCTCTTATTTGAACAATATCATTGATCATACTTTTTATTGTTTCATTTTCTTTTTTTTGTAATTTATTTTTTATTGAAGTTCATCATCAAATAAACATTTCCATAAGATGTATTTCAGATGCTATACATATACAGGTATATCATGTAATCATATTTGTCACAAATCTCCACATAATATTTATCTGTGGTATACACTTACAGAAAGGAGAGGAAAGAAAGAACAATCGAAAGAAGAAAACTATGTGCAAAGTAGGGACTGATCTATTTTTTACAACATATTCATTGACCTGTGAGAATAAAATCAGGCCTATGAGGTGTTATGTAGTTAAACCATTTTCCCAGTATGAATCAAATTGTTCCAACTTATGATTAACAGATGCTGTTATCTTCTCCGTTTTTTAAATGTCCATTGTAATTTCCATCCATACATTTAAAGTTGGACTCTCCTGTGATAATCATTTCCTGGTAAGTGTCTTTTTACCAGCCACCAGCAGTATATTCACTAAGTATTTATTTCTTGTCAACCATTCTTGAGGTATATACCCAAAATATATGGTCTTACTCTCTTAGGGTATTTCACATTCAAAGATGTCTTGTAGAGCATTATGTATCCCACTCCAATAGTCTTTAATAACGGGGCATTCTCAGAAAATATGATAATGGTTTGCATTTTGATTTCCACAATTTCTCCAGCAAACAGGGAGGTTACTATCATAATGGGATTTCTGAGAGGGTGTAATAAAATATCTTATCAAGTTTTTCCACGTGAACTCCCTCCATCTCTGTGAACTGGTACACTTCCATTGATACCTCCATATTATTGTCCAGTCTTCCTCAGATTTTATTATCCCTCCTTCCTTCTCCCATTTTGTTTTAATGTATGAAGTCTAATGTATTTTAAGATTTGACAAACCCTTATACATGCTTGAAATAATCCTACTACCGTTGTCTGAATTATATGCTTTTCTAAATATCTCTATCAGACATGTACTTGCCTTGGTTACATTTTTAACCGTCCTATTAACATACTGTCGCATCTGAAAATACCGACAGAAGTCTTGTTTTTCTGCTAAGTGTTTCTCTTTGAGCATTTCACAACTGAACAGGATTCCTTCTTTCATTATGTTGCAAATAGCTGTTATTCCTTTAGCTGTCCAGCCCTTAAATCGAGCATCCAGTTTATTCGGCGTAAAATCCGAGTCATCTGCACACCATTTAAGAATTGCAATGTCTCCCTCTAGGTTATATTCTTTTATAATAGTTTTCCATATTTTAAGAGTCCATTTCACCCACGGGTTATCGATAGTATTTATGTAACTTTGTAGGTTGTTATCAGCCAAAAGTGCCTGTATAGGGATGGAAAGTATCCTCTCCTCAATGTTTCTCCGTTGAGCGTCATATGATGGGTTTCACCAGCATATCACGGCTCTCAACTGTGCTGCAAAATATTAATCTCTATGAGAAGGTAGGCCCCATCCGCCCTTTTCCTTGGCTAATTGCAAAGTTTTGAGACGAACCCTGGGCCTTTTACCTTGCCATAAATATCTTGATAGCATCTTGTTCCATTCATTGAACTGATTTTGGTTAATCTCTATTGGTAGGGTCTGAAGGAGATATAGTAGTCTGGGCAATATATTCATTTTAATAGATTCAATCCTTGAACTGAGACCAAGAAAAGAAATTAGGTTCCATCTTGTTATATCTTGCTTAATTTTTTATATATAGGCTGATAATTGCATTCTGATAATTTTGCCAAATCTTTTGGCATAATGATGCCCATATATTTGACAGACTCTGTTTGCCATGCCCAAGGATATCTACTTTCAATTTCTCTTGGTGGGCTATAGTTATATGAAAGTAGTTGGGTTTTATCTATGTTGATCTTGTATCCTGATAATTGGCCATATTGTTCAAAGGATTGCATCAATTTAGGTAAAGAGTATGTTGGTTGCCCTAGATAGATCAAAATGTCATCCGCGTAACAGGCCAATTTATGCTCTGTCCCTTTAATAATAATTCCCCTGATATCTTCATTTTGTCTGATGTATTGAGCTAATGGTTCCAGATATAATGCGAAGAGTAGCGGTGACCATGCACAACCCTGTCTTGTGCCCCTTTCTAGGGTAAAACTATTAGATAAATATCCATTGATTTTAATCCTAGCGGTAGAATTGTCATATAGTGCCTGTATAGTTTTAATAATTGTGTCATGTAGACCAAATCCATGTAAAACTCTGTAAAGAAAATTCTAATTAACCGAATCGAATGCTTTTTCAGCGTCCACGTTTATCACCATTGCTTCAATTTCATTTTTTTTCATATGATCCATAATGTGAAGTGTCCCTCGTATATTGTCTTGTGTTTGGCCTTGTTGTATAAATCCAGTCTGATCATTATGTATCAGTGTGGGTAGAAACTCTTCTAATCGTTTGCTCATGGTGGAGGTAAATATTCTATAATCCACATTAAGAACACATATTGGTCTAAATGACCCACATTCCATTTTATCCTTGCCTTCTTTCGGTGTAGCTGAGATTATCGCCTCCTTCCAGCTGGGTGGCATTTGCTCCTTTCTATAGCTCATTTCAGTGTGGGGAGTAAAACAGGAATTAATTCATTTTAAATTCTTTATACCACTCTGCCGTATATCCATCTGATCCTGGTGACTTGCTTAATTTAAGCCTACTAATTGCAGTTTTTAGTTCAGCTTCAGTTATGTCAGCAGTCATCGTTCTATTTCGTTCTTCGTTTAAAGTGGGTTACTCCAGAGAATTCAGGAAGGTGTCAATTTGGGTTATGCTCCCCCCTGGAACTTTGAAATATAGAGTTTTGTGAAATATTTCAAAAGCTTCTTGAAGTTCACTTAGCTTATTTTTTTTATCACTTTTGTTCTTGGATCCCTAATTCTATGAATTGTATTTTCTGCTACCTTTTTTTTCAGTTTCCACGCCAGTATTTTCATAGATTTAGATCCACTTTCATAGTGTTTTTGTTTCAGAAACATTATTTTTTTTTCTGATGTCTTGTGTAGCCAAACTATTAATTTCATTCCTAATTGTTTTAATTTCCTCTAATCCTGTGCCTAGCTCGATTTGTGTTTTTCTAGTTCCTTCAGCTTATTTTGTAATTCCTCTAATGTTTTATTCTTCATTCTTTTTTCTTATATGAAGATATCACTATAATTTTCCCCCTTAAGATAGCCATCAGAGTAGCCCATAGAATGGAAGGTGAAACCTCTCCATTATCATTGAATTCTAAGTAAAGACCAATTTCTTTTTAAATTTATTCTTTAAAATAGGGATCATTGAGTAGAGTCGAATTTAGTTTCCGATTAGTATTCTTTGGTTGCAGGTCAAAATCAACAGATAAATATATAGGTGCATGGTCACTTACATCTATTGTCCCAATTCCACAGGTGATTATTTTGTCTTTATCTTTTCCAAATGTTATGAAATAGTCTATTCTTGTAAATAAAGAATGGGGGGTCAGAATAATGAGCGTAATCTCTTCTGTCGGGGAAAAGGTCTCTCCATATCCTCAAAAAGTGTTTTAACTTTCTTATGTAAGGACTTTGTTTCATTGGTTTTTCTATTGGAAGAGTCTAACTTTGGTTGTAATTGTAAATTTAAGTCTCCCCGACATATCAAGAGACCTTCTGTTTCCGTTCCCATAATATTAGTAATTTTCTGGAAGAAACTAATATCACTTCCTGGGGGTGCGTATCTATTCAATTGAGTAACTGAATTTCCGTCTGTATTCCCCCTTACCAGAATATATCTGCCCTCCTTATCTCCCATTTCGAATACTTTTTCAAAATTTAGCTTACTTGAGATGAGAATAGCAACTCCTCTCCTATATCCTGATTTATATCAGGAGAAAAACAAATTAGTGAAGCCCATTTCCTTTAGTTTTCCATGCTCATTATCACTTAAGTGAGTTTCCTGTGAATACACTACATGGGCTTGTTCTTTCTTCATTTTTGATAGAATTTTACTGCGTTTGATTGGATTTAACAACCCATTGACATTAAAAGAAATGAATTTTACTTTGTCCTTAGCCATGTGTATTTATCTGTCAGTATAACACTAAAATTAGCAAAATAGAACTTAATCGATTTACTCCCTGAACAAATAAGAACCAAGAAACTCGAATGAAAAAAAAAGGTACCAAATGTGTGATTCCAAGGCTGAGGTCTCTAGTAGATGACCTTGGATTGAGCTAGAGGAAACGTCTAGTCATGGGGGATAGCCTCTCCTACCTGTGAGTTGAGGGTCCCTACTGCAGTACCCAAAAAAGTAAGTGAAAAAATCTATGTCCATTACACAGAAAAGACTTCCCTGTGTATTCCTCCCATGTATATATTCTCATTTAGATGGGGGAAAAGGAGTGAACGAATGAATAAAAAATAAAATAATTGAGTAATATAAAATCCACATTGCAATATGTACTTCTTGAGATAAGTATAGCTCCGTTTATTTTTGCTTCTGTTTAGCTTACCAACACTTTTGAAATTAGTCAGACCTTATGGCTCTTCTGGAGGGGGTGAGGGCTGTCTTCTGAGAACTCACAGTCTCTTCCTGATATTCTTCTCTCGCACTCCTCCTGTCCCCTGCTTTCTCGATTCTCTCACCATTTCCCAGGTGGAACGGGATAGCTGCTCAGCCAGGCTTTCCCTCGGTTTGATCACGCTGACAGGCAACCCTCTGTCCTTCATGTCTGCACTCGCCTCTTCCACTGCCTGATACAGCTCTGTCCCGTCTTCATAAAACACTCGTAGTTTAGCAGGGTACGGAGTCTGGAAGCTGATCTTTCTTTGCTCTAATACTCGCTTCTTTTCAAAATATTCCTTACGTTTCTGCAGGACCGCTGGGGGGTAGGGAGGATAATCTTGATCAGAATATATTAATTTCGCGTTTAAAAATACCTTCTTCTTTCCCCAGGCCTTGCGCAGAATCTCTGCTTTGGTTTTGTACCGAAGGAACCCGATTACTATTGACCGTGGCTTATTTTCCCTGTCTCCAGAATGTCTCGGGACGAGCGCGCAGTGTGCTCTCTCAAGTCAGGTGCCATGGTCGGGGGAAGCTCCAATGTGTCCCGTAGCAAGTTTTTACTATCTTCTTTGATATTAGTCGCCGGCTTCCACTCATAATTCATCTTTTCCCGCCAAATTACCTCCTTAGTTTCCTTCTGCAAGTTTTTAAAAGCTCCCAAATCATCTATCTCCCCACTAGCTCTGGCTTCCTTGCATGTCCTCTATTTTGATTTTACTTTGGCTCTGATTTCACTTGTCAGCCACAGTAGTGTCCTTCTTCCTTTTGAAAATTTCTTCTTATTTGGAATATACCTGTCTTGCACTTCCCTTATTTTTCGCAGAAACCCCAGCTATTGCTGTACTGTTGTCCTTCCTGCAAATGACCCTTTCCAGTCAACTTCGGCCAGTTCCCCTCTCATGCCATTGTAATTTCCTTTATTCCACTGAAATAACGACACGTTGGAATTTAGTTTCTCCTCCTAAAATTTCAAAGTGAACTCGATCATATTGTGATCACTGTTCCCTAAGGGTTCCTTAACCTTAAACTCTCTCATCACCTCCAGATCATTGCACAACACCCAATCCAGCACAGCCGATCCCCTTGTGGGCTCGACAACAAGCTGTTCTAAAAAGCCATCCCTTAGACATTCTACAAATTCTCTCTTTTGAGGTCCAGTAGTGGCTATCATGTTGAAATCTCCAATGATTATCATGACATTGCCCTTCTGACATGCCTTTTCTATCTCCTGCTGTAATTTGTAATCCACATCCTGGCTGCTGTTTGGAGGCCTGTATACAACTGCCATTAGGGTACTTTTACCCTTGCCATTTCTCAATTCAACCCATAGAGACTCTACAACTTCCGATCCTATGTCATTGCATTCAAATGATTTAATATAATTTCTTATACACAGGGCTACACCACCCGCTCTGCCCACTGACCTATCTTTCCGATACACCGTATATCCTTGGACGTACGGCTCTCAATGGCAGCCATCCTTTAGCCAAGGTTCAGAGATGGCCACAACGTCATACTTGCCAATCAGTAGCTGCGTGCATTCAAATGCAACACGTTCAGTTCAGTATTTACTGTTTTAACTGCACCACACCTCTATTGTCCTGTAACTCATCCCGCTGGCTGTGATTAAGCTTCATCTCCTGCCTGTCCTTTCTATCATCTCTGTTGCACGCTATCTCTGATTTATTTCTGTTTTCCCCTTCCTCAGTCCCATCACTCCGGATCCCATCCCCCTGTCAAATTAGTTTAAACCCTCCCTAACAGCTCTATTAAAGCTCCCTGCTAGGATTTTGGCCCGCTTTGGGTTCAGCTGTAATCCGTCCTTTTTGTACAGGTTGTACCCCTCCTGAAGATGCCCCAAAGATCCAGGAACTGGCAACCCTACCCCCTGCACCGGTTCCTCAGTCACGCCTGATCATGCTATTCTTGTGCTCGTTAGCTGTGGCACAGCCAGCAATCCTGAGATTACTACCCTGCAGGTCCTGCTTTTCAGTTTCTGACTTAAGTCCTGAATTCTGGCTCAGAACATAGATCAGTACAGCACAGTACAGGCCCTTCGGCCCACAATGTTGTGCCGACCCTCAAACCCTGCCTCCCATATAAGCCCCCAACTTAAATTCCTCCATGTACCTGTCTAGTAGTCTCTTAAACTTCACTAGTGTATCTGCCTCCACCACTGACTCAGGCAGTGCATTCCATGCACCAACCACTCTCTGAGTAAAAAACCTTCCTCTAATATCCCCCTTGAACTTCCCACCCCTTACCTTAAGGCCATGTCCTCTTGTATTGAGCAGTGGTGCCCTGGGGATTAATAATTTTCCCCTGGGATCCCTATTAAATCAATCCTCTCTCACTTTAAACCGGTGCCCTCTGTTTGTTGATTCCACAAAAGTGGGGAAAAGGACTGCGCACATTTCCTATTTCTGTACACTCATGGTTTGGAACACCTGCATAAGGTCAGCCTCAATCTCCTGCACTTCAAGGTGTGAAGTCCCAACCTGCCCAACCTCTCTCCAGAACTCAGTCCCTCGAGTACCGGCACCATTCTTGTAAATCTCCCCTGCACTCATTCCAGCTTGATATCCTCTCTCCTGTAGCAAAATGAACAGAACTGAACCCAATAATCCAGGCGCGGATACCCTAACAATACCCTAACTCCAATGCAACCTCACTCGCCTCTTCTTCAGGCCATGAGCCATGAGATATGAGACAGAGGCCACTCAGCCAATCGAGTCTGCTCCTGCTCCGTCATTCCTTCATGTCCAATTGGTTATCTCTCTCAACCCATTCTCCTGCCTTCCCCCCATAATCTTTGGACATCCATTTAAAATACACTCAATGACTTGGCCTCTACTCCATCTGTGGCAATGAATTCTAAAGATATACCACTCCCTGTTAAGCAGCCTCACGTACAGCACCTTAGAAACATAGAAACACAGAAAACCTGCAACAAAATGCAGGCCCTTCGGCCTACAAAGCTGTGCCGAACATGTCCTTACCATAGTCCTCTATTTTTCTGAGCTCCATGTACCTATTAAGACCCTACCGTTTCCGCTTCAACCACCACCGCTGGCAGCCCATTCCATGCACTCACTACTCTCTGCGTAAAAACCTTACCCATGATAACTCCTCTGTACCTACTTCCAAACACCTTAAAACTGTGCGCTCTCATGTTAGCCATTTCAGCTCTGGGAAAAAGCCTCTGACTATCCACATGATCAATGCCTCTCATCAACTTACACACCTCTATCAGGTCACCCCTCATCCTCTGTCACTCCAAGGAGAAAAGGCTGAGTTCACTCAACCTATTCTCATAAGGCATACTCCCCAATCCAGGCAACATTCTTGTATATCTCCTCTGCACCCTTTCTATGATTTCCACGTCCTTCCTGTAGGGAGGCGGCCAGAATTTAGCAAATCATTCCAAGTGGGGTCGGACCAGGAACCTATAGAGCTGCAACATTACCTCTCGGCTCTTAAAATCAATCCCACAGAAGGTCAATGCACCGTATACCTTCTTAACCACAGAGTCAACTTGCGTAGCAGCTTTGAGTGTCCTATGGACTCGCAACCCAAGATCCCTCTGATCCTCCACACTGCCAAGGATCTTACCATTAATACTATATTCTGCCATCATATTTGACCTAACAAAATGAACCACCTCACACTTATCTGGGCTGAACTTCATTTGCCACATCTCAGCCCAGTTTTGCATCCTATCAATCTCCCGCTGTAACCTCTGACAGCCCTCCACACTATCCACAACACCCCCAACCTTTGTGTCATCAGCAAATTTACTAACCCATCCCTCCACTTCCTCATCGAGGTCATTTATAAAAATCACGAAGAGTAGGGGTCCCAGAACAGATCCCTGAGGCACACCACTGGTCACCGACCTCCATGTAGAATATGACCCATCTATAGCCACTCTTTTCTTTCTGTGGGCAAGCCAGTTCTGGATCCACACAGCAATGTTCCCTTGGATCCCATGCCTCCTTACTTTCTCAATAAACCTCGCATGGGGTACCTTGTTAAAGATCATCTGAAAATCCAAGCAAACAACATCCACTGTCTCTGCTTTATCCATCCAGCCTGTTACTTCCACAAAGTATTCCAAGTGATTTGTCAGACACGATTTCCTCTAAAGGAATTCTGCTGACTTTGGCCTACTTCATCATGCGTCTCCAATTACAGTCCCCAAAAAACACACTCTAACCTCTTCCAGACCACTGAGATCAGGGTAACTGTCCAATAATTTCCTTTCTTCTGCCTCCCTCTCTTCTGAAAGAGTGGGGTGACATTTGCGAATTTCCAGTCCGCCAGAACCGTTCCAGAATCGAGTGATTGGTGATAGATCATTACTCATTACTTTAAGGGAAAACTCTGGGGGAACTTCTTCATTCAGAGGCGGGGAGAGTGTGCAACCAGCTGCAAGAGCCAGTGGCAGGGACAATTTCAACCTTTAAGAGAGATTCACTTTGGTCTATGGATGAGAAGGATTTGGACAGCAATGGTCCAGTTGGAACTCAGCAGATTAATTCTTTGGTATGGACTTGATTGGCCGAATGGCATTTTCCTGTGTTGTGGTGTTCTATGTAATGCCTTCAGAATCTCTTCAGCTATCTCTTTCTGAACCCTGTGGTGTTCACCTTCTGGTCCAGGAGTCTTATCTACCTTCAGGCCTTTCAGCTTCCAAAACACCTTCTCTCCTTGGTAAAGGCATGTATCCTCACTTCTGCCCCAGATACTCCGGAATGTTTGGGATTTATGTAATAAATTCAATGACACAATTGTAGTGGGTGACTTCAATCTGCAGGAGAATTGGGAAAGTCAGATTTGTGTCAGATCGCAAGAGAGGGAATGTATTGAATGCTTACAAAATGGCTTTTTAGAGCAGCTGATGGTTGAGCCTACTCGGGGAACTGCTATCTTAGATTGGGTGTAGTGTAATAACCCAGATCTTATCAGGGAGGTAAATGTAAAGGAACCATTAGAAGGTAGTGATCATGATATGATTGAATTCCTACTGCAATTTGAGAGGGAGAAGCATAGGTCACATGCGTAGTATCGCAATGGAATAAAGGGAATTACAGAGGTATGAGAGAGGTGATTTCCCAGGTGGATTGGAGAAGGATACTGGTGGGGATGACATCATAGCAGAAATGGCTGACGTTTCTGGGAATAGTTCATAATGTACAGGATAGATATGTTCCGCAGAAGAAGTTCTCAAACAGTGGGGTTAGGCTACCGTGGCTGATAAAGGATGTTAAGAACTGTAAAAAAGCCAAGGAAAGGTCATATAAGGTAGCAAAAGTGAGGAGGGAGTTAGATAATTGGGTAGTTTTTAAAATCCAACAACAGACAACTAAAAAAAAACGCTATAAGGTGAAATCTGAACTATGAGGGCAAACTAGACAATAATATAAGCCAGTTATAAAAAACGTGTAAGGGAGGAGAGAGTTGATTCTGGATCACTGGAAAATGATGCTCATGAGGTAGAATGAGGAAGAGATGGTTGATGAACTTGACAGGTACTTTGCATCCATCTTCTCTGTGGAAGACACTAGCAGTGTGCCAGAGATCTGTGAGTGTCAGGGAGCAGGAGTGAGTGCCATTGCTATTACAAAGGAAAACGTGCTAGTCAAACTCAGGTTCTTAAAGTGGATAAGTCACCTGGAACAGATGGACTACATCCCAGAGTCCTGAGAGAGGTTGCTGAAGAGATAAAAGATGCATTGGTCATGACCTGTCAAGAATCACTTGATTCTGGCATGGTCCCAGAGGACGGGAAGATTGCAAATGTCAATCCACTCTTTGAGAAGGGAGGAAGGCAAAAGAATGCAAATTATAGTCCAGTTAGCCTAACTTCAGCGGCTGGGAAAGTGTTGGAGTCTATTATAACAGATGAGGTGTTGGGGTACTAGGAGACTAATGATAAAATAAGTCAAAGCCAGCATAGCTTCTGTACAGGGAAATCTTGCCTGAGAAATCTGTTAGAGTTCTTCACGGAAGTACTAAGACAAACGAGAGGCGGTGGTTATCATTTACTTGGATTTTCAGAAGGTGTCACACATGAGACTGCTTAACAGGATAAAAATCAGAAGAAATACTGGCATAGTTAGAGGAATGGCTGACAGCCAAGAGGCAGCGAGTGAGAATAAAAGGAACCTTTTCTGGTTGGCTAGCAGTGACTAGTGGTCTTCAGGGGTGAGTATTCGGTCCACTACTTTTCACATTGTTGGTCAATGATTTGGATAATGGAATTGATGGCTTTATGGAAAGGTTTGCGGATGATACAAAGACAGGTGGAGGCGTTGGTAGTGCTGAGGAAGCAATGCGATTGCAGCAGGACACAGACAAATTTGAAGAGTGGGCAAAAAAGTGGCAGATGGAATACAATACTGGGAAATATACGATAATGCATTTTGGCAAAAGGAACAACAGTGAGCTATTATCTGATTGGAGAGAAGGTTCAAAGAACAGAAGTACATTAGGAAATATGAGTCCTCGGGCAAGACTCCCAGAAGGTTAATTTCTAGGTTGAGCCTGTGTTAAAGAAGGGAAATGCAATGCTGTCATTTATTGAAAGTGAAGTAGAATATATAAGCAAGGAGATAATGCTGGTACTTTATAAGACACTATTTAAGCCACACTTAAGAGTATTTGGGATCCATATCTCAGAAACTGTGTGTTGTCATTGGAGAGAGTCCAGAGGATGTTCAAGAAGATGGTTCCGGGAATGAAGGGGTTAAGCTATGAGGAGTGTTTGCCAGCCTTGGGTCTGTACTCCTGCACTGACCTATGTTTAATAAATGTGGGTGGTGGGGGGTAAATCTCACTGAAACCCACTGAATGTGGAAAGGTCTAGATAGTGTGGATGAGGAGAGGACTTTTCGTATAGTGGGGGTAGCCATAACAGAGGGCACAGCCTCAACACTGAGGAGCGACCTTTTAGAGTAGTTAAGGAGGATTTTATTTAGTCAGAGAGCAGTAAATCTGTGAAATTCTCTGGCGATGGAGGCCAAGTCTGTGGGTACATTTAAGGCAGAAGCTAATCGTTTGCTGATCAGTCAGGGCATTACAGGATATGCCAAGGAGGCAGGTGCATGGGGTTGAGTGACAACCGGGATCAGACATGATAGAACAGCGGAGCAGACTCGATGGGCTGAATGGCCTAATTCTGCTCCTATGTCTTATGGTCTTATACTGCTGGTGTCTTACACAGTGAACATTGACACAAAATACTTATTACGTTCGCCCGCTGTTTCTTTGCTCCATTGCTAACTTGTCAGCATCATCTTCCAGCGGTACAATAACAACTCTTGTCTCTTTTTTACTCTTTATATATCTGGACAACTTTTGATACTTGGTGTTATTGACCTTAAGTTTTCATCTTGTCTCTCCTGTGTTTTCTTGAGCTGTCTCCTGCTTTCCAATCCTCTAACTTCCTAGTAATTTTTGCTCTATGTCCTCTCTTTGATTTTTCTTATCAGCCACGGTTTTGTCACCATACCTTTAGAATACTACTTCCTCTTTGTAACGTATATGCCCTGTGCCTTCCGAATTGCTTCCAGAAATTCCAGCCATTGCTGCTCTGTTTTCATCCCTGCCCGTTTTCTTCTCAAATCAATTTTGACCAATTTTTCTCTCATGCCTCTCTAATTCTCTTTTTTCCACATCTGACTTTAGCTTCTCCTTCTCTAATGTCAGGGTGAATTTGATCATATTAAGATCATTTGCCCCTAAGGGTTCTTTGAACTTAAGTGACCTAATTAATTCCGGATCATTACAACACCCAATCCAGAATAGCTGATCCCCAAGTGGGCTCAATCACAAGCTGCTCTAAAAATCATCTTGAAGGCATTCTGGGAATTCCTCCTCTTGACACCAACACCATCCTAACCTCCCATTTTAATTTGTGGACCACATACTTACTACTGTTTGGGGGTCTCTATACAATTCCCAACAAGGATTTATTTTACATTTGCTGTTTCTTAATTCTACCCACAGATTGTACACGTTCCAACCCTATGCCACCTCTTTCTAATGATTTTATTTAAGATTTTACCAACAGAGCCACACAAACCCACTACCAGCTTGTTCTTGGCTTAGTCTTTCAGAAACATAAATATCTGGGAAACAAGAGGACCTGCAGGTGCTAGAAATCTGGAGAACTGCACACAAAGTGCTGGAGGAGCTCAGCATGTCAGGCAGCATCTATGGATGAGAATCAACATTTCGGGCAAGACCCTTCATCGGGATTCTTGATACCTAAGTATCTGGAATACCAACAAGCAAAGAAAACAGAAAGTAGTGCGAAATAGGGAAAACTTTTGACAAAATTTAGTTAAAAAACCTGCCAAACAGAGCTCAATATTTAACAAATACAACAAAGGCAATAAACTCTGGCATCAATACAGACATTGACTTTTCTAATGAAAATATCTTTGTCCCATTTCAATCAGTAAAATTTACAAAGATAAACAAGAACATTAGAAAACTTTAGAAAAGACTATTTACACTCATAGATTAACACTACCTTGGACAGAAGGTGGAAGAGAAATAACACGTGAAAAAAAATCAGACAACAGTAATCCTGATAAGAAATACAGACCAGAAAACTTAAATGAGAGGCCAACTCAGAAAAATGAATCATCACTATGGAAGAAAACATTAACCAGTGGAATGAGTATGACCCTCCATGGGAGACATCCCAATGATCTGAGCAGACGAGATGGTGACAAGGAAGCATTGAGCACCTGACTGAGAGTTGGAGACCTCTTCGCAGAAACATAGGGGTTCCTTGCAGAAATACAGGACAAGGTGGTTAACAAAAAGAAAAAAAAAATCAACAATGTACACAATACAAACAAACCAGGCAATAAATGCAGAAAATGCCAAGAGAAACCAGACACAATCCAACACATTCCAGGATCCTGCAGCAGATTAACTCAATTTGATTACTTATGCAGGTACAATAAAGTGGCAAATATCATTCACCAAAATCTTGCTTTAAAAGACAAACTCAGCCGGTCTGAGTTGACTCTCTACTGTACACTAGTTGTGTTATAAATTCACTAAGTACTGGACAGAGTTTAAAATAGAACTGATTTATTTGTCTCAGATCCAGAATATTAAACACCAGTCCCATTAAAGGTGAATATGCAGCAGAAGAAACTCCTCCCATGCCCAGTGACCAGGGTGCAGAACTGGGTGTGGTGAGCAGCAGCAATAATTGCAGAGTTCAGCACCGACAGTCACTCTCGAAATTGCATTCAGCACGGTGATGGAGAAATATCCAGCATGCAGCTTATTGAAACTTTCTCCCCAGTGTGAACCTGGTAGTGTGTCACAAGTGTAAAATGCTGTAAGGATTCACTGCTAATGTAATGGCCTCTCTGCAATGTTTCACTGCCAAAGTAATGGTTTCTCTGTAGCAGCAATGTCTAGGTTACGACTAGAGATAACAGGGTTTTGGACTGCGGGGCTATCCAATGACAGAAATATTTTTTCTTGTGTGTCTGGAAGAGAGATTTTGTTGTTCTTTAGCTGGGCAGAGATGAGAAGACGTGAATGGAGACAGTGGGCCATTTTTCTTTTTCTTTTCTTTACTAACCATATAGTCAAAGTAAGAATTATAAATCTTAATTGTTTAATCACATATTGTGTACCATTTGTTATTTTGGGGTACTGATTTGTAACAGGGGACACATCACGCATCCACCCAAATGAGATATCTTAAGTTTGGCCGGGCTGGGGGGCTATCACCCCCTATATTAAGCTGCCAGCCAAAGCCAGAGTTACATAAGGTTAGATGACTGAGTGAATCGCTTCCCACATTCACAGCAGGTGAACAGCTTCTCCCCAGTGTGAACTTAATGATGCACATTTGGTTGATTTGACTGAGAGAATCTCTTCCCAAAATCTGAGCAGGTGAATGGCCTCTACCTTGAGTGAACTGACTGGTGTGTCAGTAGGCGAGATGACAGAGTGAATCCCTTCCCACACACTGAGCAGGTGAACGGCCTCTCCCCAGTGTGAACTCGCTGATGTACCTTCAGTTGGGATGAGCAAGTGAATCCCTTCCCACAGACTGAGCAGGTAAATGGCCTCTCCCCAGTGTGAACTGACTGGTGTACCAGTAGGTCAGATGACCGAGTGAATCCTTTCCCACATTCTGAGCAGGTGAATGGCCGCTCCCCAGTGTGAACTGACCGGTGTGCTTGTAGGTGGGATGACTGAGTGAATCCCTTCCCGCAGTCTGAGCAGGTGAACGGCCTCTCTCCGGTGTGAACTCGCTGATGTATCTTCAGTTTAGATGAGCAAGTGAATCCCTTCCCACAGTCTGAGCAGGTGAAAGGCCTCTCCCCAGTGTGAAATCGCTGATGTACCTTCAGTTGGGATGAGCAAGTGAATCCCTTCCCACAGTCTGAGCAGGTGAATGGCCGCTCCCCAGTGTGAACTGACCGGTGTGCTTGTAGGTCAGATGACCGAGTGAATCTCTTCCCGCAGTCAGAGCAGGTGAATGGCCGCTCCCCAGTATGAACTGACCGGTGTGCTTGTAGGTGGGATGACTGAGTGAATCCCTTCCCACAGTCTGAGCAGGTGAACGGCCTCTCCCCAGTGTGAACTCGCTGATGTACCTTCAGTTGGGATGAGCAAGTGAAACCCTTCCCACAGACTGAGCAGGTGAATTGCCTTTCCCCACTGTGAACTGACTTGTGAACCAGCAGGTCGGATGACCGAGTGAATCCCTTCCCGCAGTCTGAGCAGGTAAACGGCCGCTCCCCAGTGTGAACTGATCGGTGTGCTTGTAGGTGGGATGACTGAGTGAATCCCTTCCCGCAGTCTGAGCAGATGAACGGCCTCTCTCCAGTGTGAACTCGCTGATGTACCTTCAGTTGGGATGAGCAAGTGAATCCCTTCCCACACACTGAGCAGGTGAATGGCCTCTCCCCAGTGTGAACTGACTGATGTACCAGTAGGTGGGATGACCAAGTGAATCCTTTCCCACAGACTGAGCAGGTGAATGGCCTCTCTCCAGTGTGAACTTGCTGATGTACCTTCAGTTGGGATGAGCAAGTGAATCCCTTCCCACAGTCCGAGCAGGTGAACGGCCTCTCCCCAGTGTGAACTCGCTGATGTACCTTCAATTGGGATGACCAAGTGAATCCCTTCCCACAGTCTGAGCAGGTGAACGGCCTCTCTCCAGTGTGAACTCGCTGGTGAGCCATTAAGGTGGAAGACCGAGTGAATCCCTTCCCACAGTCCGAGCAGGTGAACGGCCGCTCCCCAGTGTGAACTGACTGTTGTCTCAGTAGGTGAGATGACTTAGTGAATCCCTTCCCACAGTCCGAGCAGGAGAACGGCTTCTCCCCGGTGTGAACTTGCTGGTGAGCCATTAGGCCAGATGACAGAGTGAATCCTTCCCCACAAATTCAGCAGATGACCAGCCTCTGCCCAGTGTGAACGGACTGGTGTGTCCACATGTGGGACCGACTGAATCCCTTCTTACCCACAGAACAGATGAATGGCCTTGCCCAGTGTGAACTTATTGATGTACCTTCAGTTGAGAAGACTGACTGAATCTGTTCCCACAGTCTGAGCAGATGAATGGGTTTCCCACTGTGTGAAATGACAGGCGTGTCAATCGGTCAGATGAGCTAGTGAATCCCTCCCCACAGTCCGAGCAGGAAGGATGATCGAGCGAATCTCTTGCTCCACTTCTTAAATATCTGGACAGAGACAGCTGGTGTGTTGTGTTCGAGATTCCCGTAGACAAATTCCTTGTCATTTTTAACCTGCAAAAAGATTTACAAAATCCATCAGTGGATGTAAGACAACATTTTACACAAGATCACTTGATTTGTCAAGGTGTGATCTAGCATCACACTGTTACAGTGAGGTTCAACCCAAGTTGGAGAGAGAAATCATCTTCTAACTGGGCACAGTGCTGGTATCTGGAATGACCATCAAATTCTCTGATGCTCTTCCTGTCTCTATAAGAATGGGGCATTTCTGCCATCTCCAATCTGTGACCTGGCTCAGTCTGACTCTCTGCATTGGTATTATTCCCTGTTCCCACTGAGCTGCATGGGTTCCTGGCTCCACAGTAACTGAAACACTCTCACACAAATAGCCGGCAGTGCATTCCACGCACCCACCACTCTCTGTGTAAAAAACTTACCCCTGACATCCCCTCGGTATCTATTTCCAAGCATCCTAACACTATGGCCCCTAGTATTAGCCATTTCAGCCCAGGGGAAAAACTTCTGGCTATCCACATGATCAATGCCCCTCATCATCTTATACATCTAAAAAAGGATCCACACATAAACAAGGAAATTATACATTGCTTTGAGGATTTGTTAGAAGTCTACTAAATTATGAGGGTATAAATAGGGTAAATGCAAGCAGTTTTTTCCACTGAGGTTGAAAAAAGAGGTCTGGATCCTATCCGTGGTCCAGACCTCTCTTATTCCATATTTACTTTGAATCTCATGGCATTATGATCACTAATTTCTGTCACCAGCCCTGGATCATTTCCTAACAGCTTACTGCAAAATTCTACGTCAGGAATTCTACGTACTGATTAAGGGTACATTTGACAAACTCTACTCCATCTAGTCCTTTTACAGTTTGGGAGTCCCAGTCAATATATGGAAAGTAAAAATCACTTACTGAATCAACCTTTGTTTCTTGGCATGGTCTGCAATCTCTCTACAAATTTGTTTCTCTAAATCCATCAGACTGTTAGGTGCAACCAAGTCCCAATAATGGCTACAATATCATAATTCCCTGTCCTGAGCTCATCTGGGTTTCCTATGATACTTCTTGCATTGTGATATGCACAGTTGAGCACATTCATTGCACCATGCTCAGCCATTTGATTGCTGACTCTGTCTGAGGTCCGAATAACATCTGACTGGTGTCAAGAAAACAACCTCTCCGCCATTGTCACAAAAACAAAGGAGCTGGTTGTGGACTACAGGAGGAATGGAGACAGGCTAACCCCAATTGACATCAATAGATCTGGGGTTGAGAGGGTGAACAGCTTTAAGTTCCTCGGCATAAACATCACCAAAGATCTCACATGGTCTGTACATACAAGCTGTGTTGTGAAAAGAGCACAGCAGCACCTCTTTCACCTCAGACAGTTGAAGAAGTTTGGGATGGGGCCCCAAATCCTAAGAACTTTCTACAGGGGCACAATTGAGAGCATCCTGACTGGCTGCATCACTGCCTGGTATGGGAACTATACTTCCGTTAATCACAGGACCCTGCAGAGAGTGGTGCGGACAGCCCAGCACATCTGTAGTGTGAACTTCCCACTATTCCAGACATTTACAGAGACAGGTGTGAAAAAAGGGCCCAAAGGATATCGGGGACCTGATCACCAGAACCACAAACTGTTCCTGCTGCTACCGTCCAGGAAACGGTACCACAGCAAAAGGACCAACAGGGACCAGGACATCACCTTCTACCAGGCCATCAGACTGATTAATTCATGCTGATACAATTGTACTACTATGTTATATTGACTGTCCTATGTACAAACTATCTATTATAAATTACTATAAATTTCACATTGCGCATTTAGACAGAGACGTAATGTAAAGATTTCTACTCCTCATGAATATGAAGAATGTATGTAATAAACTAAATTCAATTCAACTGAGTTCACCCTCTCAACTATCTTTTCTGTCATTCTGGCTCCCATTCTCCCTGCAATTTATTTTAACCACATCACCCCCTCCGCCCACACTAGCACTAGCAAGCCTTACCACTAGGATATTAGTCCCCTCTTGTTCTGTTCCCCTAACGAATCCCCCGTCACCCCTTTGACTTTCCTCTGCCAGGTAATCCCCCCCCAGCAGTTTCTAAAGTGGTCCACCTGTTGTTGTGTGGGATGGCCACAAGAGTACACTGTGATGGCTATTTAACCTCATTCCCCTTCCTGACTCTCTCCCAGTTTCCTGTGTCCTGCACCTTGAATGTAACTCACCTCTCCTCATATCATATCTATCACCCCCTCCAACTCCTGGATGATCCGGAATTCATCCATTTCAAGCTCCAAATCCTTAAATTGCACGGTTACAAGCTGCATCTGGATGCACATCTTGTAGGTGAGGGCATCAGGGTCACTGGAGGTCTCCCCACCTTCCCACCAATGTCCCCTCTAATTTGTAATGACCAGTGTGCACATAAAGCTTATATTGTGCATTTTTTTACCCAGTGACAACCCAGTGTAGCGGGTAGTGAAAGATTTATTCGCCAGAGCTTTTGCACACCGTGCATATGTGATTTGTTTGCTAAATGACGCTTAAAAAAGTCAGATTTCCAAAAATAACTCCACTTCCTCCCACTTGCAAATTCTCCAGCAACTTTTGCATCGCCACAATACACACAGCTAACACCAGTTTTTGTATCGTACATAAACATTTCCCCTCAACCCTCCCCCAAGTGACTACCGGTGGTGAACTCATTGATGGCAATGCCAATGAATATAAAGGGAACGGCAGTCGTCTGTCTCATTGGAGTCTGGCACATTTGTGATGTGAAAGCTACTTGTTGCCCGGGCAAAGGTGTTTGATATCGTTTTCCTCCCAGAGAGAATGAGTCAAAACATGTCCTCACGGGTAGAAAAATCCAGAACAAGAGGAGGTAGAACAAGCAACACACACAAATTGCTGGATTTTCAACATCTGCAGATGCGATGGGAGGAAGAACAAAGGTGATTTTCTCAACCGCTGATTGAAAGATTTTGCTGTCCTGTTCCGAGTTCCTAATCCTTGCATTTAGACAGCTGGAGCTCAGCTCTGTCTGACAGATCCATCGGTTCCCATTCCCTCGTCAGCCGGAAGCTCCCCGGGGCCCGTGTACGGAACGTGGGGCTGAGAGAGAGGGAAGAGAGCAGGACAGTCCCGGGATTGAGGGCCACGGATTCTGCAGCCACAGAAATTGTCCCTCAGTCGGTGTTGAAAACATCCACCCAGACACCTTCTCCTACCTGCAATGATCCTGTCCAGGCCTTTTATGTACTGCGCGCATGCGCGATTCTCGGGAACGTCAACAACCCTGACGCCTGCGCATTTGATCGGTGCTTCGGTGACGGCGAAATTTGTAACGCAGCGCTTTATGGGTAATCACGGTGCCATTAAAGGCTTCTGCCAGCCCCGGTTCCATGTCCATACATCAGTTTTTTTGTATAGGAAACTCAGCAGCTCTTTTAATGCAGAAAGCGGCTCCCATAAACAATATACTCAATATCAACAGGGATTCCGTGTATCTAATGCCAAAGTACAATCCCCTTACAAATGCAGATATAAAACACAAGAGATTCTGCAGTTGCAGGAAACACAGAGAAGCACACACGCAAAATGCTGGACTAACTCTGAAGTGTCGGCAGCAACTAAGCAGAGGAGTACACAGTCTAAACCTTCTGAAGGAGCTCGGTCTGAACGTTGTCTATTTATTCCTCTCCACATTGGCTGCCCGACCTGCTGATTTCCTCCAGTATTTTGCAGAAATTAACTACATTTTTTTTTCAATCAACCAGTCCCCAAATGTTTCTGACTTTTCATTTGTAGCCACATCATCCTGCTCTGATTCCCCCTCCTCCTCGTAAACTCTAGACCCCATCTCTTTCTGGAGCCCCAAAGCCCTGACTCAGGCTGCCAACTCTTTGGTTTCTGACTCTGCTCCATCGAAGATTCACTCTCTAGTCTGCTGTCAGATCTTGGAGGCGCATTGCAGCAACCCAGCTGTCTGAGGCACAGTCTTTTGAAATGAGTGAAAATGATCCAAAACGTTGAAAAGAGCAGAGAAGAAGGAGTTTAACCACCATAGTCCAGAGCCCTGAAGAACGTCAAAACCACAGTGAGCTCATTGTCTTATTCAGCCTGGAGAAAACCATGCAGGGAATTCATGCAGGTGTATAGGATGATGAGAGGCATTGGTTGTGGAATAGCCAGAGGCTTTTTCCCCAGGGCTGAAATGGCTAACACTAGGGGGCATAGTGTTAGGGTGTTTGTAAGTAGTTGCAAGAGAGATGTCAGAGGTAATGATTTTCCATCAAGAGCAGTGAGTGCATGGAATGCAATGCCAGTGATGGTGGTGGAGGAGGATGCAAGAAAGTCTTTTAAGAGCTTAGATAGCTACTTGGGGCTTAGAAAAATAGAGGGCTATCTGTGAGGGTAATTCTAGGCAGTTTCCAGAATAGGTTATGTGGTTGGCACAACATTGTGGGCCGAACAGCCTGTAATGTGCTGCAGATATCTATGATTCTATGAAATTCAAGGGAAATCTCTTCTCCCATGGAGTGGTGACTAGTTGCAACCTGTCATCACAGGGAGGGTGAGAGAGGAATGGCAGAGATGGATTTTAAAATACTGATATGGAACAGAAACATGGGCAGGGACCAGATGGACTGAGTGGGCTCTCTAGAGTACACCGTGAGTTTGGTAGAGACAGTAAGTACCTGCGACACGAGGTTTGATACAGAACTGATTTATCTTTCACAGATCCACGATGTTAATCACCGGTCTAGTTTAAGGCTAGCATCAGCAGAGCAGCCTCCTCCGATGCTCAGTGACCAGGGTTCAGTCCTGGGTGGGATGAGCAGCCGCAAGAACTGCAGATTTTGACAGTAACGGTCCCTCATGAACCTGCAGCTGCCTTCAGTCACCGTGATGGTTAAACATTTGACACAGAGCTGATTTGAACTTCCTCCCTGATGTGAAAGTCGCTGGTTTTGCAGCAGCTGGGATGATTGAGTAAATCTGTTTGCTCACTCCGGACAGAAATGTAGCCTCTATTTATTGTGAACTCACCGGGCATCACAAGGTGGGTTAACTGAATGAGTCTCTTCGCGCACACGGAGCAGGTGAACGGCCGCTTCCCAGAGCGAAGCTGTTGGTGTATCTGTGATGGCCGACTGAATCCCCTCCAAAATGAGAGACGGTGAATGACATCTCACTACCATCAACGCCCTGGCAATGTATCCAATCAGATCCCGGACATGGACACGTGTTTGGTCTTTCCTTGTAGCGAGTGAGGCGCTGTCTTCCCCAGCATCTCTGCCTCCACATTTAAGGATCGGTGGCATTCAAGCGCTGGTGAACTGAGAGATACAGCCGAGCTAACATGCTCTTATGTTTCAGATTCCCATACACAAATCCTTTGCCTTTTCTACGCTGTTAAAAGTTTACAAAGCTCATCAGTGGGTGATGATTCAACTCAGAGAATTTTAGTCTCCATGGTGCCTTCCGATAACAACCTAAAACAATTCGGAGGAACAAGACTTCATCTTCTAACTGGCTACAGTTCCGGCATGAGGCACAATATCAAACTCTCTGCTTCCCTCTCTGTATCAGAATGAATCATTCCTACCCTTCATCAGTCTGTGACTTGGCTCAGTTTGTCCGTCTCCTTCGCATTCTGAACATGTGCCACACACCTACTAAGATCACATTTTATTTACACGGCTGCGACGACAGACTTTCTGATTATTATGTCCCTTCTGGCATTTGACGGTGGTAAACTCAGAGTCAGCAATGGTATTGAACCTCAGGAGTAGGTGATTAGGCGTTTTTGTTGGAGATTGATAAACTGCCGGTAGTGTGTGGCTGGATGTGTGGGTCGTTTTCAGACTGGAAGGAGGCAGCGTTTGGAGTACCCCAGAGATCAGTCCCTGACCACAGTTGTTCACAGTTTAATGGCCTGTCGGAGGCAGCGAGATGTGAGATGTCCCAGTCTGCTGTTGACGCAGAGAGAGTGGAGTTCGGGGGAGGGGAGGCAATTCACATGCAATTTCGTAGCTTTGCAATCAGTACATAGTGCACTGTGGGGCTGCAGTGGCGGGTTCCATTGCTGGGATCAGTCTGCAGTCACTGTGGGCTATGAGGATTTTGTGAGTAAAGCGCCATTCTCCAATTTAGAATCTCAAGCCGCGGAGCAAGCCTATCGTTTGTATATTTAAGTTGTATTTATGGCATTGTGATAAACAGACACTATAGCTATCCACGACCTCTCTATCCAGTCCTTTTTATATTTGATTTCATTCGTAAATTTGGCCACAGGGCCATCAATACTGTCATCCGATGCATTGACATGGAACGTAAACAGAAAAGTTGCCAACACAGACCCCTGTGGACCTCTGGGGTAGTAATCTCAGGATTGCTGCCTGCGCCACGTGCTAGCGATGAAAGAATAGCATGATCAGACGTATTACTGTGTGGCTGAGAGACTTGTGTAGGGGGCAGGACTTCAGATTCCTGGATCACTGGGGCCTCTTCCGAGGGAGGTACGACTGGTACAAAAAGGACGGGTTACACCTGAACCCAAAGGGGTCCAATATCCTAGCGGGTACATTTAATAGAGCTGTTAGTGAGGGTTTAAACGAATTTAGCAGGGGGATGAGAACAGGAGTGATTGGGCTGCGGAAGGGGAAAACAGTAATAAATCAATGATAGCGTGCAACAGAGATTATAGAAAGAACAGACAGGAGATAAAAGCTTAATCAAAGCCAGTGGCATGAGTTACAGGGCAATGGAGGCGTGGTGCAATTAAAACAGAAAGCAACAAATACAGACTGAGAGTGTTGTATTTGAATGCACGCAGCATAAGGAATAAAATGGACGATCTTGAAATTCAGCTACAGATTGGCAAATCTGTGAAATTTGGCTAAAGAATGGCTACCATTGGGAGCTCAATGTCCAAGGACATAAGGTGTATCAGAAAGATAGGTTAGTAGGTAAAGGAAGTGGTGTGGCCCTGTGTACAAGAAATAATACTAAATCATTGGAAAGAGATGACATGGGATTGGAAGGTGTAGAGTCTCTATGGGTTGAATTAAGGAATGACAAGATGGCAAGGGTAAAAGGACACTAATGACAGTTGTATACAGGCCTACAAACAGCAGCCGGGATGTGGATTACAAATTTAGCAAGAGATAGAAAAGGTGTCTCAGAAAGGCAATGTCATGATAATCGTTGGAGATTTTAACAAAAAAGTGGATTGGAAAAACCATGTCAGTACTGGACCTCAAGACAGAGAATTTGTAAAATGTCTAAAGGATGGGTTTTAGAACAGCTCGCTGTTGCGCCCACTAGGAGATCGGCTGTGCTGATTTGGATGTTGCGCAATGATCCAGAGATAATCAGGGAGCTTAAGGTTAAGGAACCTGTAGGGAACAGTGATCAAGTTCACATTGAAATCTGAGAGAGGGAAAAATAAAATCCAATGTGTCTGTATTTCAGTGAAATTAAGGAAATTTCAACGGCATGAGCAGGGAACTGGCAGAAGTTGACTGGAAAGGGACATTTGCAGGAAGGACAACAGTGCAGCAATGGCTGGAGTTTCTGTGAAAAATGAGGGAAGAGCAGGACAGATTTTTTTTCCAAATAAGAAGAAATTTTCAAACGGAAGAAGGACACTACCATGGCTGACAAGTAAATTCAGAGATAAAACAAAAGCAAGAGAGAGGGCATACAAGGAAGCCAAATCTAGTGAAAGATAGACGATTGGGAAACTTTTAAGAACTTGCAGAAGAAAATTAAGAAGGTTATTAAGAAGGAAAAGATGAATTATGACAGGAAGTAGGTGACTAATATCAAAGAAGATACTAAAAGCTTTTTTAAGTATATAAAGGGTAAAAGAGAGTCAAGTGAAGATACAGAAGCAATACAAAATGATGCTGGAGATATTGTAATGAGAGATGCAGCGATGGCAGTGGAATTGAATGAGTAGTTTGCATCAGTCTTCACAGTGGAAAATGTCTGCAGTATATAGGACATTCAAGAGTGTCAGGGGAGTGAAGTTTGTGTGGTGAAAATTATGACTAAATGATATTGCTCAGGAAGCTTAATGGTCTGAGTGTGGATAAATCTTCTGGACCTGATGGAATGCACCCACGGGTTCTGAAGGAACTAAATGAAGAGTTTGCGGAGGCCTTAATGATGACCTTTCAAGAATCGCCAGATTCTGGCATTGTACCGGATGACTGTTAAATTGCAAATGTTATTCGCAATTTAAGAAGGGTGGGAGGCAGAAGAAAGGAAGCTATAGTCCTGTTAGCCTGGCATCAGTGATTGGCAAGTTGTTGGAGTTGATTGTTAGGGATGAGATTACGGAGTATCTGAGACACATGACAAGATATGGCAAAGCCAGCAAAATTCCTGAAAGGAAAATCCTGCCTGAGAAACCTACTGCAATTTGTCAAGGAAATTTACAAGCCGGGCAGACAAAGGAGATGCAGCAAGTATAGTGTACTTGGATTTTCAGAAATCCTTTGACAAGGTGCTGCACGTGAGGCTGCTTAGCAGGATAAGAGGCCATGGAATTACAGGGAAGACACTAGCGTGGGTGGAGCATTGCTAGTCCGCAGAAAACAGAGAGTGGGAATAAAGGGTGTGGCACGCGACCAAGTGGTTAGGGCGTTGGGCTCACGATCTGAAGGTCGTGGGTTCAAGTCTCGGCCAAGGCAGCGTGTTGTGTCTTTGAGCAAGGCACTTAACCACACACTCCTCCAGTCCGCCCAGCTTAAAATGGGTACCGGCAAATGCTGGGGATTAACCTCGCAATAGACTGGCGTCCTATTCAGGGTTGGTGGGGGAGTCTCGTACTCTCAGTCGCTTCACGCCACAGAAACTGGCATAAGCACCGGCCTGATGGGACACAAGGCTCGGGACAGACTTTAACTTTTTATTCTGACTGACTGCTGGTTAACAGTGGAGTTCCACAGGGTCATTGTTGGGATGGCTGCTTTTTACGATGTATGTCAATGATTTGGACTACGGTTTTAATGGATTTGAGGCCAAATTTGCCGATGATGCAAAGATAGGTGGAGGAGCAGGTGGTGTTGAGGAAACAGAGAGCCTGCAGAGAGACTTAGATAGTTTAGGGGAATGGGCAAAGAAGTGGCAAATGAAATACAATGTTGTAAAGTGTATGGTCATGCACTTTGGTGGAAGAAATAAAGGGGCAGGCTGTTATTTATATTGGGAGAGAATTCAAAATGCAGAGATAGAGAGATAGAAACTTATAAATGTAGAAAATAGGTGCAGGAGTAGGCCATTCGGCCCTTTGAACCTGCACCACCATTCAGTATGATCATGGCTGATCATCCAACTCAGAACCCTGTACCTGCCTTCTCTCCATACCCCCTGATCCCTTTAGCCACAAGGGCCATATCTAACTCCCTCTTAAATATAGCCAATGAACTGGCCTCAACTGTTTCCTGTGGCAGAGAATTCCACAGATTCACCACACTGTGTGAAGAAGTTTTTCCTCATCTCTGTCCTAAAAGGCTTCCCCTTTATCCTCAAACTGTGACCCCTCGTTCTGGACTTCCCCAACATCGAGAACAATCTTCCTGCATCTAGCCTGTTCAATCCCTTTAGAATTTTATACGTTTCATTCAGATCCCCCCCTCAATCTTCTAAATTCCAGAGAGTACAAGCCAAGTGGATCCAGTCTTTCATCATATGAAAGTCCTGCCATCCCAGGAATCAATCTGGTGAACCTTCTTTGTACTCCCTCTATGGCAAGAATGTCTTTCCTCATATTAGGGGACCAAAACTGCACACAATTCTCCAGGTGTGGTCTCACCAAGGCTTTGTACAACTGCAGTAGTACCTCCCTGCTCCTGTATTTGAACCTCTTGCTATAAATGCCAGCATACCATTCACCTTTTTCACCGCCTGCTGTACCTGCATGCCGACTTTCAATGACTGGCGTACAATGACACCCAGGTCTCGTTGCACCTCCCCTTTTCCTAATCGGCCACCATTCAGATAATAATCTGTTTTCCTGTTTTTGCCACCAAAGTGGATAACCTCACATTTATCCATATTAAATTGCATCTGCCATAAATTTGCCCACTCACCTAACTTATCCAAGTCACCCTGCATCCTCTTAGCATCCTCCTCACAGCTAACACTGCCGCCCAGCTTCGTGTCATCCGCAAACTTAGAGATGCTGCATTTAATTCCCTCATCTAAGTCATTAATATATATTGTAAACAACTGGGGTCCCAGCACGGAGCCTTGCGGTACCCCACTAGTCATTGCCTGCCATTCTGTAAAGGTCCCGTTTATTCCCACTCTTTGCTTCCTGTCTGCCAACCAATTCTCTATCCACATCAATACCATACCCCCAATACCGTGTGCTTTAAGTTTGCACACTAATCTCCTGGGTGGGATCTTGTCAAAAGCCTTTTGAAAATCCAAATATACCACATCCACTGGTTCTCCCCTATCCACTCTGATAGTTACATCCTCAAAAAATTCTATGAGATTCATCAGGCATTATTTCCCTTTCACAAATCCATGCTGACTTTGTCCGATGATTTCACCGCTTTCCAAATGTGCTGTTATCACATCTTTGATAACTGATTCTAGCACTTTCCCCACCACCAATGTCAGGCTTACCGGTCTATAATTCCCTGGTTTCTCTCTCCCTCCTTTATTAAAAAGCGGGGTTACATTAGCCACCCTCCAATCGTCAGGAACTAATCCAGAATCTAAAGATGCAAATGGACTTGGGAATCCTTGTGCAGGATACCCTAAAGGTCAACTTCCAGGTTGAGTCAGTGGTGAGGAAGGCGAATGCAATGTTGGCATTCATTTCTAGAGTTATAGAAAATAAGAGCAGGGATACGACAGTGTGGCTCTTTCAGACACTCGTGTGATCACACGGACTATTGTGTGCAGTTTTGGGATCCTTATTTTAGAAATGAAATGTTGAATTTGGAGAGGGTTCAGAGAAGATTCACGAGAATGATTCCAGGAATGAAAGGTTGTATTCTCTGGTGTTCAGGAGAATGAGGGGAATTTTATAGAAACACTTTGAATGTTAAAGGCCTGAACAGATTAGATATGGCAAAGTTAATTTCCCATGGTAGGGGACAAGAGAAAACTCATTTTAAACCCGACATTATTTCAGCCAGGTTACCAAATTCGAAAATTCTGGAAAATATTGATGAAAAATTAGCTCATTTACAGCCAGAGCAGAGAGAGCAGATGAAACAGTTAATTTTTAGATATAGAGATTTATTTCCAGATGTCCCTAGAAGAACCACCGTAGCTACACATGATGTAGATGTTGGAGATGCAAAACCCATAAAACAACATCCATATCGAATCAACAGGGAAAAATGTGAACTTTCTGAACAAGAAATTAAGTATATGTTAGAGAATAATATTACTAGACATTCTAATTCAAATTGGAGTTCACTGTGTGTTATGGTGCCTAAGCCAGACAATAGTATTAGGTTTTGTACGGATTACAGAAAGGTAAATGCTGTGACAAAGACTGATGCATACCCAATCCCTATGGTAGATGATTGTGTGGATAAAGTTGGACAGGCCAAATTCCTTACAAAAATTGATTTGTTAAAAGGTTATTGGTGTGTTCCATTGACGGCTAGAGGTAGAGAGATTTCAGCAGTTGTAACCCCATCTGGGTTATATGAATATAATGTTCTTCCATTTGGGATGAAGAATGCACCAAGTACTTTTCAGAGGATGATTAATGGCGTGATTCAGGGATTAAAAGATACAGATGCCTATATTGATGATTTGGTTACAGGGAATAGTACGTGGAAAGCACATGTTACGGCGGTGGAGAAATTATTTGAGAGACTTTCAAAAGCTAACTTAACTATTAACTTAGCTAAAAGTGAATTTGGTCATTCCACAGTGACTTACCTTGGTTATGTTGTGGGTCTGGGAAATTTAGCACCTGTTCAAGCAAAAGTTCAGGCAATTTTAGAAGTACCCACTCCAACTGGTAGAAAAACTCTCAGAAGATTCTTGGGTATGGTAGGGTATTACAGAAAATTTTGTAAGGATGTTGCAAACATTGCTCTTCCATTAACTAATCTCTTGAAGAAAAATGAGAAGTTTGTTTGGACAGAGTCTTGTCAGGAGGCATTTGATAAATTGAAAGCTATAATATGTAGTCAACCTGTACTTAAATCTCCTGACCTTGAAAAACCATTTTTGTTAGCTGTAGATGCTAGTGATGAAGCTGCAGGAGCAGTGTTGCTTCAAAAAGATGATGATGAAGTTGATCGTCTGGTAGCTTATTTTTCTAAGAAATTTAATGCCCATCAAAGAAATTATTCAACAATAGAAAAAGGATTGTTATCTCTTGTTTTAGCTTTGCAACATTTTGAAGTGTATGTTGGTTCTACGCATAAACCACTCACCGTTTATACCAATCACAATCCATTAGTCTTTTTGAGTAAGATGAAAAACAAAAATAGAAGATTATTAAATTGGAGTTTAATGTTACAGGAGTACAATATTTTGATCACTCATATTAAGGATAAAGATAATGTGATTGCTGATTGTTTGTCTAAATGTTAAACGTACAATGAAAATTTGTTTTTTTGGAGTGATATTTTAACATTTGTAACACTCCTACTGTACATTAGTTTGTAAAGGGCTGAAAGATAAGATTGTCTGTATTGTGTATTTTGTAAATCTTATACCTTTGTATTTTTTTTGTATAAATTGTTAAAATTTTGGTCTTCACGAGACCAAAATTTTTTTTTTGGAGGGAGGTGTTACATGCTCAAGGAGATCCGTTTTTTGTGAGAAATATGCAATGGTCTTTTGGAGGTCACCTGATGTGCTTTTCCTGCCGATGTGAGGTCACATGATGACATGTGACCCTGTGACTATATACGGGTTGACCCAGGTGACGCAGTTGGTTTTTGAGTTTGTAGATATCCAGGTAGAACATGCTGTATCTCTGTTTCTGTTGCGTGTTTGTTTTTGGTGATGCAATTTCATTTTTAAAATGGTTGTGCGTTCTGTTGCAAAATACCATATTATTTGGACTGGAAATTTTTGCTAGATGTGTTGATTTACTCAATTCCAACTTTCGAAGGGAGAGTGAAGAATTCATCCAAGGATCGAGAGAAGTCAGCATCATTTGGCAGTTTAATAAAGGATCGACCTTATTGAGTCTTCGTTGGAGTAGCAACCTGCATCGAGATAACTCTTGCCAAAAGAGCAAGGAGTTCATGCAAAGGTGTGCTCTCTCTCTCTAAAGGAATTTAAGGTCAGTCGATTTAAACTGTTTATTTTCGGCATCATGAATCCTGTGGACAGAACCAGCAGTAGAGTTGTGTCTGTGAAGAAATCCTTCTCCAGAGAAGTCTCTCCCAATTGAATGTGTAAATCTGTTGGACTTTTGAAGTTATCGCTTTAACCAATGAACTGGCCTCAACTGTTTCCTGTGGCAGAGAATTCCACAGATTCACCACACTGTGTGAAGAAGTTTTTCCTCATCTCTGTCCTAAAAGGCTTCCCCTTTATCCTCAAACTGTGACCCCTCGTTCTGGACTTCCCCAACATCGGGAACAATCTTCCTGCATCTAGCCTGTCCAATCCCTTTAGGATCTTATACGTTTCAATCAGATCCCTCCTCAATCTTCTAAATTCCAACGAGTACAAGCCCAATTCATCCAGTCTTTCCTCATATGAAAGTCCTGCCATCCCAGGAATCAATCTGGTGAACCTTCTTTGTACTCCCTCTATGGCAAAGATGTATTTCCTCAGATTAGGGGACCAAAACTGCACACAATTTAAGAACCATATCTGACTGTATCGCTTTAAGAACTGTTTTCGCATTTAACGCTTTAAGAACCAGAGCCGAGTGGTGAGTTGGTGAACGGCTGCATATCTGTTAACTTCCGGTTAAAGTTTTCGTTTGTTTTTTTTCCCTTATCGTTTATCGGTGTTTAATAAATGTTTGGTTATTTTTATATAACCTGTCTCGATTGATATTCATTGTTGCTGTTTACATTACAATATACACACATTCTTTTTCTCTCTCTCCTTTTTCTCCCTCTGTCCCTCTCACTATACCCCTTGCCCATCCTCTGGGTTTCCTCCCCCACTTTTCTTTTTTCCTAGGCCTCCTGTCCCCTGATCCTCTCATATCCCTTTTGCAATCACCTGTCCAGCTCTTGGCTCCATCCCTCCCCCTCCTGTCTTCTCCTATCATTTTGGATCTCCCTGTACCCCTCCCACTTTCAAATCTCTTACTAGCTCTTCCTTTAGTTAGTCTTGACGAAGGGTCTTGGCCTGAAACGTTGACTGTACCTCTTCCTAGAGATGCTGCCTAGCCTGCTGTGTTCACCAGCAACTTTGATGTGTGTTGCTTAAATTTCCAGCATCTGCAGAATTCCTCGTGATCGGAAATTCATCCATTTTCAGCTCCAACTCCTTAAAGTGAAGGGTTACAAGCTGCAGCTGGATGCACATCTTGTAGGTCAGGGACACTAGAGTTCTCCCCATCTCCCCTGTAATTTATAATGACCAGTAGGCACAAAAATCTTGTCCTGTGCATTTTTTTTTGCATGGTGACAACAACATGTGCACAGTGAATTTTATATAGTGAGGTATTCATTTCAACAGCGAGCAAATCACTGTTAATAAGAACTTTGATCTCCTCTGGGTTTGATCGAGTTCATCTGCACTCTCACACACCCTATGTAGCAGGCCTGTAGTGGGATTTGAAGGATTTTCTCGCCAGAGCTTTTGCACACTGTCCATATCTGATTTGCTTGCTAATTGACACTTTAAATAGACAGATTTCCAAATATCACTCCACTTCTTCCCAGTTGCAAATTCTCCAGCAACTTTTGCATCAGCACAATGAGCTTGTTCCCAGTTCGTCTTTACAATGCATCCTGAGACGGTGATGTGCCTCTCATGTGAGATGTGGCAGTCTTGGGGGAACTCCCCTCTCCCGCAGAGTCACATCTGCCAGAAGTGCATACGGCTGGGCGATCTGGAAGACCGTGTAAGGAATCTGGAGCAGCAGCTGGATGACCTTTGACTCATAAGAGAGAATGAGGCAGTCATAGATGAGAGCTACAGGGAGGTAGTCACACCTAGGCTGCCAGAAGCGAGTCGTTGGGTGACTGTCAAAGGGGGGAAAGCGAAGGCGAGCAGACAGGTAGTGCAGAGCACCCCTGCAGCCATTCCCCTGAATAAGTTTACTGTCCTGGATACGGTTGGCGGGGACAACTGGCCAGGTGTGAGCCACGGTGGCAGGGCCTCTGGCACTGAATCTGACCCTGTGGTGCAGATGGGTGGTTCAGAGAAGAGGAGAGCTGTCGTCATTGGAGTCTCTGTAGTCAGGGGAGCAGACAGGAGATTTTGTGGACGTGAGAAGGACACCCGCATGGTTTGTTGCCTCCCGGATGCCAGGGGCCGGGATGTCTCTGACCGGGTGCACGACATCCTGGTACGAGAGGGGAAACAACCAGAAGTCGTGATACATGTTGGGACCAACGACTTAGGCAGGAAGAGGGATGAGGTCCTGAAGTGTGAGTTTCGGGAACTGGGCAGAAGGCTGAAGAACAGGACCTCAAGGGTGGCATTCTCAGGATTGCTGCCAGTGCTACGTGACAGTGATAGTAAGAATTGGAGGAGATGGCAGTTGAATGTGTGGCTGAGGAGTTGGTGCAGGGGCCAGGGTTTTAGATTTTTGGATCACTGGTATCTCTTCTGGGGAAGGTGGGACTGTACAGATTGTATGGGTTGCACCTGAACTCGAGGGGGAGCAAAATCCTTGCAGGTAGGTTTGCTGGCATGGTTCGGGAGGGTTTAAACTAATTTGCAAGGGGGATGGGACCCAGAGCGATAGAGCAGTGAAAGAAGTGCATGGAGTAAAGCCAGATCTAACATACAGAGAGGCTTTGAGGAAAGAGAAGCAGAATAAACGGTGTAAAGACAGTAAGGTTGAAGGGCTGAAATGTGTGTACCTCAATGCAAGAAGCATCAGGAACAAAGGTGATGAACTGAGAGCTTGGATACATACATGGAATTATGATGTAGTGGTCATTACAGAGACTTGGCTGGCACCAGGGCAGGAATGGATTCTCAATATTCCTGGATTTCAGTGCTTTAAAAGGGATAGAGAAGGGGGAAAGGGGAGGAGGGGTGGCATTACTGGTCAAGGATACTATTACAGCTGCAGAAAGAGGTGGGGTTATGTAGCAGGATCCTCTTTTGAGTCAGTATGGGTGGAAGTCAGGAACAGGAAGAAAGCAGTTACTCTATTGGGAGTAGTCTATAGGTCCCCTGGCAGCAGCAGAGATACTGAGGAGCAGATTGGGAGGCAGATTTTGGAAGGGTGCAAAAATAACAGGGTTGTTATCATGATTGACTTTAACTTCCCTAATATTAATTGGCACCTGATTAGTTCCAAGGGTTTGGACGGGGCAGAGTTTGTTAAGTGTGTCCAGGATGGATTCCTGTCACTGTATGTTGACAAGCCGACGAGGGGGAATGCCATACTAGATCTAGTATTAGGTAACGAACCGGGTCAGGTCACAGATCTCTCTGTCATAATGGGGGCGTTGGGAACGGACCCAAATGCAAGACACAGACACTGAAGTAGAAGGAACAGGACTTGACTAGAGTAGGACAATGACAGGATACAGACAAGGAATAGGGACAAGAACGTAGACTAGGGCTTGGACCCCGAATCAGAGACTGGACAAGGACCCAAAACCTGGTTCTTGCCTCAGGCTCGGGCCCCAGAACCAGGCATAGACATGACATGACTGCAGGACTGGAGGCTGGGATCTTGAATCTAGAAGCTTGGAGACAGGCTTGGGGTCTTGAGGCTTGAGGCTGGGGTCTTGGTCATGAGGCTTGAGCTTGGAGACAAGCTGGGGTCTTGGTCTTGAGGCTTGAGCTTGGAGACAGGCTGGGGTCTTGGTCTTGAGGCCTGCAGGCTGGGGTCTTGGGTCTAGGGTACTTCGAGGCTTGGGTATGAACTCCGAGCCAGAGACTGGGCAAGGACCCAGAACCTAGGACTTGACTCGGGCTTGGACTCCAGAACCAGGGGAGGACAAGACGAGGCTACAGGACTGGACATGGCTGGGTGTGGAACTCCTGGGTAGGGCGAGACACAAGGACAGGTAAATGCACATGGACAGGACTCCGATAGGACTGGACTAGGCACGGACTGGACGAGAGCCTTCAGGAGCATGGAACCTTGGACTAGGAGAGGTGAGAGAATGGAACACAGAGCCAGGACCCCTCCTTGGGAGCAGGACGAAGGGCCGGGACTCATACACAGAATGCTGAACATGAAGAGATGGATCCCAACACAAGGTGGCGGCAAACAGCCAGACCCACCTAGAGAAGGCGTGGACACAGAGAGACAATTCCACATAACGAAAGGCAGTTCCTTATCTTGACCTAACAAGCCTCCAGTCTTGCTCCGGCAGTAATACTTCAGCGATACGGGCGGGGTATCCAGGCTACGTGAGCAGGCAGAGAGTCAGGCGAGGTATCCAGACAGAAAGTCAGGCGAGGGGGGAAAAGACAAGGAGGGAAACAGGACAGTCCAGCAGGGAATCTCTGGTTTGCAGAGGTATTTATGTCTCAGCCCCAAAACGAGAAACATGTGCCCACAACAGAAACTGGGGAAAACCAGAAATCCCGGAACAAGGAACCATGGACCAGACTGTGAACCAGAACACGGACTTCACGGACTGGACTATGGCACTCTCAGTGGGTAAGCATCTGGGGGACAGTGCCCACCGCTCCCTGGCCTTCAGCATTAACGTGGAAAAGGATAGAATCAGAGAGGACAGGCAAATTTTTATTGGGGCAGGGCAAAATATGAGGCTATAAGGCTAGAACTTGAGGGTGTGAATTGGGATGATGTTTTTGCAGGGAAATGTACTATGGACATGTGTCGATGTTTAGAGATCTCTTGCAGGATGTTAGGGATAAATTTGTCCCAGTGAGGAAGATAAAGAATAGTAGGGTGAAGGAACCATGGGTGACAAGTGAGGTGGAAAATCTAGTCAGGTGGAAGAAGGCAGCATACATGAGGTTTAGGAAGCAAGGATCAGATGGGTCTATTGAGGAATATAGGGTAGCAAGAAAGGAGCTTAAGAAGGGGCTGAGAAGAGCAAGAAGGGGGCATGAGCAGGCCTTGGCAAGTAGGGTAAAAGAAAACCACATGGCATTCTTCAATTATGTGAAGACCAAAAGGATGACAAGAGTGAAGGTAGGACCGATTAGAGATAAAGGTGGGAAGATGTGCCTGGAGGCTGTGGAAGTGAGCGAGATCCTCAATGAATACTTCTCTTCCGTATTCACCAATGAGAGGGAACTTGATGACGGTGAGGACAGTATGAGTGAGGTTGATGTTCTGGAGCATGTTGATATTAGGGGAGAGGAGGTGTTGGAGTTGTTAAAATACATTAGGATGGATAAGTCCCCGGGGCCTGATGGAATATTCCCCAGGCTGCTCCACGAGGTGAGGGAAGAGATTGCTGAGCCTCTGGCTAGGATCTTCATGTCCTCGTTGTCTACGGGAATGGTACTGGAGGATTGGAGGGAGGCGAATGTTGTCCCCTTGTTCAAAAATGTAGTAGGGATAGTCCGTGCAATTATAGATCAGTGATTCTTACGTCTGTGGTGCGAAAGCTGTTGGAAAAGATTCTTAGAAATAGGATCTATGGGCATTTAGAGAATCATGGTCTGATCAGGGACAGTCAGCATGGCTTTGTGAAGGGCAAATCATGTCCAATTAGCCTGACAGAGTTCTTTGAAGAGGTAACCAGGCATATAGATGAGGGTAGTGCAGTGGATGTGATCTATATAGATTTTAGTAAGGCATTTGACAAGGTTCCACACGATAGGATTATTAAGAAGGTCAGAAGGCATGGGATCCAGGGAAGTTTGGCCAGGTGGATTCAGAATTGGCTTGCCTGCAGAAGGCAGAGGGTCGTGGTGGAGGGAGTACATTCAGACTGGAGGAATGTCACTAGTGGTGTCCCACAAGGATCAGTTTTGGGACCTCTACTTTTCGTGATTTTTATTATCAACCTGGATGTTGGGGTAGAAGGGTGGGTTGGCAAGTTTGCAGATGACACAAAGGTTGGTGGTGTTCTAGATGGTGCAGAGGATTGTTGAAGATTGCAGAGGGACATCGATAGGTTGCAGAAGTGGGCTGAGAAGTGGCAGATGGAGTTCAACCCGGAGAAGTGTGAGGTGGTACACTTTGGAAGGACAAACTCCAAGGCAGAGTACAAGGTAAATGGCAGGATACTTGGTAGTTTGGAGGAGCAGAGGGATCTGGGAGTACATGTCCACAGATCCCTGAAAGTTGCCTGACAGGTAGATAGGGTAGTTAAGAAAGCTTGTGGACTGTTAGCTTTCATAAGTCGAGGGATAGAGTTTAAGTGTTGCGAGGTAATAATGCAGCTCTATAAAATTCTGGTTAGACCACACTTGGGAGTACTGTGTCCAGTTCTGGTCGCCTCACTATAGGAAGGATGTGGAAGCATTGGAAAGGGTACAGAGGAGATTTACCAGGATGCTGCCTGGTTTAGAGAGTATGCATTATGATTAGAGATTAAGGGAGCTAGGGCTTTAGTCTTTGGAGAGAAGGAGGATGACAGGAGACATGACAGAGGTGTACAAGATAATAAGAGGAATAAATAGAGTGGATAGCCAGCGCCTCTTCCCCAGGGCACCACTGCTCAATACAAGGGGACATGGCTTTAAGGTAAGCGGGGGGGGGAAGTTCAAGTGGAATATTAGAGGAAGGTTTTTTACTCAGAGTGGTTGGTGTGTGGAATTCACTGCCTGAGTCAGTGGTGGAGGCAGATACACTAGTGAAATTTAAGAGACTACTAGACAGTAATATGGAGGAATTTAAGGTGGGGGGTTATATGAGAGGCAGGGTTTGAGGGCCGGCACAATCATGTGGGCCGAAGGGCCTGTACTGCGCTGTACTATTCTATGTTCTATTTTATAATACACACAGGTAACACCAGTTTCTGTATTTGTCATGGTCCGGATCGGGGTCCCTTTAAATTTACCTTGTTTATGTTACGATCCGGACTGTTGATTCCCTGTTTTCCCGTGTCCCTCGACTTTGGTGATTAGAGGCAATTAATGCTCGGCTGAACCAGTAGTTTACAGTTTCCGGCTTTCAGCCATTTGGCACGGGAGCGTCTGCAAAGTCATCCAAGGTACGGTATGCTGATGTGATCTGGCCGGAGCAAGCCTAGTTTCTGCCGAACCGAGTGCCGGTAATTTGCCACTCCTCACCGGAGCAACCTTGTCCATTTACCTCGCCAAAGCGAGCCTGCAAAGTTTCCTCACCGAGGTGGGTCCGTCAGTTAACCCGCCGGAGGGAATCAAGAACCGCGGTCTACTGTTCCCGGGCCGAGAGCTCGCCACTACCCGGAGGCTCCAAGTCAAGTCCTGGCCCTGGCGGCATTCAAACTCCAAGTCCAAGTCCTGGCCCTGGTGGCATTCAAGCTCCAAGTCCAAGTCCTGGCCCTGGCAGCATTCAAGCTCCATGTCCAAGTCCTGGCCCTGGCGGCATTCAAACTCCAAGTCCAAGTCCTGGCCCTGGTGGCATTCAAGCTCCAAGTCCAAGTCCTGGCCCTGGCGGCATTCAAGCTCCATGTCCAAGTCCTGGCCCTGGCGGCATTCAAGCTCCACGTCCAAGTCCTGGCCCTGGCGGCATTCAAGCTCCACGTCCAAGTCCTGGCCCTGGCGGCATTCAAGCTCCACGTCCAAGTCCTGGCCCTGGCGGCATTCAAGCTCCACGTCCAAGTCCTAGCCCTGGCGGCATTCAAGCTCCACATCCAAGTCCTGGCCCAGGCGGCATTCAAGCTCCACGTCCAAGTCCTGGCCCTGGCGGCATTCAAGCTCCATGTCCAAGTGCTGGCCCTGGCGGCATTCAAGCTCCACGTCCAAGTCCTGGCACTGGCGGCTTCCCAGTTCTGAGTCAAGTCCCGCCCTGGTGGTCTGTGATTCCTGTCCTACCCCCTTGTCTGAATCCCTTCTCTGCCCCTCTTGCCTCTAGCCGTCATCTGCAGTCTCTGCCTGCACTTCGGTCTAGTTCCATCAACGGAGCTAGATAGATACTGTCTGGTGTTCGTTCGTGTTGGTCTTGTCTTGTCCTTGCCTCCGTGGGGTAAGTCAGGCCGTCTTGCCGTTGCCCCGCGGGGGGTCGTCTTGTCTTGTCTTCGCCTCTGTGGGGTAAGTTTGGCCATCTTGCCATTGCCCCACGGGGAGTCATGTCTTGTCTTGTCCTCGCCTCCGTGGGGTAAGTCTGGCCATCTTGCCGTTGACCCGCGGGGGGTCGTCTTGTCTTGTCTTGTCCTCGCCTCTGTGGGGTAGGTCAGGCCGTCTTGCCGTTGCCCCACGGAGGGTCATGAGTCCCGGCCCTATGTACTGTACCCAAGGAGGGGTCGCGGCTCTCTGTTCTGTGTGTGAGTCCCGGTCCTATGTCCTGTTTCCAAGGAGGGGTCCTGACTCTGTGTTCTGTGTATGTGTCCATGGTTCCATGTACCTGCTCTCCCGAGACCGAGGCTCTGTTTTCCATGTTCCTCCTCTCCCTAGCCCATGTCATGTCCATGCATGGTTCTGGGGTCCGAGCCCGAGGCAAGACCCAGGTACAGGTTCCTTGCCCAGTCCTGGGCTTGGAGTCCATACCCTAGCCTCTTCATGTCTCCTCTAGTTCTGGGAGCCAATTCTGAGTCCTAGCCCAGACCCTTGGTCCCAGCCTGGTCATAGTCCTCAGTCCTTGTCCAGTTCGCTACTCCTGCTCCTGCCTAGCTCTCATGGTATTGAACAATAAACTAAACATAAGTAACCCCACAAGATGTGTCTTGCATTTGGGTCCACCCTTGCTCCCTACACCCCCGCCATTGTGACAGTATTGTACATAAATATTTCCCTTGAACCCTCCCCCAGGTGACTGATGGTGGTGAACTCATTGACGGCAATGCCAATGAATATAAAGGGAAGGGAAGTAGTCTGTCTCATTGGAGCCTGGCACATTTGTGATGTGAAAGCTACTCGTTGCCCAGGGCAAAGCTGTTTGATATCATTATGTACCCAGAGAGAATGAGTCAAAACATGTTCTCATGGGTAGAAAAGTCCAGAACAAGAGGAGGTAGAACAACACACACAAAATGCTGGAGGAACTCAGCAGGCCAGGTAGCATCTAAGGAAAAGAGTACTAATGCTGAGTTCCTCCAGCATTTTGTGTGTGTGTCTGTTGCTTGGATTTCCAACATCTGCAAAGTTTCTCTTGTTTGTGATTGGAGGTAGAACAAAGGTGATTTTCTCAACTGGTGATGTAAAAGATTTTGTTCCCCTTATCTGAGTTCTGAATCCTTGCATTTAGATAGCTGGAGTTCAGTTCTATCTGAGAGATCCATCAGCCGGAAGCTCCCCGGGGCCCGTGTACGGATCGTGCGGCTGAGAGAGAGGGATGAGAGGGATGACTGTCCCGGGATTGCGGGCCACGGTGTCTGGAGTTCACAGCAATTGTCTCGAAGTCAGTGTAGAAAACCCCCACTTGGAGATTCATTCTTACCTGCAGCTGATCCTCTCGATCATGCACGCATGCGTGATATTCGGGAGCATCAGCAACCCTGATGCCTGCGCATTTGATTGGTGCTTTAGCGACGAAATTTTTAATGCAGCGCTTTCTCGGTAATCACGGTGCCATTAAAGGTTTCTGCCAGCCTGTTCCATGTTCATACCCCAGTTCTGTTTGTGTGTATAGAAAACTCAGCAGCTGTTTTAACGTAGAAAGTGGCTCCCATAAACAATATACACAATATCAACAGGCATTCCGTGTATCTACTGCCAAATTACAACCCTCTTACAAATGCAGATATAAAACACAAGAGATTCTGCAGTTGCTGGAAATACAGAGACGCACACACGCAAAATGCTGGAGGAACTCCGCAGTTCAGGCCGCAACTAAGCAGAGGAGTACACAGTCTAGGCATGCCAAAGGGGCTCGGCCTAAACGTTGTCTATTTATTCCTCTCCACATTCGCTGCCTGATCTGTTGATTTCCTCCAGTAATTTGCAGAAATTAACCACCTTTTTTCGTGTACGGTGTCTTTCTTTCTTGTATGTTAAATTTAAAATGGTTTCTTTGTTATGTTGTACTGGGGAATGCTTCCTTGTTATGTTAAATGCTGAGAAAGTCTCCAGCTAGACATTTGCTTGGGTTAGTACAGACAGCAGGGTGCTATTAGCCAATGGGTGGTCATGCATCGTTTTGTTTCCGGATACAATGCTGTCTCATATGACTGGGGACGGGGTTTTTGGGGGGAGTCAGAGGAGAGACGGGGTTTTGGCTGGGAGTCGGAGAAGAGACGGTGGACGGGGTTTTTGGCGGGGAGTTGGAGGAGAGACGGGGAGGAGGGTGGACGGGGTTTTTGATGGGGAGTCGGAGGAGAGACGGTGGACGTGGTTTTTGACGGGGAGTCGGAGGAGAGACGGTGGACGAGGTTTTTGGCAGGGAGGACGGTGGAGAGACGGGGAGGACGGTGGACGGGGAGTTGGAGGAGAGATGGGGAGTCGGAGGAGAGACGGGGAGTCGGTGGAGAGACGTGGAGTCGGAGGAGAGACGAGGAGGACGGAGGAGAGACAAGGAGAATGGTGGAGAGACGGGGAGTCGGAGGAGAGACGGAGAGGACGGTGGACGGTGTTTTTGGCGGGGAGTCGGAGGAGAGACGGGGGGTTTGGAGGAGAGACGGGGAGTCGGAGGAGAGACGGGGGGTCGGAGGAGAGACGGGGAGTCGGAGGAGAGACGGGGAGGACAGTGGACGGTGTTTTTGGGGGGGAGTTGGAGGAGAGACGGGGAGGGCGGGGGACGTGCAGGGGTTTTTGACGGGGAGCCAGAGGGGAGACGGGGAGTCGGAGGAGAGACGGGGAGGACAGCGGATGTGCGGAAAGGCTCCAGTCGATCACTCTGGGTGGTCCCGAGCCGTGAGTCGACAGGATCCGGGTGGTCGTCAGGAATTGATTTGAGCTCCAACGGCTGCGCACAAAGAACTTGGACTTTGATAAGTCTGGCGCCTTTTTTTCATTACTTCCTTTTCTGTATCGAATTTATATTAATGTCATAGACTTAGTAATATCTATGAAGTGTACTTGGTAAAACGTACTGGGTGTGCTGGCTGATGATTGATGTTTGGGATTGATTTGGGCGGCAACCGACTGCGAGGGAAGCACTGAGGCAGGTGCTGGGTGGGATTTCCCCTGGACATATACGAGCCAATGGGTATTGAACCTCAGGAGTAGGTGATTAGGCTTTTTCGTTGGAGACTGATAAACTGCCGGTGGTGTGTGGCTGGATGTGTGGGTCGATTTCAGACTGGAAGGAGGCAGCGTTTGGAGTACCCCAGAGATCAGTCCCTGACCACAGTTGTTCACAGTTTAATGGCCTGGCGGAGGCAGCGAGATGTGAGATGTCCCAGTCTGCTGATGACGCAGAGAGAGTGGAGTTGGGGGAGGGGAGGCAATTCACATGCAATTTCGTAGCTTTGCAATCAGTACATAGTGCACTGTGGGGCTGCAGTGGCGGGATCCATTGCTGAGATCAGTCTGCAGTCACTATGGGCTATGAGGATTATGTGAATAATGTGCCATTCTCCAATTTAGAATCTCAAGCCGGGGAGCAAGCCTATCGTTTGTATATTTAAGTTGTATTTATGGCATTGTGATAACCAGATACTATAGCCCTCCACGACCTCTCTATCCAGTCGTTTCAATATTAGACTTCATTCGTAAATTTGGCCAGTGGGTCATCAATATTGTCATCCGATGCATTGACATCGAACTCGCTAATACAAAAGTAAAATTTTCTCACTAATAACCCTATGGCTTCTAAGCAAGCAACGTTACTTTACTTGCTAATTATATTTTATGATAATTAGTGAGTGCAAACGTGCAATACTTTGTCATATTATTAAGTTAAGTATTATATGTTTTATTGTACCAGCTATACACTGATATGCAGTGATAGGCTCTAATCTTGTTAATGTCTTAACTATCACTATATTTCTGTGGACCTCTGGAATTCATATATTCCTTTCATCTTGGTTTAGTGCTTGCATTATAAAAAGCCCTATTCATATATATAAATAATATGTATTGTTACGTACCCCGTAACTGGGTTGCCAAACCAGCAGAAATGGATCACTCAGTTGGAGTCTGGATTACTAGAACTAAGAAAGTTTTATTAAAGAAACAAGCAACACAGTAATCGAAAGGATAATAAATGCAACAGTTCAGTGATGATAAACACACATGGGCACAGCATTAAGATAACAGCATCAATCAAGCTCTATCGTTGTCTAGGGGTAAATGACCAATTTCAAAATGACTCAAAGTTCAGTCCAGTTTGTAGTTCAGTTCGCAGTAATCGTTGCCATGGCGATGGACAAGGTGGGGGAAGAGAGACAGAGAGAACAGGAACAACTGATCATTCAGAACGGCTTCACTCACAGACCAGCGGGATGGCTCACAAACAGCATTTGGGCGGGTCCTTGGTGATGTCACCGACTGTGACCCCTCCTCCAGATGCGGTCGATCCTCTGCAGTGAACCCGGCACCCAGGCAAGGGCGGACACACACCGGGTTCCCGCTGATCGTACCTTTCCACCCTGGTCGTTGTCTGGTACTTCTCACCCACTCGTGAGAAGCGTACCGCTTCCAGGGTCTCGTTACCTCGGGTGGCGTGTGTCTGTCTTAGCGAACCTGTCCCTTTTTATCCCCCTGCTGGGGTATCGCCTGTCCATCACTTCAAACAGTTCAGGGTTCAAAGGGGGGAGCCGCTCCAGACAGCTCTTCCTCCCACATCCCTTCATTACACATCTCCAGACGCTGCTCCATTGTTCCTTATCTTTCCTTCCCCTGAGGGCAGGTGGCAGACCAACTGCTGATGCCACTGATGCTAGCCCAGGCCAGCAAACATCTTAATTTTATGTGTATTCTCGTAACACTTCCCCCCTTTAAGGATTTTTACCGGGAGGTAAAAATTACAAACATGACTACATTATCTGATACATACACAATATACATCTTTAACAGTTATTTAGCTAATACAGAGAATTTGAAGCTGTCAACACCTTGACAGACAGTCATCACATTTTCTGTTCCTTTTACATGTGTTATTAATAATCCCTTAGACCAGGCTCCAACTCAGCAAACTTCATAGTGGCCAAAAACACTGATGAATTTGCGACCAATGTAACCTCTCATTTGGTTTTGTCCCGGACCACAATAACAAGGGTCGTCCCATTCCGACTCAATTTTCTCTCGCAAGGGCTTAGTAGGAGGGGGACGGGTATTGACCGCAGAGTTATTGCAAAACTTCCTACAGTACCCCACCATCTCCAAAAGCCTTCTGAGGGCCCTCTTGTCTGTCGGGGTTGGGAGGTCAGCGATAGCCTGCACTGTAGCTTGCATCACTGCCAGCTGCCCCTGTGTCACCACAATTCCCAGGTAAGTGACCTTCGCGTGGCCGAATTCATTTTTTTCAAGGTTCACTATCAAGCTGGCTTCAGACAGCCGTGTTAAATTGCCAATACACACCTCTGTGTTCATCAGCCCTTTAGTCACTGAATTACTCAAAAAATATGGGTGTTGTTTACTTGGCTACCCTATTGTAACCACAATCGCCCAACGTCCCAGTTCTTTGCATTTCCTCGGGACAATCAAACACATGGGTGCGAGTCGTTTAATTACTCCTTCGGGGATTAAGGGAGAGACCTTATCAGTAGACCTGGCCAAAACAATAGCCTTCTCCCATCTGACCGATCCCATCCTTATCCTTTCAAAATGGTTTTTTCCTCTTAGCAGGGGGCCCCTAGCTTCATTGATTTCCACGCTACCACCGACTAGGTTTGTTAGCATATCAAAAGCCAGTGACCGTCTCAGTTCGCGTCGGTCATGATCAATAACATTCTTCCCCCTGGGCAGCCGGTAAATCTCTTTCATGATTCCACCAACTGTTTCCTCCAGCACCGCAAAATGTCCACCGGGGGGTACCTCGTGGGCCATGTTAAAAACCTCATCCCCATAACTCTTTTGCACCACCCCCCACTCCTCATCTGCGGATACTGTCCTTGATTTCCCTTTCTTCCTGAGCACTTCCTCATCCGCACAATAGCCTACTAGTTCCCTTGTCAAGGCTGTGTCAGAGAGAGCTGTCTCTGCAAAACCCATCAGCCCCTCGCCTCGCTCCTGCGTCTGCACAAATTCTTTCCTGGCTACTGCTACGTCCGTCCCAGCTCCCTCACTACCTCTTATCTCACTACACCCTGTCTCATACAAGGTTGGCAGAAATGTTTCAGCCAAATTCACCATCGCGGGCGGGGCCTCCATGCTGGCAGGCTGACCCGTCAATCTCACGACTGGGAACACGATTCCTCCGGCGATGTCATTACCGAGCAAGACTTCCACGTCTTTCATCGGTAATTCGGACCTCACCCCGATCGTGACTAGTCCAGAGACCAGGTTGCTCTGTAAATGTATCTGGTGCAAAGGGACTGACTCTGTCCCTTCCCCAACACCTTTGACCTCTACCTCCCCAGTCTGGGTCTCTGAGCTAAACTCTAATACACTCTTCAGTATTAGTGACTGACACGCTCCCGTGTCTCTCCAGATCCGCACTGGAACTGGTTTTAACCTCTTTTTCACTGACACCAATCCGGCCGAGATAAACCTCTCGCGCCCTTCCTGGACTTTTTCAGACCTGTCCTTCCCTAGCGGTTCGCTTAACAGCTCAATACAGCCATTCAAAATTTCCGCTTTTCCTTTCCCCGTCTCCTTCCTTGGGGCAAAGCACCTGGACGCAAAGTGTCCGACTTTCCCACAATTATAACAGACGACCCCAGGAGACTTCCTACCAGACTGCTCCCGGTCTACCTTATCCTTTTCACTAGTCCCCGGCTTACTTTCTGACTTTTCCGGCGGACTCTCCCCGCCGTCCTGACTACCCTTCTGGTAGCCTTTACTCGGGGCAACTTTCATTTTATGCGTCAACGCATACTCATCCGCTAACTTAGCAGTTGCGGCTAACGTGGCTGCCTCTTTCTCATCGAGGTAGGGTCTCATACCCTCAGGGACACAACCTTTAAACTGCTCAATCAGAATCAGCTGCAGCAGTCTGTCATAATCCCCCTCTACCCCTTTCGAGGCGCACCAACGCTCACAATATGTTTGCATCTCGCGAGCAAACTCCAAATACGTGCGGTCCCACCGCTTCCTCGCATTCCGGAACCTCTGCCGGTATGCCTCCGGGACCAACTCATAAATCCTGAGGATGGCCTCCTTCACCACCTCATACTTCTGGGCATCTTCCGCGGATAAAGCGGAGTAAGCTTGTTGGGCTTTCCCTTTCAGTACACTCTGAAGTAAAACAACCCACTTATCCCTCGGCCAGTCCTGACTTATAGCTACTTTTTCGAAGTGGAGAAAGTACCGATCCACATCGGTATCGTCAAATGGGGGAACCAGCCTAACCTCCTGGGTCGCCCGGAACCCTCCACCTTGGTTCGGCACGAGCCCCTGCTCGGCCCTTATCTTTAACTTCTCCAGCTCAAATTCCCTTTCCCTCTGTTTCTCCTCTCTCTCCAACTGTCTGTCCCTCTCTCTCTCTTGCCTTTCTACCCCTCTCTCCTGCCTTTCTAACTGCTTCTCTTCGTGTTCTAACTGCCGTACCCGGAACTCGTGCTCGAGTCTCAGTTTTTCAAGCTGTACCTGTACCGCGTCTCCAGCAGGTTTTTCAATAGACACCTCCCCCAGCTCACCTTGGGGAAACACACCTTTAGATACATAGTGCTCTACAATAGCTCTGTGTATCTCCTCTCTCCTCATTGTCGACTTCACCTTAGCAAGATTCACCCGTTTTGCCACAGCTATCAATTCCGATTTCCTGGCATCCTCTAATGCCTCCAAGGTCGGCGCCTTTATAAATTCCTCAACCTCCATTTCTGCTGTTTGTCTTTTCTTTCTTTCGGGAATTTTAACCCAATCAATTTACTCCGTCCCAAATTTAGCGTTCAAAATCGCGGACGAGAACCCCACTTATGTTACGTACCCCGTAACTGGGTTGCCAAACCAGCAGAAATGGATCACTCAGTTGGAGTCTGGATTACTAGAACTAAGAAAGTTTTATTAAAGAAACAAGCAACACAGTAATCGAAAGGATAATAAATGCAACAGTTCAGTGATGATAAACACACATGGGCACAGCATTAAGATAACAGCATCAATCAAGCTCTATCGTTGTCTAGGGGTAAATGACCAATTTCAAAATGACTCAAAGTTCAGTCCAGTTTGTAGTTCAGTTCGCAGTAATCGTTGCCATGGCGATGGACAAGGTGGGGGAAGAGAGACAGAGAGAACAGGAACAACTGATCATTCAGAACGGCTTCACTCACAGACCAGCGGGATGGCTCACAAACAGCATTTGGGCGGGTCCTTGGTGATGTCACCGACTGTGACCCCTCCTCCAGATGCGGTCGATCCTCTGCAGTGAACCCGGCACCCAGGCAAGGGCGGACACACACCGGGTTCCCGCTGATCGTACCTTTCCACCCTGGTCGTTGTCTGGTACTTCTCACCCACTCGTGAGAAGCGTACCGCTTCCAAGGTCTCGTTACCTTTGGTGGCGTGTGTCTGTCTTAGCGAACCTGTCCCTTTTTATCCCCCTGCTGGGGTATCGCCTGTCCATCACTTCAAACAGTTCAGGGTTCAAAGGGGGGAGCCGCTCCAGACAGCTCTTCCTCCCACATCCCTTCATTACACATCTCCAGACGCTGCTCCATTGTTCCTTATCTCTCCTTCCCCTGAGGGCAGGTGGCAGACCAACTGCTGATGCCACTGATGCTAGCCCAGGCCAGCAAACATCTTAATTTTATGTGTATTCTCGTAACAGTATACACACAAATACATTATATAGGTGTATATATACATATATACACATACACACATGAATGGGGCAAGGAAGTTGCCCAGAACATGAAATGAGCAGGTATACAAATTGGGTGTGGCATACGAGGGGTGATTGATAGGTTCGTGGCCTAAGGTGGAAGCAGTCAATTTTAGAAAACCAGGCAATTTTCAATTATCTGAAACAGAAATACCACAAAAGTTATTAACTTCAAACTTTCTGCATTATCACTCAAACAGCTGAACTGTACGTGCTTGTTACGAGAGCTGGTTAACTTTAGGCCTTCTACCTTAGGCCACGAACTTATCAATCACCCCTCGAACAGCTCTGGCACCTAGCACCCCTGCTCCAGTCGTCCGGCAGAGCTCCGGCCCGGCCCCCGATTTACACAACCCCGGGGTCAGTCCCGACTCACTGCCGGCCGAATGGGAGATACACCGGCAACAGCTGCGGTCGGCACCACACGTGCGTTTAGCAGGAGCCTCTCCGCAGCACCACCTATGGCTTACGGGCCCTGTCCCTCTCTCTGCCACCATTCCGGGACTCGCTCTCCACCGTCTGCCATGGATCTCTCCTACACTCTCCGCCGGATTCACGCCTCCAACCGCCGTTTTTTCTCCTTCCTCGCGTCCAAGAAGGACCGCAAGCTCGCCCGCCTGGAGCCCACGACGACGACCGGCTCCAGCCTGGACCCCGACCCCTCAGACCTCGACTTCTCAGGCCGAAGACCCATCCACCTCCGACTCTGACCCTGACTGGAACCATGGCCTCCTGGACATGGGCACCAGACCCCCCGGCAGGCCATGGACTCACTTGTCTCCAACTCCGACCTCAGCTCTGGGGCCCTGCAGGCTACAGGTTCCGCCACCGAGGTCCCGACCCTGTCCAGACCAGGACCGCTCTTACTGCCGCTGGGTCCTACCGCCCGTCTGATTCCCCCACTACCCTCTATCCTTCATTGCCCCTCCATTCCTCTGTTCCCTCATCCACCCCTAACCCCACTCTCCCTGAATATCGCAACCCCCTCTCCCTCCTGAGACCTCCCACTGTTCACCCTCCTCCGAACCCAGCCCCAACCCTTGCCGTGTCTTCACCATCCCCTCTGACCTTCCCCTCTCTGAGGCAAAACGTTCTGTCCTTAGCAAGGGCCTCACTTTTGTCTCCTTCTGTCCACACCTCAGTGAGTTCCGTGCCCGCCATGACACTGAATTCTTCTTCCGTCGCCTACGTCTCCGAGCCTACTTCTTTGGCAAGGATTCCCCTCCCCCTACTGATGACCCCTTCTCCTGTCTTCAACCCCCCTCCTCCTCCTGGACACCCCACCTGGGCCTTCTACCTGCAGTTGATCTTTTCATCTCCAACTGTTGCCGAGAGATCAACCGTCTCAACTTCACCACTCCTCTCTCCTGTTCCAACCTCACTCCCTCTGAACGCACTGCCCTCCACTCTCTCTGCACTAATCCCAATGTCACCATCAAACCCGCAGACAAAGGTGGTGCTGTAGTAGTCTGGCGGACAGACCTCTACCTCACTGAGGCCAAACAGCAGCTCTCTGACACCTCCTCTTACTTACCCCTTACCCCTGGAACAGGACCCCACCAGAAAACATCAAACCATTGTCTCCTGTACCATCACCGCCCTTATCAACTTCATAGATCTTCCATCCTCAGCCACTAAACTCATAATTCCCACACCCCGTACCGCTCGGTTTTACCTCCTTTCCAAGATACACAAGCCTGACTGTCCCGGTAGACCCATAGTTTCTGCCTGCTCCTGTCCCACCGAACTTGTATCTGCCTACCTGGACTCCATTTTGTCACCCACAGTTCAGTCCCTCCCCACCTACATCTGGGATACATCCCATACCCTCCACATCTTCAATAACTTCCAGTTCCCCGGTCCCGATCACTTCATTTTCACTATGGATGTCCAATCCTTATACACCTCCATTCCCCATCAAGAAGACTTCAAAGCCCTCTGCTACTTTCTGGACAATAGACCTCACCAGTTCCCAACCACCACTACCCTCCTCCGGTTGGCAGAACTGGTACTCACACTTAATAACTTCTCTTTTCGCTCTTCCCACTTTCTTCAGACCAAGGGTGTAGCTATGGGCACTCGCATGGGCCCCAGCTATGCCTGCCTCTTCGTTGGTTATGTGGAACAGTCCAAACCTATTCTAGTACTGCTCCCCAACTTTTCTTTCGCCACATTGACAACTACATTGTTGCTGCTTCCTGCACCCATGCTGAGCTCGTCAATTTCATCAACTTTACTTCAAACTACCATCTAGCCCTCAAATTCACTTGGTCTATCTCGGACACTCTCTCCCCTTTCTCGATCTCTCGACCTCCATCTCTGGAGACAGACTGTCCACTGACATCTTCTGCAAGCCCACTGACTCTCATAACTACCTCGACTATACCTCTTCCCACCCCGCCACATGCAAAAATGCATTCCCGGTTCCTCCGTCTCCTCCACATCTGATCTGAGGATGAGGTCTTCTGTTCCAGGACATCTCAAATGTCCTCTTTCTTTAAGGATCGTGATTTCCCTTCTGCCATCATCAATGATGCCCTCACCCGCATCTCCTCTATTCCCGCACTTTGGCCCTCACCCCATCCTCCCACAACAGGGACAGAGTTCCCCTTGCCCTCACCTACCACCCCACCAGCCTCCAGATCCAGCACATTATCCTCCGCAACTTCTGCCACCTTCAACAGGACCCCACCACGAAGCACATCTTTCCCTCTCCACCCCTCTCCACTTTCCGCAGGGATCGGTCCCTCCGCGACTCCCTGATCCATACATCCCTCCCTACGGTTCTCCCAACCGGCACTTATCCTTGTAAGCGCAAGTGCTACACCTGTCCCTACACCTCCTCTCTTGCCACCGTTCAGGGCCCCAAACAGTCCTTCCAGGTGAGGCAACACTTCACTTGTGAGTCTGTTGGGGTCATCTATTGCATCCAGTGCTCCCGGTGCCTCCTCTACATCGGTGAGACCTGACGCAGATTGGGGGACCGCTTTGTCGAGCACCTCCGCTCCGTCCGCCACAACAGACAGGATCTCCCAGTAGCCACCCATTTCAACTCTGCTTCCCACTCCCATTCACATATGTCCATACATGGCCTCCTCTACAGCCATGATGAGGCTAAACTCAGGTTGGAGGAGCAACACCTCATATACCGTCTAGGTAGTCTCCAGCCCCTTGGTACGAACATAGAATTCTCCAACTTCTGGTGATTCCCTCCCCCTCCCTTCCTCTATCCCTATTTCACTCTGCCCCCTCCCCCAGCTGCCTATCACCTCCCTCATGGTCCCGCCTCTTTCTACTACCCATTGTGTTTTCCCCTATTCCTTCTTCACCTTTCCTGCCTATCACCACCCTGCTTCCCCTCCCCCACCCCTTTATCTTTCCCCTTACTGGTTTTTCACCTGGAACCTACCAGCCTTCTCCTTCCCACCCTCCCCCCACCTTCTTTATAGGGCCTCTGCCCCTTCCCTCTTCAGTCCTGACGAAGGGTTCTGGCCCGAAACGTTGACTGATTGTTTCCACGGATGCTGCCCGACCTGCTGAGTTCCTCCAGCGTGTTGTGAGTGTTGCTTTGACCCTAGCATCTGCAGAGTATTTTGTGTTTGCCCGTGACCGGAGGTCTGCACATCGCCGCCGGTGGCCGGAGGTCCGTGCAGCGCCACCAGTAGCCGGAGGTCCGTGCATCGCCGCCGGTGGCCGGAGGTCCGTGCAGCGCCACCAGTGGCCGGAGGTCCGTGCAGCGCCACCAGTGGCCGGAGGTCCGTGCAGCGCCACCAGTGGCCGGAAGCGTGCGGAACAACGGAGAGGTAAATCACGAACAAGACAAAGTCAGCAGATACTGGAAATCCAAAGCAACACAAACAAAATGCTGGCGGAACTCAGCAGGCGGGGCAGCATCTATCGAAAAGAGTCATCAGTCGACGTTTCCAGTTGAACCCTCCTTGAGGACTAAGATGGAATGGGGGAAATATCTGAATAAAATCGGGGCGGGCGAGGAAATGTCTAGCTGGAAGGTGATAGGTGAAGTCAGGTAGGCGGTAAAGCTCAAGAGCAGAAGAAAATAGAATCTAATAGGAGAGAAGAGTGGAGAATAGGAGAAAAGGATGGAGCAGTGGACCCAGAGAGAAGTGATAAGCAGGTGAGAGAACGTGTAAAGTCAGAGAGGCAGAGAGGGATTGGGAGGGAGGGATGAGGGGGAGATTTGTTCGCCAGAAGGAGAAATCGATATTCATGCCATCAGGTTGGAGGTACCCAGGCGGAATATAAGGTTGTGATCCTGGAACCCGAGGGTGGCCTCATCTTGGCATAAGAGGAGGCGATGAGCTGACACGTCAGAACTGGAATGGGAATGAAAATGTTTGGACACCGGGAAGTCCCGCTCGGAGCGGATAGTTCAAAGGTTAATTTATTATCAACGCATTTATCCACATACAACTCTGATTTTTTCTTCTTTTCCAGAGACTATGGTCAACACGCTCCTAGAAGTCAGTGGCGCGGCTAATGTAGGTGAACTTAACACACTGATGAGGGAGAGGGAGAAGTGGAGAGTCCGTCATTGTGCCCGACGCGGCCCCCTAGGCCTGAGTCGACGGGAGTAGTATAGAGCCATGAAACAAAGAAAGAACACGCATTTTAATTCCACGTCTCATTCCCATTCTGATATGTCTATCGACGGCCTCCTCTACTGTAAAGATGAAGCCACACTCAGGTTGGAGGAACAACACCTTATATTCCGTCTGGGTAGCCTCCAACCTGATGGCATGAACATTGACTTCTCTAACTTCCGCTAATACCCCACCTCCCCCTCGTACCCCATCCGTTATTTATTCACACACATTCTTTTTCTCTCTCTCCTTTTTTTCCCTCTGTCCCTCTCACTGCACCCCTTGCCCATCCTCTGGGTTTACTCCCCTCCTCCTTTTCTCTCTCCCTCGGCCTCCTGTCCCATGATCTTCTCATATCCCTTTTGCCAATCACCTGTCCAGCTCTTGGCTCCATCCCTCCCCCTCCTGTCTTCTCCTATCATTTTGGATCTCCCCCTCCCCCTCCCACTTTCAAATCTCTTACTAGCTCTTCTTTCAGTTAGTCCTGACGAAGGGTCTCGGCCCGAAACGTCGACTGTACCTCTTCCTAGAGATGCTGCCTGGCCTGCTGCGTTCACCAGCAACTTTGATGTGTGTTGGTTGAAAGAACATGAAAGCCGTTCAGAGAGAAACATCAAACTCCCACCCCCCCGCATAAAAAAGAATGGCATCCCGATCATCAACCCCCAAACCCACCCCTCCTACACAAAAGGGAACAATAACATCGACCCCCTCCCAAAAACAACCCTCCCCCGCCCAACTGCGGAGGAGCTGGTATGACCAGTGTAGAGGCGGCCGCATCGGGAGCAGCGGACACAGCGGGCGATCCCGGAAGATTCACAGGTGAAGTGTCGCCTCACCTGGAAGGATGTTTGGACAACGGAGAGAGTTTGGCCGTCCAGCCCTTTCACTGTGACACCCCCGACTCCACATCAAATCCGTCTAAACGAATCTGGGCGAACTTTAATGACCAATAAACATAATTCCTCTCAGCAATCAGCTGTCAGAATGATTCCCTGACTTTGAGAGGCCGGGGTATCCATGATCTACATTGTCAGGGTGTTGAGTTTACCAGGAGACAGTCTGCAGGGACGAGAGGTTTTCTGTTGACTAATACACTGTGTGTGGACCCCGCTGGCAATTCTCCTGTTGTGACCAGAATCGAGACAAACACCACGCTGCCCACTCCACCAACAACACGGCACAGCCGGACACATAACAGGGGACTTTACATCTCACAACACTGGATTCAGTGATGAAACCCGTGATTAATGTTGTTGCAAACACGAGGAAATCTGGAGATGCTGGAATTTCAAGCAACCCACGTAAAAGTTGCTGGCGAACTCAGCAGGCCAGGCAGCATCTCTAGGAAGAGGTACGATCCTGACGAAGGGTCTCGGCCCGAAACGTCGACTGTACCTCTTCCTATTGATGCTGCCTGGCCTGCTGCGTTCACCAGCAATTTTTATTAATGTTGTTGTCCCACTGAAATTATAAGAAACGTCCATTTAGGTGGTTTTAAATACAAGCGCGCCCACACAGGTGACGTCACACAAGCACACCCACGCGCCTGACGTCACACATGGGCTCCCCACACCGGGATCTGCCCTCACGTGCGCGGTGTCTTACGTCACCCACGCGCTGGAGAGCGCGAGCTTGGTCGTTTTTAACGGCTGGGCTACTAATCACGTGACCATTCCCTTTCCCCGCCGCGATTCACGCGCTGCGCAATTTCAATTGGTGCGAGACGATGTCAATCACTTGTTACACCCAATAGCGGAGGCTGACAAGCCGAGAAGGTGTTACCCCCGCTGACTTCGGCCTCCGCTGCGATCTCTCCGTCAAAGCGGGACAAATCCCAAAGTAAATGTCCCGCATTTTGATTTATTTCCATTTCCCTCCGAGGGAAGTTGGGGGTGTTTGTGAAACGTCTCCTGCGACCGGAGTCTGATGTATCGCTGAGAGGTAGGAGGAGACCGCTCGGCCAGTCGGTTTGATGCCGGTTCCCCGGGGTGGGAGGAGTGATATTTTATTGAAAGGATGAAGATGGTGAGAGAGGGGGCGGACAGGATGTTTGTCCCGGTGGGGACAGGAGGGGCTCATCTGTGGAAATGTCTGAGCCCACGGAGGTGGCGAGCAGAGGGATTCACCACATTGGGCGGCAAACACCGGCAGACTGTTGCCCTGCAAGCGGAGCCAATGGTCCGGACAAAGTGACAATTATTAGGGTTTTGTTGAGATTGTACCTGGAATATGGTGTAAAATCCCGCTCCCCGTACTAACAGGGGTTATGTAGACCAAAGAACAAACTGCCGGAGGAACTCAGTGGGTCGGGCGGCATCGGCCGAGACCCTCCCTCTGGACTGAGAGTGGACGGGAAATAGAGAAAAGGAGTGAGGGGTGGGGATGGGGCAAGAGCTGGGGAGTGAGAGGTGGATCCAGGTGAGGGGGGAGGTGAGAAGGTGGAAATAGTGACGGGGGTGGGAGGTGAGTTGTTGGGGCAACACGGGACCGCAGAAGATGGAAATTAATGCCATGGAGGATTAACAAAGAGGTTAGAGAGTATTTGTTCCAGAGAGTGCAATGAAGATTCACCAGACTGATCCCTGGAGTGGTGGGGTCATCGTGAAGAAAGATCAAATGTGATAACCCTTTCATTTAGAGAATCGAGGACTGAGAGGTGAACACATTGAAATGCGCAACATCATTACCGGTTGAACCAGGGATCCCAGTCTCTGAAAAAGGGGGTGGACTGTCCGGGACTGAGATGAGGGGAAATGTCTCCACTCCAAGGGTGGTGAATGTTTGTAAATCCCTACCACAGAGGGCGGTGAAGACTCAGTGATCATCCTCACATAAAACAGAGGCCGACAGATGTGTGGAGACAGGAGGGATTGAGGGAATAAGGATCTGGCAGAAACATGTGGCTGAGATGGGAGAGCAGCCGCCATCTTGTTGATGGTTAGAGGGGCTGAATGGCCACCTCCTTCTCTTTCTCACTTGATGTTTCAGTGTTGCTGTCCTGTCAGGCCAGAGGAATGTGAATAGAAATTAGTGTTTATAAACATAGACTGATTTAAATGAAACCTGCACATTTCCTGTTTGGGTCTGAATTGTGTATTGGATTGGGATGGGAATCGAACTGGTGACTCTGTGACCTGGAGGTGCAGCGAAAGGGACAGGGAAGATATAGAGGGAAAAAGTAAATACGTATCTGGTGTAAATATGTAATAATGTGGGAAATGCAGTGGACAGGTCGGGCAGCGTGTGAGGGGCGAGGAGCAGAGCCACCTGTTCACCCTCCACCCGTCACCTGATCCCGTTTCCTGTTCACGTTTTCCCGCAGATCTGCAGCATCTGTGGGTCACTGCTCTACATGTACGTGTAGCTTAATCTTCCGCCCGTCCAGACAAGGCAGTCACATCCTTTCCGGATCTGTCACATCCTCTCCTTGTGGGTGGACAATATGATTTTTCTGCAATATTTTCAGCATGTTTCATTCCACTGTTTTTACCTGCTGAAGTGCAGCCGATGTTTCTGGGTGTATGACCCATTTATGTGAGAATTTAGCCTTTTCTATTTATCTGAGCTTCTCATAAATATGTGCAGTTTAGGTAAGCTTCACTCCAGAATTTCCAAAGCAACAACCCAGTCAGTCAAGTAGTTCCACACAATTAAAATAGTTTATTACATTTCTTATTTTTTTATTTTGTACTACTTATGTAATGTGACTATTTAATATGTATATTCCTATTTTAAATCACAATTGTTAAAATCTATTGTTATGAATTGGGTTCTACTGCTGCCGCAGAGACAACGAATTTCATGACATATGCCGGTGCTGTTAACCCTGATTCTGATAATTGGTAAGGATACCCGCCACCGGTCACCTGATCCTAGTTACCGCAGATCGTAATGTGAGATGAAGCCTTTTCCATTTATTTGCATTCCTCAGAAATGACAACAGTTAAGTTTCCTTCTGTGGTTCCAGAGCAGAAGCTCAGTCTGTCTAATATTTCCACACAATTAAAATGGGGAATTTGTTTATTATCATCACGTACTGAGCTACAGTGAAAATCTTGCCTGACCTACCATCCACAGAGATCGATACTTTACGACAGTACATTGAGCTGATATACGACAAAGCAATAACTGTAACAGAGCATTATGGCTGCAGAGGAAGTGCAGTGCGGATAGACATATTTGCAGGGTCACGTCGAGTTACATTGTGAGGTCGAATATATTTTATTGATTTGGCTTATAACTGCAGACAGGTAGCCGTCCTTGAGCCCGGTGGCACGCGCTTTAAGGCCTTTGTATCTCTTCCCCGATGGGGGAGCGGGTTGGAAAGCAAGAACGTCCCGGTGTGAGGATGTTTGAGTACATGGCCTGCTTTTCTGAGGCAGGGGAACTGTAGGAACAGTCCATGGAGGGGAGGCTTTTTTCTCTGATGTTCTCTACTCTCCAAAGTTCTCTGCAGTTCCATGCAGTCATGGGCAGAGCAGTAGCCATACGAAGGTATCGACAAGAAGCTCAAAGACCTCGGCCTTCACCCTGCCTTCTGTACTGGATCCTGGACTGCCTGTCAGATCACCGGCAGGTGGTAAGAGTGGGCTCCCTCACCTCTGTCTCTCTGACCCTCATCACACATACCCCACAGGGTTGTCTCCTTGGCCCCCTCCTTTACTCTCTGTACACCCATGACTGTGTTGCCCCCCACAGCTCCAAACAACGAATAAAATTTGCTGACGATTGTACACTGATTGGCCTAATCTCAATTAACAAAAAGGCAACCTACAGAAAAGAAGTCATCACCCTGACACAGTGGTGTCAAGAAAACAATCTCTCCCTCAATGTCGCAAAAACAAAGGAGCTGATTGTGGACTAAAGGAGGAATGGAGACAGGGTAGCCCCTATTGATATCAATGGATCTGGGGTTGAGAGGATGTAAAGCTTTAAGTTCCTCAGCATACACATCACTGAGTATCTCACATGGTCTGTACATACCAGCTGTGTGGTGAAAAAGGCACAACAGAGCTTCTTTCACCTCAGACCATTGGGGACTCGAGTCACCCCAACCACAAACTGTTCCAGCTGCTACCATCTGGGAAATGGTACCGCAGCATAAAAGCCAGGACCAACAGGCTCCGGGACAGCTTCTTCCAGCAGGCCATCAGTCTGATTAATTCATGCTGACAAAATAGTTATATTTTTATGTTATATTGTTGTACATACTATTAATTATAAACTACTATAATTTGCACATTGCATATTTAGATGGAAACGAAAAGTAAAGATTTTTACTCCTCATGTATATGAAAGACATAAGTAATAAAGCCAACTCAATTCCCTGCCCATCTGGGATCATCTCTGGCTAACCTGTATCCCAACACTTGAATCAGATATATCAGCCATCTTGTTCAATCTCTGTCCAGTCTGTATCCCACCAGCTCAATGATATATATCAACCATCTTGGTCAACATCTATCCAATCTGTATCCCATTACCTCAATGATATATATCAACCATCTTGTTCAATCTCTGTCCAGTCTGTATCCCACCACCTCAATGATATATATCAACCATCTTGTTCAATCTCTGTCCAGTCTGTATCCCACCACCTCAATGATATACATCAACCATCTTGTACAACCTCTGTCTAGCCTGTATCCCATCAATGGTTATATATCAACAATATCTCTTCTACCGTTGTCTTCATTGTGATGTATTTTGCCTCACTGAGTTATTTCTGAAATCGGTGTTTGTTACCTGGAACTACCAGAGGATTTATTAAATACAGCACATAGTAGGGTAAAGACAGCCATTAAGATTTTAGCTTCAAAGTTACCAAATGTCCGCTGTGTTAACCTTTGTTGGAAGGAGGCTTGGAAGCAGAAATCACTGATTGACAGTGGGGTAGGGAGGATGTTGTGTGCATTGACTGTATTATCCCTGTATTGGATTGAAGAGAAAACTAATGGATATTGGCATTACATTTGTGCAACTTTGTTCAGGCTGTCACAAATATCTTGTAATCAGTTAATGGTTGTGCATCATTTAAAGTAAAAAGAGAAAATACTGGAAACGTTGAGCAGATCGGGCAGCATCTTGGACAACCCCAGTTCTGATACTGGGTCTTCCACAGTTTCACTTTACACACATCCAATCTGATGTACCGAGTTTCCAGCACTTTACTTTCATTTTATATTAAACGTGTTTTATTCCTGTTAGCCTACAGGAAATGTGATGGCCAATTGTGCTGGGCAAGATCTCATTTAACAATACGATAATGATAAAATGTGTAGAGTTTAGCTGGTGGAGACAATGTGAAGTGTATACCTGCCTGCTGGTGCCCTGCGCACAGGTTTTCCAGCCCGATCTCTGGCTCAGTCAGAAGATCATCAGTTTCCCGTTCTGCCACAGGTTGATGTCGGAGTGTTAGTTTTTGAACTCTGAATGGCCGAGACACTGCAGCATATTACTGGCACCAAGGAGTCCTGGGCGAGTTGCTGCTTGAGCTGTAATCCTGGGAAACACTGGGCATATGGACCTATCAGTATCTGGGATTTGGCCCAGGTCAGTACTTCCACAAGTGGGGGCTGGATGTTCCTCCTTCCACGATGAATCAAAAGGCTTGGGGCATTGGGCATTGGTTGTGGGGAAATTTCTGATTACACCACTCGCTGTGAGATGTGAAGACGATGTGGGAGGATTTGAGGGTCGGTGAGTGGCAGATTCAGCAGTGTAACCCTGTGAGGTTGGGTCCTGGGATATCACAGTTTTAGATCCAAGTACAATGGACCCAGGGATCAAGCTGCCCAGGTTTATGAGGTGTTGAGCCAGTATTTCTGTTCTGGGCGCAGGTGTTTATTTCTGGAGTTCCTTTGGAAGTAATGACTGCTATATTGAGGAGAGGATGAGTTAATATCCCATCCCTCACAGTGATAGGCCTTGAATAAATGGGCGGTTCCGTGTTTGCAACAGTAGAAATAGACCCATGAGTTTGGTGTTCAAACTGTGTTTTTCATTTATCTGGGTTTCTCGGAAATGTGTACACTCCCTCCAGAATTTCCAAAGGAGCACCCCAGGCTGTGGAATATTCTCACACGGTTAAAATGGGGAATCAGTTTTTTTACATGTACATAGGTACAGTGTAAATCTTGTCACCGACTTTATCCGCTCAGGGGATCTCCCATCCACTGCTACCAACCTTATAGTTCCCACACCCCGCACTTCCCGTTTCTACCTCCTACCCAAGATCCACAAACCTGCCTGTCCTGGCCGACCTATTGTCTCAGCTTGCTCCTGCCCCACCGAACTCATTTCTGCATACCTCGACACTGGTTTATCACCCCTTGTTCAATCCCTTCCGACCTATGTTCATGACACTTCTCACGCTCTTAAACTTTTCGATGATTTTAAGTTCCCTGGCCCCCACCGCTTTATTTTCACCATGGATGTCCAGTCCCTATATACTTCCATCCCCCATCAGGAAGGTCTCAAAGCTCTACGCTTCTTTTTGGATTCCAGACCTAATCAGTTCCCCTCTACCACCACTCTGCTCCGTCTAGCGGAATTAGTCCTTACTCTTAATAATTTCTCCTTTGGCTCCTCCCATTTCCTCCAAACTAAAGGTGTAGCTATGGGCACCCATATGGGTCCTAGCTATGCCTGCCTTTTTGTTGGGTTTGTGGAACAATCTATGTTCCGTGCCTATTCTGGTATCTGTCCCCCACTTTTCCTTCGCTACATCGACGACTGCATTGGCGCTGCTTCCTGCACGCATGCAGAACTCGTTGACTTTATTAACTTTGCCTCCAACTTTCACCCTGCCCTCAAGTTTACCTGGTCCATTTCCGACACCTCCCTCCCCTTTCTAGATCTTTCTGTCTCTGTCTTTGGAGACAGCTTATCCACTGATGTCTACTATAAGCCTACTGACTCTCACAGCTATCTGGACTATTCCTCTTCTCACCCTGTCTCTTGCAAAAACGCCATCCCCTTCTCGCAATTCCTCCATCTCCGCCGCATCTGCTCTCAGGATGAGGCTTTTCATTCTAGGACGAGGGAGATGTCTTCATTTTTTAAAGAAAGGGGCTTCCCTTCCTCCACTATCAACTCTGCTCTTAAATGCATCTCCCCCATTTCACGTACATCTGCTCTCACTCCATCCTCCCACCACCCCACTAGGAATAGGGTTCCCCTGGTCCTCACCTACCACCCTACCAGCCTCCGGGTCCAACATATTATTCTCCGTAACTTCCGCCACCTACAACGGGATCCCACCACTAAGCACATCTTTCCCTCCCCCCCCCCTCTGCATTCCGCAGGGATCGCTCCCTACAGAACTCCCTTGTCCATTCGTCCCCCCCATCCCTCCCCACTGATCTCCCTCCTGGCACTTATCCATGTAAGCGGAACAAGTGCTACACATGCCCTTACACTTCCTCCCTTACCACCATTGAGGGCCCCAAACAGTCCTTCCAGGTGAGGCATCACTTCACCTGTGAGTCGACTGGGGTGATATACTGTGTTCGGTGCTCCCGATGTGGCCTTTTATATATTGGTGAGACCCGACACAGACTGGGAGACCGCTTTGCTGAACATCTACGCTCTGTCCACCAGAGAAAGCAGGATCTCCCAGTGGCCACACATTTTAATTCCACATCCCATTCCCATTCTGACATGTCTATCCACGGCCTCCTCTACTATAAAGATGAAGCCACACTCAGGTTGGAGGAACAACACCTTATATTCCGTCTGGGTAGCCTCCAACCTGATGGCATGAACATTGACTTCTCTAACTTCCGCTAAGGCCCCACCTCCCCCTCGTACCCCATCTGTTACTCATTTTTATGCACACATTCTTTCTCTCACTCTCCTTTTTCTCCCTCTGTCCCTCTGAATATACCTCTTGCCCATCCTCTGGGTCACCCCCCCCCTTGTCTTTCTTCCCGGACCTCCTGTCCCATGATCCTCTCGTATCCCCTTTTGCCTATCACCTGTCCAGCTCTCGGCTCTATCCCTCCCCCTCCTGTCTTCTCCTATCATTTTGCATCTCCCCCTCCCCCTCCAGCTTTCAAATCCCTTACTCACTCTTCCTTCAGTTAGTCCTGGCGAAGGGTCTCGGCCTGAAACGTCGACTGCACCTCTTCCTATAGATGCTGCTTGGCCTGCTGCGTTCACCAGCAACTTTGATGTATGTTGTTGTGTAAATCTTGTCTTCGGTGTCATATATATCAACTATCTTGTTCAACCTCTGTACAGACTCTATCCCACCTCAATGATACATATCAACCATGTTGTTCAATCTCTGTCCAGCATTTATCCCACCACCTCAATGATATATATCAACCACGCAAACAACAGGAATTCTGCAGATGCTGGAAATTCAAGCAACACACATCAAAGTTGCTGGTGAACGCAGCAGGCCAGGCTGCCTGGCCTGCTGCGTTCACCAGCAACTTTGATGTGTGTTGCTTGCATATATATCAACCATCTTGTTCAAACTCTGTCCAGCCTGTATCCCACCACCTCAATGATATATATCATCCATCTTGTTCAATCTCTGTCCAGCCTGTATCCCACCACCTCAATGATATATATCAACCATCTTGTTCAAGTCAAGTCAAGTCACTTTTTATTGTCATTTCGACCATGACTGCTGGTACAGTACACAGTAAAAATAAGACAATGTTTTTCAAGACCATGGTGCTACATGAAACAGTACAAAAACTACACTGAACTACGTAAAACAACACAGAAACTACACTAGACTACAGACCTACCCAGGACTACATAAAGTGCACAAAACAGTGCAGGCATTACAATAAATAATAAACAAGACAATAGGCACAGTAGAGGGCAGTAGGTTGGTGTCAGTCCAGTCCCTGGGTATTGAGGAGTCTGATGGCCTGGGGGAAGAAACTGTTACATAGTCTGGTCGTGAGAGCCTGAATACTTTGGTGCCTTTTGCCAGATGGCAGGAGGGAGAAGAGTTTATATGAGGGGTGCGTGGGGTCCTTCATAATGCTGTTCGCTTTGCAGATGCAGCGTGTGGTGTAAATGTCTGTAATGGTGGGAAGAGAGACCCCGATGGTCTTCGCAACTGACCTCACTATCTGCTGCAGGTCTTGCGATCCGAGATGGTGCAATTTCTGAACCAGGCAGTGATGAAGCTGATCAGGATGCTCTCAATACAACCTCTGTAGAATGTGGTGTGGATGGGGGGTGGGAGATGGACTTTTCTCAGCCTTCGCAGAAAGTAGAGACGCTGCTGGGCTTTCTTTGCTATGGAGCTGGTGTTGAGGGACTAGGTGAAATTCTCTGCCAGGAGAACACCAAGAAATTTGGTGCTCTTAACGATCCCTATGGAGGAGTCGTCAATGTTCACCGGAGAGTGGTCGCTCCGTGTCCTCCTGACATCAACAACCATCTCTTTTGTTTTGTTCACATTCAGAGATAGGTTGTTGGCTCTGCACCAGTCCGTTAGCCACTGCAGCTCCTCTCTGTATGCTGACTCATCATTCTTGCTGATGAGACCCACCACGGTTGTGTCATCGGCGAACTTGATGATGTGGTTTGAGCTGTGTGTTGCAGCACAGCCGTGGGTCAGCAGAGTGAACAGCAGTGGCCTGAGCACACAGCCCTGGGGGGCCCCCATGCTCAGTGTGATGGTGTTGGAGATGCTGCTTCTGATCTGGACTGACTGAGGTCTCCCAGTCAGGAAGTCTAGGATCTAGTTGCAGAGGGAGGTGTTCAGGCCCAGTAGGCTCAGCTTTCCAATCAGTTTCTGAGGAATGATTGTGTTGAATGCTGAACTGAAGTCTATGAACAGCATTCGAACGTACGTGTCTTTTTTGTCCAGGTGGAGGGTGATGGCAATGGCGTCATTTGTTGAATGATTGGGATGGTACGCGAACTACAGGGGGTCCAGTGAGGGGGCAGCAGGGTCTTGATGTGCCTCATGACGAGCCTCTCGAAACACTTCACGATGATGGATGTGAGTGCAATAGGATGGTAATCATTGAGTCAGGACACTGAAGACTTCTTCAGCAAGGGGACGATGGTGGCGGCCTTGAAGCACGTAGGAGCGATGGCGCTGCTCAGGGAGATGTTGAAGATGTCAGTGAGGATATCTGCTAGCTGGTCGGCACATCCTCTCAGCACTCTGCCAGGAATATTATCTGGTCCAGCAGCCTTCCGTGGGTTGACCCTGCACAGGGTTCTCCTCACATTGGCCACGGTAAGACACAGCACCTGGTCATTTGGGGGAGGGTTGGTCTTCCTTGCCGCCAAGTCATTTTCTGCCTCAAAATGAGCGTAGAAGTTGTTCAGTGCATCTGGGAGGGAGGCATCGCCCGCACAGTCAGGTGATGTTGTCCTGTAGTTGGTGATTTTTCCTGAATGCCCTTCCACATGCGCCGCATGTCGCCTGCTGTGAAGGCAGAGTCAACGAGTCCTCAGCAGCGTCCTCAACCTCTGTCCAGCCTGTATCCCACCACCTCAATGATATATATCAACCATCTTGTTCAACCTCTGTCCAGCCTGTATCCCACCACCTCAATGATATATATCAACCATCTTGTTCAACCTCTGTCCAGCCTGTATCCCACCACCTCAATGATATATATCAACCATCTTGTTCAACCTCTGTCCAGCCTGTATCCCACCACCTCAATGATATATATCAACCATCTTGTTCAACCTCTGTCCAGCCTGTATCCCACCACCTCAATGATATATATCAACCATCTTGTTCAAACTCTGTCCAGTCTGTTTCCCACCAATGATTATATATCAACCATCTTTCTTCTACGTTGTCTTCATTGTGAAGTATTTTGCCTCACTGAATTATTTCTGAAATTGGTGTTTATTACCTGAAACTACTGGAGGATTTACTGAATGCAGCATGAGGTAGGGTAAAGACAGCCATTACGATTTTAGTTTAAATGTTGTAAAATGGCCGCTATATTCATCTTTGTCATGAGGAAATTTGCTGCATTTAAAGTAGAGACTGTTATTTTCTTTCTCAGTCATTTTTGGAGAATCACATTCTACGTTGCCAGGGTAACACTCCACCTGACTTGCAGGGGGTGGTGCACATTTTTATTGCTCTCTGGTCACTTCCCCTCATTAAGAGTTAGTGGCCTCAGGAGCAGATGGAACAGATTGATAGTGGGGTGGGGAGGATGTTGTGACCATTCACTGTATTGACTGTATAACCTCTGTGTTAGAATGAAAAGAAAACTAATGAATGTAGGAATTACATTTGTGCAACTTTGTTCAGGCCGTCAGAAACATCTCGTAACCAGTCACTAGTTGTGCATCATTTGAAGTAAAAAGAGAAAATGCTGGAAACGTTGAGCAGATCGGGCAGCATCTTGGACAGTCCCAGTTCTGATTCTGGGTCTTCCAACAGTTTCTCTTTACACACATTCAATCTTATGTGCTGAGTTTCCAGCACTTTAATGTCAATTTTATAGTAAACGTCTTTTATTCCTGTTAGCCTACAGAAAATGTGACGGCCAATTGTACTGGGCAAGATGTCATTTAACAATAAGATAATGATACAATGTGTTCAGTTTAGCTGCTGGAGACAATGTGAAACGTATCCCTGCTATCTAGTGATACACACCCAGGGTTTCCAGCCGGATCTCCGGCCCAGTCAGAGGATCATCAGGTTCCCATTCTGACACAGGTTCATGTAGGTGTGTTAGCTTTTGAACACTTAATGGCTGAAACACTGTGGCATATTACTGCAACAAGGAGTCCTGGGAAAATCTGTGCTTGAGCTACTATTCTGGGATGTAGACTCCAAGCATATAGAACTGTCAGTATTTGTGATTTGGCCCAGGTCACTACTTCAACAGATGGGGCTGGATGTTCCTCCTTCCACAATGAATCAGAAGTCTTGGGGTGCTAGGCATTGGTTGTGGGGGGATTTCTGATTACACCACTCACTGTGAGATGTGGGGACGATATTTGGGGATTCAGGGGTTGGTGAGTGACAGATTCAGCTGTGTGAATCTGTGTGGTTGGTCCTGGGATCCAAGTATTGTACAATGGTCCTGGGATCCAAGTTCAATGGACCCAGGGTTCAAGCTGCTCAGGTTTATGAGGTGTTGAGTGAGTATTTATTTTCTGGGCTCAGTTGTTTGGTTCTGGAGTTCCTTTGGAAGCAATGACTGCTATACTGAGGAGAGGTTGAGTTATCATTCCATCCCTCACAGGGGGAGGCTGTTCTGTGTTTGTAACAATAGAAACAAACAACTGTGTTTGGACCTGTCAGTCAGTCGGTGGAAATCAGACAGAAACTCAAGATGCTGGAAATCTGCACTAACAACAGGATATGGTTAAAGCCCTTCTGACGAACAGTTGTGAACCAAATCGCTAACTTTGTTCCTTTGGAAATGTGCCAGTGCTCAGGCACTTGTTTTGTGATGCTTAGTGGAACAGTAAAGAAACCACAACTTTTCCCTGTGAATTATCCTGGTACCACTTTCCCTGTTATTCCTGGAAACGTGTTCAGTTCAACTGTTGCTTACATGGTTCACAAGAGTAATCTCAGGAATGTGAGGGTTTATGTATGACATCCATTTGATGACTCTGGGCCTGTACTCTATGGAGTTCAGAAGTATAGAGGTGAACGGGATCTTATTTAAACCCACAGAATTCTGAACAGCCTGGATACAGTGGACATGGAGAGGTTGTTTCCATCAGATGGAGAGTCTGGTGTCTGAGAGAATAGCCTCAGAATAAAGAAGTTTCCCTTTAAATCTGATATGAGAGAAACTTCTTCAGCCAAAGAGTGGTCAATGTGTAGAGTTTGTTGCAACAGATGGTGGTTGAGGCTGTCATTGGGAATATTTATGGCAGAGGTTAATATATTATTAATATATTATTAATTGCTAAGCAGGAATCATTTTTTGTTGGCCAGAACTACTAGAGAATTAATTGAATACAGCACGAGGCATGGTTAAAAACAACCTTTACAATTTTAGTTTCACCGTTACAAAATGGCTGCATTGTTAACCTTTGTCATAATGAACTCACAGCATACAATGTTGAGTTTGTTTCCCTTTTCAGTTATTTTTAGTGAGCCACTTCCTCCGTTTCCAGGGTAACAGCCCGTCAGAGCTGCAAGAAGTGTTGCATTTTTTTTTCATCGCTCTGTGGTCACCGCTTGTCAGCGTAGAGACAGTGGCGTCAGGAGTAAAGGCTACAGAATGCTAGTGGGAGGAAAGGATGCTGTCAGCATTGACTGTATGGACTGTTTTACACCAGGGTCAGAATGAACTCAGAACTAACAAACTGGTGGAATGGGGTGGCATTTACACAATAATATTCAGCCGATCGCAGCACCTTGGACAGTCCAATCGTGTAACTGGGTCTTCCACTATTTCTGCGTGAACAGATGCAGCGTCGGTCATCTCTGGTCCAAATATCGTTTGGGCCGTCGGGGTCACCAATTGTAGCGATGTGCTACACACAGCGCTAGAATAACCACACGGAGTCGGTGAGTTAGAGTTGCGATGAAAGAGATTTATTCAAACTTCGCGGCCCGCTTTAAATCCTTCCCGTTCCCGCCCTCCCTGGGCAGGACTACTGTGGGGAATGTATATTCCCAGACCCTTTCTGCGCGCGGGATTTTCCCCCTGCTGGTGAAGATGGCCTGGCGCCCTTTTTGCTGCCGGCCCTCTGCCTGCGCGCGCTGTTTCGTGAGCCGGTTCGTGGGTGCCAGAAACTGGGTCGCCACAATGTAGTGTTTGTTGTATATTTGGACTTTCAGAAGGCCTTTGACAAGGTGCCACACATGAACCTGCTTACCAAGTTTGGAGCCCGTGGTATTACAAGAATGTTACTAACATGGTTAGAACATTAGCTGATTGGTAGGAGGCAGCCGAATGAGAATAGAAGGATCATTTTCTTGTTGGCTACCAGTGACTAATGGTGTTCTGCAGGGGTCAGTGTTAGGACCACTTCCATTTATGCTGCATATAAATGATTGAGATAATGGAATAGATCAGAGTCAGAATCAGGTTTATTATCACCTACATGTGATGTGAACTTTGCAGCAGCAGTTCAATACGATACATAATCCAGCAGGGGGGAAATAATAAATAAAATAATAATAAATAAACATTACAATTACAGCATACATATATTGAATAGATTTTTTTTAAAGTGCAAAAACAGAAATACTGTAAAAAGTGAGGTAGTGTCCAAAGATTCAATGTCCATTTAGGAATCGGATGGCAGAGGGGAAGAAGCTGTTCCTGAATCACTGAGTGTGTGCCTTCAGGCTTCTGTATCTCCTACCTGATGGTAACAGTGAGAAAAGGGCATGACCTGGGTGCTGGAGGTCTTTAATAATGGATGCTGCCTTTCTGAGACACCACTTCCTGAAGATGTCCTGGGTACTTTGTAAGCTAGTACCCAAGATGGATCTGACTAGATTTACAACCTTCTTTTGGTCCTGTGCAGTAGCCCCTCCATAGCAGACAGTGATGCAGCCTGTCAGAATGCTCTCCAAGGTACAACTGTAAAAGTTTTTGAGTGTATTTGCTGACATACCAAATCTCTTCAAATGCTTAATAAAGTATAGCTGTTGTCTGACCTTCTTTATAGCTACGTTGATATGTTGGGACCAGGTTAGATCCTCAGAGATCTTGACACCCAGGAACTTGAAACTGCTCACTCTCCCCACTTCTGATCCCTCTATGAGGATTGGTATGTGTTTCTTCGTCTTACCCTTCCTGAAGTCTACAGTCAGCTCTTTCGTCTTACTGACGTTGAGTGCCAGGTTGTTGCTGTGGCACCACTCCACTAGTTGGCATATCTCACTCCTGTACACCTCTCATCACCACCTGAGATTCTACCAGCAATGGCTGTATCATCAGCAAATTTGTAGGTGGTAATTGAGCTATGCCTAGGCACACAGTCATGTGCATACAGAGAGTAGAGCAGTGGGCTAAGCACACACCCTTGAATTGCGCCAGTGTTGATGGTCAGTGAAGAGGAGATGTTATCACCAATCCGCACAGATTGTGGTCTTCCGCTTAGGAAGTCGAGGATCCAATTGCAAAGGGAGTTACAGAAGCCCAGGTTCTGCAAATTCTTAATCAGGATTGTGGGAATGATGGTATTAAATGCTGCTATACTCAATGAACAGCATCCTGACATAGGTGTTTGAGTTGTCCTGGTGGTCTAAAGCTGTGTGGAGAGCCATTGAGATTGCATCTGCTGTTGATCTGTTGTGACGATAGGCAAATTGCAATGGGTCCAGGTCCTTGCTGAGGCAGGAGTTCAGTCTAGTCATGACGAACCTCTCAAAGCATTTCATCACTGTTGATGTGAGGACTACCAGGTGATAGTCATTAAGGCAGCCCACATTATTCTTAGGCACTGGTATAATTGTTGCCTTTTTGAAGCCAGTGGGAATTTCTGCCCATAGCAGTGAGAGGTTGAAAATGTCCTTGAATACTTCCGCTAGTTGGTTGGCACAGGTTTACAGAGCTTTACCAGGTTCTCCATCAGGATCTTCTGCCTTGCGAGGTTCACCCTCTTTAAAGACAGTCTAACATCAGCCTCTGAGACGGAGATCACAGGGTCATCAGGTGCAGCAGGGATCTTCACATATTATATTCTCCCTTTCAAATTGTGCATAGAAGGCGTTGAGTTCACCTGGTAGTGAAGCATCGCTGCCATTCATGCTACTGCATTTCACTTTGTATGAAGTAATGTCTTGCAGACCCTGCCAGAGTTGCCGTGCATCCGATGTTGCCTCCAACCTCATTCGAAATTGTCTCTTCGCCCTTGAAATAACTCTTCGCAAATCATACCTGCTTTTCTGATACAGGCCTGGGTCGCCAGATTTGAATGCCACAGATCTAGTCTTCAGCAGTCTTCTTTATCCACGGCTTTTGGTTTGGAAATGTACAGTATTTGTGTACACACATTTACCCACACAGGTTTTAATGAAGTCGGTAACAACTGCAGCATACTCATCCAGGTTTGAAGATGAATCGCTGAATAAAGTCCAGTCCACCAATTCAAAGCAGTCCTTAAGGTCCATACCTTCTTGGTCGTCACTGTTGATGCTGCAATCTTCAGTCTCTGCCTATACTCAAGGGAGAAGGAGTACAGCCAGTTGATCAGACTTCTCGAAGTGAGGATGTGGAATAGCACGGTAGGCGTTCTTGATGGTGGTGTAGCAATGGTCCAGTGGTGTTTCCTCTGGTATTGCAAGTGATCTGTTGATGGTAGTTGCTTAGGATTTTTTTCAGACTTGCTTTGTTTAAATCTCCCAAAACGATGGTGAAGGTGTTAGGGTGCACTGTTTCGTGCATGTTGATCCCATTGATCAGATCATCTAAAGCCTGCTTGACATTGGCCTGAGGTGGAATGTAAACTGCTACCAGAGTGACCCCAGAGAATTCCCGTGGTAAATAAAAAGGACGACATTTAACTGCTAGATAGTCCAGGTCTGGTGAGCAGAATTTGGACAGCACTGATATACTTGTGAACCAAGAAGAGTTGATCACGAGGCATACTCCTCCACCCGTGCTCTTGAGAGACTCTGTAGATCTACTCTGATGATGTATAGTAAACCCGTCGATCTGAATCGCTGCATCCGGTACGGAAGGGGTTAACCAGGATTCCATGAAACAAAGGACACACGTGGTCCTAATGTCCCTCTGACTCCGCACCCTGGCTCTGAGATCATCGATTTTACTCACCAGAGACTGCACGTTCGCCAGCAAGGTAGTTGATACAGTATAGGGAGTTTAAAACCCCGTTTCTTAAACGCACTTGTAACCCCACTCTGCACCCATGCTTCCTCGAGGCGTCCTCGACGCTTCTGAGCACAGACTGTGTTGTTTCCATCAGTTTTAACCGGCGATAGTTCATTTAAATGCATTAAGACATCTTTGTTGACTGTGCTGACCTTGGAAGCAGTTGTGTTTTTTAGTTGTAGTAGGCTGAAATGGGAATATTTATCGTATCCATTGACGGTACTGCTGCTACTCGAGTCGCGCCTATGGGCCGTGGAAGTTTTGTACAGGCAAAGACAATGTTAACAGCAAGATTAGATTGTAATTAATCTGAAGAGATGCTTCCTGAAAGGACACGTGATCAGCGCTTTCTGATCCATTGCCTCTCTTGTTCACAACCTAATTTGTCCCGGGACCTGTCCTCCCGGGTCATGGAGCGTTCAAACATCTCAAATTCTCCCAATTTCCTATCACTCACCACTCACCACTCACCCCACACCCACAAATCCACCCATAAGCTCAACCCACACAAACAGATCACCTTCACCCCAAACCCATTGTGCCCTCCCAGCTTGGGAACCACAACTAACTGATCCCACACCCCGGGTTCGGGCGCAGAGCTAAAACCGGGGCTGCGGGACTGGAGAGCCCGGAGCCTCCAGCCATCCAACAGAGCTCGATCCTGGCCGTTTTCCACTGCAACTGACCTCCGATTTCCCGAAACCTGAGATCAGCCCCTTCCTCACCGCCGCCCGTACAGTCCTGAAGCTGGCAACACTCAATGTCAACAGCGCGCATGCACGTCTCTGACAGTCCAGCGGCGCCGGCACTGGCTGGAGGCCAGAGGGACAGCGCAGAGAGCTCGGCCGTCCGCATCTTTCACTGGGACACCCCTAACTCCACATCAACTCCATACAGCCGACTCTGGGTGAACTTTTATGACCAAGAAACGTAACTCCTCTCAGCGATCAGCTGTGTGAATGATTCCTGAGTTTTAGAGGAAGGGGTATCTATGGTCCACATTGTCAGGGTGTTGAGTTTATCAGACTGCTGGGACTAGAGGTCTTCTGTTGACTGATACACTGTGTGTCCACCCCATTGGCAATTCTGGTTTGCATTAATAAAATAAAAACCGTTGTTTATGAAAATGCTAAACAATGAGATACTGCACTCACTAAGCCATCCCAAACCAGATCAGTCTGGAAAGTCCTCCCCTGAAACATTCACAAACTAGAGAAAATCTGCAGATGCTGGAAATCCAAGCAACACACACAAATTGCTGGAGTAACTCAGCCTTAGTACTCTTTTCCATAGATACTGCCGGGCCTGCTGAGTTTGGGGCTTTTCTACCGGTGAGAACATGTTCTGACCCATTCTCTCTGGGTACGTAATGATATCAACCACCTTTGTCCTTGGCAACAAGTAGCTTTCACATCACAAATGTGCCAGACTCCAAGAGACAGACTACTGCTCTTCCCTTCATATTCATTGGCATTGTCATCAATGAGTTCACCGCCGTCAGTCACCTGGGGGGGGGGGGGGTGGTTCAGTGGAAATATTTACCGTAGGTACAATACAGAAACTGGTGTTACCTGTGTGTATTGTGATGCAAAATTTGCTGGAGAATTTGCAAGTGGGAACAAATGGAGAGATATTTGGAAATCTGACTTTTTAAAGCATCATTCAGAAAGCAAATTATGTATGGACGGTGAGCAAATGCTCTGGTGAGGAAATCCTTCATTACCCACTACAGGTTTGCGACTGAAATTGTGTGAGAGTGCGGATGAACTCGATCAAATCCAGAGGAGATCCCACACAACAACAGGTGTTGGGGGGAATTACCTGGCACAGGAAAGTCAAAGGGCTGATAGGGGATCCATTAGTTAGGGGAACAAAACCTGAAGGGTACTAATACCCCAGTGGTAAGGCTTGCTAGTGCTTCCCTGTGGGGTGGGTGGTTAAACTAAAGTTGCAGGGAGGATTGGAGCCAGAGTGACAGAGCAGATAGTGGAGAGGTTGAATTGAATTGACTTTATTACTTATATACTTCATATACACGAGGAGGAGAAATCTCTGTCTAAATGTGCAATTTATAGTAATTAATATGTACATAGGACATTCAATATAACATAGAAATACAATTGGATCAACATGAATGAATCAGTCTGATGGCCTTGGTGAAAGAAGCTGTGCCAGAGCCTGCTCATCCTGGCTTTTATGCTGCAGGACCGTTTCCTGGATAATAGCAGCTGCAACAGTCTGTGGTTGGGGTGACTGAGCTCCCCAATGATCCTACTGGTCTTTTTTACACAATAGTGTTAATATCCTGGATGGTAAGAAGTTCACATCTACAGATGCGCTGGGCTGTCCGCACCACTCTCTGCAGAGTCCTGCGACTGAGGGAAGTATAGTTCCCATACCAGGCAGTGATGCAGCCTCTCAGGATGCTCTCAAGTATACCTCTGTAGAAAGTGCTTGAGATTTGGGGAACCATATCAAACATCTTCAACAGTCTGAGGTGAAAGAGGCACTGTTGTGCCTTTTTCACCACACAGCCAGTATGTACAGACCAGGTGAGATCCTTGGTGATGTGTATGCCAAGGAACTTAAAGCTGTTCACCCTCTCAACTGCAGATCCATTGATGTCAAAAGGGTTTACTCTGTCTCCATTTCTTCTGTAGTCCACAACCAGCTCCTTTGTTTTTATGACATTGAGGGAGAGGTTGTTTTCTTGACACCAGACAGATGTTGTTCAGACCTCAGACAAAGTCAGCAATCAAAAGTTTGAGCATGGTGCAATGACTGTCCTAAGCTGTGTATATCACAATCCAAGAAGCATAGTAGGAAAGCCAGATGAGCCCAGGACATGGATTGTCTATTTGTAGTGAAGTAATTGTGTTAGTCACTGTTTTGTATATATTGTATAGCACTGATATTTGTAATAAAGGAATTTTGTAAAAAAAAAGGACATGGAATTATGATATTGTAGCCATTACTAACAGTAATGGCCACCTAACAGTAGTAGTGAGGTTGGGGATGGCATTAAACAGGAAATTAGAAATGCGTGCAATAAAGGAACAGTAGTTATAATGGGTGACTTCAATCTACATATAGATTGAGTGGACCAAATTGGTAAGGGTGCTGAGGAAGAGGATTTCTTGGAATGTATGCGGGATGGTTTTCTGAACCAACATGTTGAGGAACCAACTAGAGAGGAGGCCATTCCAGACTGGGTATTGAGCAATGAGGAAGGGTTAGTTAGCAATCTTGTTGTGCGAGGCCCCTTTGGTAAGAGTGACCATAATATGGTGGAATTCTTCATTAAGTTAGAGAGTGACATAGTTAATTCAGAAACAAAGGTTCTGAACTTAAAGAAGGGTAACTTTGAAGGTATGAGACGTGAATTAGCTAAGATAGACTGGCAAATGATACTTAAAGGATTGACAGTGGATATGCAATGGCAAGCATTTAAAGATCGCATGGATGAACTACAACAATTGTTTTCCCAGTTTGGCTAAAGAATAAACCAGGCAAGGTAGTGCACCCGTGGCTGACAAGGGAAATTAGGGATAGTATCAATTCCAAAGAAGAAACATACAAATTAGCTAGAAAAAGTGGCTCACCTGAGGACTGGGAGAAATTCAGAGTCCAGCAGAGGAGGACAAAGGGCTTAATTAGGAAAGGGAAAAAAGATTATGAAAGAAAGTTGGCAGGGAACATAAAAACTGACTGTAAAAGCTTTTATAGATATGTGAAAAGAAGAAGATTGGTTAAGACAAATGTAGGTCCCTTACAGTCAGAAACAGGTGAATTGATCATGGGGAACAAGGACCAATTGAATAACTACATTGGTTCTGTCTTCACTAAGGAGGACATAAATAATCTTTCAGAAATAGTAGGGGACCGAGGGTCTAGTGAGATGGAGGAACTGAGGGAAATACATGTTAGTAGGGAAGTGGTGTTAGGTAAATTGAAGGGATTAAAGGCAGATAAATCCCCAGGGCCACATGGTCTGCATCCCAGAGTGCTTAAGGAAGTAGCCCAAGAAATAGTGGATGCATTAGTGATAATTTTTCAAAACTCTTTAGACAATAGACAACAGGTGCAGAAGTAGACCATTCGGCCCTTCGAGCCTGCACCGCCATTCTGAGATCATGGCTGATCATCTACTATCAATACCCGGTTCCTGCCTTGTCCCCATAACCCTTGATTCCCCTATCCATAAGATACCTATCTAGCTCTTCCTTGAAAGCATCCAGAGAATTGGCCTCCACTGCCTTCTGAGGCAGCGCGTTCCACACCTCCACAACTCTCTGGGAGAAGAAGTTCCTCCTCAACTCTGTCCTAAATGACCTACCCCTTATTCTTAAACCATGCCCTCTGGTACTGGACTCTCCCAGCATCTGGAACATATTTCCTGCCTCTATCTTGTCCAATGCCTTAATAATCTTATATGTCTCAATCAGATCCCCCCTCAATCTCCTTAATTCCAGCGTGTACAAGCCCAGTCTCTCTAACCTCTCTGTGTAAGACAGTCTGGACATCCCAGGAATTAACCTAGTGAACCTATGCTGCACCTCCTCCACAGCCAGGATGTCCTTCCTTAACCCTGGAGACCAAAACTGCACACAATACTCCAGGTGTGGTCTCACCAGGGCCCTGTACAAATGCAAAAGGATTTCCCTGCTCTTGTACTCCATTCCCTTTGTAATAAAGGCCAACATTCCATTAGCCTTCTTCACTGCCTGCTGCACTTGCTCATTCACCTTCAGAGACTGATGAACAAGTACTCCTAGATCTCTTTGTATTTCTCCCTTACCTAACTCCACACTGTTCAGATAATAATCTGCCTTCCTGTTCTTGCTCCCAAAGTGAATAACCGCATACTTATTCACATTAAACGCCATCTGCCAAGTTTCTGCCCACTCACCCAGCCTATCCAATTCACCTTGAATTCTCCTAACACCCTCATCACATGTCACACTGCTACCCAGCTTAGTATCATCAGCAAACTTGCTGATGTTATTCACAATGCCTTCCTCTAAATCATTGACGTAAATCGTAAACAGCTGTGGTCCCAATACCGAGCCCTGTGGCACCCCACTAGTCACCACCTGCCATTCCGAGAAACAGCCATTCACTGCTACCCTTTGCTTTCTATCTGCCAACCAGTTTTCTATCCATGTCAATATCCTCCCCCCAATGCCATGAGCTCTGATTTTACCCACCAATCTCCTATGTGGTACCTTATCGAATGCCTTCTGAAAGTCAAGGTACACCACGTCCACTGGATCTCCCGTGTCTATCTTCCTGGTTACATCCTCGAAAAATTCCAATAGATTAGTCAAGCGTGATTTGCCCTTGGTAAATCCATGCTGGCTCGGCCCAATCCTATCACTGCTATCAAGATATGCCGCTATTTCATCTTTAATAATGGACTCTAGCATCTTCCCCACTACTGATGTTAGGCTAACAGGGCAATAGTTCTGTTTTCTCCCTCCCTCCTTTCTTAAAAAGTGCGATAACATTAGCCATTCACCAATCCTCAGGAACTGATCCTGAATCTAAGGAACATTGGAAAATGATCACCAATGCATCCACAATTTCCAGAGCCACCTCCTTTAGTACCCTAGGATGCAGACCATCTGGACCTGGGGATTTGTTAGCCTTCAGTCCCCTCAGTCTACTCATCACCGTTTCCTTCCTAATGTCAATCTGTTTCAGTTCCTCTGTTACCCTATATCCTTGGCCCATCCATACATCTGGGAGATTGCTTATGTCTTCCCTAGTGAAGACAGATCCAAAGTACTTATTAAATTTGTCTGCCATTTCTCTGTTTCCCATAACAATTTCTCCCAATTCATTCTTCAAGGGCCCAACATTGTTCTTAACTATCTTCCTTCTCTTCACATACCTAAAAAAAACTTTTGCTATCCTCCTTTATATTCCTAGCTAGCTTGCGTTCATATCTTATTTTTTCTCCCCGTATTGCCTTTTTAGTTAAGTTCTGTTGCTCCTTAAAAATTTCCCAATCATCCGTCTTCCCACTCACCTTAGCTCTGTTATACTTTTTTAATGCTATGCTATCTCTGACTTCCTTTGCAAACCACTGTGGCCACTTTCCCCCCTTTGAATCCTTCCTTCTCCGGGGGATGAACTGATTTTGCACCTTGTGCATTATTCCCAAGAATACCTGCCATTGCTGTTCCACTGTCTTTTCTGCTAGGATATCCAACCAGTCAACTTTGGCCAGCTCCTCCCTTATGGCTCCATAGTCTCCTTTGTTCAACTGCAATACTGACACTTCTGATCTGCCCTTATCCCTCTCAACATGCAGATAAAAAACATCATATTATGGTCACTACCTCCTAATGGCTCCTTTACTTCAAGATCACTTATCAAATCCTGTTCATTGCACAACACTAAATCCAGAATAGCCTTATCCCTGGTCGGCTCTCGTACAAGCTGCTCCAAAAATGCATCTCGTAGGCGCTCTACAAACTCCCTATCCTGGGGTCCAGTACCAACCTGATTTTCCCAGTTCACCTGCATGTTGAAATCCCCCATAAATACTGCGACATTTCCTTTGCCACATGCCATTGTTAGATTCTGGATTAATTCCTGAGGATTGGAGGATGACTAATGTAACCCCGCTTTTTAAAAAAGGAGTGAGAGAGAAACCGGAGAATTATAGACCGGTTAGCCTGACATCGGTAGTGGGGAAAATGCTAAAGTCAGTTATCAAAGATGTGATAACAGCACATTTGGAAAGCAGTGAAATCATCGGACAAAGTCAGCATAGATTTGTGAAATGGAAATCATGTCTGACGAATCTTATAGAATTTTTTGAGGATGTAACTAGTAGAGTGGATAGGGGAGAACCAGTGGATATGGCATATTTGGATTTTCAAAAGGCTTTTGACAAGGTCTCACACAGGAGATTAGTGTGCAAACTTAAAGCACACGGTATTGGGGGTATGGTATTGATATGGATAGAGAATTGGTTGGCAGACAGGAAGCAAAGAGTGGGAATAAACGGGACCTTTTCGGAATGGCAGGCAGTGACTAGTGGGGTACCGCAGGGCTCAGTGCTGGGACCCTAGTTGTTTACAATATATATTAATGACTTAGATGAGGGAATTAAATGCAGCATCTCCAAGTTTGTGGATGACATGAAGCTGGGTGGCAGTGTTAGCTGTGAAGAGGATGCTAAGAGGATGCAGGGTGACTTGGATAGGTTAGGTGAGTGGGCAAATTCATGGCAGATACAATTTAATGTGGATAAATGTGAGGTTATCCACTTTGGTGGCAAAAACAGGAAAACAGATTATTATCTGAATGGTGGCCGATTAGGAAAAGGGGAGGTGCAATGAGACCTGGGTGTTATTGTACACCAGTCATTGAAAGTGGGCATGCAGGTACAGCAGGCAGTGAAAAAGGCGAATGGTATGCTGGCATTCATAGCAAAAGGATTCGAGTACAGGAGCAGAGAGGTACTGCTGCAGTTGTACAAGGCCTTGGTGAGACCACACCTGGAGTATTGTGTGCAGTTTTGGTCCCCTAATCTGAGGAAAGACATTCTTGCCATAGAGGGAGTACAAAGAAGGTTCACCAGATTGATTCCTGGGGTGGCAGGACTTTCATATGAAGAAAGACTGGATCGACTGGGCTTATATTGGCTGGAATTTAGAAGAGTGAGGAGGGATCTTATTGAAACGTATAAAATTCTAAAGGGATTGGACAGGCTAGATGCAGGAAGATTATTCCCGATGTTGGGGAAGTCCAGAACAAGGGGTCACATTTTAAGGATAAAGGGGAAGCCGTTTAGGACCGAGATGAGGAAAAACTTCTTCACACAGAGTGGTGAATCTGTGGAATTCTCTGCCACAGGAAACAATTGAGGCCAGTTCACTGGCTATATTTAAGAGGGAGTTAGATATGGCCCTTGTGGCTAAAGGGATCAGGGTGTATGGTGAGAAGGCAGGTACAGGGTTCTGAGTTGGATGATCAGCCATGATCATACTGAATGGCGGTGCAGGCTCGAAGGGCTAAATGGCCTACTCCTGCACCTATTTTCTATGTTTTTTACTGTGAGTTAGTTGCACCTGAGGGATTTAGAGGAACAAATTTGTGGAGAGATCGCAGACTATGCCAAGAAACAAAGGTTGAGATTGTAAGCGATTTTTAATTTCCATATATTGACTGGGACACCCATACTGTAAAAGGACTAGATGGGGTCGAGTTTGTCGAATGTGCCCTTAATCAGCATGTAGAATTTCCAATGTAGAAGTGTGCAATAAGCTATAAGGAAATGATCCAGGGCTAGTGAAAGAAATTAGTGTATGGGAACACTTTGTATCTAGTGATCATAATGCCATGAGGTTCCAAGTAAATATAGAAAAAGTGGAGTCTGGACCATGATTTGAGATTCTAAATTGGAGAAAGGTCAAGTTTGATGGTATCAGAAAGGATCTGACACGTGTGGATTGGGACAGGCTATTTTCTGGCAAAGGAGTACTTGGTAAGTTGGAGGCCTTCAGAAGTGAAATTTTGAGTGTGTAGAGTTTGTATGTTGCTGCGAAAATAAAGGTCGATATATAACTGATGCAGGGAACATTGGTTTTCCAGAGATATTGAGGCCCTGCATGTGTTGTTCTTCTACACTCCTTAGGCTGTTGGGTGGAACCAAGACTCATTAATGACTACAATATCATGATTCCATGTCCTCACCTCATCTGACTTTTTTTGTTGTTTTCTGTTGGTTTTTAAAAGCTTCCCAATATTTATTGCTCTATTATTTGCCCTCTCTTTGGCTTTTATGTTGGCTTTGGCTTCTCATTTCACCCATGATTGTGTCCTTTAGAGTGCTTCATTGGGATGTATCTACCACGCTCCTCCTGAATTGCTCCCAGAAACTCCAGCCATTGCTGCTCCATCATGATTCCTACCAGCTTTCCCTTCCAATCAAGTTTGGCTAGCTTCTCTGTCAAAGAAGCATGGAGAAGTTCAGTGCAGAAAAAGGCCATTTGTCCCATCTAGACAATGCTGAAAACTTTGATGCTGTCTAATGAAATGACCTGCACCGGGACCATAGCCCTCCATACTCCTACCATCCAGGTACCTATCCAAACTTCTCTTAAATGGTGAAATTGAGCTCACATGCACCACTTGTGCTGGCATCTCATTCCACACTCTCACAGTCAATTCAGTGAAGAGGTTTTCCACATGTTCCCGTTAAATTTTTGTTAAATGGGGAAGCCACTTACCCATGACATCTGGTTTTCATCCCACCCAACCTCAGTGGAAAATGCTGCCTGCGTTTACCTGATCTATACCCTCATAATTTTGTACCCAACAAATCCACAATGTATAATTTCCTTGTTTATGTTTAGAGCCTTTTTTAGGTTTATAAGATGATGAGGGGCATTGATCGTGTGGATAGCCAGAGGTTTTTCCCCTGGGCTGAAATGGCTAATACTAGGGGCCATAGTTTTAAGGTGCTTGGAAATAGATACCGAGGGGATGTCAGGGGTAAGTTTTTTACACAGAGAGTGGTGGGTGCGTGGAATGCACTGCCGGCTATTTGTGTGAGAGTGTTTCATTTACTGTGGAGCCAGGAACCCATGCAGCTCAGTGGGAACAGGGAATAATACCAATGGAGAGAGTCAAACTGAGCCAGGTCACAGATTGGAGATGGCAGAAATGCCCCATTCTTATAGAAACAGAAAAAGCATCAGAGAATTTGATGGTCATTCCAGATACCAGCACTGTGCCCAGTTACAAGATAATTTCTCTCTCCAACTTGGGCTGAACTTCACTGCAACAGTGTGATGCTAGATCACACCTTGACAAATCAAGTAATCTCATCTAAAATGTTGCCCTACACCCATTGATGGATTTTGTAAATCTTTTTACAGGTTAAAAATGACAAGGAATTGTCTACGGGAATCTCGAACAGAACACACCAGTTTTGCTGAATCTGTCCAGATATTTAAGAAGTGGAGCAAGGGATTCACTCAATCACCCTTCCTGCTCAGACAGTCGGGAGGAATTCACTCGATCATCTGACCGACTGGCACGCCCGTCATTTTACACGGGGGGAACCCATTCATCTGCTCAGACAGTGGGAATGGATTCAGTCAGTCATTTCAACTGAAGGTACCTCAACAAGTTCACACTGGGCAAGGTCATTCACTTGTTCTGTGTGTGAGAAGGGATTCAGTCTGTCTTCCCACCTGTGGACACATCAGTCAGGTCACACTGGGCAGAGGCTGGTCATCTGCTGAATTTGTGCAGAAGGATTCACTCGGTCATCTGACCTAATGGCTCACCAGCGAGTTCACACTGGGGAGCGGTCGTTCACCTGCTCAGACTGTGGGAAGGGATTCACTTGCTCATATAAACTGAAGGAACATCAGCGAGTTCACACTGGAGAGAGGCCGTTCACCTGCTCAGGCTGTGGGAAGGGATTCACTCGGTCATACGACCTACAGAGACACCAGCGAGATCTCAGCGGGGAGAGGCCATTCACCTGCTCAGACTGCGGGAAGGGATTCACTCAGTCATCCCAACTGAAGGTACATCAGCGAGTTCACTCTGGAGAGAGGCCGTTCACCTGCTCAGTCTGTGGGAAGGGATTCACTTGCTCATCCCAACTGAAGGTACATCAGCGAGTTCACACTGGGGAGAAGCCATTCACCTGCTCAAACTGCAGGAAGGAATTCACTCGGTTATACGATCTACTGGTACACCAGCGAATTCACACAGGGGAGAGGCCATTCACCTGCTCAGATTGCGGAAAGCGATTCACTCACTCATCCCAACTGAAGGTACATCAGCGAGTTCACACTGGGGAGAAGCCATTCATCTGCTCAGACTGCGGGAAGGGATTCACACAGTTAGCTAACCTACAAGTACACCGGTCAGTTCACACTGGGGAGCGGCCGTTCACCTGCTCAGTGTGTGGGAAGGGATTCACTCGATCATCTGATCTACAGATACACCAGCGAGTTCACACTGGGGAGAAACCATCCACCTGCTCGGACTGTGGGAAGCGATTCACTTCCGCATCCCAACTGAAGGTACATCAACGAGTTCACACTGGAGAGAGGCCATTCACCTGCTCAGACTGTGGGAAGGGATTCACTTCCTCATCCCAACTGAAGGTACATCAGCGAGTTCACACTGGGGAGAGGCCATTCACCTGCTCAGACTGTGGGATGGGATTCACTGTGTCATCTCACCTACTGAGACACCACTCAGTTCACACTGGGGAGAGGCCATTCTCCTGCTCAGTCTGTGGGAAGGGATTCACTTGCTCATCTAAACTGAAGGTACATCAGCGAGTTCACACTGGAGAGAGGCCATTCACCTGCTTAGACTGTGGGAAGGGATTCACTTCCTCATCCCAAATGAAGCTACATCAGCGAGTTCACACTGGGGAGAGGCCATTCACCTGCTCAGACTGTGGGAAGGGATTCACCTTGTCATCTCACCTGCAGAGACACCAGTCAGTTCACACTGGGGAGAGGCCATTCATCTGCTCACTCTGTGGGAAGGGATTCACTTGCTCATCTCATCTACAGAGACACCAGCGAGTTCACATCAGGTAGAGGCCAATCACCCCCTCAGACTGTGGGAAGGGATTCATTTGCTCATCCCAACTGAAAGTACATCAGTGAGTTCACACTGGAGAGAGGCCACTCACCTGCTTAGACTGTGAGAAGGGATTCACGTTGTAATCTCACCTACTGACACACCGGTCATTTCACACTAGGGAGGCTGTTCACCTGCTCAGTGTGTGGAATGGGATTCATTCAGTCATCTCAACTACAGAGACACCAGCGAGTTCACACTGGGTAGAGGCCGATCACCTCCTCAGACTTTGGGAAGAGATCCTCTCAGCCAAATCAACCAAATGTGCATCATTGAGTTCACACTGGGGAGAGGCCGCTCACCTGCTGTGAATGTGGGAAGCGATTCACTCAGTCATCTAACCTTATGTAACTGTGGCTTTGGGTAGCAGCTTAATATTGGTGGTGATAGCCCCCCAGCTTGGCCAAACTTAAGAAATTTTGTTTGGGTGGATGCTGCATGATGTATCCCCTGTTACAAATCAGTACTCCAAAATAACAAACGGTACACAATATGTGATTAAACGTTTGAGCTTTATAGTTCTTACTTTGACTATAGGGTTAGTAAAGAAAAAAAAAAGAAAAAGGGCCCACTCTCTCCATTCGTGTCTTGTCCTCTTGTTAATAAGTGCGCATGCGCCGGTTGTGCGTGCAGCCTGTTACAGCCGTTCCGATGGGATTCTTACATTTTTCTTCTTACTTTTAACTTACGTTATTTTTTGTTTTTTTTTCACGGTAACACGTCGAAGCTGCATTCTCTCCAACATGCTGGTAGAGAGAGTTTTATTTGGGTTTTTAGCGTTGGAAATAGTTACATCCCGACACGCGGGACAGAAGCGTGGTCGCATTGTTCATTCCAGGGACCAGCTGAGCAAATAGACTGGTCCTGGACTTTTTTCCATCTGGCATAGTTTGCATTTTGTTGTTTGATTGTTTGTGGTTTTTGTATTGCTATATTTATGCTTTATTCTTGGTTGGTGCGGCTGTAACGAAACCCAATTTCCCTCGGGATCAATAAAGTATATCTATCTATCTATCTATCTCTCCCCAGCAAAGGACCACGAAATTCTCTCTTCCAGACTCACAAGAAAGAAAAACATTTCTCTCATTAGATAGCCCCGCATCCCAAAACCCTGTTGTCTCTAGTTGTAACCTAAACATTGCTGCTACAGAGAAACCATTAGCTCAGCAGTGAAACAATACAGAGAGGCCATTACATTAACAGTGAAACCTCACAGCATTTACACTTGTGACACACTACCAGGTTCACACTGGGGAGAAAGTTTCAATAAGCTGCATGCTGGATATTTGTCCATCACCGTTGCTGAATGCAAATTTGAGAGTGACTGCCGGTGCTGAACTCTGCTATTATTGCTGCTGCTCACCACACCCAGTTCTGCACCCTGGTCACTGGGCATGGGAGGAGTTTCTCCTGCTGCACATTCACCTTTAATGGGACTGGAGTTTAATATTCTGAATCTGAGACAAATAAATCAGTTCTATTTTACACTCTGTCTCTGGTACTTAGTGAATTTATAACACATCTAGTGTACAGTAAAGAGTCAACTCAGGCCGGCTGGACCCTGCCAGTGATTCTATTCCATGACAGTCCTTTTAAATCCTCCCCTGTTGTTCACCTCTTGCTCTCCCTGTGGTGATGGGTTCCAAATAGTCACCACTCTGTGGATGAAGAGGTTTCCCTTGAATTCTCTGCAGGCGGAAGAAGTTGAGCTGACTGCAGTTCTGTCTGAGATGTTCTTCGCCCCTGAAATCTCTGGGCTGAGGAAGAGTGACATTGGTAGTTAACCTCCTTATTCAGGGCTCATTTCCACATTATGGGTCATTTTCCCTGCTTCTAAAGGGTTGTTAGAAAACACCACTGCTCTCTAAAGACTGAAAGCAGAATGGGAAACCATTAGTTGGATGTTCAACAGGGCAGGGTCAGAAACCAGAGGCGGGTCTGCACAGGGCAGAGTTTGGGGCTCTGGACGATGGTCGGAGTAAGAACGTATGATGAGGAGAAGGGAATCAGCAGTGGGGCGTGGCAATGAATGACAGAGTAGCAACATTTGAAAGCTGATTGACGGGGAAAATAATTTGGTTGTCTGAATGATGACACAAACAATACCTGTAGTGAGGTGCTCCGCTGGTTGAGGAACGTGTGTGTTGGGAATGGTTATACCTATTGAGGGAGTTGTTCCTACTTGTTTATCCAGTAATATTATATCTGGATGGTTATTTTAGTTTATCCTATCTGTAATAATGTACTGAATCATATAAATTGTGAGTTCCTGTCCTTAAATGGATCAGGCTTCAATTTATGGTGCCTTGATGAAGTTATCGTGGTCATTCATGAGTTCGTATTTTAAAGCAAGATTTTGGTGAATGATATTTGCCACTTGATTGTACCTTTGTAAGTAATCAGATTGAGTTAAACTGCTGCAGGATCCTGGAATGTATTGGATTGTGTCTGGTTTCTCTTGGCATTTTCTGCATTTATTGCCTTGTTTGTATTGTATGTTTGATTTTTATTTTCTTTTTGTTAACCACCTTGTCCTGTATTTCTGCGAGGAACCCCTCTGTTTCTGGGAAGAGGTCTCCAACTCTCAGTCAGGTGCTCAATGCTTCCTTTGCAACATCTAGTCTGCTCACATTATTGGGATGTCTCCCATGGAGGGTCATACTCATTCCACTGGTTAACATTTTCTTCCATATTGATGATTTATTTTTCTGAGTTAGCTTCTCATTTAAGTTTTCTGGTCGGTATTTCTTATCATGATTGCATATACATATACGGAGTGCTGAATCCTGTTCATTTTTGATCCAAATATATACTTAGAAGTTTTATCTGACTGTTGTGTGATTTTTTTCATGTGTGTTATTCCTCTTCCTCCTTCTGTCCAAGGTAGTGTTAATCTAAGTGGGTCTCAGTGTAAATAGTCTTTTCTACCTAAGGGGTTTCTTCTTTTATGTTACTACAAAGGCTCCTAAAATGGCTTCTTTGTTATGTTATAATAAAAGTGGCTTTTCTGTAATAATAACTGCGATGTAAGGAGTTCTCCCTCTCCCTCATTGATAAGAGAGTGAACGAACCAATGAGTAACCATGTGATTTTTTTTGTGGGTGATATTCTGTCTCATATGGCTGGGAACCGGGTGGTTTGGCAGGTGTTTCGTGAGGAGACCCGAACAGGAAGGATGTGGTGGCAGCGCTCTGGTCGACCACCGTGGTTGGTCCCGAGCGGCGAGTCAAGGGGGTCAGAGGGGATCTCATGGTGGAAAGAGGACCCCGTTAACTGAGCTCCAACGGTTGTGCACGAAGTGGTTGAACTCTGATAAGTCTGGTGCCTTTTACTTTCCCTTTTAATATTGTATCTCTATTAATTACATAGTTCCAGTGCGATTTATAAAGTGCAATCTGTAAATCGTACATTGTGTGCTGTCCGATATTTGATGTGTGAGTTTGTACCAGGTGGCATTACACAGCAAATACGCAAACCATGAGACACGGTTGGACGGGCGGACGGGGTTTCCCCGAGATAAACACGAGCCGACAGACCTGAGCGTTACATAGGCTATCGATCATCAAGCCGCAGCTCCAGATCCCTGACACGGTCTCTCAGAAGCTGTACCTCGGTGCATCTGGCGCAGATCTGGCCATCTGGGAGACTGGACGATCCCCGGGATTCCCACATCTTACACCCAGAGCAAAGTACTAACCCTACAGACATGCTCTGGTACATGTTCGTATGCTCAATAGACATGTTCACTGCTTAACCGCCTGGAGGAGGGAACGAGATGAGAGATGTCCAAATCTGCTGACAACACAGAAACAGAGGAAAGAAATCTAATGACGACGTTGTGATTCTGCATCAGGTAGTTCAAAAGGCAGATTGTATTTTGGCTATCACCGCTCAGGGAGTAGAGCAGCGGTAGGCATCCTACGGCCCGCGAAGGTATTTTGACCTGCCCGCGAGCAAATAATGAGATACTATGCTTATCCGGCCCACGAGCGATTTTTGCTTCGTTACACGCGGCCACACTGATGGACATGCATGGTGTCTAGTTACACCGGCCCCAGGTTCCGTTTTGTTCCAAACCACACTGGTATATACCAATGACGGGAAGGCGGACTACCTTATTACTATATATTAGATACTCTCCGTGCACACGCAGGTTTTCAGATGGATCGTTCAAATTTGTAAACAGAAACAGCGTCATTGTGTCTTAAACAAGAAATCCACGCTAAATATCCAAATATTTACATGTGCTACAATACTTGTTGAATAACTCGCGTTTCGAAATAAAGTCAAATTAAAAAATTCCAATGACAATGAATGCAAAACGCAGGAAGGTAGACGCTAAGTGCCGAAAAAGCAGTGAAAATGAAGGAAATACCTGTGCCAGCTACGAAAGTCTCAAAACGTATTGCAGAAAAGATGAAGCCTTTTACAAATGGAGAGTTTGTCAAAGAACGTTTACTGGCAGTGGTGGATATTGTTTGTCCTGAAAAGAAATCTTTACTTGCATCTATCAACCTGTCAGCAAGAACGATCACAAGGCGAGTTGAGGAAACGTCAGCAGATGTTAAAAGTTGTAAGGGATGCCTGCAACGAATTGCATTCTTTTTCAATTGCGCCTGATGAGAGTGAAGACTTGAGAGACACTGCTCAACTTGCACTGTTTTTGCGAGGAGTGAGCTCAATTTTTCAAATTTTTGAAGAGATTATTCAATTAACTCTTGTAAAGGGCACGGTTACTGGAGCATATATTTTTGAAGCTTTGCTGAAAATGACGTCAGAAATGAAACTTAATGTGTCGAAGTTAATTGGCATCACAACTGACGGGGCACCAGCAATGGTGGGACAGAAAACTAAACTGAGTTTTTGTTTACCGATTGGCATCCTTGGTTAAGCACAAATGATTTTCTAGCATGGGTTATTCATTAATTTGAGGCAAAACTTAACTAGATGTGTTTAAATGGATAATTCCCATATTTCAGGTTGTTAATGGTATTTAACTGGCCCACCATCGGCTCATTAATACGCGATCCGGCCCACAGAGGCAAAAAGGTTGCCGACCCCTGGAGGAGAGATTATGTCCTGGGCCGGTGCAGCTACCATTGTACAGGGTGTTAGTGAGGCCACACCTGGAATCCTATGCAGGGTTTCAATGCCCAAGCAGAAAGAAATCTTAAGAGTAGCTATGGAGCCAGCCAGAGCAGTTTTACCAGTGTAATACATGGGATGATTTACTAGCAGAGGTGAGATGATTTGGCCCTGAATTTAGAACATATTCACAAACGATAGGGTATTTGTGGAGCATCCTGATAGAGTATCTCTCCTTGTAAGTTCTAGTGCCACAGAGAGGGTCGACGATGGATGCTCACGTCAAATGGAAATGTGTGAAAATTCCTGGAATTTTATATCTTCTATTTAATTTCGCTTTGTGTTCAATGAGGTATCTATCAGAGCGTACAATCTTTGAGATTCACTGCCCGGAGGGTGTGAAGGCCGGTTGGCTGGGTATTTTTGGGGTGGAGATAGATAATTAATTAAGAGGAGCGAGGGGAATGAACACGGGATCTTAGATCATACACGGTCGTATTGAATAATCATCAGATCATAAGACACAGCAGGAGAATTTTTCTCCATCTCTATTCTAAACGGAGGTCCCGCTATTCTGTGGGCGGGTTCCCCTGGTCCCCCACTACAGGAAAAATCCTATCCACATAAACTCTTTCTCAGTTTTTCGGTATTCGAGAGCCTCCCTCATTTTTTTTTCTAAACTCTATTGGATACAGGCCCAGAGACATCAAATGCTCCTCACGCGTTAACCCTGTCAGCCTCGGAATCATTTTTATGAACCTCCTCTGGACTCTGTCCAATTCCAGCACATTTTTCCTGAGATAAGTCCCTACACTGCTCATGGTAGTTCGCGTGGTTTAACCAATGCCTTAGAACGTCTCAACATTGTATCCTTATGAATACAATATAACATCAATGAATACAATGGTAACATCATATTTAGATAACTTTTCAGGTGAATACCCAGAGTGGAGAGTAGAAGGAAAGGCGATGGGCAGTAATTTGTTTGTACTGGAAGGAGAAATCGATATTCATGCCTTCAAGTTGGAGCTACGCAGGTGGAATATGCTGTGTTTCTCTTCAACCCTGAGGCTGTCAAGTTGAGCAACTCCAGCCATTGCTATTCTGCCGTTATCCTTGTTCGTGTCCCCTTCCAGTCAACTTTGGTGAGCTCTTCTCCCGTGCCTCCGTAGTTCCCCACACTCCACTAATAATGATGCATCTTGTACCTTTTCCCTCTCAAAGTGCAGGGTGAATTGTAACATGTTATCATCACTGCGTCCATGTGTCCTTTACCATAAGCTCTCTGATCAAATTTGGTTCAGTAAACAACACCCAATCCAGACTTAGCTTTTCTCTAGTGGGCACAATTACAAGCTGTTCTAAAAGGCATCTCATTGGTATTTTCCGAATTCCCTCTCTTGAGATCAAGCACCAACCTGATTTTCATAATCTACCTCCACCCATCCCGCTCATGGACTGTTTGTCCCACTCCCATCAGGGGGTAGACTACGCAGCATCCTCACCACGACTACCAGCCTCTAGGACAGCTATTTTACCCAAGCAGAAAGGCTGATAAATATCTCCACCCACTAACCCACCCTTCCACACCACCAAACACCTCCACTTTATCATTTCCTGTCTGTCATCTTATGTGCAGACAATCTATGCTGAGCGTCGCTTTATGGACAGACAATCAAACTGTTCACAGTATATAAGCTGTGGATATCTGTTTTAACTATTGTGTTTTTGTGCTGCATTGGAGCCGGAGTAATAATTATTTCGATCTCATTTACACTTATCTGCTGGAAATGGAATTAAACAACCCTGAATCTTGAATAAACATTTCAGCAGGCAGCAGCGTCACATTTCTGTCTCTCAGCGTTATTGCGGCAGAGCGGCACTTAGTGACAATGGAGTCCACAGATCGGGGGGTCCTGTTATTGAGGCAAATCACCACCAAGTGGAAGTGTTGTCCACAAAAGGAAGAGGTTTACAGCGATAAGGAGGGGTGTAGGGGGTTGGAAGCCAACTCTGCCCCAAACCACTCTCCTCACCACTAGTCAGGGTCCCAAATTGTCCTTCCATATGAGGCAACTTTTCAACATCGTGACTGTTGGGCTCATCTACTGTTTCCAGTTTTCCAGGTGTGGCCTCCTCGACATTAGTGAAACCCGATGTCGTCTCTGCATTCTGCACTCTGTCCCGATGAGATTCTGCAGATGTTGGAGATGCAGAGAAACATACACAAAATGTTGGAGGAAGTCAGGAGGTCAGGTAGCTTCGATAGAGGTGTATAAAGGAAAACAGAGATTTCCTGCCGAGACCCTTCATCAGGACTGGAAGTGGAGAGAAGCAGGAAGAAGATGGTGCGGGGAGTGGAAAGAGTCCAAGCTGGTAGATGATCGGTGAAGCCAGATAAGAGTGAAGGTGAGTGGATGGGGGAGGTGGGAGATGAAGTGAGACACTGCGAGGTGGTAGGTGGAAAATGCAAAGGGCTGAAAAGAAGGAATCTGATAGGATAGGGGAGTGGACAACGGGAAAAAAGGAGGTAAAAGAGGAACCAGAGGGAGACGATCCGCAGTGGAGAAGAGAGAAGTGGGGAGACAGAATGGAGGAGACGGGTGTGTGGGTTGATGAAAAGAAGAGGTGGAGGTAGAAGTTAAAGATCTCGATGTTCATGCCTTCGGGTTGTAAACTACCCGGATGTAATATGAGGTGTTGCTCCTCCAACCTGAGAGTGCACTCATCGAGTTAGTTAAACAATGAGCCGGAAGGGAGAGTAGATTAATAATTTTCCCCTGGGATCCCTATTAAATCAATCCTCTCTCACCTTAAACCGGTGCCCTCTGTTTGTTGATTCCACAAAAGTGGGGAAAAGGACTGCACACATTCCATATTTCTGTACACTCATGGTTTGGAACACCTGCATAAGGTCAGCCTCAATCTCCTGCACTTCAAGGTGTGAAGTCCCAACCTGCCCAACCTCTCTCCAGAACTCAGTTCCTCGAGTACCGGCACCATTCTCGTAAATCTCCCCTGCACTCATTCCAGTTTGACGTCCTCTCTCCTGTAGCAAAATGAACAAAATTGAATACAATAATCCAGGTGTGGATACCCTAACTCTAATGCAACCTCACTGGCCTCTTCTTCAGGCCATGAGCCATGAGATATGAGACAGAGGCCACTCAGCCAATCGAATCTGCTCCTGCTCCGTCATTCCTTCATGTCCAATTGGTTATCTCTCTCCACTCTCCTGCTTTCCTCCCATGATCTTTGGACATCCATTTAAAATACACTCAATGACTTGGCCTCTACTCCGTCCGTGGCAATGAATTCCAAAGGTATATCACTCCCTGACTAAAGAAATTCTTCCTTATCTCTGCTCTCAGTGGATGCCCTATATATTGAGGCCGTGGCTTCTGGTCCCAGACTCACAGTATAGGGTGCATCGTCTTCATAACCACTCTCTCGAGGCCCTTCAATATTTAATAGGTTTCAATGAGATCCCCTCTCTTTCTTCTAGACCAGCGAGTACAGGGTAAAAGCCATCTAATGCTCCTCATATGTTAACCCTTTCATTCCTGGAATCATTCTTGTGCACCTTCTCCGGACCTGCTCCAATACGAGCACATCTTCTTCTCAGATTGGAGGTCGGAAACTGCTCACAATACACCAAGAGTGATCTGACCAATGCGTTATAAAGCTACAGTGTCACATCCTTGCTCTTATATGCTAACATTACAGTTGTCATCCTTAATCAACTCAATCTGCAAGCAAACCTTTAGGGTCTCCTGCTCAAGGACTCACAAGTACCTATGCACCTCTTATTTTTTAATTTTCTCTCATTTACTTTTTTTTTCTACGCCCTTATTCCTTCTACCAGTGTATACTTACATACACTGCATTTCATATGCTACTTCGTTGCCTGTTCTCCAAACCTATCGAAGTCCTGCAGACTGCCGCTTTGCTCTGAACTACCTGTACCGTACTTATCATTGTATCAACTGCAAAGTTCATCACCAAGGTATCAATTCCATCATCCATATCATTCAGATTTAACATGAAAAGATGCTGTCTCAATACTGACCCCTATGGAGCACCATTAGTACCGACAGCAAAACAGAATTCTCCACATTATTCTGACTCTTTCTCCCTTGTCAGTCAGCCAATCTTCTATCCATACTAGTATCTTTCCTGTGACCTTGTTAAGCAGCTTCACGTGCAGCACCTTAGAAACATGGAAAACCTGCAACACAATACAGGCCCTTCAGCCCACAAAGCTGTGCTGAACATGTCCTTACCCTAGAAAATGTGTGTTGTCATTGGAGAGAGTTCAGAGGATGTTCAAGAAGATGATCCGGGAATGAAGGGGTTAAGATATGAGGAGTGTTTGCCAGCCTTGGGTCTGTACTCCTGCACTGACCTATGTTTAATAAATGTGGGTGGTGGGGGGGGGGGTAAATCTCACTGAAACCCACCGAAGGTGGAAAGGTCTAGATAGTATGGATGAGGAGAGGACTTTTCGTATGGTGGGGGTAGCCATAACAGGAGGCACAGCCTCAACACTGAGGAGCAACATTTTAGAGTAGTTAAGGAGGATTTTATTTAGTCAGAGAGCAGTGAATCTGTGGAATTCTCTGACACAGACGGCGATGGAGGCCAAGTCTGTGGGTACATTTAAGGCAGAAGCTAATCGTTTGCTGATCAGTCAGGGCATTACAGGATATGCCAAGGAGGCAGGTGCATGGGGTTGAGTGAGAACCGGGATCAGACATGATAGAACAGCGGAGCAGACTCGATGGGCTGAATGGCCTAATTCTACTCCTATGTCTTATGGTCTTATACTGCTACTTACATGGGAAATAGTAAACAGTCGATGTTTCAGGCCGAGACCCTTCATCAGGACTGGGAAAAAAAAGATGAGACATCAGAGCAAGAAGTGTGGGGGTGAAAGGGGTGGAAGAAGTTGTAGGTGATAGGTGAAACTGAGAGAGAGGGAGTAGTGAAGGAAAAAACTTCTTAGGATATAATTTCCTTAACGATTCTCAAAAGAGTATTGCTAATGCCTCCACATTTCTTCAGCCACCACTTTCAGATCTCTGGGGTGTACACCATCTGGTCCAGGTGACCTGCTTACCTTCAGACCATCTTTGTTTCCCAAGAACCTTCTCCCGAATAATGTAACTTTACACATTCTGACCACTGACATCTGGGAATTCCATATTCCTGCCAGTGTCTTCGACAGATAAGAGTGATGTACAATACTTATTCTGTTCATCTGCCATCAACTTGCACCCCCACCCCATTACTACCTCTCCAGCACCATTTTTCAGTGGTTTGATATCCACTTCCGCCTCTCTTTTACTATACGTACCTGAAGAAAAATTTTGTATCCTCTTTAATATTACTGGCTAGCTCACCTATGTATTCCATCCTTTCCTTCTTAATTATTTTAGTTGCATTCTGTTGGTTTTTAAAAGCTTCCCAATCCTCTAACTTGCTGGTAATTTTTGCAATATGCCCTCTCTTTGGTTTTTATGTTGTCTTTAGTTTCTCTTATCAGACACGGTTTTGTGACCTTACCTTCAGAATACTACTTCCTCTTTGTGATGTGTATATCCTGTGCCTTCTGAATTGCTTCCAGAAATTCCAGCCATTGCTACTCTGTTTTCATCCCTGCCCGTGTTCCTTTCAAATCAATTTTGACTAATTCTACTCTCATGCCTCTCTAATTCTCTTTATTCCACATCTGACTTTAGCTTCTCCTTCTCTATTGTCAGGGTGAATTTGATCAGATTAAGATCACTTGTCCCGAAGGGTTCTTTAAACTTAAGTGACCGAATTAATTCTGGTTCATTACAACACCCAATCCAGAATAGCTGATCCCCAAGTGGGCTCAACCACGAGCTGCTCTAAAAAAGCATTTTGCAGGCATTCTTGGAATTCCTCCTTTTGAGACCAACACCATCCTAATTTTCCCAATCACCTGCATGACAATCCCCCATGACTACTGCCCTTTTGGCAGGCATTTTGTATCTCCCATTGTAATTTGTGGACCACATACTTACTACTGTTTGGTGGTCTCTATACAATTCCCATCAGGGATTTTTATTTTAAATTTGCTGTTCCTTAATCCTACCCACAGATTCTACACCTTCCAACCCTATGCCACCTCTTTCTAATGATTTTATTTAATATTTTACCAACAGAGCCACACAACCCCACCACCAGCTTGTTCTTGGCTTGTTCTCTCAAGAAACATATAGAGTAAGTATCTGGGAAACAAGAGGACCTGCAGATGCTAGAAATCTAGAGAACTACACACAAAGTGCTGGAGCAGCTCAGCATGTCAGGCAGCATCTATGGATGGGAATCAACATTTCAGGCCAAGACCCTTCGTCGGGACTCTGGATACCCACGTATCTGGAATATCAACAAGCAAAGAAAATAGAAAGTAGTGCAAAATAGGGAAAACATTTGAAAAAATTTAGTTCAAGGCTTAAAAAGACCTGCCAAACAGAGCTCAATAGTTAACAAATACAACAAGGGTAATAAACACTTTCATCAAAACCGGCATTAACTTTTTTTTTATGGAAGTATCTTGGTCCCATTTCAATCAGTAAAATTTACAAAGATAAATAAGAACCGAAACGACAACTTTAGAAAAAAACTATTTACACTGAGACCCACTTAGATTAACACCACCTTGGACAGAAGGAGGAAGAGAAATAACACACATGAAAAAAAAAATCACACAACAGTCAGATAAAACTTCTAAGTATATATTTTCATCAAAACTGAACAGGATTCAACACTCCATGTGTGTATATGCAATTGTGATAAAAAATACAGACCAGAAAACTTAAATGAGAGGCTAACTCAGAAAAATGAATCATCACCATGGAAGAAAACATTAACCAGTGGAATGAGTATGACCCTCCATGGGAGACATCCCAATGATCTGAGCAGACGAGATGGTGACAAGGAAGCATCGAGCACCTGACTGAGAGTTGGAGACCTCTTCCCAGAAATACAGGACAAAGTGGTTAACAAAAAGGAAGAAAAAAATCAAAAATATACACAGTACAAACAAACAGGGCAATAAATGCAGAAAATGCCAAGAGAAACCAGACACAATCCAACACATTCCAGGATCCTGCAGCAGTTTAACTCAATCTGATCACTTACACAGGTACAATCAAGTGGCAAATATCATTCACCGAAATCTTGGTTTAAATTACAAACTCATGAATGACCTCCATCACTTCATAAAGGCACCATAAATTCAAGCCTGATCCAGTTTTAGAGTCAAAATCTTAAAAATTATATTATAATACATTATTTCAGATAGGACAATCCATAATAACCATCCAGATATAATATTACAGGATAAACAACAGGAACAACCCCCTCAATAGATAAACCATTCCCAACACACACGTTCCTCGACCAGTGGAGCACCTCACTACAGGTATTGTTTGTGTCATCAGTCAGACAACCGAAAGATTTTCTCTGTCAATCAGCTTCCAAATGTTGCTACTCTGTCATTTGTTGCCATGCCCCGCTGCTGATTCCCTTCTCCTCATCATACGTTCTTACTCCGACCATCGTCCTCAGCCCCAAAGTCTGCCTTGTGCAGACCCGCCTCTGGTTTCTGACCCTGCTCCATTGAACATCCAACCAATGCTTTCCCATTCTGCTTTCAGTCTTTAGAGAGCAGTGGTGTTTTCTAACAACCCTTTAAAAGCAGAGAAATGACCCATAATGTGGAAATGAGCCCTGAATAAAGAGGTTAACTACCAATGTCATTCTTCCTCAGCCCAGAGATTTCAGGGGTGATGAACATCTCAGACAGAACTGCAGTCAGCTCCACTTCTTCAGTCTGCAGATAATTCAAGGGAAACCTCTTCACCCACAGAGTGGTGACTGTTTGGAACCCATCACCACAGGGAAAGCAAGAGGTGAACAACAGGGGAGGATTTAACAGGACTGTCGTGGAACAGAATCACTGGCCAGGTCCAGCCGGCCGGAGATGACTCTCTACTGTACACTAGTTGTGTTATAAATTCACTAAGTATCAGAGGCAGAGTTTAAAATAGAACTGATTTATTTGTCTCAGATCCAGAATATTAAACTCCAGTCCCATTAAAGGTGAATATGCAGCAGAAAAAACTCCTCCCATGCCCAGTGACCAGGGTGCAGAACTGGGTGTGGTGAGCAGCAGCAATAATTGTGGAGTTCAGCACCGACAGTCACTCTCAAAATTGCATTCAGCAACGGTGATGGACAAATATCAGCATGCAGCTTATTGAAAATTCCTCCCCAGTGTGAACCCAGTAGCATGTCACAAGGTTAGATTACCGATTGAATCCACAGCAGGTGAACGGCCTCTCCTCAGTGTGAACTGACTGGTGTTTCTGTAGGTGGGATGACTGAGTGAATCCCTTCCCACAGTCTGAGCAAATGAACGGCTTCTCCCCAGTGTGAACTCGCTGGTGTCTCTGCAGGTTGGATGAATGAGTGAATCTCTTCCCACAGACGGAGCAAGTGAATGGCTTCTCCCCAGTGTGAACTCGCTGGTGACTCTGTAGGTCGGATGACTGAGTGAATCCCTTCCCACAGTCTGAGCAGGTGAATGGCCTCTCTCCAGTGTGAAATCGCTGATGTACCTTCAGTTTAGATGAGTAAGTGAATCCCTTCCCACATTCTGAACAGGTGAATGGCTTCTCCCCAGTGTGAACTCGCTGGTGACTCCGTAGGGTGGATGACTGAGTGAATCCTTTTCCACAGTCTGAGCAGGTGAACGGCCTCTCCCCAGTGTGAACTCGCTGGTGATTCTGTAGGTCGGATGACTGAGTGAATCCTTTCCCACAGTCTGAGCAGGTGAATGGCCTCTCCCCAGTGTGAACTGACTGGTGTCTCTGTAGGTGGGATGACTGAGTGAATCCCTTCCCACATTCAGAGCAGGTGAACTCCCCAGAGTGAACTCGCTGGTGTGTCAGTAGGTGAGATGACAAAGTGAATCCTTTCCCACAGTCTGAGCAGGTGAACGGCCTCTCCCCAGTGTGAACTCGCTGGTGACTCTGTAGGTCGGATGACTGAGTGAATCTCTTCCCACAGTCTAAGCAGGTGAACGGCCTCTCTCCAGTGTGAACTCGCTGATGTACCTTCAGTTTAGATGAACAAGTGAATCCCTTCCCACAGACTGAGCAGGCGAATGGCCGCTCCCCGGTATGAACTCGCTGGTGAGCCATCAGGTCAGATGACCGAATGAATCCCTTCCCACACTCTGAGCAGGTGAACGGCCTCTCCCCGGTGTGAACTCGCTGGTGTACATTCAGTTGGGATAAGCAAGTGAAACCCTTCCCACAGTCTGAGCAGGTGAACGGCCTCTCTCCAGTGTGAACTCGCTGATGTACCTTCAGTTTAGATGAGCAAGTGAATCCCTTCCCACAGTCTGAGCAGGTGACCGGCCTCTCCCCAGTGTGAACTCGCTGGTGACTCTGTAGGTTGGATGACCGAGTGAATCTCTTCCCACAGTCTGAGCAGGTGAACAGCAGCTCCCCGGTGTGAACTTGCAGGTGAGCCATTTCTTCAGATGACCAAGTGAATCCTTTCCCAGAAGTTCAGTAGATAGCCAGCCTCTGCCCGGTGTGAATATCCACAAAGAGACAGCAAAAATGATGTGCCGTGTTGGAGATTCCGTATTGGAGTTTCCTGGAGACAAATTCCTTCTCCTCTTTAACCTGTAAAAGGATTTTAAAAATCCATTAATGGATGTAGGACAACATTTCAGATGAGATCACTTGATTTGCCACGGTCTGATCTGGCATCACACTGTTACAGTGAGTTTCAACCCAAGTTGGAGAGAGAAATCATCTTCTAACTGGACACAATGCTGGTATCTGGAATGACCATCAAATTCTCTGATGCTCTTCCTGTCTCTATAAGAATGGGGCATTTCTGCCATCTCCAATCTGTGACCTGGCTCAGTTTGACTCTCTCCATTGGTGTTATTCCCTGTTCCTGTTGAGCAGCATGGGTGTTTGGCCCCACAGGAACTGAAACACTTTCACACAAATAGTCTTTCTTGACGTGCAGCTGGGATTTTCTTTTATATATTATTACTTAAAGTGCCACAGTTTTAACGCCATGTAGAAAATTCCTGCTGAGATGAATGGTTGGTGCGCACAGCTGTTAAGAGGAATTCGAGTGAATGTTAGTATTATTTAAGGTTCTTGTCACTGTCATGGAAAAGTACAACACAGACACAGGCCTTTTGGCCCATCTAGTTTGTGCTGAACTATTTAAACTTTCTACTCCCATACCCCTACCATCCAGGTACCTGTACAAAGCTCTTAAATGTTGAAATTGAGCTCGCATGCACCACTTGTGCTGGCTGCTCATTCCACATCCGGATGACCATCTGTGTGAAGAAGTTTCCCCTCATGTTCCCCTTAACATCTCACCTTTCACCCTTAACCCATGGCCTCTGGTTGTAGTCCCACTCAATCTCAGTGGTGAAAGCCAGCTTGCATTTACCCTACCTATACCCCTCATAATAGTGGTATACCTCCATCAAATCTCCCCCTAATCTTTTATGTTCCAAGGAATAAAATCCTGACCTGTTCAATCTTTCCTTATAACCCAAGTCCTCCAGATGTGGCAACATCCTTGCGAATTTTCTCTGAACTCTTTCAGCCTCTTTTACATCTTTCCTGTAGGTTGGTGACCAAAACTGCACACAATACTCCAAATTAGGCCTCACCAACGTCTTGTACAACGTCAACATAACATCCTGTACTGAGTACTTTGGTTTATGAAGGCCAATGTGCTAAAATCTTTCTTTCCGTCCCTATCGAACTGTGACACCACTTTCAGTGAATTATGGACCTGTTTTCCCAGATCCCATACTTCAACAACACTCCTCAGTGCCCTACCAGTCACTGTGCAAGACCTAGGTCCTACCAAAGTGCAACACCTCGCACTTGTCTTCATTAAATTCCATTTTCCATTTCTCAACCCATTTTTCCAGCCAATTCAGATCACACTGCAAGCCATGATAGTCTTCCTCGCTGTCCACTACACCCCCAGTCTTGGTGTCATCCACAAATTTGCTGAACCAGCTAACCATGTTAAGATCCAGATTGCTGATATAGATGACAAACAACAACAGATCCAGCACTGATCCCTATGGCACACCACTAGTCACAGGCCTCCGGTCAGAGAGACAACCATCTGCTACCACACTCTGACTTCTCCCAAAGACAGTGTCTCATCCAATTGACTATCTCATCTTGAATGCTGAGTGACTGAACCTTCTTGACCAACCTCCTATATGAGACTTTGTCAAGTGCCCTGCTAAAGTCCATGCAGACAACATCCACTGCCTTGCCTTCATCCACTTTCCTGATAACTTCCTCGAGAAACTCTAAAAGATGGGACAGACATAACCTACCATGCACAAAGCCATGCTGCCTATCCTTAATCAGTCCACATCGATCCAAATACTTATATATCCGGTTCCTGCACACACATTGCAATAACTTTCCCACTACTGATGTCAGACTCACCAATGTATAATTTCCTAGTTTATTTTAGAGCCCTTCTTGAACAGCGGAGCAACATTGGCTGTCCTCCAATCCTCCAGTACCTCTCCTGTCACTAATGATGATTTAAATATCAGTGTTGTCCAAGGGAAGGGCAAGGGCCGATACAGCTTGGCAGCGGTGTCGTTGCAGAGCAATCTGTGATTCTCCTTCAACTTGTCTGCTGGGGCAACCTCATGCCTTCTTTTATTTCTTTCATAAGTGTTCACTTGAATTTCCTGTATTTCATAAGTACCCCATTTGTTCCCATTTGCCTGTACCTGGGATGCACCTCCTTTTTATTGATCTGGGAGATGAAAAGCCAAAGGGGTGATGGAGCTGCATGGTGGGAGGTGGGGAAGGGGGGGGGGTTAAACTAAAGTTGCAGGGGGAATGGGAGCCTGAATAACAGAACAGATAGTGGAGGGGTTGTGGAGACAGATGTTGTTCAGACCTCCGACAAAGTCAGGAATGAAAAAGTTGAGCATGGTGCAGTGAATACACTGAGCCCGGTATATTTCAATACAAGGAGCAGTATAGGAAAGGCAGATGTGTTCAGGGCATGGATCAACACCTGGAATTATGACACTAGGATCTGGCAACTGTGGATTGGGACAGGCTGCTTTATGGCAAAAGTGTGCTTGGTAAGTGGGAGGCCTTCAAGGTGAAATTTTGAAAGTAAAATGCAGGTATGTGCTTGTCAGAATAAAAGGTAAAGATAGAAACTGTAGGGAACCTTGGTTTTCAAGAGATATTGAGATCCTGGTGAAGCACAAAACGGAGTTGCCCAACAGGGATAGGCAGGTAGGTTCTTATGGAGTATAAGAAATGCAAGAGAACAAATAAGGAATAAATCAGGATGGCTAAAAGAAGGCATGAGATTATCCTCACAGAAAAGACCAAGGATAATTCTCAGGGATTCTAGAGATAGATTAATAGCAAAAGGAGAGATAGATTAAGAGCAAAAGGATTACAAGGCACAAAGTTGGTCCTCTGGAAGACCGGAACGGCAATCCATGTGTAGAACCAAAGCAGATGGGGGAGATCTTAGCTATTTTTTTCATCTCTATTTACTCAGGTGATGGGTCTATGGGAGTGTGGAAAAGCAGCATTAAAATCGTGGACCCCGTACAGATTAAAGAAGAGGAGGTGTTTGCTATTCTGAGGCAGATTAGGGTGGATAAATCTCCAGGGCACGACAAGGTGCTCCCTCGGACCCTACGGGAGGTAATTGCAGAAGTTGTCAGGGCCCCTAGCAGAGATAATTGAATCATCCTTGGTGATGTGGGAGGTACCAGAGGATTGGAGAACAGCCAATGTTGTTTCGCTGTTTAACATAGAACATAGAAATCTACAACATATTACACACCCTTCAGGCCACAAAGTTGTGCCGACCATGTAACCTACTCTAGAAACTGCCTAGAATTTCCCTAACACATAGTCGTCTATTTTTCTGAGCTCCATGTACCTATCTAAGAGGCTGTTAAAAGACCCTCTTGTATCCGCCTCGACCACCGCTGCTGGCAGCACATTCCACTCACTCACCACTCTGTGTGTGGAAAAACTCACCCCTGACATCCCCTCGGTACACACTTTCAAGCACCTAAAATGCTCCTTCTTTTCCATATTTACTTAAAATCTCATGGCATTATGATCACTAGATACAGAGTGTTCCCAGACACTAATTTCTGTCACCAGCCCTGGATCATTTCCTTATAGCTTATTGCACACTTGTACGTTGGGAATTCTATGTGCTGATTAAGGGCACATTTGACAAACTCTACCCCAGCTAGACCTTTTACAGTATGGGAGACCCAGTCAATACTTGGAAAGTTAAAATCACTTACTATATCAACATTTGTTTCTTGGCACAGTCTGCAATCTGTCTACAAATTTGTTCCTCTAGATCCTTTCTGATACCATCAAAATTAACCTTTCTCCAACTTAGAATCTCAACCCATGGTCCAGACCTCTCTTTTTCCATATTTACTTTGAATCTCATGGCATTATGATGTGACGAAAAACCAAGTTATCAGAAGATTGATGCTGTTGAGAGAGATAAGAGAGACAAAAGGGAGAAGCGTTCAAAATGTTAATGAGAGACGAGAGAGATTAACGAAAAGAGACACAGTTCCGAGTATTGTCAGACCGGTTGCTTTGAACCTGAACTGTTTGAAGTTTGATGGACAGGCGATACCCCAGCAGGGGGATAAAAGGAACAGGTTCGCTAAGGCAAGAGACCACGAGATAACGAGACCCTGGAAGTGCGGTGTCCCCCCACAAGTTGGTGGAAGTTTTGAAGGTCTGGTTGCGGGACCGACCATAGACGCACAGGGTGAAAAGGTACGATCGGCGGGAACCTGGTGTGTGTGTCCGCCCTTGCCTGGGTGCCGGGTTCACCGCGGAAGAACGATCGTATCTGGAACGGAGGGGTCACAGTCGGTGATCTCAGAAGACATTAAAAAGGACTCGCCCGAAAGCTAACTGCAAGGAACATCAAAGGTCTGTTTGAATCTGATTTGAATATCATCATTCGCTCTCTCTCTCCAACGGCACAACAGCGATTGCTGCGAACTGTACTGAGCTGAACTGAACTCTGCGTCACTTGAGACTGATCATTTTACCCCTAGACTGCGATAGAGCTTGATTGATTCTTATTATCCTAGTTCTGTGTACATGTGTGTTTTATCATTGCTAACCCGTTGCATTTATATCCTTACGATTAGAGTACTGTGTTACTTATTTCTTTAATAAAACTTTCTTATTTCCAGTAATCCAGACTCCAACTAAGTGGTCCATTTCTGCTGGTTTGGCAACCCAGTTACGGGGTATGTAACATAAGTGGGGTTCTCGTCCGCGATTTTGAACGCTAAATTTGGGACGGGGTAAATTGATTGGGTTAAAATTCCCGAAAGAAAGAAAGGGCAAACAGTAGAAATGGAGATTGAGGAATTTCTAAAGGCGCCGACCTTGGAGGCATTCGAGGATGCCAGGAAATCAGAATTGGCAGCTGTGGCCAAACGGTTGAATCTTTTTAAGGGGAAGTTGACAATGAGGAGAGCGGAGATGCACAGAGCTATCATAGAGCATTATGTATCTAAAGGTGTGTTTCCCCAAGGGGAGCAGGGGGTGGTATCTATGAGCAAACCTGAAGGAGAAGCAGTACAGCTGCAGATTGAAAAATTGAGACTCAAGCATGAGTTCCAGGTAAAGCAGCTGGAGCGAGAAGAGAGGGACAGGCAGTTGGAGCGAGAAGCGAGGGACAGGCAGTTAGAACGAGAAGCGAGAGAGAAACAGAGGGAAAGAGAATTTGAGCTGGAGAAGTCAAAGATGATGATAGCACAGGGGCCCATGCCGAACCAAGGTGGAGGGTTCAGGGCGACCCAAGAGGTTAGGCTGGTTCCCCCATTTGAGGAGACCGATGTTGATCGGTACTTGCTCCATTTTGAAAAAGTTGCTGCAAGTCAGGACTGGCTGAGGGATAAGTGGGCTGTTTTGCTTCAGAGTGTACTTAAAGGAAAAGCCCAACAAGCTTACTCGGCTTCGTCCGCAGAAGATGCCCAGAGGTATGAGGTGGTGAAAGAGGCCATACTCAGGATTTATGAGTTGTTCCCGGAGGCATACCGGCAGAGGTTCCGGAATGCGATGAAGCAGTGGGGCCACATGTATTTAGAGTTTGCCCGTGAGATGCAGGTGTATTGTGAGCGTTGGTTCGCCTCAAAAGGGGTCAATGGGGATTATGACAGACTGCTACAGCTGATCCTAATTGAGCAGTTTAAAGGTTGTGTCCCTGAAGGTATGAGACCCTACCTAGATGAGAAAGAGGCAGACACTTTAGCCGCAACTGCTAAGTTAGCGGATGAGTACGCGTTGACACATAAAACGAAGTTTGCCCCGAGTAAAGGCTACCAGAAGAGTAGTCAGGACAGCGGGGAGAGTCCACCAGAAAAGTCAGAAAGTAAGCCGGGGACCAGAGAGAAGGATAAGGTGGACCGGGAGCAGTTTGGTAGGAAGTCTCTTGGGGTCGTATGTTATAATTGTGGGAAAGTCAGACACTTTGCGTCCAGGTGCTTTGCCCCAAAGAAGGAGACGGGGAAAGGAAAAACGGCGGTTCCGACTAGCTGTATTGAGCTAGTTAACAAACCGCTAGGGGAGAAGAGGTCTGATAAAGTTCAGGAAGGGCGCGAGAGGTTTATCTCGGCCGGATTGGTGTCGGTGAGGGAGGGGTTAAACCCAGTTCCAGTGCGGATCTGGAGAGACACTGGAGCTTGTCAGTCATTGATATTAAAGAATGTGTTAGACTTTAGTTCAGAGACCCAGACTGGGGAGGTCAGGGTGATAAAAGGCATTGGGAAAGGGACTGAAGCAGTACCTTTGCACCAGATACACCTAAAAAGCGACTTGGTCTCTGGACCGGTCACGATCGGGGTGAGGCCCGAACTACCGATGGAAGACGTGGAGGTCTTACTCGGTAATGACCTCGCCGGCGGAGAGGTGTACCCAGCAGAAAGATTGACAAGTCAGCCTGCCAGCATTGAGGCCCCGCCCATGGACTCACAGGTTTATCCCGTTTGCGCAGTGATTCGGCGCATGTCCAGAAAGGCTGCCGAAGCTAATATAGCTTTGGCTGAGACGTTTTTACCAGCCTTTTGTCAGAAGGGGTTAGAAAGTGAAAAGAAGCAGCGTAGTGAAACGGAACACACATCAAAGTTGCTGGTGAACGCAGCAGGCCAGGCAGCATCTCTAGGGAGAGGTACGGTCGACGTTTCAGGCCGAGACCCTCCGTCAGGACGTTGTTTACGTTTTTTCCAGCATCTGCAGAATTCCTGTTGTTTGCGTTTTTCTAGAGATGTTGCCTGGCCTGCTGCGTTCACCAGCAACTTTGATATGTGTTGCTTGAATTTCCAGCATCTGCAGAATTCCTGTTGTTTGCGTAGTGAAACGGAAGTTAAGGTAGACTTATCATTAGCAAGGAAGGAGTTTGTACAGGCACAGGAGCCAGACGAGGAGCTGATGGTTTTGGCGGAGACAACTCTCTCTGAAGCAGAATTAAAAAGGGAGCCAGTGGGCTATTACGTGAAGGAGGGAGTACTAATGAGGAAATGGAGACCACGTACCGTGCCCGCAGATTTGACTATTGTACACGTGAGCTAACACAATTACAGGCTATTGATATGCTAACAGCTTGTCACGATAGGCGAACAAACCTAGTAGGTGTTATCACGAAAATTAATGAGGCTAGGGTGCCACCTGATAAGGGGAAGACCCATTTTGAAAAGATAAGTGTGGTGCCGGCCAGACGGGAGAACTCTATTGTTTTGGCCAGCTTTGCTGATGAGTTCTCTCACTTAACCCCCGAACAAAGCGAGCTGCCGCCAATAAAGCTAATTAAACGGCATGCACACGTATGTCCGGATGTCCCGAGGCGATGCAAAGAGCCGGGACATGGTGTTGTCGTCACATCAGGTCAGCCTAGTGAGCAACACCCCTATAGGATGATTAATTCAGTGACAAAAGGGCTAAAGAGCGCAGAAGCGTATATTGGTGATTTAGTGGTCTGGAGTGACACGTGGGAGGAGCTGTTTAAAAAGCTGTTTGAAGCCAGCCTGACAGTGAACCTCGCAAAAAGTGAATTCAGCCACGGAAAGATCACTTATCTGGGATTTGTGGTAAGACAGGGGCAGCTGGCACCGATGCAGGCTAAGGTGCGGGCTATCTCTGAAGTCCCCACCCCGACAGACAAGGGAGCCCTGAGAAGGTTCTTGGGGATGGTGGGGTACTATCGGAAGTTTTGCAAAAACTTTGTGGATATTACCCTCCCTCTTACTAAGCTCTTGCCAAAGAATGCTAAGTTGGTGTGGGACGAACCTTGTTATCTTTGTCCGGGACGAAAACCACTGAGAAGTTACACTGATCACAACTCATTAGTGTTTTTGGCCACTATGAGGTTTGCTAAGTTGGAGCCTGGTCTTAGAGGATATCAAAATAACACATATAAAAGGAACGGAAAGGTGATTGCTGACTGTCTGTCAAGGTGTTGACAACTTAAAGTTCTCTGTATTAGCCGAATAGCTGATGACCCTGTATATTAGTGTGTATCTAATAATGTATTCATGCCTATAATTTTTACCCCGGTAAAAATCCTTTGAAGGGTAGGGGTGTGACGAAAAACCAAGTTATCAGAAGATTGATACTGATGAGAGAGATAAGAGAGACAAAGGGAGAAGCGTTCAAAATGTTAATGAGAGACGAGAGAGATTAACGAAAAGAGACACAGTTCCGAGTATTGACAGACCGGTTGCTTTGAACCTGAACTTTTTGAAGTTTGATGGACAGGCGATACCCCAGCAGGGGGATAAAAGGAACAGGTTCGCTAAGGCAAGAGACCACGAGATCACGAGATAATGAGACCCTGGAAGTGCGGTGTGCCCCCACAAGTTGGTGGAAGTTTGTTGGTCTGGTCGCAGGACCGACCATAGACGCACAGGGTGAAAAGGTACGATCGGCGGGAACCTGGTGTGTGTGTCCGCCCTTGCCTGGGTGCCGGGTTCACCGCGGAAGAACGATCGTATCTGGAACGGAGGGGTCACAGTCGGTGACCTCAGAATACATTAAAAAGGACTCGCCCGAAAGCTAACTGCGAGGAATATCAAAGGTCTGTTTGAATCTAATTTGAATATCATCATTCGCTCTCTCTCTCCAACGGCACAACAGCGATTGCTGCGAACTGTACTGAGCTGAACTGAACTCTGCGTCACTTGAGACTGATCATTTTACCCCTAGACTGTGATAGAGCTTGATTGATCCTATTATCCTAGTTCTGTGTACATGTGTGTTTTATCATTGCTAACCCGTTGCATTTATATCCTTACGATTAGAGTACTGTGTTACTTATTTCTTTAATAAAACTTTCTTAGTTCCAGTAATCCAGACTCCAACTAAGTGGTCCATTTCTGCTGGTTTGGCAACCCAGTTACGGGGTACGTAACAATGATCACTAATTTCTGTCACCAGCCCTGGATCATTCCGTAACAGCTATTGCACACTTCTACATCAGGAGTTCTATGTACTGATTAAGGGCATATTTGACAAACTCTACCGTATCTAGTCCTTTTAAGTATGGGAGCCCCAGTCAATATATGGAAAGTTATAATCACTTACTGAATCAACCTTTGTTTCTTGGCATGGTCTGCGATCTCGCTACAAATTTGTTCCTCTAAATCCCTTAGACTGTTGGGTGCAAGCAAGTCCCAGTAATGGCTACACTATCATGATTTCATGCCCTGAGCTCATCTGGCTTTCCTGTGATGTTTCCTGCATTGTCATATACACAGCTCAGCACATTCATCATACCATGCTCAACCCTGTGATTGCTGACTTTGTCTGAACAACATCTGTCTGGGTGTCAAGAAAGCAACCTCTTCCTCAATGTCACAAAAACAAGGGAACTGGTTTTTGATTACAGGAGGAATGGAAACAGGCTGACCCCTATTGACATCAATGCACCTGGGGTTGAGAGAGTGAACAGCTTTAAGTTCCTCGGCATAAACATCACCGAGGATCTCATGTGGTCCGTACATACTGGCTGTGTGGTACGTGGCTTTGTGCCTCTTTCACCTCAGATGCTTGAGGAAGTTTGGTATCGGTCCCAAATCCTAAGATCCTTCTGCAGGGACACAATTGAGAGCATCCTGACTGGCTGCATCACTGCCTGGTATGGAAACTGTACTTCCCTTAATCGCAGGACTCTACAGAGAGTGGTGTGGACAGCACAGTGCATCTGTAGATGTGAACTTTCCACTATTCAGGACATTTATAAAGGTGTGTAAAAAGGCCTTAAGGATCATTGGGGAGCTCAGTCACCCCAACCACAAACTGTTCCAGCTGCTACCATCCGGGGAACGGTACCACAGCATAAAAGCCAGGACCAACAGGCTCCTGGACAGCTCCTTCCACCAGGCCATCAGACTGATTAATTCATACTGATGCAATTGTATTTCTCTGTTTTAATGCCTGTCCTATGTACTAACTATTTATTGTAAATTACTAGAAATTACACATTACACATTTGGATGGAAAAGATTTCTACTCCTCATGTATATTAAGGATACAAGTCATTTCAATTCACCCTCTCCACTATCTGTTCTGGCATTCTGGCTCCAATCCCCTCTGCAACTGTAGTTTAACCACCCCCCCACCCCCACCACACACTAGCACTAGCAAGCCTTACCACTTGGATATTTGCTCTCTGCTAGTTTTGATTCCCTAACTAACAAATCCCCTACCAGCCCTTTGACATTCCTCTGCTAGGAAATCCCCCCTAACAGTATTTAAAGTGATCCACCTGCTGTTGTGAGGGATAGCCACAAGAGTACTCTGCGATGGCTATTTAACCTCATTCCCCTTCCTGACTCTCACCCAGTTTCCTGCACCTTGGGTGCAACTCACCTCTCTTCATGTCATTTCTATCACTCCCTTCGACTCCTAGATGATCTGGAATTCATTCATTTCCAGCTCCAACTCCCTAATGTGCAGGGTTACAAGCTGCAGCTGGATGCACATCTTGTAGGTGAGGGCATCAAGGACACTGGAGGTCCCCCCACCTTCCCACCAATGTCCCGTCTAATTTGTAATGTCTGCCAAAATATCTTGTGGTGTGCAATTTTTACCCAGTGACAACAACATGTGCACACTGAATTTTAAATAGAGGTATTTATTTTAACAGCTAGCAAATCACTGTTAATAAGAACTTTGATATCCTCTGGGTTTGATCAAGTTCATCTGCACTCTCACACAACCTATATAGCAGGCCTGTAGAGGGTTGTGAAGGATTTTCTCACTCCCGCTTTTGCACACTGTCCATATCTCATTTGCTTGCTAAACAACGCTTTAAAAAGTCAGATTTCCAAATATCACTCTACTTCCTCCCACTTGCAAATTCTCCAGCAACTTTTGCATTGCCACAATACACACAGGTAACACCAGTTTCTGTATTGTACAGAAACATTTTTCCTGAACCCTCTCCCAGGTGACTGACGGTGGTGAACTCATTGATGGCAATGCCAATGAATATGAAGGGAAGGGCAGTAATCTGTCTCATTGGAGTCTGGCACATTTGTGATGTGAAAACTACTTGTATACCCAGAGACAATGGGTCACAACATGCTCTCATGGGTAGAAAAGTCCAGAACAAGCAACACACACAAAATGCACGCACAAAACACATATAAATGCAGGCCAGGCAGCATCTATGTTAAAGAGTACTAATGCTGAGTTCCTCCAGCAATTTGTGTATGTTGCTTGGATTTCCAGCATCTGCAGATTTTCTCGTTTGTGATTGGAGATTGAACAAAGGTGATTTTCTCTACAGCTGATGTAAAAGATTTTGTTCCCTTTCTCCGAGTTCCCAATCCTTGCATTTAGACAGCTGGAGCTCAGCTCTGTCTGAGATCCATCGGTTCCCATTCCCTCGTCAGCCGGATGCTCCCCGGGGCCCGTGTACGGATCGTGGGGCTGAGAGAGAGAGGGACGAGAGTCGGACTGCCCCGGGATTGCGGGTCACGGCGAACGGAACTCACAACAATTATCCCGCAGTCAGTGTTGAAAAAATACTCGCCCACAAACCTTGTCTTACCTGGAGGCGATTTTTCGAGGCCTTTTGAGTACTGTGCACATGCGCAGTATTCGGCAACATCGCAGCCCTGACGCCTGCGCATTCGATCAGTGCTTCGGCGGAGGCGAAAATTTTGGCGCAGAGCTTTCTGGGTAATCACGGAGCCATTAAAAGTTTCTGCAAGCACCGGCTCCATGTCCATACCTCAGTTTTTTTGTGTAGAAAACTCAGCAGCTCTTTTAATGCAGGAAGCAGCTCCCATAAACAATACACTTAATATCAGCAAACTTTCCGCGTGTCTAATGTCAAAGTAGAACCTTCTTAAAAATGCAGATACAAAACACAAGAGATTCTGCTGTTTCTGGAAATGTGGACACATACACACAAAATGCTGGAGGAACTCTGCAGTTCAGGCAACAACTGAACAGAGGAGTACACAGTCTAGGCATGCCAAAGGGGCTCGGCCTAAATATTGTCTATTTATTCCTCTCCACATTTGCTGCCTGATCTGTTGATTTCCACCAGTATTTTGCAGAAATCAACCACCTTTTTTTTTCGATCAACAAGTTTCCAAAAGTTTCTGATCTTTCTTTTGTAGCCACATCCTGCTGGTCTGATTCCTCTTCCTTCTCCTCCATCTCGTAAACTCTAGGCCCAATCTCTTTATGGAGCCCTATGGAGACTTTAGAGGTGCACTGCAACAACCCAGCCGTCTGAGGCACAGTCCTTTGAAGTGAGTGGAAATGACCCAAAACGACCAGGGTTCAGTTCTGGGTGTGATGAGCAGCCGCAAGAACTGCAGATTCTGACAGTAACAGTCCCTCATGAACCTGCAGCTGCCTTCAGTCACCGTGATGGTTAAATATTTATCACAGAGCTGATTTGAACTTCCTCCCTGATGTGAAGTTGCTGGTGTTGCAGCAGCTGGGATGATTGAGTAAAACTCTTTGCTCACTCTTGACAGAAATGTGGCTTCTATTCATTGTGAACTCACTGCAGCATCACAAGTTGGGTTAACTGAATGAGTCTCTTGGCACACATGAAGCAGGCGAAAGGCCGCTTCCCAGTGAGAAGCTGTTGGTGTATCTGCAATGGCCAAATGGATCCCTTCCAAAATGAGAGCCAATGAATGACATCTCACTGCTAATAACGTCATGGCAATGTATCCAATCAGATTACGGACATGGACACGTGTTCGGGCTCTTCTTGTAGCGAGCGGGGCGCTGTCTTCTCCAGCATCTTCACCTCCACATTCAAGGATCGGCGGCATTCAAGCGCTGATGAACTGAGAGATACAGCGGAACTAACGTACTGTTGTGTTTGTGATTCCCATACACAAATCCTTTGACTTTCCGACACTGTTAAAAGTTTACAAAACACGTCAGTGGTTGATGGACAGCATTTCAACTTAGCTAATTTTAGTCTCCATGGTGCCTCCTGAAAAAAACACTGTCACTGCTCAAAACAATTTGGAGGAACAAGACTTCATCTTCTAACTAGCCACAGTTCAGGCATCAGACACAATATCAAACTCTCTGCTTCCCTCTCTGTATCAGAATGAATCATTCCTACCCTTCATCAGTCTGTGACTTGGCTCAATTTGTCCGTCTCCTTCGCATTCTGAGCATGCGCCACACACCAGCTAAGATCACATTTTATTTACACGGCTGCGACTGGAGAGTTTTTGCATTTATTATGCATTTGACGGTTGTAAACTCAGTGTCAGCAATGGTATTGAACCTCAGGAGTAGGTGATTAGGCTTTTTCGTTGGAGATTGATAAACTGCCGGTAGTGTGTGGCTGGATGAGTGGGTCGTTTTCAGACTGGAAGGAGGCAGCGTTTGGATTTCCCCAGAGATCAGTCCCCGAGCACAGTACTTCAGTTTAATGGCCTGTCGGAGGCAGCGAGATGTGAGATGTCCCAGTCTGCTGTTGACGCAGAGAGAGTGGAGTTCGGGGAGGAGAGGCAATTCACATGCAATTTCGTAGCTTTTCAATCAGTACATAGTGCACTGTGGGGCTGCAGTGGCGGGTTCCATTGCTGGGATCAGTGTACAGTCACTGTGGGCTATGAAGTTTTTGTGAATAAAGCGCCAATCTCCAATTTAGAATCTCAAGCCAGGGAGCAAACCTATCGTTTGTATATTTAATTTGTATTTATCGGCATTGTGATAACCAGAAACTATAACCCTCCACGATCTCTCTATCCAGTCCTTTCAATATTCGACTTCATTCGTAAATTTGGCCACAGGGCCATCAATACTGTCATCCGATGCATTGACATGGAACGTAAACATAAACGTTGCCAACACAGACCCCTGTGGACCTCTGGGGTAGTAATCTCAGGATTGCTGCCTGCGCCACCTGCTAGCGATGAAAGAATAGCATGATCAGACGTATTAATGTGTGGCTGAGAGACTTGTGTAGCGGGCAGGACTTCAGATTTCTGGATCACTGGGGCCTCTTCCGGGGGAGGTACGACCGGTACAAAAAGGACAGGTTACACCTGAACCCAAAGGGGTCCAATATCCTAGCGGGTACATTTAATCGAGCTGTTAGTGAGGGTTTAAACTAATTTGGCAGGGGGATGGGAACCGGAGTGATTGAGCTGAGGAAGGGGAAAACAGAAATAAATCAAAGGTAGCGTGCAACAGAGATTATAGAAAGAACAGACAGGAGATAAAGCTTAATCAAAACCAGTGGCATGAGTTACAGGGCAATGGAGGCGTGGTGCAATTAAAACAGAAAGCAACAAATACATACTGAGACTGTCGTATTTGAATGCACGCAGCATAAGGAATAAAATGGACGATCTTGAAATTCAGCTACAGATTGGCAAATATGAGTTGTGGCCATCTCTGAAACTTGGCTAAACAATGGCTGCCATTGGGAGCTCAACGTCCAAGGATATAAGGTGTATCAGAAAGATAGATTAGTAGGTAAAGGAAGTGGTGTGGCCCTGTGTACAAGAAATAATACTAAATCATTGGAAAGAGGTGACATAGGACTGGAAGGTGTAGAGTCTCTACGGGTTGAATTAAGGAATGACAAGATGGCAACGATAAAAGGACACTAATGACAGTTGTATACAGGCCTACAAACAGCAGCCGGGATGTGGATTGCAAATTTAGCAAGAGATAGAAAAGGCGTCTCAGAAAGGCAATGTCATGATAATCGTTGGGGATTTTAACAGGAAAGTGGATTGGAAAAACCATGTCAGTACTGGACGTCAAGAGAGAGAATTTGTCTGAAGGATGGATTTTTAGAACAGCTCATTGTTGTGCCCACTTGGAGATCGGCTGTGCTGATTTGGGTGTTGTGCAATGATCCGGTGGTGATAAGGGAGCTTAAGGTCGAGGAACTTGTAGGGAACAGTGATCACAATATGATCAAGTTCACATTGAAATTTGAGAGGGAAAAATGAAATCCAGTGTGTCGGTATTTCAGTGGAATAAAGGAAATTACAATGACATGAGAGGGGAACTGGCCGAAGTTGACTGGAAAGTGACATTTGCAGGAAGAGCAACAGTGCAGCAATGACTGAAGTTTCTGCAAAAAATGAGGGAAGCACAGGACAGATTTTTTTTCCAAATAAGAAGAAATTTTCAAAGGGAAGAAGGACACTACTATGGCTGACAAGTGAAGTCAGAGCCAAAGTAAAAGCAAAAGAGAGGGCGTACAAGGAAGCCAGAGCTAAAGGGAAGATAAAGGATTGGAGAACTTTTAAAAAGTTGCAGAAGAAATCTAGGAAGGTCATTCGGAAGGAAAAGATGAATTATGAAAGGAAGCAGGTGACGAATATCAAAGAAGATACTAAAAGCATTTTTAAGTATATAAAGGGTAAAAGGGAGTCAAGGATCCATATAGGACCAATACAAAATGACACTGGAGATATTGTAATGAGAGATGCAGAGATGGCAGTGAAACTGAATGAGTATTTTGCATCAGTCTTCACAGTGGAAGACGTCTACAGTATATCAGACATTCAAAAGTGTCAGGGAAGTGAAGTTTGTGTAGTGAAAATTACGGCTAAGAAGGTGCTCAGGAAGCTTAATGGTCTGAGTGTAGATAAATCTCCTGGACCTGATGGAATGCACCCTCGGGTTCTGAAGGAAGTAACTGGAGAGGTTGCGGAGGCACTAATGATAATCTTTCAAGAATCAACAGATTCTGGCATTGTACCGGATGACTGTTAAAATGCAAATATTATCCACAATTTAGGAAGGGGTGGGAGGCAGAAGAAAAAAAGCTATAGTCCTGTTAGCCTGGCATCAGTGGCTGGGAAGTTGTTGGAATCGATTGTAAGGGATGGGATTATGGAGTACCTGAGACACATGACAAGATATGTCAAAGCCAGCATGGATTCCTGAAAGGAAAATCCTGCCTGAGAAACTTACTGCAATTTTTTGAGGGAATTACAAGCCGGGTAGACAAAGGAGATGCAGTAGCTATAGTGTACTTGGATTTTCAGAAATCCTTTGACTGGGTGCCACACATAAGGCTGCTTAGCAGGATAAGAGGCCATGGAATTACAGGGAAGATACTAGCGTGGGTGGAGCATTGCCAGTCAGCAGAAAACTGAGATTGGGAATAAAGGGATCCTATTCTGACTGGCTGCCGGTTACCAGTGGAGTTCCACAGGGGTCGGTGTTGGGACCGCTGCTTTTTACGATGTATGTCAATGATTTGACATGTATGTATGATGTATGTCAATGATTTGTACTACGGTATTAATGGATTTGTGGCTAAAATTCCAATGATACAAAGATAGGCGGAGGAGTGGATAGTGTTGAGGAAACAGAGAGCTGTCAGAGAGACTTAATAGTTCAGAGGAATGAGCAAAGAAGTGGCAAATGCAATACAAAGTTGGAAAGTGTATGGTCATGCACTTTGGTGCAAGAAATAAATGGGCAGACTATTATTTAGATGGGGAGAGAATTCAAAATGCAGAAATGCAAATGGACTTGGGAGTCCTTGTGCAGGATACTCTAAAGGTTAACCTCCAGGTTGAATTGGTGGTGAAGAAGACAAGTGCAATGTTGGCATTCATTTTTAGGGGAATAGAATATAAGAGCAGAATGCAATGGTGAGGCTCTATAAGGCACTCGAGAGATCACACACACTATTGTGTGCAGTTTTGGGATCCTTATTTAGAAATGATATACTGATATTGGAGAGGGTTCAGAGAAGATTCACGAGAATAATTCCAGGGATGAAAGGTTTACCATATGAGGAACGTCTGGCAGCTCTTGTGCTGTATTCCCTGGAGTTCAGGAGAATAGTGTGTGTTGGGGGGATCTCATAGAAAGTTTTGAATGTTAAAAGGCTTTAATAGATTAGATATGGCAAAGAATTGAAGGACGTCCATTTAGAACAGAGATGCAATGAAATTACTTTAGTCAGAGGGTGGTAAATCTGTGGAATTTGTTGCCATGAGCAGCTGTGAAGGCCAAGTCATTGAGTACATTTAAGGCAGAGATAGAAAGGTTCTTGATTAGCCAGCGCATCAAAGGGTATGGGGTGAAGGCATGGGAGTGGGGATGACTGGAAGAATTGGATCAGCCCATGATTGAATGGCGGAGCAGAATCAATGGGCCAAATGGCCTACTTCTGCTCCAATATTTTATGGTCTTTTGGTCTATTCCACTGTTTTGACCTGTGTAAGTGCAGCCAATATCTCTGGGTGTATGACCCATTCATATGAGAATTTAGCCTTTTCTATTTTTCTGAGCTTCTCATAAATGTGTACAGTTTAGTTAAGCTTTGCTTTAGAATTTCCACACAATTGAAAGAGTTTATTACATTTTTTTATTTTTATTTTTGCACTACTCATGTAATTTAACTATTTAATATGTATATTTTTGTAATTCACAGTTGTTAAAATCTATTGTTATGAATTAAGTTCTACTGCTGCCACGGAGACAACGAATTTCACGAGATATGCCGGTGCTATCAAACCTGATTCTGATATTGGTATGGGAGACCCACCACTGATCATCTGATCCCAGTTACGGCAGATCATAATGTGAGATTGAAGCCTTTTGTATTTATTTGCTTTCCTCAAAAATGACAATAGTTCAGTTAAGTTTCCCCCTGACATTCCAAAGTTCCGTCTGTTTATTTCTTTCCACAGAGTGGTGGGTAGCTGGAAGCTCTGCCTGGGGTGGGAGACCCAACCGGTCACGTGATCCCGTTCACCCCTCCCATTTAACCGCCGATGGGCAGCATCTGTGCGTCTGTCTCCAAGGCCCCGCCCTCCAGATGACACAACAATCACTTCGCGCATGCTCACTGTTGGTTACTCACAGTGTTTTCCTTTCCACTCATCGACTGCAGAATTGGAAAAGGATCCTCGTCTCCTGGGACGGGTTCACTATCTGTGGGCCGAAGATATCACTTTCCCATCGGTGATTATTGAGACCGATCCCAAGCGGGGTGATCTGATATTGGCCGTGAGCCCTGAACTGAGGGCCAATTACTCATTTAGTAACGAGTTATCCAGGCTCATCAAATATGTGTAGACTTCACTTAATCTGGATTGAACGATCCGAACTAGGAGCCCAGGCTGTCTGTTTCCGCAGAATTGAAATGGTCACGTGAGTCTGTTTACCACAGATCTGCCCCGCCCTCTGCTTTGTGACGCAAGATCACATCATGTGTGCTCATATGCCCTGGATGGGTCGAGATGCTTCTTCCATGTTTTGTTGGGAAATCTGATGTTGGCCACTGAGTCCCGTTAACCTCCCCAACTCGCCTCGCTTCCTGAAGCTCCCCGCATTTCTCCTTGAGCTTTATAGCTGTTGTGTCTTCTCCCCGATTGGGGAGGGAGAGAAAGGAGAACATCGCAGGTTGTGGGGACCTTTGATTTACTTTACTTTATTCTTTATTGTCACCAAACAATTGATACTAGAACGTACAAATATTAAATATTAAAAATATTAAAAATGGTAAAAATTAGTAAATATTAAAATTTTAAATTATAAATCATAAATAGAAAATAGAAAAATGGAAAGTAAGGTAGTGCAAAAAAACTGAGAAGCAGGTCCGGATATTTGGAGGATACGGCCCAGATCCGGGTCAGGATCCGTTCAGCAGTCTTATCACATTTGGAAAGAAGCTGTTCCCAAATCTAGTAGTATGAGTCTTCAAGCTCCTGTGCCTTCTCCTGGAGGGAAGAGGGACGAAAAGTGTGTTGGCTGGGTGGGTCGTGTCCTTGATTATCCTGGCAGCACTGCTCCGACAGCGTGCGGTGTAAAGTGAGTCCACGGACGGAAGATTGGTTTGTGTGATGTGCTGCGCCGTGTTCATGATCTTCTGCAGCTTGTTTCGGTCTTGGACAGGACTTCCATACCAGGTTGTGATGCACCCTAGAAGAATGCTTTCTACGGTGCATCTATAAAAATTAGTGAGGGTTTTAGGGGACAGGCCAAATTTCTTTAGTTTTCTCAGGAAGTAAAGGCGCTGGTGGGCCTTCTTGGCAGTGAACTCTGCTTGGTTGGACCAAGTCAGATCATTTGTGATATTGACCCCGAGGAACTTAAAACTTTTGACCTGTTCCACTTGCGCACCACCGATGATTTTGCTGCCTGCTTTACCATGGGACTGGGAAGTCTAGAAGAGAGAATGGTTTCTGTGATGTGCTGATCTGTATCCAAAGGTCTCTGCAGTTCCTCACAGTCACGGTCAGAGTAGCTACCGTGCAATGGCGTGAAGTGTCCGGATGGGAAACTTTCTGCTCTCACTCCATCCTCCCGCCACCCCACTAGGGATAGGCTTCCTCTTGTCCTCACCTACCATCCCACCAGCCTCCAGGTCCAACATATAATTCTCCGTAACTTCCGCCACCTCCAACAGGATCCCACCACCAAGCACATCTTTCCCTCCCCTCACTTTCTGCTTTCCTCAGGGATCGCTCCCTACGCAACTTCCTTGTCCATTGGTCCCCCCCTCCCATCCCTTCCAACCGATCTCCCTCCCGGCACTTATCCTTGTAAGCGGAACAAGTGCTACACATGCCCTTACACTTCCTGCCTTACCACCATTCAGGGACCCAGACAGTCCTTCCAGGTGAGGCGACACTTCACCTGTGAGTCGGCTGGGGTGATATAGAAACATAGAAACATAGAAAATAGGTGCAGGAGTAGGCCATTCGGCCCTTCGAGCCTGCACCGCCATTTATTATGATCATGGCTGATCATCCAACTCAGAACCCAGCCTTCCCTCCATACCCCCTGACCCCTGTAGCCACAAGGGCCATATCTAACTTCCTTTTAAACACTGCATCCGGTGCTCCCGATGTGGCCTTCTATATATTGGCGAGACCCGACGCAGACTGGAAGATTGTTTTGCTGAAAACCTACGCTCTGTCCGCCAGAGAAAGCACAATCTCCCAGTGGCCACACATTTTAATTCCACATTCCATTCCCATTCCGATATGTCAATACATGGTCTCCTCTACTGTTGAGATAAAGCCACACTCAGGTTGGAGGAACAACACCTGATATTCCGTCTGGGTGGCCTCCAACCTGATGGCATGAATATTGACTTCTCTAACTTCCGCTAATGCCCCTTCTCCCCTTCTTACCCCAACTCTAAAATTATTTTTTTCTCTCACTCTGTCTCTCTCTTTCCCTCTCACAATAACTCCTTGTCTATTCTCCATCTTCTTCTGGTGCTCTCCTCCCCCTTTCTTTCTTCTCAGGCTTCTTGTCCTATGATACTCCTCCTTCTCCAGCCTTGTATCCCTTTTGCCAATCACCTGTCCAGCTCTTGGCTCCATCCTTCCCCACTCCTGTCTTCTCCTATCATTTTGGATCTCCCCCTCCCCCGCCCACTTTCAAATCTCTTACTGCTTTTTTTTCCCGTTAGTCCTGACGAAGGGTCTCGGCTCAAAACATCGACTGTACTTCTTCCTATAGACGCTGCTTTCCACCAACATTCTGTGTGTGTTGCATCAACCTGCGTAGCTGCTTTAAACGTCCTATGGACTCGGACCCCAAGATCCCTCTGATCCTCCACACTGCCAACAGTCTTACCACTAATACTATATTCTGCCATCATATTTGACCTACCAAAAGGAACCACTTCACACTTATCTGGGTTGAACTCCACCTGCCACTTCTCAGCCCAGATTTGCATCCTGTCAATGTCCTGCTGTAACCTCTGACAGCCCTCCACACTATCCACAACACCCCCAACCTTTGTGTCATCAGCAAACTTAAGAACCCATCCCTCCACGTCCTCATCCAGGTAATTGGTACCAAGATGTACCACAACCTCTCGCTGTTCTCCCTCCCGCTGCAGGATATCTTGGACACGATCTAAAACATCCTGGCCCCTGGCACCTGGGAGACAGACTGCCATCTGAGTTTCTTCCCTGCGTCCACAGAATTGCCTATCTGACCTCCTAACTATAGAGTCCCCTATTACTGCTACCATTCTCTTCCTTTCCCTACCCTTCTGAGCTACAGGGCTGGACTCTGTGCCAGAGGCATGGCCACTGATGCTTCCTCCACGTAGGCTGTCCCCCCCATCAGTACTCAAACAGGAGTACTTATTGTCAAGGGGTACAGCCACAGGGGTACTCTCTAGTACCTGAATCTTCCCCTTCCCTCTCCTGACTGTGACCCACTTGTCTGTCTCCCGTGGCCCTGGTGTGACCACCTGCCTATAACTTCTTTCTATCACCTCCTCGCTCTCCCTGACCAGACGAAGGTCATCGAGCTGCATCTCCAGTTCCCTAACTCGGTTCCTTAGGAGTTTCAGCTCAACCCACCAGATGTAGATATGGCCGTCCAGAAGGCTGGGAGACTCCAGGACCTCACACATCTGACACTGAGCACAGAACACCAGCCTCACACACGTTTTTCCTTTCCTTTCTGCAATTAACACAGATAAACCTACCTCGCCTCATCCCGTTACCACCTAAGCCCGTTTCAGCCAAACCCACTCTGCTACCCTCTCACTCCGCTACACGCTCCAAACACTGTCGGCTGGATATGGCGGTCTTCGCTTTAAACTTTTTCTGCTCCACTGGCTGACGTCACACGCCTGCCTCTCTTTACCACGAGTAGTAAAATGCCTTCGCTTCAAAAAATCCTTGGCCGTTCTATTCACAGCCTTCTTGCTTTGAATCTCAAGAAATATAGAGAAAAATAATAATAGTAATAATTAAATAAATAAGTAAATCTTATTCATTATTCTTTATACAGTATACAGATATTGAATAGATTAGAAGTCTTGCAACAAACAGGAACAATATATATTAAAAAAAGTGAGATAGTGCCCAGGGGTTCAGTGTCCATTTAGGAATCGGATGGCAGAGGGGAAGAAGCTGTTCCTGAATCACTGAGTGTGTGCCTTCAGGCTGATGGTAACAGTGAGAAAATGGCATGCCTGGGGTGCTGGAGATCCTTAATAATGGACACTGCCTTTCTGAGACACCGTTCCCTAAAGGTGTCCTGGATACCCTGTAGGCTAGTGCCCAAGATGGAGCTGACTAAATTTACAACCCTTTTTACAAACAAGGAGGTGCATACCAGGTACAGGCAGATAGGAACAAATGGGGTAGTTATGAAATACAGGAAATTCAAGTGAACACTTCTGAAAGAAATAAAAATAAAGCATGAGGTTGCCCAGCAGACAAGTTGAAGGAGATTCCTTAGGGATTCTGCAGATATGTTAAGAGCGAAAAGATTGCAAGGGAAAGAATTAGTCCTCTGGAAAATCAGAATAGTAATCCACATGGGGAGACAAAATAGATGGGGGAGATTTTGATTTTTTTGCATCTGTATTTACACAGGACATGGTCACAGAATCTATAGAAGTGAGGCAAGGCAGCATCAACTTCGTGGACCCTGTACAGATTACAGAGGTGGAGGTGTTTTCTTTCTTAAGGCAAATTACCATGGATAAATCCCCAGGGCCTGACAAGTTGTTCCCTAGGACCCTGCGGAAGACAACTGCAGAAATTGTCGAGGCCCAAGCACAGATACTTAAATCATCCTCAGTGCCAGGCGAGGTACTGGAGGATTGGAGGCTAGACAATGTTGTTCCGCTGTTCAAGAAAGGCTGTAAGAATAAACTAGGAAATTGTACGTTGGTGAGCTTGACATCAGTAGGGGGAAAGGTATTGGAATGTATGTGCAGGAACCGGATATATAAGTATTTGGATTGATGTGGACTGATTAAGGATAGGCAGCATGGCTTTGTGCATGGTAGGTTATGTCTAACCATTCTTATAGAATTTCTCGAGGAAGTTATCAGGAAAGTGGATGAAGGCAAGGCAGTGGATGTTGTCTACATGGACCTCAGCAAGGTGCTTGACAAAGTCTCACCTGGGAGGTTGGTCAAGAAGGTTCAGTCACTCAGCATTCAAGATGAGATAGTAAATTGGATGAGACACTGGTTTTGGGAGAAGCCGATGATTGCCTCTCTGACTGGAGACCTGGTGTGCCGCAGGGATCGGTGCTAGATCTGTTGTTGTTTGTTATCTATATCAGTGATCTGATGATAACATGGTTAGCTGAATCAGCAAATTTGTGGACGTCACCAAGATTGGTGGTGTAGTGGACAGCAAGGAAGACTATCATGGCTTGCAGTGTGATCTGGACCAGATGGAAAAATGGGTTGAGAAATGGAAAATGGAATTTAATGGAGACAAGTGTGAGGTGTTGCATTTTGGTAGGACCGAGGTCTTACACAGTGACTGGTAGGGCAATGAGGAGTGCTGTAATGCAACTACCTGCACCAGGACCATCGCCCTCCATACCCCTACCATCCAGGTACCTATCAAACTTCACTTAATGGTGAAATCGAGCTCATGTTCACCGCTTATGCTGACGTCTCATTTCACACTCTCACGACCATTTCAGTAAAGAGCTTTTCCACATGTTTCCATTAAATTTTCACCTTCCCCACTTACCCATGACCTCTGGTTGTCATCCCACCCAACCTCAGTGGAAAAAGCTGCTTGCATTTACCCTATCGATACCCTCATAATTTTGTATACTTCTAACAAATCCTCAAAGGAATGTATAATTTCCTTGTTTATGTTTCCTGCCATTTTCAGGTGTGTAAGATGATGAGGGGCAATGATCGTGTGGCTACCCAGAGGTTTTCTCGCAGGGCTGAAATGGATAACACGAGGGGGCATAGTTATAAGATACTTAGAAATAGATACCGAGGGGATGTCAGGGGTAAGTTTTTCACACAGAGAGTGGTGGGTGTGTGGAATGCACTGCCAGCAGTGGTGGTAAAGCCGGATACAATTGGGTCTTTTAAGAGACTCTTAGATAGGTACATGGAGCTTAGAAAAATAGAGGGCTATGGGTTCGGGAAATTCTAGGCAGTTTCTAGAGTAGGCTACATGGTCGGCACAACTTCGTGGCCTGAAGGGTGTGTAATATGTTGTAGATTTCTATGCTCTATGTTCTATGTTAAACAGTGAAATAACTTAGAAACCATAGAAACCATAGAAACTACAGCTCAGAAACAGGCCTTTTGGCCCTTCTTGGCTGTGCCGAACCATTTTCTGCCTAGTCCCACTGACCTGCACATGGACCATATCCCTCCATACACCTCCCATCCATGTATCTGTCCAATTTATTCTTAAATGTTAGAAAAGCACCCGCATTTACCAACTCGTCTGGCAGCTCATTCCATACTCCCACCACTCTCTGTGTGAAGAAGCCCCCCCCCCCAATGTTCCCTTTAAACTTTTCCCCCCTCACCCTTAACCCATGTCCTCTGGTTTTTTTCTCCCCTTGCCTCAGTGGAAAAAGCCTGCTTGCATTCACTCTATCTATACCCATCATAATTTTATATACCTCTATCAATTCTCCCCTCATTCTTCTACGCTCCAGGGAATAAAGTCCTAACCTATTCAACCTTTCTCTGTAACTGAGTTTCTCAAGTCCCGGCAACATCCTTGTAAACCTTCTCTGCACTCTTTCAATCTTATTTATATCCTTCCTGTAACTTGGTGACCAAAACTGAACACAATACTCCAGATTCGGCCTCACCAATGCCTTATACAACCTCATCATAACATTTCAGCTCTTATACTCAATACTTTGATTAATAAAGGCCAATGTACCAAAAGCTCTCTTTACAACCCTATCTACCTGTGACACTACTTTTAGGGAATTTTGTATCTGTATTCCCAGATCCCTCTGTTCTACTGCACTCCTCAGTGCCGTACCATTAACTCTGTATGTTCTACCTTGGTTTGTCCTTCCAATGTGCAATACCTCACACTTGTCTGTATTAAACTCCATATGCCATTTTTCAGCCCATTTTTCCAGCTGGTCCAAGTCCCTCTGCAGGCTCTGAAAACCTTCCTCACTGTCTACTACACCTCCAATCTTTGTATCATCAGCAAATTTGCTGATCCAATTTACCACATTATCATCCAGATCATTGATATAGATGACAAATAACAATGGTCCCAGCACTGATCCCTGTGGCACACCACTAGTCACAGGCCTCCACTCAGAGAAGCAATTCCCTACTACCACTCTTTAGCTTCTTCCATTGAGCCAATGTCTAATCCAATTTACCACCTCTCCAAGTATACCTAGCGACTGAATTTTCCTAACTAACCTCCCATGCGGGACCTTGTCAAAGGCCTTACTGAAGTCCATGTAGACAATATCCACTGCCTTCCCTTCATCCACTTTCCTGGTAACCTCCTCGAAAAACTCCAATAGATTGGTCAAACATGACCTACCACGCACAAAGCCATGTTGACTCTCCCTAATAAGTCCCTGTCTATCCAAATGCTTGTAGATTCTGTCTCTTAGTACTCCCTCCAATAACTTACCTACTACTGACGTTAAACTTACCGGCCTATAATTTCCCGGATTACTTTTTGATCCTTTTTTAAACAATGGAACAACATGAGCCACTCTCCAATCCTCCGGCACCTCACCTGTAGACAGCGACATTTTAAATATTTCTGCCAGGGCCCCTGCAATTTCAACACTAGTCTCCTTCAAGATCCGAGGGAACACCCTGTCAGGTCCCGGGGATTTATCCACTTTAATTTTCCTCAAGACAGCAAGGACCTCCTCCTTTTCGATCTGTACAGTTTCCATGATCTCACTACTTGTTTCCCTTAATTCCATAGACTTCATGCCAGTTTCCTTAGTAAATACAGACACAAAAAACCTATTTAAGATCTCCCCCATTTCCTTTGGTTCCGCACATAGCCGACCACTCTGATCTTCAAGAGGACCAATTTTATCCCTTACAATCCTTTTGCTCTTAATATACCTGTAAAAGCTCTTTGGATTATCCTTCACCTTGACTGCCAAGGCAACCTCATATCTTCTTTTAGCCCTCCTGATTTCTTTCTTAAGTATTTTCTTGCACTTCTTATACTCCTCAAGCACCTTATTTATTCCCTGTTTCCTATACATGTCATACAACTCCCTCTTCTTCTTTATCAGAGTTGCAATATCCCTTGAGAACCAAGGTTCCTTATTCCTATTCACTTTGCCTTTAATCCTGACAGGAACATACAAACTCTGCACTCTCAAAATTTCTCCTTTGAAGGCTTCCCACCTACCGATCACATCCTTGCCAGAGAACAACCTGTCCCAATCCACGCTTTTTAGATCCTTTCTCATTTCTTCAAATTGGGCCTTCTTCCAGTTAAGAACCTCAACCCTAGGACCAGATCTATCCTTGTCCATGATCAAGTTGAAACTAATTGTGTTATGATCACTGGAACCAAAGTGCTCCCCTACACAGACTTCCGTCACTTGTCCTAACTCGTTTCCTAACAGGAGATCCAATATTCCATCCCCTCTAGTTAGTCCCTCTATATATTGATTTAGAAAACTTTCCTGAACACATTTTACAAACTCTAAACCATCTAGACCCCTAACAGTATGGGAGTCCCAATCAATATATGGAAAATTAAAATTCCCTACCACCACAACTTTATGTTTCCTGCAGTTGCCTGCTACCTCTCTGCAGATTTTCTCTTCCAATTCTCGTTGACTATTGGGTCGTCTGTATTACAATCCCACTAATATGGCCATACCTTTCCTGTTTCTCAGCTCCACCCATAAGGACTCAGTAGACAAGCCCTCTAATCTGTCCTGCCTGAGCACTGGTGTAATATTTTCCCTAACAAGCAATGCTTCTCCCCCACCTTTCATTCCTCTGCCTCGATCACATCTGAAACATTGGAACCCTGGAATATTAAGCTGCCAGTCCTGCCCCTCCTGTAGCCAAGTTTCACTAATTAGGAGTTAGGAGTTAGGAAGGAAGCTGAGAAGCAGGACCTCCAGGGTAGTAATCTCGGGATTGCTACCTGTGCCACGTGCTAGCGAAGGCAAGAGTAGTCGGATCAGGCAGATGAATGCGTGGCTGAGAGACTGGTGCAGGGGACAGGGCTTCAGATTCTTGGATAATTGGGATCTCTTCTGGGGGAAGTATGACCTGTTCAAAAAGGACAGATTACACCTGAACCCCGAAGGGGACCAATATCATGGCAGGAAAGTTTAACAGAGCTGTTAGGGAGGGTTTAAACTAATTTGGCAGGAGGATGGGAACTGGAATGATAGAGCGGAGGAAGGGGAAAACAGAAATAAATCTAAGATAGTGAGTAGTAAAGATGTCAGGAAAGACAGGCAGGTGATAGGGCAAATTTGTAGCCATTGGGATGAGTTGCAGTGCAATAAAGTTGCAGTGAAATCAAAGCAAAAAGTATCTAAATATTGGTCTTAAGGTGTTGTACTTAAATGCACGCAGCATAAGGAATAAGGTGGATGATCTTGTTGTACAGCTACAGATTGGCAGGTATGATATTGTGGCCATCACTGAGACCTGGCTAAAGGATGCATGTCTCTGGGAGCTGAACGTCCAAGGATACACGGTGTATCGGAAGGATAGGAAGGTAGGCAGAGGGGGAGGTGTGGCTTTATTGGTAAGAAATGATATTAAATCATTAGAAAGAGGTGATATAGGATCGGAAGGTGCAGAATCTTTATGGGTTGAGCTAAGAAATAGCAGGGGTAAAAGGACCCTGATGGCAGTTATTTATAGGCCTCCAAACAGCTGCAGGGATGTGGACTACAAATTACAACTGGAAATAGAAAAGGCTTGTCAGAAGGGCAGTGTCATGATAATTGTGGGGGATTTTAACATGCAAGTAGATTGGGAAAATCAGGTCAGCACTGGATCTCAAGAGAGAGAATTTGTAGAATGTCTGCGAGATGGCTTTTTAGAACAGCTTGTTGTTGAGCCTACTAGGGGATCGGCTGTACTGGATTGGGTATTGTGTAATGAACTGGAGGTGATTGGAGAGATTGAGGTGAAGGAACCCTTAGGAAGCAGTGATCATAACATGATTGAGTTCACTGTGAAATTAGAAAAAGAGAAGCCGAAATCTGATGTGTTGGTATTTTAGTGGAATAAAGGAAATTACAGTGGCATGAGAGAGGAACTGGCCAAAGTTGACTGGAAAGAGACACTGGCGGGAAAGACAGCAGAGCAGCAGTGGCTGGAGTTTATGCGAGAAATGAGGAATGTGCAAGACAGGTATATTCCAAAAAAGAAGAAATTTTTGAGTGGAAAAAGGATGCAATCGTGATTGACAAGAGAAGTCAAAGCCAAAGTTAAGGCAAAAGAGAGGGCATACAAGGAAGCAAAAATTAGTGGGAAGAGAGAGGATTGGGAAGTTTTTAAAACCTTACAAAAGGAAACCAAGAAGGTCACTAAGAGAGAAAAGATTAACTATGAAAGGAAGCTAGCAAATAATATAGAAGAGGATACCAAAAGCTTTTTCAAGTATATAAAGAGTAAAAGACAGGTGAGAGTAGATATAGGACCGATAGAAAATGATGCTGGAGAAATTGTAATGGGAGATGAGGAGATGGCAGAGGAACTGAACAAGTATTTTGCATCAGTCTTCACTAAGCAAGACAGCAGTATATCGGACACTCAAGGGTGGCAGGGAAGAGAAGCGTGCACAGTCACAATTACAACAGAGAAAGTACTCAGGAAGCTGAATAGGCTAAAGGTAGATAAATCTCCTGGACCAGATGGAATGCACCCTCGTGTTCTGAAGGAAGTAGCTGTGGAGATTGCGGAGGCATTAGCGATGATCTTTCAAAAGTCGATAGATTCTGGCATGGTTCCGGAGGACTGGAAGATTGCAAATGTCACTCCGCTATTTAAGAAGGGGACAAGGAAGCAAAAAGGAAATTATAGACCTGTTAGCTTGACGTCGGTGGTTGGGAAGTTGTTGGAGTCGATTGTCAAGGATGAGGTTACAGAGTACCTGGAGGCATATGACAAGATAGGCAGAACTCAGCATGGATTCCTTAAAGGAAAATCCTGCCTGACAGACCTATTACAATTTTTTGAGGAAATTACCAGTAGGCTGAACAAGGGAGATGCAGTGGATGTTGTATATTTGGATTTTCAGAAGGCCTTTGACTAGCTGCCACACATGAGGCTGCTTAACAAGATCAGAGCCCATGGAATTATGGGAAAGTTACATACATGGATAGAGCGTTGGCTGATTGGCAGGAAACAGAGAGTGGGAATAAAAGGATCCTATTCTGGCTGGCTGCCGGTTACCAGTGGTGTTCCGCAGGGATCAGTGTTGGGGCCGCTTCTTTTTACATTGTACATCAACGATTTAGATTATGGAATAGATGGCTTTGTGGCTAAGTTTGCTGACGATACAAAGATAGCTGGAGGGGCCGGTAGTGCTGAGGAAATGGAGAGTCTGCAGAGAGACTTGGATAGATTGGAAGAATGGGCAGAGAAGTGGCAAATGAAGTACAATGTTGGAAAATGTATGGTTATGCACTTTGGCAGAAAAAATAAACGGGCAGACTATTATTTAAATGGGGAAAGAATTCAAAGTTCTGAGATGCAACGGGACTTGGAAATCCTCGTACAGGATACCCTTAAAGTTAACCTCCAGGTTGAGTCAGTAGTGAAGAAGGCGAATGCAATGTTGGCATTCATTTCTAGAGGAATAGAGTATAGGAGCAGGGATGTGATGTTGAGGCTCTATAAGGCGCTGGTGAAAACTCACTTGGAGTACTGTGGGCAGTTTTGGTCTCCTTATTTAAGAAAGGATGTGCTGACATTGGAGAGGGTACAGAGAAGATTCACTAGAATGATTCCGGGAATGAGAGGGTTAACATATGAGGAACGTTTGTCCGCTCTTGGACTGTATTCCTTGGAGTTTAGACGAATGAGGGGAGACCTCATAGAAACATTTCGAATGTTAAAAGGCATGGACAGAGTGGATGTGGCAAAGTTGTTTCCCATGATGGGGGAGTCTAGTACGAGAGGGCATGACTTAAGGATTGAAGGGCGCCCTTTCAGAACAGAAATGCAAAGAAATTTTTTAGTCAGAGGGTGGTGAATCTATGGAATTTGTTGCCACGGACAGCAGTGGAGGCCAAGTCATTGGGTGTATTTAAGGCAGAGATTGATAGGTATCTGAGTAGCCAGGGCATCAAAGGTTATGGTGAGAAGGCAGGGGAGTGGGATTAAATAGGAGAAAATAGATCAGCTCATGATAAAATGGCGGAGCAGACTCGATGGGCCGAATGGCCTACTTCTGCTCCTTTGTCTTATGGTCTTATGGTCTAATTGCTATAACATCATAATTCCACGTGTCAATCCACGTCCTCAACTCATCCGCCTTCCCCACAATACTTCTAGCATTGAAATATATACACCTCAGAAGATTTTTACCACCACTCACAACCTTTCTATTAGCGGATTTGCTTGAACTTTTAACATTATTTATTTTCACCCCAGCCACACTGTCAACTCTGGCACTCTGGTTCCCATCCTCCTGCAGATCTAGTTTAAAGCCTCCCCAATAGCACTAACGAACTTCCCTGAAAGGATATTGGTCCCCCTGTAGTTCAAGTATAACCCGTCTCTCTTGTACAGGTCCCACCTGCCCCAGAAGAGGTCCCAATGGTCCTGAAATCTGAAACCCTGCCCCCTACACCAGTTCCTCAGCCACTTGTTCCTCCTCCAGAGCATCCTATTCCTACCCTCACTGGCACCTAGCACAGGTAGCAATCCTGAGATTACCACCCTCGAGGTCCTGCTTTTCAACTTCCTACCAAGCTCTCTATACTCACTCTCCAGGACCTCCTCACTCTTCCTTGCTATGTCATTGGTACCGAGGTGCACCATGACATCTGTCCTATGCTGTCCTACAATCCTCTGATAACTCCCCCGTCACTAAGAATAGAAAATAGGTGCAGGAGTAGGCCATTCGGCCCTTCGAGCCTGCACCGCCATTTATTATGATCATGGCTGATCATCCAACTCAGAACCCCACCCCAGCCTTCCCTCCATACCCCCTGACCCCTGTAGCCACAAGGGCCATATCTAACTCCCTCTTAAACATAGCCAATGAACTGGCCTTAACAGTTTGCTGTGGCAGAGAATTCCACAGATTCACCACTCTCTGTGTGAAGAAGTTTTTCTTAATCTCGGTCCTAAAAGGCTTCCCCTCTATCCTCAAACTGTGACCCCTCGTTCTGGACTTCCCCAACATCGGGAACAATCTTCCTGCATCTAGCCTGTCCAATCCCTTTAGGATCTTATACGTTTCAATCAGATCCCCCCTCAATCTTCTGAATGATTGAATTATTTCTGCTAGGGCCCCAACTATTTCTGCACTTGCCTCCCATAGGGTCCGAGGGAGCACCTTGTCATGCCCTGAGATTTATCCACCCTAATCTGCCTCAGGATAGCAAACATCTCCTCTTCTTTAATCTGTACAGGGTCCACAATTTTAATGCCGCTTTTCCATACTCCCGTAGACCCTGTGTTCATCTCCTGAGTAAACAGAGATGAAAAAAAAAATTTAACATCTCCCCCATCTGTTTTGGTTCCACACGTGGATTGCCATTCCGGTCTTCTGGAGGACCAACTTTGTGCCTTGCAGTCCTTTTGCTCTTAATCTATCTCTCCTTTTGCTCTTAATCTATCTCTGGAATCCCTTAGGATTATCCTTCATCTTTTCTGCGAGGGCAATCAGCCAAACTGATTTATTTCTTATTTGTTCTCTTGCATTTCTTATACTCCATGAGAACCTGCCTGCCTATCCCTGTTATGCAACTCCGTTTTGTGCTTCACCAGGATCTCAATATCTCTTGAAAACCAAGGTTCCCTACAGTTTCTATCTTTACCTTTTATTCTGACAAGCACATACCTGCATTTTACTTTCAAAATTTCACCTTGAAGGCCTCCCATTTACCAAGCACACTTTTGCCATAAAGCAGCCTGTCCCGGTCCACAGTTGCCAGATCCTAATGTCATAATTCCAGGTGTTGATCCATGCCCTGAACACATCCGCCTTTCCTACGCTGCTCCTTGTATTGAAATATACCGGGCTCAGCATATTCACTGCACTATGCTCAAAGTTTTCATTCAGACTTTGTCTGAATGCTGAACAACATCTGTCTCCACAACCCCTCCACTATCTGTTCTGTTAATCAGGCTCCCATTCCCCCTGCAACTTTAGTTTAATCTCCACCTAACCTCACCTCCCACCATGCAGCTCCATCACCCCTTTGGCTTCCATCTCCCAGATCAATAAAAAGGAGGTACATACCAGGTACAGGCAAATAGGAACAAATGGGGTACTTATGAAGTACAGGAAATTCAAGTGAACACTTATGAAAGAAATAAAAGAAGGCATGAGGTTGCCCCAGCAGACAAGGTGAAGGAGAATCACAGATTGCTCTGCAACGACACGGCTGCCAAGCTGTATCGGCCCTTGCCCTTCCCTTGGACAACACTGATATTTAAATCATCATTAGTGACAGGAGAGGTACTGGAGGATTGGAGGACAGCCAATGTTGTTTCGCTGTTCAAGAAAGGCTCTTAAAATAAACTAAGAAATTGTACGTTGGTGAGCTTGACATTAGTAGTGGGAAAGTTATTGGAACGTATGTGCAGGAACTGGATACTGTATATAAGTATTTGGATAGATGTGAACTGATTAAGGATAGGCATGGTAGGTCATAACTAACCAATCTTATAGAGTCTCTCTATGAAGTTATCAGGAAAGTGGATGAAGGCAAGGCAGTGGATGTTGTCTACATGGACTTTATCAAAGCACTTGACAAATTCTCATATGGGAGGTTGGTCAAGAAGGATCAGTCACTCAGCATTCAAGATGAGATAGTCAATTGGATGAGACACTGTCTTTGGGAGAAGTCAGAGTGTGGTAGCAGATGGTTGCCTCTCTGACCGGAGGCCTGTGACTAGTGGTGTGCCATAGGGATCAGTGCTGGATCTGATGTTGTTTGTCATCTATATCAGTAATCTGGATGATGGTGTGGTTAACTGGATCAGCAAATTTGTGGATGACACCAAGATTGGTGGTGCAGTGGACAGCAAGGAAGATTATCATGGCTTGCAGTGCGATCAGGACCCACTAGAAAAATAGGTTGAGAAATGGAAAATGGAATTTGATCAGACAAGTGCGAGGTGTTGCACTTTGGTGGGACCTACCAGTGTAGGACTTACACAGTGACTGGTAGAGCACTGAGAAGTGTTGTAGAAGAAAGGGATTTCAGAATACAGGTCTATTGAGTACAGGAGATGGATGTTATGTTGATTTTGTACAAGATATTGGTGAGGCTTAATATGGAGTATTGTGTGCAGTTTTGGTCACCAACCTACAGGAAGATGTAAAAGAGGTTGAAAGAGTTCGGAGAAAATTCGCAAGGATGTTGCCAGGTCTGGAGGACTTGGGTTATAAGGAAAGATTGAACAGGTCTGGGCTTTATTCCTTGGAATGTAGAAGATTGAGGGGAGATTTGATAGAGGTGTACCAAAATTATGAGGGTTATAGATGGGGTAAATGCAAGCTGGCTTTTTCCACTGAGATTGGGTGGGGCTACAACCAGAGGCCATGGATTAAGGGTGAAAGGCGAAACATTAAAGGGAACATGAGGGGAAACTTCTTCACACAGATGGTCATCCAGGTGTGGAATGAGCAGACAGTCCAACTGGTGCATGCGAGTTCAATTTCAACATTTAAGGGGTTTGTATAGGTACCTGGATGGTCGGGGTACGGGGGTAGAAAGTTTAAATAGCTCAACACAAACTAGATGGGCCAATGGGCCTGTTTCTGTATTGTACTTTTCCATGACTCTGTGACAATAACATGAAATAATATTAATATTCATTTTCTTCCTTTTAACAGCTGTGCGGAGCAACCATTCATCTGGGTAGGAAATGTTTACATGGCTTTAAAACTGGCACTTTAAATTGACAGTAGATAAAAGAAAATCCCAGCTGCACGTCAACAAAGGCTATTTGTGTGAAAGTGTTTCAGTTCCTGTGGGGCCAGGAACCTATGCAGCTCAGTGGGAACAGGGACTAACACCAATGGAGAGAGTCAAACTGAGCCAAGTCACAAATTGGTGACGGAAGTAATGCCCCATTCTTGTAGAGACAAGAAGAGCATCAGAGAGTTGGATGATCATTCTAGATACCAGCTCTGTTCCCAGTTAGAAGATAATCTATCCAGCAGGTTGAACTTCACTGTAACAGTGTGATGCCAGATCACATCTTGGCAACTCAAGTGATCTCATTTGAAATGTTGTCCTTCACTCATTGATGAATTTTGTAAATCTTTTTTCAGGTTAAAAACAACAAGGAATTTATCTACATGAATCTCGAACAGAACACGCCAGTTTTGCTGTCTCTGTCCACGTATTTAAGAAGTGAAGCAAGGGATTCACTCGACCATCCTTCCTACTCAGACTGTGGGGAGGGATTCACTCGATCATCTGACCGACTGGCATGCCTATCTGATTACACAGGGGAGAGGCTGTTCACCTTTTCGGACCGTGGGGATTCAAGATCATCTCACGAAGGTACATCAGCAAGTTCACACTGGGTCAAGGCCATTCACCTGTTCTGTGTGTGACAAGGGATTCTGTTGGTCTTCCCAGCTGCAGACACACCAGTCAGTTCACACTGGGCAAAGGCTGGTCATCTGCTGAACTTGTGGGGAAGGATTCACTCGGTCATCTGACCTAATGGCTCACCAGCGAGTTCACACTGGGGAGAGGCCATTCACCTGCTCAGAGTGTGGGAAGGGATTCACTCGGTCATCGAAACTGAAGGTACATCAGCGAGTTCACACTGGAGAGCAGCCGTTCACCTGTTCAGTGTGTGGGAAGGGATTCACTCAGTCATCCCACCTGCAAGCACACCAGTCAGTTCACACTGGGGAGAGGCCATTCATCTGCTCAAACTGTGGGAAAGGATTCACGTCGTTATCTCAATTTAAGGTACATCAGCGAGTTCACACTGGAGAGAGGCCTTTCACCTGCTCAGACTGTGGGATGGGATTCACTCAGTCATCTCACAAGTACACTGGTCAGTTCATACTGGGGAGAGGCCATTCACCTGCTCAGTCTGTGGGAAAGGATTTACTTCGTCATCTCAACTTAAGGTACATCAACGAGTTCACACAGCGGAGAGGCCTATCATCTGCTCAGACTTTGGGAAGAGATTCTCTCAGCCAAATCAACCAAATATGCATCATTAAGTTCACACTAGGGAGAGGCCATTCACCTGCTGTGAATGTCGTAAAGGATTCATTCAGTTATCTATCCTTATGTCACACTACCACATTCACACTGGGGAGAAGCTTTTCACCAGCTCTGAATGTGGGAAGCGATTCACTCAGTCATCTAACCTCATGTAACTCTGGCTTTGGCTAGCAGCTTAATATAGAGGATGATAGCCCCCCAGCCCGGCCAAACTTAAGAAACACACACAAAATGCTAGTGGAATGCAGCAGGCCAGGCAGCATCGATAGGAAGAATTACAGTTGACTTTTCGGGTCCAGACTCTTCGTCAGGACTGTCTTGGCGAAGGGTCTCGCCCCAAAACGTCGACTGTAATTGTTCCTATCGATGCTGCCTGGCCTGATACATTCCACCAGCATTTTGTGTGTGTTGCTTGAACTTCCTGCATCTGCAGATTTTCTCATGTTTGCAAACTTAAGAAATCTCGTTTGGGTGGATGCTGTGCAGTGTCCCGTTACAAATCAGTAACCTGAAATAACAAACAGTACACAGTATGTGATTAAACGATTGAGCTTTATAATTGTTACTTTGACCATAGGGTTAGTGAAGTACTCAAAAAAAGAAAGAAAAATGGCCCACTCTCTCCATTCGTGTCTTCTCATCTCTCCCCAGCAAAAGACCATGAAAATCTCTCTTCCAGACTCACAAGAAAGAACATTTCTGTCATTGGATAGCCACGCACTCCAAAACCCTGTTATCTCTAGTCGTAACCTAAACATTGCTGTTACAGAGAAACCATTACCTTGGCAGTGAAACATTGCAGAGAGGCCATTACATTAGCAGTGAAACCTTACAGCCTGTTACACTTGTGACACACTACCGGGTTCACACTGGGGAGGAAGTTTCGATAAGTGAAACCATGCTGTATACAGTATTTGTCCATCACCGTTGCTGAATGCAATTTTGAGAGTGACTGTCAGTGCTGAACTCTGCAATTATTGCTGCTGCTCACCACACCCAGTTCTGCACCCTGGTCACTGGGCATGGGAGGAGTTTCTTCTGCTGCACCTTCACCTTTAATGAGACTGGTGTTTAATATTCTGGATCTGAGACAAACAAATCAGTTTATTTTAAACTCTGTCTCCGGTACTTAGTGAATTTATAACACACCTAGTGCACAGTAGAAAGTCAACTCAGGCCAGCTGGACCCTGCCAGTGATTCAGTTCCACGACAGTCCTTTTAAATCCTCGCCTGTTGTTCCTCTCTCGCTCTCCCTGTGGTGATGGGTTCCAAATAGTGTGGGTGAAGAGGTTTCCCTTGATTTTTCTGCAGACTGAAGAAGTTGAGCTGACTGCAGTTCTGTCTTGATGCTCTTCGTCCCTCAATTCTCTGGGCTGAGGAAGAATGACATAGGTAGTTAACCCCCTTAATCACGACTCATTTCCACATTATGTTTTTTCCTCCCTGCTTCTAAAGGGTTGATAGAAAACACAACTGTCCTCTAAAGACTGAAAGCAGAATGGGAAACCATTAGTTGGATGTTCAACAGAGCAGGGTCAGAAACCAGAGGTGGGTCTGCACAGGGCAGAGTTTGGGGCTCTGGATGATGGTTGGGGTAAGAACGTATGATGAGGAGAAGGGAATCAGCAGTGGGGCATGGCAACGAATGACAGAGTAGTAACATTTGGAAGCTGATTGACAGAGAAAATCTTTCTGTTGTCTGACTGATGGCACAATACCTGTGGTGAGGTGCTCCACTGGTCAAGGAATGTTTGTATGTTGGGAATCATTTTATCAATTCAGGGAGTTGTTTCTGTTGTTTATCCAGTAATATTATATCCAGATGGTTATTATGGATTGTCCTACTTGAAATAATTCAAAACATTCAAAGATTCAGAAAAAAAACTTTATTGTCATTCTAACCATACATCAGCTCTGCAGGGCAGAATAATAAATAATAAACATAACAATAAATAGTAAAACACAACAGCCACATATCAGTTAAAATCAGTTATAAGTGTCCAGTGCAAGTTAAAAGTGTCTAAAGCAGAGTCAGGTAGAGCAGCTATTTAGCAGTCTGACTGCCTGTGGGAGGAAGCCGTTTTGTAGCCTTGTGGTTTTAGTTTTGATGCTCCTGTAACGTTTGCCTGATGGCAGAAGAACAAACAGTTCATGGAGAGGGTGTGACGGGTCTTTAATGTATTGATTATCATATAATTTGTAAGATTTTGATTCTAAAACTGGATCAGGCGTGAATTTATGGTGCCTTTATGAAGTGATGGAGGGTATTCATGAGTTTGTGTTTTAAAGCAAGATTTTGGTGAATGATATTTGCCACTTGATTGTACCTGTGTAAGTGATCAGATTGAGTTAAACTGCTGCAGGATCCTGGAATATATTGGAATGTGTCTGGTTTCTCTTGGCATTTTCTGCATCTACTGCCTTGTTTCTCTGTATTTCATGTATTTTCGATTTTGTTTTCTTTTTGTTAACCACCTTGTCCTGTATTTCTGCAAGGAACCCCTCTGTTTCTGGGAAGAGGTCTCCAACTCTCAGTCAGGTGCTCGATGTTTCCTTGTCGCCATCTCGTCTGCTCAGATCATTGGGATGTCTCCCATGGAGGGTCATACTCATTCCACTGGTTAATGTTTTCTTCCATAGTGATGATTAATTTTTATGAGTTGGCCTCTCATTTAAGATTTCTGGTCTGTATTTCTTATCACGATTGCATATACACACATAGAGTGCTGAATCGTGTTCACTTTTGCTGAAAGTATATACTTAGAAGTTTTATCTGACTGTTGTGTGATTTTTTTTCATGTGTGTTATTTCTCTTCCTGTTTCTGTCCAAGATAATGTTAATCTAAGTGGGTTTGAGTGTAAATAGTCTTTTCTAAAGTTTTCTAAATTTCTTATTTATCTTTGTAAACTTTACTGATTCAAATGGGACCAAGATTTTTTTATATTAAAAAAGTCAATGTCGGTATTGATGAAAGTGTTTATTGTCTTTTTTGTATTTGTTTGCTGTTGAGCTCTGTTTGACAGAGTTTTTTGAGCCTTGAACTAAATTTTGTCAAAGGTTTTCCCTATTTTGCACTACTTTCTATTCCCTTTGCTTGTTGATTTTCCAGATATGTGGGTGTCAAGAGTCCCAATGAAGGGTCTTAGACCAAAATGTTGATTCCCATCCATAGATGCTGCCTGACATGCTGAGCTCCTCCAGCACTTTGTGTGTAGTTCGCTAGATTTCTGGCATCTGCTGGTCCTCTTGTTTCCCAGATACTTATGTTTCTTGAACAAACAAGCCAAGAACAAGTTGGTAGTTGTTTTGTGTGGCTCTGTTGGTAAAATATTAAATAAAATCATTAGAAACAGGTGGCATAGGGTTGGAAGGTGTAGAATCTGTGGGTAGAATTAAGGAATGGCAAATGTTTAAAAAAAAACATGATGGGAAATGTATAGAGACCTCCAAATATGTGGTCCACAAATTACAATGGGAGATAGAAAATGCGTGCCAAAAGGGCAATGTCACAGTAGTCATGGGGGATTGTCATGCAGGTGATTAGGAAAATTAGGATGGGGTTGGTGTCAAGAGGAGGAATTCCTAGAATGCCTGCAAGATGTTTTTTTAGAGCAGCTCGTGGTTGAGCCCACTTGGGGATCAGCTATTCTGGATTGGGTGTTGTAATGAACCAGAATTAATTCGGTCACTTAAGTTTAAAGAACCCTTCGGGGCAAGTGATCTTAATCTGATCAAATTCACCCTGACAATAGAGAAGGAGAAGCTAAAGTCAGATGTGGAATAAAGAGAATTAGAGAGGCATGAGAGAAAAATTGGTCAAAATTGATTTGAAAAGAACATGGGCAGGGATGAAAACAGAGTAGCAATGACTGGAATTTCTGGAAGCAATTCGGAAGGCACAGGATATACACCTCACAAAGAGGGAGTAGTATTCTAAAGGTAAAGTGACAAAACCGTGGCTGATAAGAGAAATCAAAGACAACATAAAAACCAAAGAGAGGGCATAGAGCAAAAATTACTAGCAAGTTAGAGGATTGGGAAGCTTTTAAAAACCAACAGAATGCAACTAAAATAATTAAGAAGGAAAAGATGGAATACATAGGTGAGCTAGCCAGTAATATTAAAGAGGATACCAAATTTTTCTTCAGGTACATATAGTGTAAAAGAGAGGCGGAAGTGGATATAAAACCACTGAAAAATGGTGCTGGAGAGGTGGTAATGGGGTGGGGGTGCAAGGTGATGGCAGATGAACTGAATAAGTATTGTACATCACTCTTATCTGTCAAAGACACTGGCGGGAATATGGACGTCCCAGATGTCAGTGGTCAGAATGTGTAAAGTTATGTTACTCGGGAGATGTTTCTTGGTAAACAGAGATGATCTGAACGTAAATAGATCACCTGGACCAGATGGTGTATACCCCAGAGATCTGAAAGAGGTGGCTGAAGAGATATGGAGATCTTAGCAATGGCCTTTCGCGAATTATTAAGGAAATTATATCCTAAGAAGATCTTTCCTTCACTCCTCCCCCTCTCCCAGTTTCACCTATCAACTACCACTTCTTCCACCCCTCTCACCACCACACTTCTTCTTCTGACATCTCACCTGTTTTTCCCCAGTCCTGATGAAGGGTCTTGGACCAAAACGTCGACTGTTTACTGTTTCCCATATATGCTGCCTGGCCTCCTAGGTTCCTCCAGCATTTTGTGTATGCATTGCTTGGATTTCCAGCGTCCACAGGTTTTCTCCTGTTTTTGATAAAAGCAAAAGTGGGGTCATATAATATAGCAAGAAAACAGTGGGAAGTTTGAGGATTGGAAAGCTTTTACATAACCACAAGGACACAACTAAAAAACACACACAGGAGAGACAAGGTGAAAAATTAAGGTAAGATTATCAAATATCAAAAGTTTTTCAGATATATAAAGAGTAAAAGAGAGGCAAGAGTTGATATTGTACCACTGGAAGATGATGCTCACAAGTTAGGCAAGTTAGTAATAGAGCAAAGAAATAGCGGTGGAATGTAATAAGTATTTTGTGTCAATCTTCACTGTGTTAGACACTATCAGTATAAGGCCATAAGACATAGGAGCAGAATTAGGCCATTCAGCCCCATCAAGTCTGCTCCCCCGTTCTATCATGTATGATCCCAGTTCTCACTCAACCCTATGCACCTGCCTCCTCGGCATATCCTCTAATGCCCTGACTGATCAGCAAACTATTAGCTTCTGCCTTAAATGTACCCATGGACTTGGTCCCCACCGCCGTCTGTGTCAGAGAATTCCACATATTCACTGCTCTCTAACTAAATAAAATCCTCCTTAACTACTCCAAAAGGTCGCCCCTCAGTTTTGAGGCTGTGCCCTCTGTTATGGATACCCACACCATATGAAAAGTCCTCTCCTTGTCATAGTGTGGGGGCGCTGGGAGTGGACCAAAATGCAAGACACAGACACTGAAGTACAAGGAACAGGACGAGGTTAGTCAAGAAAGCAAGGGAAGTGGGGAATAAAGGACACTGGACATGCCACAGGCCCTGGATGAGACAAGAATGCAGAGCCTGGGCTAGGACTTGACTAGAATAGTGGAACCAGGACATGGAACTTGGAACTAGGAGCCTGGGCTTGGACTCCGAGCCAGAGACTGGACAAGGACACAGAACTTGGGTTTTGACTTGGGCTCGGACTCCAGAACTAGGTGAGACATGACGAGGCTTGGGTTCTTCAAGGCTAGGGCACTTCGAGGCTAGGGTATGGACTCTGAGCCAGAGACTGGGCAAGGACCCAGAACCTGGGACTTGACTCCGGCTTTGACTCCAGAACTAGGTGAGGACAAGACGTGGCTACAGAACGAGGAGAGGCAACAGGACTGGATGTGAGACTCCTGGACAGGACAAGGGGACCCCAACACAGGACGAGGGAACCCCAGCACTGGGCTGGGTAAGGTACTCCTGGGCTGGGTAAGACACATGGACAAGACGAGAACACAAAGCCATGGCTTGGACAGGACAAGGTTCTTGGATTGTGGCTAGGACTGGACGAGACACCGAAGCCTTGACTTGGTCGAGGGAGAGACAGGAACGCAGAGCTTTGGTCAAAGGAGAGATAGGAACACAGAACACAGAGCCATGACCCCTCCTTGGGTACAGGACTTAGGGCCAGGACTCATACACAAAACACAGAGCCGGGAGCCCCCTCCTTCGGTACAGGACATAGGGCCAGGACTCATACACAGAATGCTGATAAGACAGTTTCGAACACTAGGTAGCGGCATATGGCCGGACCTACCTAGCGAAGGTGTGGACACAGAGACACTTCAAAACAACAATAGACAGTTCCTTATCTTGCTCTGGCGGTTGAACATGACAGCGGTGAAGATGAAGGTTGCAGGCGAGGCAGGGCTTCAGACGAGGTGAGGTGAGGCAAGGCCTCAGACGAGGTGACGCAAGGGAAGGCTTCAGACGAGGCGACGTGAGGCAAGGCTTCAGACGAGGCAAGGCAAGACAAGGTGAGGCAAGGCAAGGCAAGGCTTCAGACAAGGCTAGGCTTCAGGCGAATCAACAGAAGGAAGGGGAACAGAAGGGATTCAGACAGCGGGTATGGACAGGTACAATCCAGCAGCCAGAGGCTGACTCCTGAAGCTATTTATGAAGCCAGTCCAAACGAGAAACAGCTGCCTGAACAGAAACTGGGGAAAACCGGAAAACCTAGAATAGGGAACATGGACTGGACCATGAACTAGAAGGCGGATTTCACGGACCAGACCATGACACTCCTCCTTGACCCCATCTAGACCCTTCCATATTTGGTGGGTTTCAGTGAGATTGAACACGCCACCACCCACATTTATTAAACATAGATCAGTGCAGGAGTACAGGCCCAAGGCTCAAAACGCTCCTCATATCTTAACCTCCTCATTCCCAGAATCATCTTCTTGAACATCCTCTGGACTCTCTCCAATGATAACACACCTTTTCTGAGATATGGGTCCTAAATACTCTAAGTGCGGCCTAATTAGTGTCTTATAAAGTACCAGCATTATCTCCTTGCTTATATATAACCATATAACATTTAACAATTACAGCACAGAAACAGGCCATCTCAGAACTTCTACTCCATGCCGAACGCTTACTCTCACCTAGTCCCATCTACCTGCACTCAGCCCATAACTCTCCATTCCTTTCCTGTCCATATACCTAACCAATTTTTTTTTAAATAACAAAATTGAACCTGCCTCAACCACTTCTGCTGGAAACTTGTTCCACATAGCTACCACTCTCTGAGTAAAGAAGTTCCCCCTCGTGTTACCCCAAAACTTTTGCCCCTGAACTCTCAACTCATGTCCTCCTGTTTGAATCTCCCCCACTCTCAATGGAAAAAGCTTATCCACGTCAACTCTATCTATTCCCCTCATAATTTTAAATACCTCTATCAAGTCCCCTCTCAACCTTTGACGTTCCAAAGAATAAAGAATTAACTTGTTCAACCTTTCTCTGTAACTTAGGTGCTGAAACCCAGGCAACATTCTAGTAAATCTCCTCTGTACTCTCACTACTTTGTTGACATCTTTCCTATAATTTGCTGACCAGAACCGTACACAATACTCCAAATTTGGCCTCACCAATGCCTTGTACAATTTTAACGTTACATCCCAACTCCTATACTCAATTCTCTGATTTATAAAGGCCAGCATACCAAAAGCTTTCTTCACCACCCTATCCACATGAGATTCCACCTTCAGGGAACAATGCACCATTATTCCTAGATCCCTCTGTTCTACTGCATTTCTCAATGCCCTACCATTTACCATGTATGTCCTATTTTGATTAGTCCTACCAAAATGTAGCACCTCACACCTATCAGCATTAAACTCCATCTGCCATCTTTCAGCCCACTCTTCAAACTGGCCTAACTCTCTCTGCAAGCTTTGAAAACCTACCTACTTCATCATCCACAATGCCACCTATCTAGTATCATCTACACACTTACTCATCCAATTTACCACCCCATCATCCAGATCATTAATGTATATAACAAACAACATTAGACCCAGTATAGATCCCTGAGGCACACCACTAGTCACCCGCACCCAACCTGAAAAACAGTAATCCACCACTACTCTCTGGCATCTGCCATCCAGCCACTGTTGAATCCATTTTACCACCTCAGTATTAATACCTAATGATTGAACCTTCCTAACTAACCTTCCATGTGGAACCTTGTCAAAGGCATTACCGAAGTCCATATGGACAACATCCACTGCTTTACCCTTGTCAATTTTCCCAGTTACCTCTTCAAAAAATTCAATAAGATTTGTCAAACATGACCTTCCGCGCACAAATCCATGTTAGCTGTTCCTAATTAGAGCCTGCCTAGCCAGATAATTATATATACCATCTCTAAGAATACTTTCCATCAATTTACCCACCACTGACTCAAACCTACAGACCGATAATTGCTAGGTTTACTCTTAGACCCCTTTTTAAACAATGGAGACACAATATGCCAATCCTCCGGCACCATCCTGGTTTCTAGTGACATTTGAAATATTTCTGTCAGAGCCCCTGCTATTTCTACACTAACTTCCCTCAAGGTCCTAATGAATATCCTGTCAGGACCCGGAGACTTACCCACTTTTATATTCCTTAAAAGCGCCAGTACTTCCTCTTCTTTAATCATCATAGTTTCCATAACTACCCTACTTGTTTCCCTTACCTTACACAATTCAATATCCCTCTCCTTAGTGAATACTGAAGAAAAGAAATTGTTCAAAATCTCCCCCATCTCTTTTGGCTCCGCACATAGCTGTCCACTCTGATTCTCTAAGGGACCAATTTTACCCCTCACTATCCTTTTGCTATTAATGTAACTGTAGAAACCCTTTGGATTTATTTTCACCTTACTTGCCAAAGCAGCCTCATATTTTTTTTTAGCTTTTCTAATTTCTTTCTTAAGATTCTTTTTACATTCTTTATATTCCTCGAGCACCTCATTTACTCCAAGCTGCCTATTATGTATTGCAGATCTCACTCTTTTTCCGAACCAATTTTCCAATATCCCTTGAAAACCATGGCTCTCTCAAACTTTTAACCTTTCCTTTCAACCTAACAGGAACATAAAGATTCTGTACCCTCAAAATTTCACCTTTAAATGACCTCCATTTCTCTATTACATTCTTCCCATAAAACAAATTGTGCCAATCCACTCCTTCTAAATCCTTTCACATCTCCTTAAAGTTAGTCTTTCTCCAATTAAAAATCTCAACCCTGGGTTCAGTCCTATCCTTCTCCATAATTATATTGAAACTAATGGCTTTGTGATCATTGGACCAGAAGTGCTCCCCAACACATACCTCCGTCACCTGCCCTATCTCATTCCCTAACAGGAGATCCAACACTGCCCCTTCTCTAGTTGGTACCTCTATGTATTGCTGCAAAAAACTATCTTGCACACATTTTACAAACTCCAAACCATCCAGCCTTTTTACAGAATGGACTTCCCTGTCTATGTGTGGAAAATTAAAATCTCCCACAATCACAACCTTGTGCTTACTGCAAATATCTGCTATCTCCTTACAAATTTGCTCCTCCAATTCTTGCTCCCCATTAGGTGGTCTATAATACACCCCTATAAGCGATACTACACCTTTCTCATTCCTCAATTCCACGCAAATAGCCTCCCTGGACGAGCTCTCTAATCTATCCTGCCAAAGCACCGCTGTAATCTTTTCTCTGACAAGCAATGCAACATCTCCCCCTCTTGCCCCTCCGAATCTATCACACCTGAAGCTACGAAATCCAGGAATATTTAGTTGCCAATTACACCCCTCCCACAACCATGTTTCATTAATAGCTACAACATCATATTTTCAGATGTCAATCCATGCTCTAAGCTCATCCACCTTTCGTATAATGCTCCTCGTATTAAAACAGATCCATTTAAGAAACTCTCCACCTCTTACTCTCTGTTTATCCCTAATGGTGCAAACAACTTTATTATCTTTTTCTTCCTTCTCCCCTACATCTTCGGTCTGAGCGCTCCCCTTCTCTGTCATTTGCCTATCCTCCCTCACACACTGTCTACTAGCTTTCTCTATTTGTGAACTAACCTCCTCTATCCTAGTCTCCAATTTGATTCCCACCTCCCAACCATTCTAGTTTAAAGTCTCCCCAGTAGCCTTCGCAAAACTCCCCGCCAGGATATTGGTCCCCCTAGGATTCAAGTGCAACCTGTCCTTTTTGTACAGGTCACACCTGCTCCAAAAGAGGTCCCCATGATCCAGAAACTTGAATCCCTGCCTCCTGCTGCAATCCCTCAGCTACGCATTTATCCTCCGCCTCATTCCATTCCTACTCTCACTGTCACGTGGCACAGGCACTAATCCTAAAATTACTACCTTTGCAGTTCTTTTTCTCAACTCCCTTCCTAATTCCCTATATTCTCCTTTCAGGACCTCTCCCCTTTTCCTACCTATGTCATTGGTACCTTTATGTACCATGACCTCCGGCTCCGCACCCTCCCACTTCAGGATATCTTAGACGCGATCAGAAACATCCCGGACCCTGGCACCAGGGAGGCAAACTACCATCCTGACTGTGTCCACCAAATCACCTATCTGACCCCCGAACTATTGAGTGTCCTATTACTACTGCCCTTCTCTTCTTTTCCCTACCCTTCGGAGCCACAGGGCCAGACTCTGTGCCAGAGGCACGGCCACTGTTGCTTCCCCAAGGTAGGCTGTCCCCCACAACAGTAATCGAACAGGAGTACTTACTGTCAAGGGGTAAAGCCACTGGGGTACTCTGTAGTACCTGACTCTTCCCCTTCCCCCTCCTAACCGTGACCCACTTGCCTGCCTCCCGTGGCCCCGGTGTGACCACCTGCCTGTAACTCCTCTCTATCATCTCATCACTCTCCATGACCAGACGAAGGTCATCGAGCTGCAGCTCCATTTCCCTAACACTGTCCCTTAGGAGCTGCAGCTCGGCGCACCTGGCACAGATGGGACGTCCGAGAGGCTAGGATACTCCAAGACCTCCCACATCCGACACCGAGAACAACAAGTTGCCCTCACACTCATACTTCCCTCTTTCCTCAATATAACAGGAAAAATTGAAAACCAAACCTACTTTGCCTCGCCCATTTACGCCTAAGCCCATTGAGCCAAAGCCCTTAAGCCTTCACTCTGCTCCTGGCTCACTCCACTGCCCACAAACTACGCTGCCCACTGTATAAGGCTGTGTTCCGCTTAAATCTTCCGTGCTTCACTGCCCGACGTCACATGCCTGCGCAGTCCCACCTCTCTGAACTCCGATGGACCATAGCCCTCCATATCCTTCTCATCCATGGACCTAAGTAAACTTCTCTTAAAGGTTGAAATCATCCCTGCCACTGGCTCTGGCAGCTCGTTGCACACTCTCCCCGCCTCTGAATGAAGAGGTTCCCCTTAGTTTTCCCTTAAAGTAATGAGTAATGATCTATCACAAATCACTAAAATATGGAACGGTTCTGGCGGACTAGAAAGTTGCAAGTGTCACTCCATTCTTTCAGAAGAGAGGGAGGCAGAAGAAAGGAAATTATTGGACAGTTAGTCTGACCTCAGTGGCCTGGGAGAGGTTAGAGTGTATTAAGGGTGAGTTTTTTGGGTACTGTAATTGATGAAGTAGGCCAAAGTTAGCAGGATTCCTTTGGAGGAAATTGTATCTGACAAATCACTTGGAATACTTTGTGGAAATAACAGAGAAAATAGATAAGGCAGAGGCAGTGGATGTTGTTTCGGAGAAGGAAGTCTGAGAGTCGGAGCGGGAGTGCGGAGGAAGCCATTTTTGAATTTTTTGGTTTTTTTTCCATTCGCGTTCAGAGAGGCAGGACTGCGCAGGCGTGTGACATCGGGCAGTGAAGCGCGGAATATTTAAAAGGAACACAGCCTCATACAGCGGGCAGCGTAGTTTGCGGGCAGTGGAGTGAGCTGGCAGCAGAGTGAAGGCTTAAGAACTTCGGCTCAACTGGCTTAGGCGGCAACGGGTGAGGCAAAGTAGGTTTGGTTTTCAATTTTTGTTGTTATTTGAGGAGAGGGGCAGTATGAGTGTGAGGGCAGCTTGTTGTTCTCAGTGCCGGATGTGGGAGACCCCGGAGTCTCCAAGCCTCCCGGACATCTGCGCCAAGTGCATCGAGATGCAGCTCCTAAGGGACCGCGTTATGGAACTGGAGCTGCAGCTCGATGACCTTCGTCTGGTCAGGGAGAGTGAGGAGGTGATAGAGAGGAGTTACAGGCAGGTGGTCACACCGGGGCCACGGGAGGCAGACAAGTGGGTCACGGTTAGGAGGGGGAAGGGGAAGAGTCAGGTAATAGAGATTACCCCCGTGGCTGTGCCTCTTGACAATAGGTACTCCTGTTTGAGTACTGTTGGGGGGGACAGCTTACCCGGGGGAAGCGACAGTGGCCGTGCCTCCGGCACAGAGTCTGGCCCTGTAGCTCAGAAGGGTAGGGAAAGGAAGAGAAGGGCAGTTGTAATAGGGGACTCGATAGTAAGGGGGTCAGATAGGTGATTCTGTGGACACAGTTCAGAGACCCGGATGGTAGTTTGCCTCCCTGGTGCCAGAGTCTGGGATATTTCTGATCGAGTCCAAGATATCCTGAAGTGGGAGAGTGAGGAGCCAGAGGTCGTGGTACATATAGGTACCAATGACATAGGTAGGAAAAGGGATGAGGTCCTGAAAGGAGAATATAGGGAGTTAGGAAGGGAGTTGAGAAAAAGGACTGCAAAAGGTAGTAATCTCGGGATTACTGCCTGTGCCACGTGACAGTGAGAGTAGGAATGCAATGAGGTGGAGGATAAATGCGTGGCTGAGGGATTGGAGCAGGGGGCAGGGATTCAAGTTTTTGGATCATTGGGACCTCTTTTGGCGCAGGTGTGACCTGTACAAAAGGACGGGATACACTTGAATCCTAGGGGGACCAATATCCTGGGGAGATTTGCGAGGGCAACTGAGGTGACTTTAAACTAGAATGGTTAGGGGGTGGGAATCAAATTAAAGAGACTAGGAGAGAGGAGGTTAGTTCTCAGCAGGTGGATGGGAACAAGTGCAGAGAGACAGAGGGGTGTAAAATGAGGGTAGAAGCAAAAAGTAGTAAGGTGAAAAGTAAAAGTGGCAGGCCGGCAAATCCAGGGCAAAAATCAAAAAGGGCCACTTTTCAACATAATTGTATAAGGGCTAAGAGTGTTGTAAAAGCGAGCCTGAAGGCTTTGTGTGTCAATGTAAGGGGCATTCGTAACAAGGTGGATGAATTAAAAGTGCAGATTGTTATTAATGAATATGATATAGTTGGGATCACAGAGACATGGCTCCAGGGTGACCAAGGATGGGAGCTCAAATTTCAGGGATATTCAATATTCAGGAGGGTTAGACATGAAAGAAAAGGAGGTGGGGTGGCGTTGCTGGTTAGAGAGGAGAGAAAGAAAGGACATTAGCCGGAAGGATGTGGAATCGAAATGGGTAGAGCTGCATAACACTAAGGGGCAGAAAACGCTGGTGGGAGTTATGCACAGGCGACCTAACAGTAGTAGTGAGGTTGGGGATGGTATTAAACAGGAAATTAGAAATGCGTGCAATAAAGGAACAGCAGTTATAATGGGTGACTTCAATCTACATATAGATTGGGTGAACCAAATTGGTAAAGGTGCTGAGGAAGAGGATTTCTTGGAAATGTATGCGGGATGGTTTTTGGAACCAACGTGTCGAGGAACCAACTAGAGAGCAGGCTATTCTAGACTGGGTATTGAGCAATGAGGAAGGGTTAATTAGCAATCTTGTCGTGAGAGGCCCCTTGGGTAAAAGTGACCATAATATGGTGGAATTCTTCATTAAGATGGAGAGTGACATAGTTAATTCAGAAACAAAGGTTCCGAACTTAAAGAAGGCTAACTTTGAAGGTATGAGATGTGAATTAGCTAAGATAGACTGGCAAATGACACTTAAAGGGTTGATGGTGGATATGCAATGGCAAGCATTTAAGGATTGCATGGATGAACTACAACAATTGTTCATCCCAGTTTGGAAAAAGAATAAATCAGGGAAGGTAGTGCACCCGTGGCTGACAAGGGAAATTAGGGATAGTATCAATTCCAAAGAAGAAGCATACAAATTAGCTAGAAAAAGTGGCTCACCTGAGGACTGGGAGAAATTCAGAGTCCAGCAGAGGAGGACAAAGGGCTTAGTTAGGAAAGGGAAAAAAGATTATGAGAGAAAACTGGCAGGGAACATAAAAACTGACAGTTAAAGCTTTTATAGATATGTGAAAAGAAAAAGATTGGTTAAGACAAATGTAGATTCCCTACAGACAGAAACAGGTGAATTGATTATGGGGAGCAAGGACATGGCAGACCAATTGAATAACTACTTTGGTTCTGTCTTCACTAAGGAGGACATAAATAATCCTCCAGAAATAGTAGGGGACAGAGGGTCCAGTGAGATGGAGGAACTGAGGGAAATACATGTTAGTTGGGAAGTAGTGTTAGGTAAATTGAAGGGATTAAAGGCAGATAAATCCCCAGGGCCAGATGGTCTGCATCCCAGAGTGCTTAAGGAAGTAGCCCAAGAAATAGCGGATGCATTAGTGATAATTTTTCAAAGCTCTTTAGATTCTGGACTAGTTCCTGAGGATTGGAGGGTGGCGAGTGTAACCCCACTTTTTAAAACAGGAGGGAGAGAGAAACCGGGGAATCATAGACCGGTTAGCCTAACATCGGTGGTGGGGAAAATGCTAGAGTCAGTTATCAAAGATGTGATAACAGCACATTTGGAAAGCGGTGAAATCATCGGAGAAAGTCCGCATGGATTTGTGAACGGAAAATCATGTCTGACGAATCTCATAGAATTTTTTGAGGATGTAACTAGTAGAGTGGATAGGGGAGAACCAGTGGATGCAGTATATTTGGATTTTCAAAAGGCTTTTGACAAGGTCCCACACAGGAGACTAGTGTGCAAACTTAAAGCACACGGTATTGGGGGTATGGTATTGATGTGGATAGAGAATTGGTTGGCAGACAGGAAGCAAAGAGTGGAAATAAACAGGACCTTCTCAGAATGGCAGGCAGTGACTAGTGGGGTACCACAAGACTCAGTGCTGGGACCCCAGTTGTTTACAATATATATTAATGACTTAGATGAGGGAATTAAATGCAGCATCTCCAAGTTTCGGATGACACGAAGCTGGGCGGCAGTGTTAGCTGTGAGGAGGATACTAAGAGGATGCAGGGTGACTTGGATAGGTTAGGTGAGTGGGCAAATTCATGGCAGATGCAATTTAATGTGGATAAATGTGAGGTCATACACTTTGGTGGCAAAAACAAGAAAACAGATTATTATTTGAACGGTGGCCGATTAGGAAATGGGGAGGTGCAATGAGACCTGGGTGTCATTATACACCAGTCATTGAAAGTGGGCATGCAGGTACAGCAGGTGGTGAAAAAGGCGAATGGTATGCTGGCATTCATAGCAAGAGGATTTGAGTACAGGAGCAGGGAGGTACTACTGCAGTTGTACAAGGCCTTGGTGAGACCACACCTGGAGTATTGTGTGCAATTTTGGTCCCCTAATCTGAGGAAAGATATCCTTGCCATAGAGGGAGTACAAAGAAGGTTAGAAGGTTCACCAGATTGATTCCTGGGATGGCAGGACTTTCATATGATGAAAGACTGGATGAACTAGGCTTATACTCATTGGAATTTAGAAGATTGAGGGGGGATCTGATTGAAATGTATAAAATCCTAAAGGGATAATTGGGACCTCTTCTGGGGCAGGTGGGACCGGTACAAGAGAGACGGGTTACACTTGAACTACAGGGGGACCAATATCCTTTCAGGGAGGTTTGTTAATGCTATTGGGGGGGCTTTAAACTAGATTTGAAGGGGGATGGGAACCACAGTACCAGAGCTGACAGTGTGGCTGGGGTGAAAATAAATGATGTTAAAAGTTCAAGCAAATCCACTAATAGAAAGGTTGTGAGTGGTGGTAAAAATCTTCTGAGGTGTATATATTTCAATGCTAGGAGTATTGTGGGGAAGGCGGATGAGTTGAGGGCGTGGATTGACACGTGGAATTATGACGTTGTAGCAATTAGTGAAACTTGGCTACAGGAGGGGCAGGACTGGTAGCTTAATATTCCAGGGTTCCAATGTTTCAGATGTGATTGAGGCAGAGGAATAAAAGGTGGGGGAGTAGCATTGCTTGTTAGGGAAAATATTACAGCAGTGCTCAGGCAGGACAGATTAGAGGGCTTGTCTACTGAGTCCTTGTGGGTGGAGCTGAGAAACAGGAAAAGTATGGTCACATTAGTGGGATTGTATTACAGACCACCCAATAGTCAACGAGAATTGGAAGAGAAAATCTGCAGAGAGATAGCAGGCAACTGCAGGAAACATAAAGTTGTGGTGGTAGGGGATTTTAATTTTCCATATATTGATTGGGTCTCCCATACTGTTAGGGGTCTAGATGGTTTAGAGTTTGTAAAATGTGTTCAGGAAAGTTTTCTAACTCAACATATAGAGGGACCAACTAGAGGGGATGCAATATTGGATCTCCTGTTAGGAAACGAGTTAGGACAAGTGACAGAAGTCTGTGTAGGGCAGCACTTTGGTTCCAGTGATCATAACACCATTAGTTTCAACTTGATCATGGACAAGGATAGATCTGGTCCTAGGGTTGAGGTTCTTAACTGGAAGAAGGCCCAATTTGAAGAAATGAGAAAGGATCTAAAAAGCGTGGATTGGGACAGGTTGTTCTCTGGCATGGATGTGATCGGTAGGTGGGAAGCCTTCAATGGAGAAATTTTGAGAGTGCAGAATTTGTATGTTCCTGTCAGGATTAAAGGCAAGGTGAATAGGAATAAGGAACCTTGGTTCTCAAGGGATATTGCAACTCTGATAAAGAAGAAGAGGGAGTTGTATGACGTATATAGGAAGCAGGAAGTAAATAAGGTGCTTGAGGAGTATAAGAAGTGCAAGAAAATACTTAAGAAAGAAATCAGGAGGGCTAAAAGAAGACATGAGGTTGCCTTGGCAGTCAAAGTGAAGGATAATCCAAAGGCTTTTACAGGTATATTAAGAGCAAAAGGATTGTAAGGGATAAAATTGGTCCTCTTGAAGATCAGAGTGGTCGGCTATGTGCGGAACCAAAGGAAATGGGGGAGATCTTAAATAGGTTTTTTGCGTCTGTGTTTACTAAGGAAACTGGCATGAAGTCTATGGAATTAAGGGAAACAAGTAGTGAGATCATGGAAACTGTACAGATTGAAAAGGAGGAGGTCCTTGCTGCCTTGAGGAAAATTAAAGTGGATAAATCCCTGGGACCTGACAGGGTGTTCCCTCGGATCTTGAAGGAGACTAGTGTTGAAATTGCAGGGGCCCTGGCAGAAATATTTAAAATGTCGCTGTCTACAGGTGAGGTGCCGGAGGATTGGAGAGTGGTTCATGTTGTTCCGTTGTTTAAAAAAGGTTCGAAAAGTAATCCGGGAATTTATAGGCCAGTAAGGTTAACGTCGGTAGTAGGTAAGTTATTGGAGGGAGTACTAAGTGACAGAATCTACAAGCATTTGGATAGACAGGGACTTATTAGGGAGAGTCAACATGGCTTTGTGCATGGTAGGTCGTGTTTGACCAATCTATTGGAGTTTTTTGAGGAGGTTACCAGGAAAGTGGATGAAGGGAAGGCAGTGGATATTGTCTACATGGACTTCAGTAAGGCCTTTGACAAGGTCCCGCATGGGAGGTTAGTTAGGAAAATTCAGTCGCTAGGTATACATGGAGAGGTGGTAAATTGGATTAGACATTGGCTCGATGGAAGAAGCCAGAGAGTGGTGGTAGAGAATTGCTTCTCTGAGTGGAGGCCTGTGACTAGTGGTGTGCCACAGGGATCAGTGCTGGGTCCATTGTTATTTGTCATCTATATCAATGATCTGGATGATAATGCGGTAAATTGGATCAGCAAGTTTGCTGATGATACAAAGATTGGAGGTGTAGTAGACAGTGAGGAAGGTTTTCAGAGCCTGCAGTGGGACTTGGACCAGCTGGAAAAATGGGCTAAAAAATGGCAGATGGAGTTTAATACTGACAAGTGTGAGGTATTGCACGTTGGAAGGACAAACCAACGTAGAACATACAGGGTTAATGGTAAGGCACTGAGGAGTGCAATGGAACAGAGGGATCTGGGAATAAAGATACAAAATTCCCTAAAAGTGGCGTCACAGGTAGATAGAGTGGTAAAGAGAGCTTTTGGTACATTGGCCTTTATTAATCAAAGTATTGAGTATAAGAGCTGGAATGTTATGATGAGGTTGTATAAGGCATTGGTGAGGCCGAATCTGGAGTATTGTGTTCAGTTTTGGTCACCAAATTACAGGAAGGATATAAATAAGGTTGAAAGAGTGCAGAGAAGGTTTACAAGGATGTTGCCGGGACTTGAGAAACTCAGTTACAGAGAAAGGTTGAATAGGTTGGGACTTTATTCCCTGAGCGTAGAAGAATGAGGGGAGATTTGATAGAGGTATATAAAATTATGATGGGTATAGATAGAGTGAATGCAATCAGGCTTTTTCCACTGAGGCAAGGGGAGAAAAAAAACAGAGGACATGGGTTTAGGGTGAGGGGGGAAAAGTTTAAAGGGTACATTAGGGGGGGCTTCTTCACACAGAGAGTGGTGGGAGTATGGAATGAGCTGCCAGACGAGGTGGTAAATGTGGGTTCTTTTTTAACATTTAAGAATAAATTGGACAGATACATGGATGGGAGGTGTATGGAGGGATATGGTCCGTGTGCAGGTCAGGGGACTAGGCAGAAAATGGTTCAGCACAGCCAAGAAGGGCCAAAAGGCCTGTTTCTGTGCTGTAGTTTCTACGGTTTCTATGGATTGGACAGGCTAGATGCAGGAAGATTGTTCCCGATGTTGGGGAAGTCCAGAACGAGGGGTCACAGTTTGAGGATAAAGGGGAAGCCTTTTAGGACCGAGGTCAGGAAAAACTTCTTCACACAGAGAGTGGTGAATCTGTGGAATTCTCTGCCACAGGAAACAGTTGAGGCCAGTTCATTAGCTATATTTAAGAGGGAGTTATATATGGCCCTTGTGGCTAAAGGGATCAGGGGGTATGGAGGGTAGGCTGATACAGGGTTCTGAGTTGGATGATCAGCCATGATCACACTGAATGGCGGTGCAGGCTCAAAGGGCTGAATGGCCTACTCCTGCACCTATTTTCTATGTTTCTATGTCTGCTTGGATGTTCAGATGATCTTTAACAAGGTATCCCACGCAAGGCTTATTAAGAATGTAAGGAGGCATGGGATCCAAGGGGACCTTGCTTTGTGGATCCAGAACTGGCTTGCCCACAGAAGGCAAAGAGTGGTTGTAGATGGGTCATATTCTGCATGGAGGTCGGTGACCAGTGGTTCACCCTAGGGATCTGTTCTGGGACCCCTGCTCTTCGTGATTTTTATAAAGGACCTGGATGAGGAAGTGGAGGGATAGATTAGTAAAGTTGCTGAGGATGTAAATGTTGGGGGCATTGTGGACAGTCCGGAGGGCTGTCAGAGGCTACAACGGGATATTGATAGGATGCGAAACTGGGCTGAGAAGTGGCAAATGGAGTTCAAGCCTGATAAGTGTGAGGTGGCTCATTTTGTTAGGTCAAATATGATGGCAGAAGTAAGACTTGGCAGTGTGGAGGATCAGAAGGATCTTGGGGTCCGAGTCTATAGGACACTCAAAGCTGCTAAGCAGATTGACTCTGTGGTTAAGAAGGCATACGGTGCATTGGCCTTCATCAACCATGGGATTGAGTTGAAGAGCCCAGAGGTAATGTTGCAACTATATAGGATCTTGGTCAGACCCCACTTGGAGTAATTTGCTAAATTCTAGTCGCCTCACTACAGATAGGATGTTGAAACCTTAGAAAGGGTGCAGAGTAGATATACAAGGATGTTGCCTGGATTGGGGAGCATGCCGTATGAGAATAGGTTGAGTGAACTTGGTCTTTTCTCCTTGGAGTGATGGAGGATGAGAGGTGACCTGATACAGGTGCATAAGGTGATGAGAGGCATTGATCATGTGGATAGTCAGAGGCTTTTTCCCTGGACTGAAATGGCTAACACAAGAGAGCACAGTTTTAAGGTGCTCAGAAGTAGGTACAGGGGATATATCGGGGTAAGTTTTTTTACACAGAGAGTAATGAGTGCATGGAATGGGCTGCCAGCGGTGGTGGAGGCGGAAACGACAGAGGCTTTTCAGAGTCTCCTGGATGGGTAGATGGAGCTTAGAAAAATAGGGGACTATGGGTAAGCCTTGGTAGTTCTAGGGTAAGGACATGTTCGGCTTTGTGGGCCAAAGGGCCTGTATTGTGTTGCAGGTTTTCCATGTTTTTAAGGTGCTGCACGTGAGGCTGCTTAACAAGGTCACAGCTCATGGAATTACAGGAAAGATACTAGTATGGATAGAAGATTGGCTGACTGACAAGGGAGAAAGAGTCAGAACAATATAGGCAAATCTGTTTTGCTGTTGGTAACTAATGGTGTTCCATAGGGGTCGGTATTGAGACCGCATCTTTTCATGTTAAATCTGAATGATATGGATGACAGAAATGATACCTTGGTGATGAAATTTGCAGTTCATACAATGATAGGTACGAGATAGGTAGTTTAGAGCAAATCGGGAGTCTGCGGAAGGACTTAAGACAGGTTTGGAGAACAGGCAATGAAGTAGCAGATGAAATACAGTGTATGCAAGCGTACGGTCATGTACATTTGGCAGAAGGAATAAGGACATAGAAAAAGAGGTACATAGGTACCTGGGAGTCCTTGGGCAGAAGTCTCTAAAGGTTTGCTTGCAGATTGAGTTGATTAAGGATGACAACTATAATATTCGCATATAAGAGCAAGGATGTGAAACTGTAGCTTTAGAAGGCATTGGTCAGATCGCTCTTGGTGTATTGTGAGCAGTTTCTGACCTCCTATCTGAGAAAAAGACGTGTTCGTATTGGAGCGGGTCCGGAGAAGGTTCACGGGAATGATTCCAGGAATGAAAGGGTTAATGTATGAGGAGCGCTAGATGGCTTTGACCCTGTACTTGCTGGTCTAGAAGAAAGAGAGGGAATCTTATTGAAACCTAATAAATATTGAAAGGCCCCGACAGAGTGGCTATGAAGAAGATGAACCCTATACTGTGAGAGTCTGGGACCAGATGCCACAGCGAGAGAAGATTGATTTTATAGGGATCCCGGGAGAAAATTAGTAATCCACTCTCCCTTCCGGTTCATTGCTTAACTAACTCGATAAGTGCACTCTCAGGTTGGAGGAGCAACACCTCATATTACATCTGGGTAGTTTACAACCCGATGGCATGAACATCGAGATCTTTAACTTCTACCTCCACCTCTTCTTTTCATCAACCCACACACCCGTCTCCTCCATTCTGTCTCCCCACTTCTCTCTTCTCCACTGCGGATCGTCTCCCTCTGGTTCCTCTTTTACCTCCTTTTTTCCTGTTGTCCACTCTCCTATCCTATCAGATTCCTTCTTTTCAGCCCTTTGCATTTTCCACCTACCACCTCGCAGTGTCTCACTTCATCTCCCACCTCCCCCATCCACTCACCTTCACTCTTATCTGGCTTCACCGATCATCTACCAGCTTGGACTCTTTCCACTCCCCGCACCATCTTCTTCCTGCTTCTCCCCACTTCCAGTCCTGATGAAGAGTCTCGGCAGGAAATCTGTTTTCCTTTATACACCTCTATCGAAGCTACCTGACCTTCCGACTTCCTCCAACATTTTGTATATGTTTCTCTGCATCTCCAACATCTGCAGAATCTCATCGGGACAGAGTGCAGAATGCAGAGACGACATCGGGTTTCACTAATGTCGAGGAGGCCACACCTGGAAAACTGGAAACAGTAGATGAGCCCAACAGTCACGATGTTGAAAAGTTGCCTCATATGGAAGGACAATTTGGGACCCTGACTAGTGGTGAGGAGAGTGGTTTGGGGCAGAGTTGGCTTCCAACTCCCTACACCCCTCCTTATCGCTGTAAACCTCTTCCTTTTGTGGACAACACTTCCACTTGGTGGTGATTTGCCGCAATAACAGGACCCCCTGATTGATCCAAAATGGACATTAGCAGCATATATAAGATGGGGTTTGGCCAACACAAAACTTTCAAGACTAGACTTATATAAAGCATATCATAAACTACATGACAGTATTAAACAACCAACTGATGCTGACGCTGAGCAGACTATTTCTGTTTTAAAACATGACAGCGGCTATGAAGCATAGAAACATAGAAAATAGGTGCAGGAGTAGGCCATTCAGCCCTTCGAGCCTGCACCACCATTCAGTATGATCATGGCTGATCATCCAACTCAGAACCCTGTACCAGCCTTCCCTCCATACCCCCGATCCCTTTAGCCACAAGGGCCATATGTAACTCCCTCTTAAATATAGCCAACGAACTGGGCTTAACTGTTTCCTGTGGCAGAGAATTCCACAGATTCACCACTCTCTGTGTGAAGAAGTTTTTCCTCATCTCGGTCCTAAAAAGCTTCCCCTTTATCCTCAAACTGTGACCCCTCGTTCTGAACTTCCCCAACATCGGGAACAATCTTCCTGCATCTAGCCTGATCAATCCCTTTAGGATTTTATACGTTTCAATAAGATCCCCGCTCAATCTTCTAAATCCAGCCAATATAAGCCCAGTTGATCCAGTCTTTCTTCATATGAAAGTCCTGCCATCCCAGGAATCAATCTGGTGATCCTTCTTTGTACTCCCTCTATGGCAAGGATGTCTTTCCTCAGATTAGGGGACCAAAACTGCACACAATACTCCAGGTGTGGTCTCACCAAGGCCTTGTACAACTGCAGTAGTACCTCCCTGCTCCTGTACTTGAATCCTCTTGCTATGAGTGCCAGCATACCATTCACCTTTTTCACCACCTGCTGTACCTGCATGCCCACTTTCAATGACTGGTGTATAATGACACCCAGGTCTCATTGCACCTCCCCTTTTCCTAATTGGCCACCATTCAGATAATAATCTGTTTTCCTGTTTTTGCCACCAAAGTGGATAACCTCACATTTATCCACATTAAATTGCATCTGCCATGAATTTGCCCACTCACCTAACCTATCCAAGTCACCTTGCATCCTTTTCACAGCTAACACTGCTGCCCAGCTTCGTGTCATCCGCAAACTTGGAGATGTTGCATTTAATTCCCTCATCTAAGTCATTAATATATACAATGATTTCATTTAATCCTTCCTCACCAAAGCATGTAGACAACCTTCTATGCAGGCATAATCATAGACTGCATCACTTTTACAGGTACAACATGTCCTCCAAAAATGGATCAGAGGAAAGAAAACAAGCAGGAGATGCAGAGATGTCCAACTATCCTCTCGGAGAACCCCCAGTCATGAGGAGCAAGGTTCCATGTAACTCCAGATGGCACGTAGCTGCAAATTTTTTTGAAATGTTATCAGACTAGAAAGATTGTTTTTAAAAGTCATGAGATTCACAGAGCACAATATAAACATAGTGCAGGCTTTGCATACACCATCACTGACTGGCAACACATTGACATCAATCAATGGAACAACTTCATGACACCTGGCGCAGAACAGTACCTTTTAGCTAACTCTTCAGAATTCAGATGCAAGACTATCTACTACACCATTCGTGAATTTCAAATGAGAGAACCTGACTCTGACAGAGATTGCTGGTATCCAGCACCAAACAGAGTCAGCCTCATGTTTGACACTGGCAAACTTCCTTATTGCTCTGGCCTCAATCCTAACAGCTTTCCTACTGACCCTTTAACTCTCTATAAACCTCCTAACTTTGCATACTGGAATGAGGAACTAACACAAGACCCAGTGCAAGAAAACTGCATTGTACTAGATGAAGGGGAATCAACTACTTACACTGTCAATGTCAATGGCCCTTGGCAAAGCAATGAGCAAAGCCGCTTCAATAATCTGAAATTTGGTTGTAATCCCCTCAACAACACTGACCTCAGAGTTGAAAGACCATGGATAGTTGACAAGGTCACACAGCCTGTTGATGGTGTCACAGCACTGTATGATTCCAGTGTCACAGATTCCACACAAACAGAGGTTGTAGGTAGAGACACTGTCCATGTTGAGAAGAAGAAGAAGCTAGACCCTAATGCAGGAAGATTTAAACTGACACCTGCATGGAAATCAACAGACAGAATTATTTTAAGGTCACCAGACCATGTCAGATTTCCTTATGGCCTACTAATGAATGTGGCTTTCTCATCTTCAGCTCCTCAGATTTTAATTAAATCTGACCCTGGCTACTCAACAGATGTTAGCATTGTCAAATCATTTGAGGGATATATCAGGATTGCTATAGACATAGAATTTAAACCTAAATATCCTATGTCACAATGGAACTTAGAACAACTTCCAGGTGTTAGCCCTGAGACTTTCCAGACAGACAAAGTTAAGACCATTTTCCCCTATGCAGAATGTACAGTTATACTCATAGCCATACTTTATTGATCCCAGGGGGAAATTGGTTTTTGTTACAGTTGCACCATAAATAAAAAATAGTAATAGAACCACAAATAGTTAAAAAGTAATATGTAAAATTATGCCAGTAAATTATGAAATAAGTCCAGGACCAGCCTATTGGCACAGGGTGTCAGACCTTCCAAGGGAGGAGTTGTAAAGTTTGATGGCCACAGGCAGGAATGACTTCCTATGATGCTCTGCGCTGCATCTGGGTGGAATGAGTCTCTGGCTAAATGTACTCCTATGTCCACCCAGTACATTATGTAGTGGATGGGAGACATTGACCAAGATGGCATGCAATTTAGACAGCATCCTCTTTTCAGACACCACCGTCAGAGAGTCCAATTCCATCCCCACAACATCACTGGCCTTACGAATGAGTTTGTTGATTCTGCTGGTGTCTGCTACCCTCAGCCTGCCACCCCAGCACACAACAGCAAACATGATCGCACTGGGCACCACAGACTCGTAGAACATCCTCAGCATCGTCCGGCAGATGTTAAAGGACCCCAGTCTCCTCAGGAAATAGAGACGGCTCTGACCCTCCTTGTAGACAGCCTAAGTGTTCTTTGACCAGTCCAGTTTATTGTCAATTCGTATCCTCAGGTATATGTAATCCTCCACCATGTCCACACTGACCCCCTGGATGGAAACAGGGGTCACCGGTACCTTAGCTCTCCTCAGGTCTACAGCACGCATCAAGCAAACTGAAATTAAACAACCTGAAGATCTAATTTGTACTCTGGAATTGTTTGACACTGAAATTGAACCTCAAAATGCTGGCACTGATCCACCAGCAACACCTCTCTGTAAAAGAAAATCAAGAGACTGATTACTTAATTAAATTTGATTGACTGCGCAGACTGACTGTCATTATTTATCTCACCACACGATGGCACACTCGACACTCGATGTCTCACTCGAAGCATGAAGTGTTATCTCCTTTTCCCACCACCACGGGCGTGGAGTTTGCGCAGTGACATCATCAAAAAATTAGGGTTTGGCGGTTTTCCAAATTTGGAATTTGAAAGATCCTCGTGTGACCTTGACCTTTAAACTCGCAGACCTTGGACTGACCTGCTCCTCGACCGTGGACCTTGATCTTTGACCCCCCCAAGGAAGGTCAAGTAGGGTTTGGGTTAGCGGCATTCATAAGTCGGCCGCGCGCACGGCCAAACCCTACAAGTAAATTGTGAATTGCTGCCTCAGCTGGAAAGACTGTTTGGACAACAGAGAGAGTTCAGTCTTGCCGCCCTTTCACTGTGACACCCCCGAACTGCACATCAAATCCATCCAAACGAATCTGGGCGAACGTTAATGATCAACAAATATAATAGCGCTCAGCTATCAGCGGTCTGAATTATAACTGACTTTAAAAAGGAAGAGTATTCATGGTCCACATTTGTCAGGGTGTTGAGTTTACCAGGAGACAGTCTGCAGGGACGAGAGGGTTTCTGTTGACTAATACACTGTGTGTGGACCCCGCTGGCAATTCTCCTGTTGTGACCAGAATCGAGACAAACACCACGCTGCCCACTCCACCAACAACACGGCACAGCCGGACACATGACAGGGCACTTTACATCTCACAACACTGGATTCAGTGATGAAACCCGTGATTAATGTTGTTGTCCCACTGAAATCATAAGAAACGGCCATGAAGGTGTTTTTAAATACAAGCGCTCCCCCACGCGCCTGACGTACACATGGTTCCCCCCCGCGCGTATCTGACGTCACACAGGCGCTGCTGTGCTCGCGCAGAAACAGTTTAACGGCTGTAAACACAAACCCTTTCTTCAACCCCTCCCCAAAGTTCTTCCTTCAGTCCTGCCGAAGGGTTTCGGCCCGAAACGTCGACTAATCTTTTCAACTGATGCTGACTGACCTGCTGAGTTCCTCCAGCGCGTTGTTAGTGTTAGTTTAACGCTGTGCTACCGACCACAAGACCCCTCCACCACGCCCCCACCTCCGCTGCCCTATAGTCATTGGCCCGAGGCGAAGTCAATCACTGTTTACGCCCAATAGCGGAAGCGGAACAGCCGAGTGGGCGTTACCCGCTGACAGCCCGCTAAAGTCCCTGTCAAAGCGGAACAAATCCCAAAGTAAATGTCCCGCATTTTGATTTATTTCCATTTCCCTCCGAGGGAAGTTGGGAGCGTTTGTGAAGCGTCTCCTGCGACCGGAGTCTGATGTATCGCTGAGAGGTAGGAGGAGACCACTTGGCCAGTCGGTTTGATGCCGGTTCCCCGGGGTGGGAGGAGTGATATTTTATTGAAAGGATGAAGATGGTGAGAGAGGGGGCGGACAGGATGTTTGTCCCGGTGGGGACAGGAGGGGCTCATCTGTGGAAATGTCTGAGCCCACGGAGGTGGCGAGCAGAGGGATTCACCACATTGGGGGGCAAACACCGGCAGACTGTTGCCCTGCAAGCGGGGCCAATGGTCCGGGCAAAGTGACAATTATTTGGGATTTGTTGAGATTGCACCTGGAATATGGTGTAAAATCCCGCTCCCCGTACCAACACGGGTTATGTAGGCCAAAGAACAAACTGCCCGACACTTCGCCGCCGAATCCTCCAAGATCATCTTCCGATCAAGGGTCCAAACCGTGGAGCAGGACGAGACGTGCTCACGCTTCTTCTTCCAGAGCTCTGTGATCCACAACCTTAAGGAAGAGGGCGGCTTAGTCGCGTCCTCGTAGACAGACATACTGAGGATCTGCAAGTCCTTCTCTGCTGGTTTGTACGACGAAAAGGACACAGAATCCACAGCCTCCCGCAACTTCCTGTCGTCTATCACGCAGGTCTTAGACGACGGCAAGCGGGAGAGTCTGGAACAGCCACTGACCCTGGACGAGCTGACAGGCTCCGTCCGTTCCTTTGGGTCGAATGGGACTCCCGGAGGCGACGGCCTACCGGCTGAGTTGTATTCGGCTCTGTGGAACTGGATGGGCCCTGACCTGCTGGAAGTGTACAACGCTATGCTTCTGGCCGGCAGTATGTCAGAGTCCACGAGGAAGGGCATCATCACCCTCATCTACAAGCGGAAGGGGGAAATGGAGGACATCAGGAATTGGAGGCCCATCTCTCTCCTGAATGTGGACTACAGGATCCTGTCCAAGGCTATCGCCAACAGGGTCAGGTCGGCTCTGGGACAGGTGATCCACCCGGGCCAAACCTGTGCTGTACCGGGCAGGAAGATCTTAGATAGCCTCGCGCTGCTGAGGGACACCATCGCCTACGTGCAGGACAGGAGGATGAACGCCTGCCTGGTCAGCTTGGACCAGGAGAAAGCCTTCGACAGGATATCGCACGCGTACATGGCGGACGTGCTTTCCAAAATGGGATTTGGGGAAGGAATCCGGAATTGGATCAGACTGCTCTACACAGACATCTGTAATGCAGTCCAGGTCAACGGGTGGGAAACAGACAGCTTCCCCATCAGGTCTGGAGTCAGGCAGGGCTGTCCTCTCTCCCCTGTCTTGTTTGTGTGCTGCATTGAACCCCTTGCCCAAGCCATCAGGAGGGATGAGGGCATAAGAGGGGTGACGCTGCCAGGCAGTGGAGGGACCCAAGCGAAAACCTCCCTGTACATGGACGACGTCACCGTCTTCTGCTCTGATCCGAGGTCAGTTCGCAGGTTGATTTGCATCTGCGAACAGTTTGAGCTAGCGTCGGGGGCCAGGGTCAACCGCACGAAGAGCGAAGCCATGCTCTTCGGCAATTGGCATGACCGATTGGCGTCCCCTTCATCAACAAGTCTGACCACGTGAAGGTGTTGGGGATCTGGTTCGGAGGGGCCGAGGCGTGCAGGAAGAATTGGCAGGAGCGGACTGCCAAGGTGAAACAGAAACTGGGACTTTGGGGAGGGCGCTGCCTATCGATAACAGGCAAGAATCTGGTCATCAGGTGCGAGGTGCTCTCAGGGCTGCTGTACTTGGCGCAGGTGTGGCCCGTCCCCCGCTCCTGCAGCTCGGAAATCACCCGAGCTGTCTTCAGATTCGTCTGGGGATCCAAGATGGAGCGGGTCAGACGGACCATCATGCACAAGTCCCTGGACAGTGGGGGCAAGAACGTCCACAATGTCCCCCTCACTCTGATAGCCAGCTTCGTGTGTGGCTGCATCAGGTTGTGCGTGGATCCCAGATACGTGATCACAAAGTACCACTATGTGCCCGGGTTCTACCTGTCGCCCTGGCTACGAAGGATGGGTCTGGCCCCTTTCCCGCGCAACACCCCTGTCAGCTGGTCGTTGCCTCCATACCTGTCCTTCGCAGAAAAGTTCTTCAAGGCCAACGCCTTTGACCACAAGGCTGTCAGGCAGTGGTCGGCACGTAATGTCCTGCAGGAGAAGGACGAGATGGACTCAGAGGGGTGGTTCCCTGAGCAGACTGTCCAGTATATCTGGCAAATTGCCTCATCGCCAGACCTCACCAACAGGCACAAAGACCTCGTCTGGCTGGCGGTGAGAGGGGCCCTCCCAGTCAGATCCCTCCTGTACGCCCGGAACGTCGCTTCCACACCCCGTTGCCCGCGGGAGGACTGTAATGGGTTGGAGTCAGTGACTCACCTCTTTGCACACTGTGGGTTCGCGAAGATGTGGATGAGGATGGAAGGAACGGTGTGAAGATTCATACCCAGCAGCTGCGTTACCGAGGACTCCGCGATCTATGGGCTGTTCCCGGGGACACACACGGAGACAAACATCCGGTGCTGCTGGCAGATCATCAATTCGGTGGAAGACGCTCTTTGGTCAGCCCGAAACTTGGTGGTCTACCAGCACATGGAGATGTCGGTGACTGAATGCTGCCGACGGGCTCATTCTCGCCTGCAGGAGTACGTGCTGAGGGATGCACTCAAGCTTGGTGAGGCCACCGCGAAGGCCCGTTGGGGAAGGACCACAGTTTTTGGCTCGTCACCCGCGGGAGTGGGAGGGGTCGGGTAGGGAGGAGTATACCCCTCGCCAGCGGTGTGGATAGATGAATCTACATGGTGCCACAGGAGTGGCTGGAAATGTAGTAAGGTAAAGGAACTTCGGTTAAGAAAGGAGAGTGAACGCCTGGCCTTTTATTGAAGATTTTATTGTAAATAAGTTTTTATTCTTGACTAAGGCTTGAGAATCAACGAATGCTTTATTGTAAACATCTTTAATTTGAATGAGGACTAAGAGTCAACGCATGATTTATTGTTAATAACTTTATTTATTGAATAAGGACCCAGAGTCAACGAATGTTTTTTATGTAATTAACTATTTTGTAATATTTCTGAATAAAGTATATTTTTGGAAAAAAATGTATCGCTGAGAGGTAGGAGACCACTCGGCCCGTCGGGTTGATGCCGGTTCCCCGGGGTGGGAGGAGTGATATTTTATTGAAAGGATGAAGATGGTGAGAAAGGGGGCGGACAGGATGTTTGACCCGGTGGGGATAGGAGGGGCTCATCTGTGGAAATGTCTGAGCCCACAGTGGTGGCGAGCAGAGGGATTCACCACATTGGGGGGGGGGGGGGCAAACACCGGCAGACTGTTGCCCTGCAAGCGGGGCCTATAGTCCGGGAAAAGTGGGGATGGGAGTGGTGTTGGGGGCCCGGGCCTTATTGAATGACAGGACGTGCTAGAAGGGCCGGGTAGCCTGCTCCTGTTCCTGGTGTCTGTGCGTTTAAATACAAGGAATAACCAGACCCTTCCCGGGCCTGTAAGATGTTCCAGTTGGTGTTGTAGGGACCTGTGCTCGGAGCCCAAACTGTGTCAACAATTTGGCTGAGAGACCAAATCAACATTCCCAAGTCTGTTATTGACATAAAATGTACGTTTATATCCTGAAAATGACAGCAAATGCATATTAGATCCCGAGAGTTTCGGGAGTTTGGAAAAATTAAATAAGGGTGTCTGTGCGTTTTTGTTTCCGGGGTTTGTTTCCACGCTCTGATATCGATGGAATTCAGAGCCGACACAGCGGGGTCCGATACAGGTCAGACGGGGTAAGTTACAGGCGACACTCCGCTCCGGGTCACTCAGGACCGGAGCATTTAGAATAACGCCGCAGTAATTCGGAGCGGGTCAGGGAGAATATTAAATAAAACCAACATGCGAACTTTCTGATCCGATCCCGACAGAGTGTGAAGGAGCCGCGGCCAAGAGTAGTTGCGGAATTTAAAATAAGCGAGCCGAGCAGGGCCCGTGTGGGCGGAAGCGGAGGAGAAGATCGATGCCTGCGAACGGGGGAAGTAAATCTGTAACGAGCTTTGGAAACTGTCCACGGACAAAGTCGGAGACAGCGCGGCTGAGCGGTACCGGACAGTGTGAACAGATGTGACCGGATCGCGGGAATCACTGTCGCTGAGAAAGTTGCCGAGGCTTTCCCGGCTTTGTATATCAGTCAGAAACCTGATGCACAGAGATTTACATTGATTTTCCAAAGCATTCCCGGCCTCCTTCCCGAACCCTGCTCCCCGTGCAGCGCCCCCGACCGTAACGTTTCTCCCGGCGTCCCGCCTTCCGCGGTTTAAACCTCCGGAAATGAGCTGTTCTCCATTTCCAGCATCTCTCTGCCCTGAGACCCACCGAGCGGACAGACAGTAACTCACTCGCTCTTTCTGTTGTTTCCCAGTGAATTCAGTGGCGATGGTGATCCTGTCCCGGGGAAAGTGCGGCCTCTCCACTCGCACCACACGCTACCTGGTGGCTACCGCAGCGGCGGATCTACTGACCATCGTGTTTGCGGTGATATTGTGGCGGCTCAGTTATTGTTACTTCCCCGGGACTTTCCTGGACATCACCCCCGTGTGCAGTGTGATCTCTGCCCCTGGAGAGACAGCCACAGAAACTTCTGTCTGGTTCACTGTCACTTTTACCCTTGATCGGTTTGTCGCCATTTGTTGCCAGAAGTGGAAAGCAAACTATTGCACCGGGAAAACTGCGGCTGTGGTTCTGACAACAACCGGTGTTCTGCTCTGTTTTAATAATGTGCCCTTCGACTTTATATATCGTCCTGTGAAAGTAGGAATCTGACAGCATGGGAGGAAATTAATGACATCTCACTTCCTGATTTCCCACTTTCAACATTTAAGAAAAACTTGGACAGGTACATGGATGGGAGGTGTATGGGGGGATATGGTCCAGGTGCAGGTCAGTGGGACTAGGCCGAAAAATAGTTCGGCACAGCCTAGAAGGGCCAAAAGGCCTGTTTCTGTGCTGTAATGTTCTATGGTTCTAATGAATTTCCATCGGATCAAATTGCGTGTTGACTCTCCTCTACATTCACTCCAGTAGAATCGCATATTTATTATTTTTATTTTTTATCTCAGCTAAGGGGTTCAGTGTGGACATGGTGGAGGATTACAGATACCTGGGGATACGAATTGACAATAAACTGGACTGGTCAAAGAACACTGAGGCTGTCTACAAGAAGGGTCAGAGCCGTCTCTATTTCCTGAGGAGACTGAGGTCCTTTATCATCTGCCAGACGGTGCTGAGGATGTTCTACGAGTCTGTGGTGGCCAGTGCAATCATGTTTGCTGTTGTGTGCTGGGGCAGCAGGCTGAGGGTAGCAGACACCAACAGAATCAACAAACTCATTCGTAAGGCCAGTGATGTTGTGGGGATGGAACTGGACTCTCTGACGGTGGTGTCTGAAAAGAGGATGCTGTCCAAGTTGCATGCCATCTTGGACAATGTCTCCCATCCACTACATAATGTACTGGTTGGGCACAGGAGTACCTTCAGCCAGAGACTCATTCCACCGAGATGCAACACAGAGCATCATAGGAAGTCATTCCTGCCTGTGGCCATCAAACTTTACAACTCCTTCCTCAGAGGGTCAGACACCCTGAGCCAATAGGCTGGTCCTGGATTTATTTCATAATTTACTGGCATAATTTTCATATTACTATTTAACTATTTATGGTTTTATTACTATTTAATTATTTATGGTGCAACTGTAACGAAAACCAATTTCCCCCGGAATCAATAAAGTATGACTATGACTATGACTAAAACTGATAAAAATTCCATTATGGACACTGACAAGCACATTCATTTCTCAATTGCTTGCAAAAGGCAGGAGAGGAGGCACCAGAGAGAAATATGAGGCAGTGGAGGAGAAGCGAGGAGCGAGGACAGAATGGGAGAGGGAAAAGAGAAGGTTGAGGTGGAAGTTAAAGAGACCCATGCTCATGACGTCAAGTTGGCGGTGACTCAGATGCAATATAAGGTGTTGATCCTCCAACCAGAGAGTGACCTCATCTTGTTAGTAGAACAATGAACCAGCATGTCAAAATTGGGATGAAGAGTGGATTTTAAATGGTTGGTCATCGGGAAATACGGTTGTGGAATGCGCTTGATTGATAAAGCCGTCTCCCAATCTACATCACTGATGTAAGGGAGCGCTGGATACAGTAGATGAACCCAACAGACCTGCAGGTGAAGTGTGGCCTCACCTGGAAGGGCTGATGGTGATCCTGAATGGAACTCAGGGAGGAAGTAAATAGGAACGTGTAGCACTTCCCTCGCTTGGAAGGAATGTTCCAAGAAAGGGATTACTGGGGAGGGGCGAATGGACAGGGAAATCTCTGTGGAAAGCAGAAAGTTGGTGGGGGGGGGGCAGTGGGATAAAGGTGTGTTTGGTTGTTGGAGATGAGAGAAGTTGTGGAGGATGATGCCTTGTATGTGGAGGCTCATGGGGCTGCAGGTGAGGACAAGAGGGACTCTGCCAATATTAAGGTGACTGTAAGATGGAGTGAAGGCGGATTTTCAGGAAATAGAACCGATTGGACTGAGATCAGCATCATTGCTGGAGGAAGGGAAACCCATTCTGTTCAGGAGGAGACCATCTCTGGTGTCCCAGAAAGGAAAACCTCACCTGTGAACAGATATGATGGAGACAAATGAACTGAGAAAAGGGAATACTGTTTTTTACAGGAGTCAAGGTGGGAAGAGGTTTAGTTAAGATAACCAAGCAAATCGGTAGGTTTACAAACAGAAAGTGTGAGGCTGTTTTATGAACCCTGCCATCTGCCACGAGCAGTGTCTTTCTCGGGTCAGCTGTCACCTGAATGCACCAGGGTGGATGGCGGAGGGTTTTGCAGAGACAGTCAGTGCTGCAGGGTCAGAGGGGTTTACCGAAATGTGAGTGATGTAGGGGTTGGAAGGGTTTTCTCAGATGGCGAGTGCTGTAGGTGTCAGAGGGTTTTACAGAAATGGGAGTGATGTAGGGGTTGGAAGGGTTCTTAGAGATAACGAGGGGTGGTGGGACACTTCTCCACCACTGTGGAAATGTACTTTACTTGTAGTACCAAAATGGTAATGTTGTCTGTAACAAAAGCAAACTCGTATTGTATCAGAATGTTTTGCTAATAATGTTCGTGCAACATTATGCTGAGTGAACCTGAATCCCAGACTGTAGACCACAGTCTCTACGCTGTATTTCATCTGCCAGTTCACTGCCTGTTCTCCAAACCTGTCTGAGTCCTTCTGCAGAAACCCGCTTTACTCTAATCTACCTGCCCAGTAGCTACCCTCATTTCAACTGCAAAGTTGGTCAACAGGCCATCAATTCTCTCATCCAATCATCAATATCTAACATGAAAAGAAGCAATCTCAATAATGACCCCAGCGGAATGCCATTATTTACTGGCAGCAAACAGAATAGGCTGGCATTGTCCTGACTCTTTGCCTTCTATCAGTAAACCAATCTTTGATCGATGTTAGTATCTTTCCTGTAGGGCCATGAGCTGTGATCTTGTTCAGCAACTTCATGTGCAAGATCTTGTTAAAAGACCATCTGAAAATCCAAGCAAACAACATCCACCGTCTCTCCTTTGCCAATCCCGCCTGTTATTTCATCAAAGAATTCCAATGGATTTCTCAAACAAGATTTCCCCTGAAGGAAACATAGAAACATAGAAAATAGGTGCAGGAGTAGGCCATTCGGCCCTTCGAGCCTGCACCGCCATTCAGTATGATCATGGCTGATCATCCAACTCAGAACCCTGTACAAGCCTTCCCTCCATACCCCCGATCCCTTTAGCCGCAAGGGCCATATCTAACTCCCTCTTAAATATAGCCAATGAACTGGCCTCAACTGTTTCATGTGGCAGAGAATTCCACAGATTCACCACTCTCTGTGTGAAGAAGTTTTTCCTCATCTCGGTCCTAAAAGGCTTCCCCTTTATCCTCAAACTGTGACCCCTCGTTCTGGACTTCCCCAACATTGGGAACAATCTTCCCGCATCTAGCCTGTCCAATCCCTTTAGGATTTTATACGTTTCAATAAGATCCCCCCTCAATCTTCTAAATTCCAACGAGTATAAGCCTAGTTCATCCAGTCTTTCATCATATGAAAGTCCTGCCATCCCAGGAATCAATCTGGTGAACCTTCTTTGTACTCCCTCTATGGCAAGGATGTCTTTCCTCAGATTAGGGGACCAAAACTGCACACAATACTCCAGCTGTGGTCTCACCAAGGCCTTGTACAACTGCAGTAGTGCCTCCCTGCTCCTGTACTCGAATCCTCTTGCTATGAATGCCAGCATACCATTCGCCTTTTTCACCGCCTGCTGTACCTGCATGCCCACTTTCAATGACTGGTGTATAATGACACCCAGGTCTCGTTGCACCTCCCCTTTTCCTAATCGGCCACCATTCAGATAATAATCTGTTTTCCTGTTTTTGCCACCAAAGTGGATAACTTCACATTTATCCACATTAAATTGCATCTGCCATGAATTTGCCCACTCACCTAACCTATCCAAGTCACCCTGCATCCTCTTAGCATCCTCCTCACAGCTAACACTGCTGCCCAGCTTCGTGTCATCCACAAACTTGGAGATGCTGCATTTAATTCCCTCACCTAAGTTATTAATATATATTGTAAACAACTGGGGTCCTAGCACTGAGCCTTGCGGTACCCCACTAGTCACTGCCTGCCATTCTGAAAAGGTCCCGTTTATTCCCATTCTTTGCTTCCTGTCTGCCAACCAATTCTCTATCCACATCAATACCTTACCCCCAATAGCGTGTGCTTTAAGTTTGCACACTAATCTCCTGTGTGGGACCTTGTCAAAAGCCTTTTGAAAATCCAAATATACTGCATCCACTGGTTCTCCCCTATCCACTCTACTAGTTACATCCTCAAAAAATTCTATGAGATTTGTCAGACATGATTTTCGTTTCACAAATCCATGCTGACTTTGTCTGATGATTTCACTGCTTTCCAAATGTGCTGTTATCACATCTTTGATAACTGACTCTAGCTTTTTCCCCACCACTGATGTTAGGCTAACCAGTCTATAATTCCCCGGGTTCTCTCTCCCTCCTTTTTTAAAAAGTGGGGTTATATTAGCCACCCTCCAATCCTCAGGAACCAGAAACCATGCTGACTGAGGCCTATTTTATCATACCACACCAAGTACCCCAAAAAATCATTCTGAATGGACTCCAACCACTGAGGTCAGACTAACTGTCCTATCATTTCCTTTCTTCTGCCTCCTTCCCTTCCTAAAGAACGGAGTGACATTTTCAACTTTTTAGTCCACCAGAACCATACCCAAATCTAGTGATTTTTGAAAGGTCATTACCCATTCTTTAAGAGAAACATGGGGGGCGGGGGCGGGGAGGAGGGAAATTCTTCACTCAGAGGCAATGAGAATATGGAATGAGATGCCAGAGCAACTGGCGGGGTCGATTTCGACATTGAAGAGTAGTTTGGATGGGTACATGGATGCAAGGGGTATAGAGGGATAAGGCTGCAGAGTGTTCTATGACTCTAATGCCTTCACAAACTCTTCAACCACCACTCTCTGAACACAGGGGTGCTCACAGCTGGTCCAGGAGTCTTACCTACCTTTTGGCCTTTCAGCTTCCAAAGCATATTATTTCCTTAGTAATACCATCTATACTCACTTTTCCAAACACTCTTGAATTATTGGCATGTTTTTTTGGAGGGGAGAGGCGATGTCAGAGTGAGAAATGTAGGGGGACAGCAGAGGAAAAAGAGAGGTGAGATGAATATGAAACATAAGAACATAAGATGTAGGAGCAGAATTAGGTTATTTGGCCCATCAAGTCTGCTCCACCATTTCATCATGGCTAATCTAATTTTCTTCTCAGCCCCAATCTCCTCCTTTCTCCATGTATCCTTTCATGCCCTGACCAATGAAGAATTTATCAAACTCTATTCTTTTGAGAAACATACAAATATATGGGACACAAGAGATACTGCAGATGCTGGAAGTCTGAAGGAATACACAAAATGTGCTGGAGGAGCTCAGCAAGTCAGGCTTGGTTGGGAATAAATGTTTCAGGCCAAGACCACACATCAGGACACTTGATACCCAGATATCTGGATATCAACAAGCAAGAAATTAGAGAACAGTAAAAAATAGTGAAAACTTTTGACAAAATTTACTGCAAGCCTTGAGAAAATCTGCCCAGCAGAGCTCAATAGTGTAAAAAATACAACAACGGGAATAAACACTTTCACTATACCCATATTGATGTCTTCTTTAGGAAAAATACCTTGGTCCCATTCTGATCTGGAAAACTTACAAAGAATAAAAACAACTGAAATGACAAATTTAGAAAACAGTATTTACACTGAAACACACTTAGATCAACACTACCTAGGACAGAAGGATGAAAACTGACACAACAGTCAGATGAAACTCCTAAATATATATTTTCTTCAAAAGTAAGAAGGATTCAGCAGCTCTTGTGAGCATGTGCAATTGTAATATGAAGTACACACCAGGGGCCAACTCAGAAAAGTGAATCATCACTTGAAGAAAATATTAACCAGTGGAATGAGTATGACCCTCCATGGGAGACATCCCAATGATCTGAGCAGACTAGACATTTGTCAAGGAAGCATCGAACACCCGACTCAAAGTTGGAGATGTCTTCGCAGAAAGGGAGATTCCTTGTGGAAATACCGAACAGGGTGGTTAACATAAAAATGATCAAAAATACATAAAAGATTAACAAACAAGGTGATAAATGCAGAAAATGGTGAGAAAAACCAGACACAGTCCAATACATTCTGGGATCCTGCAGCAGTTTAACTCAATCTGATTACTTACAAAGATACAATCAAGTGGCAAATATCATTCATCAACATCTTGCTTTAAACTCATGAATGATCACTGTAACTTCATAAAGGCACCATAAATTCAAGCCTGATCCAGTTTTAGAGTCAAAATCTTACAAATTATAGATAATCAATAGATTATTACAGATAGGACAATCCATAATAACCATCCAGATATAATATTACAGGATAAACAAGCAGGAACAACTCCCTCAACAGATAAAACCATTTCCAACATACATATGTTCCTTGACCAATGGAGCACCTCACTACAGGCATTGTTTGTGTCATCAGTCAGACAACCCAATTGTTTCCTCTGTCAATCAGCTTCCAAATGTTGTTACTCTGACATCCGTTGCCACACCCCACTGCTGATTCCCTTCTCCTCATCATTCGTTCTTACCCTGACCATCGTCCAGAGTCCCAAACTCTGCCCTGTGCAGACCTGCCTCTGGTTTCTGATACTGCTCTGTTGAACATCCAACTGATGGTTTCCCATTCTGCGTTCAGTCTTTAGAGAAGCAGGGAAAAAGACCCATAATGTGAAAATGAGCCCTGAATAAGGAGGTTAACTACCAATGTCATTCTTCTTCAGCCCAGAGATTTGAGGGGCCAAGAACATCTCAGACAGAACTGCAGTCAGCTCGACTTCTTCAGTCTGCAGAGCATTGAAGGGAAACCTCTTCACCCGCAGAGTGGTGACTGTTTGGAACCCGTCACCACAGGGAGAGCAAGAGGTGAACAACAGGGGAGGATTTAACAGGACTGTCGTGGATCTGAATCACTGGCAGGGTCCAGCCAGCCTGAGATGACTCTCTACTGTACACTAGTTGTGTTATAAATTCACTAAGCACCAGAGAAAGAATTTAAAATAAAACTGATTTATTGTCTCAGATCCAGAATATTAAACACCAGTTCCATTAAAGGTGAATATACAGTAGAAGAAACTCCCCCCATGCCCAGGGACTAGGGTGCAGAACTGGGTGTGGTGAGCAGCAGCAATAATTGCAGAGTTCAGCACCGACAGTCACTCTCAAAATTGCATTCAGCAACAGTGATGGACAAATATCCAGCTTGCAGCTTATTGAAACCTTTTCCCAGTGTGAACCCAGTAGTGTGTCACAAGGTTAGATTACTGAGTGAATCGCTTCCCACATTCACAGCACATGAACAACCTCTCCCCAGTGTAAACTTAATGATGCACATTTGGTGGAGATGACTGAGAGAATCTCTTCCCAATGTCTGAGCAGGTGATCTGCCTCTACCCAGTGTGAACTCGCTGGTGTCTCTGTAGATGAGATGACCACATGAATCCTTTCCCACACACTGAGCAGGTGAATGGCCTCTCCCTGGTGTGAACTCGCTGGTGTATCAGGAGATGAAATGACCGAGTGAATCCCTTCCCGCACTCTGAGCAGGTGAATGGCCACTCCCCAGTGTGAACTGACTGGTGTGACAGTAGTTCAGATGACTGAGTGAATCCCTTCCCACAGTATAAGCAGGTGAATGGCCTCTCCCCAGTGTGAACTGACTGGTGTCTCAGTAGGTGAGATGCCTGAGTGAATCCCTTCCCACAGTCTGAGCAAGTGAATGGCCTCTCCCCAGTGTGAACTGACTGGTGTGTGAGTAGTTGAGATGACTGGGTGAATCCTTTCCCACAGTCTGAGCAGGTGAATGGCCTCTCCCCAGTATGAACTCGCTGATGTACCTTCCGTTGGAATGAGCAAGTGAATCCCTTCCCACACTCTGAGCAGGTGAACGGCCTCTCTCCAGTGTGAACTCGCTGATGTGCCATTAGGGTGGATGACCGAGTGAATCCCTTCCCACAGTCTGAGCAGCAGAACGGCCTCTCCCCGGTATGAACTCGCTGATGTAACTTCAGTTTAGATGAGCAAGTGAATCCCTTCCCACAGTCTGAGCAGGTGAATGGCCTCTCTCCAGTGTGAACTGACCTGTGTGCCAGTAGGTTGCATGACTGAGTGAATCCCTTCCCGCAGTCTGAGCATGTGAATGGCCTCTCTCCAGTGTGAACTCGCTGATGTACCTTCAGTTTCGATGAGCAAGTGAATCCCTTCCCGCAGTCCGAGCAGGTGAACGGCCGTTCCCCGGTTTGAACTCGCTGGTGAGCCATTAGGTCAGATGACTGAGTGAATCCTTCCCCATAAATTCGGCAGATGACCAGCCTCTGGCCAACGTGAACTGACTGGTGTGTCCACAGGTGGGAAGACAGACTGAATCCCTTCTCACACACAGAACAAGTGAATGACCTTGCCCAGTGTGAACTTGCTGATGTACCTTCAGTTGAAATGACTGACTGAATTCATTCCCACTGTCTGAGCAGACCAATGGGTTCCCCACTGTGTAAAATGACAGGCGTGCCTGTCGGTCAGATGAGCGAGTGAATCCCTCCCCACAGTCTGAGCAGGAAGGATGATCGAGTGAATCCCTTGCTCCACTTCTTAAATATCTGGACAGAGACAGCAAAACTGGTGTGTTGTGTTCAAGATCCCCGCATACAAATTTCTTGTCATTTTTAACCTGTAAAAAGATTTACAAAAGTCATCAATGGGTGTAGGACAACATTTCAGATGAGATCTCTTGAGTTGTCAAGGTGTGATCTGGCAGCACACTGTTACAGTGAAGTTCAACCCAAGTTGGAGAGAGAAATCATCTTCCAACTGGGCACAGTGCTGGTATCTGGGATGACCATCAAATTCTCTGATGCTCTTCCTGTCTTTATAAGAATGGGGCATTTCTGCCATCTCCAATCTGTGACCTGGCTCAGTCTGACTCTCTGCATTGGTATTATTCCCTGTTCCCACTGAGCTGCATGGGTTCCTGGCCCCAGTAACTGAAACACTCTCACACAAATAGCCAGCAGTGCATTCCACGTATGCACCACTCTCAGTGTAAAAAACTTACCCCTGATATCCCCTCGGTATATATTTCCAAGCACCTTAAAACTATGCCCCCTTCTGTTAACCATTTCAGCACTAGGAAATAACCTCTGGCTATACACATGATCAATGCCCCTCATCATCTTACACACTTCAAAAAGGCTCTAAGCATAAACAAGGAAATTATACATTGCTTTGAGGATTTGTTAGAAGTATACAAAATTAGGAGGGTACAAATAGGGTAAATGTAAGCACCTTTTTCCACTGAGGTTGGGTGGGATGACAACCAGAGGTCATGGGTAAGTGGTGAAGGTGAAAATTTAACGGGAACATTTTGAAAAGCTCTGTAGAAACACCTTGGATTTATTTTCAGATTGCTTTGGCAAGTAAGGTGAAAATAAATCCAAAGGGTTTCTACAGTTATATTAATAGTAAAGGGATGGTGAGGGATAAAATTGGTCCCTTAGAGAATCAGAGTGGACAGCTATGTGTGGAACCAAAAGAGATGAGGGACATTTTGAACAATTTCTTTTCTTCGGTATTCACTAAGGAGAAGGATATTGAATTGTGTAAGGTAATTGAAACAGGTAGGAAAGTTATGGAAACTATGATGAATAAGTATTGGCACTTTTAAGGAATATAAATATGGATAAGTCTCTGGGTCCTGACAGGATATTCCCTAGACCTTGAGGGAAGTTAGTGTAGAAATAGCAGGGGCTCTGACAGAAATATTTCAAATGTCATTAAAAGGGGATGGTGCCAGAGGATTGGCATATTGCTCATGTTATTCCATTGTTTAAAAAGGGTTCTAAGAGTAAACTTAGCAATTATCGGTCTGTAAGTTTGATGTCAGTGGTGGGTAAATTAATGGAAAGTTTTCTTAGAGATGGTGTATATAATTATCTGGATAGACAGGGTCTGATTAGGAACAGTCAACATGGATTTGTGCGTGGAAGGTCATGTTTGACAAATCTTATTGAATTTTTTGAAGAGGTTACTAGGAAAGTTGACGAGGGTAAAGCAGTGGATGTTGTCTATATGGACTTCAGTAAGGCTTTTGACAAGGTTCCATATAGAAGGTTAGTTAGGAAGGTTCAATCATTAGGCATTAATATTGAAGTAGTAAAATGGATTCAGCAGTGGCTGGATGGGAGACACCAGAGAGTAGTGGTGGATAACTGTTTGTTAGGTTGGAGGCTGATGACTAGTGGTGTGTCTCAGGGATCTGTACTGGGTCCAATGTTGTTTGTCATATACATTAATGATCTGGATGATGGGGTGGTAAATTGGATGAGTAAGTGTGCAGATGATACTAAGATAGGTGGCGTTGTGGATAATGAATTAGGTTTTCAAAGCTTGCAGAGAGATTTAGGCCAGTTAGAAGAGTGGGCTGAAAGATGGCAGATGGAGTTTAATGCCGATAAATGTGAGGTGCTACAATTTGGTAGGACTAATTAAAATAGGACATACATGGTAAATGGTAGGGCATTGAAGAATGCTGTAGAACAGAGGGATCTAGGAATAATGGTGCATAGTTCCCTGAAAGTGGAATCTCATGTGGATAGGGTGGTGAAGAAAGCTTTTAGTATGCTGGCCTTTATAAATCAGTGCATTGAGTATAGGAGTTGGGATGTAATGTTGAAATTGTACAAGGCATTGGTGAGGCCAAATTTGGAGTATTGTGTACAGTTTTGGTCACCGAATTATAGGAAAGATGTCAACAAAATAGAGAGAGTACAGAGAAGATTTACTACAATGTCACCTGGGTTTCAGCACCTAAGTTACAGAGAAAGGTTGAACAAGTTGGGTGTTTATTCTTTGGAGCATAGAAGGTTAAGGGGGGACTTGATGGAGGTATTTAAAATTATGAGGGGGATAGATAGTGTTGACATGGATAGGCTTTTTCCATTGAGAGTAGAGATTCAAACAAGAGGACATGAGTTGAGAGTTAGGGAGCAAAAGTTTAGGGGTAACACAAGGGGGAACTTCTTTACTCAGAGAGTGGTAGCTATGTGGAACGAGCTTCCAGCAGAAGTGTAGAGGCAGGCTCGATATTGTTATTTAAAGTAAAATTGGATAGCTATATGGACAGGAAAGGAATGGAGGGTTATGGGCTGAGTGCAGGTCGCCGGGACTAGGTGTGAGTAAGCATTCGGCACAGACTAGAAGGGCCAAGATGGACTGTTTCTGTGCTGTAATTGTTATATGGTTACTGAAATGCTCGTGAGAGTGTGGAATAAGATGCCAGCACAGGTGGTGAATATGAGCTCGGTTTCACCATTTCAAAGAAGTTTGGATGGGAGCCTGGATGGTAGGTGTATGGAGGGAGATGGTCCCGGTGCAGGTAGTTGCATTAGACAGCTTAAGTGTTTTTTCGGCATTAACTAGATGGGCCAAATAGCTTGTTTCTGTACTGAACTTCTCCATGTTTCTATGACAGAGAAGTGGGCCAAACTTGTTTGGAAGCAAAAAGAGAGGAATGACAACAGAGCAGCAATGGCTGGAGTTCTGGGAGCAATTTGGGAGCTGAGTGATAGATACATTCCAAAGAAGTGGAAGCATTGGAAAGGCAGGAGGACACAACTGTGGCTGAAATGAGAAGCCAAAGCCAACATAAAAGCCAAAGAGTGGGCAAACAAATGACCAAAAACTATTGGGAAGCTTTGAGAAACCAACGGAAGAGAAACCAAAAAAAGTCAGGTGAGCTCAGGGCGTGGAATTATGATATTGTAGTCATTAATGAGTCTTGGTAGCACCCAACAGTCTAAGGCATTTAGAGGAACAAAATATCCGGGGCCTCAATATCTCTTGAAAACCAAGGTACCCGGCACCAGTTACCTTTCAACTTTTATTTTGGAAGGCACATAAGAACTAGACACCCTCAAAATTTCACTTCTGAAGGCCTCCCACTTACCAAGTACGCCTTTGCCAGAAAACAGCCTGTCCCAAACCACACTTGTCAGATCTTTTCAGGTACCATCAAAAAACCTTTCTCCAATTTAGAATCTCAACCCATGGTCCAGACCTCTCTTTTTCCATATTTACTTTGAATCTCATGGCATTATGATCACTAATTTCTGTCACCAGCCCTGGATCATTTCCTAACAGCTTACTGCACACTTCTACGTCAGCAATTCTACGTACTGATTAAGGGCACATTTGACAAACTCTACCCCATCTAGTCCTTTTACAGTATGGGACTCAGTCAATATGGATGATGGATTACAAATGATGGAATTTCCAGTTGATGATTTCCCTCCACACCTTCTGCCAGATGAGTTTTTATTTTTAAGAGATCAACAGCTCTTTAACCCAGCATGGATGGAGAGTGTGCAAGGGAGCTGGCTGGATTCGAACTTGGGACCACTCGCCCCGAAGTCCACTACGCCACCCACCGGCTCAATATATGGAAAGTGAAAATCACTTACTGAATCAACCTTTGTTTCTTGGCATGGTCTGTAATCTCTCGACAAATTTGTTCCTCTAAATCCCTCCGTCTGTTGGTTGCAACCAGGTCCCAATAATGGCTACAATATCATAGTTCCCTGTCCTGAGCTCATCTGGCTATCCTACGATGATTCTGCATTATGATATACACAACTCAGGACATTCATCGCACCATGCTTAACCATTGATTGCTGACTCTATCTGAGGTCTGAACAACATCTGACTGGTGTCAAGAAAACAAATTCTCCCTGATTGTTACAAAAACAAAGGAGCTGATTGCGGTCAACAGGAGGAATGGAGACAGGCTAACCCCTATTGACATCAATGGATCTGGGGTTGAGAGGGTGAACAGCTTTAAGTTCCTCGGCATAACCATCACCAAGAACCTCACATGGTCTGTACATACCTGCTGTGTTGTGAAAAGAGCACAGCAGCACCTCTTTCACCTCAGATGGTTGAAGAAGTTGGGGATGGGGCCCGAAATCTTAAGGACTTTCTACAGGGACACAATTGAGAGCATCCTGACCGGCTGCATCACTGCCTGGTATGGGACCTGTACTTCCCTTAATCGCAGGAAACTAGAGAGTGGTGCGGACAGCCCAGCGCATCTGCAGATGTGAACTTTCCACTATTCAGGACATTTACAGTGACAGATGTGTAAAAAGGGCCTAAAGGATCATTGGGGATCTGAGTCACCCCAACCACAAACTGTTCCTGCTGCTACCATCCGGGAAACGGGACCACTGCAAAAGGACCAACGGGTTCCGGGACATCATCTTCCACCAGGCTATCAGACTGATTAATTGATTTCTATGTTATATTGACTGTTCTATGAACAAACTATCTATTATAAATTACTATAAGCTGGCTGGTGGCGTAGTGACATCAGCGCTGGATTTCGGGGCGGGAGGTCCCGAGTTCAAATCCAGCTGGCTCCTCTGCACGCATTCCATCCGTGCTGGGTTACGAGCTGGTGATCTCTTTGGAATTCCACCCGGCAGAAAGCAATGGCAATGGCAAACCACTGCTGTAACTTGCCTCGTACATGGTTCCGCCCTATGTCAGAGGGGCATGGAGGGAAATCGTCCATTAACCGGATTTACTCCTGATGTGACGTACCTTTCCTTTAGTTTAAGACGTAATGTAAAGATTTCTTCTCCTCATGTATAATAATAGGCATCCGTTAGTCTCGTGAGACCATGGATTTGTGCCTTGGAAGGTTTCCAGGGTGCAGGCCTGGGCAAGGTTGTATGGAAGACCAGCAGTTGCCCATGCTGCAAGTCTCCCCTCTCCACGCCACCGATGTTGTCCAAGGGAAGGGCACTAGGGCCGATACAGCTTGGCACAGGTGTCGTCGCAGAGCAACGTGTGGTTAAGTGCCTTGCTCAAGGACACAACACGCTGCCTCAGCTGAGGCTTGAACTAGCGACCTTCAGATCACTAGACCAACGCCTTTACCACTGGCCACGTGCCAACACTCATGTATATGAAGGATGCATGTAGTAAAGTCCACCTGCTGTTGTGTGGGATGGCCACAAGAGTACTCTGCAATGGCTATTTAACCTCATTCCCCTTCCTGACTCTCACCCAGTTTCCTGTGTCCTGCAGCTTGGGTGTAACTCACCTCTCTTTATGTCATATCTATCACCCCCTCCAACTACTGGATGATCCGGAACTCATCTATTTCAACTTCCAACTTCTTAAATTGCAGGGTTACAAGCTGCAGCTGGATGCACGTCTTGTAGGTGAGGGCATCAGGGAAACTGGAGGTCTCCCCACCTTCCCACCAAAGTCCTCTTTAATTTGCAATGACCAGTGTGCACATAAATCTTCGACTGTGCATTTGTTTACCCAGTGACAACATGTGCACAGGGAATTTTATATAGAGGTAGCCATTTTAACAGCTAGCAAATCACTGTCAATAAGAACTTTAATGTCTTCTGTGTTTCATCAAGTTCATCTGCACTCTCACACAATCTATATAGCAGGCCTGTAGCGGGTAATGACGTATTTTCTCGCCAGAGCATTTGCACACCGTCCATATGTGACTTGCTTGCTAAATGACACTTAAAAAAGTCAGATTTCCAAATATCACTCCAGTTCTTCCTACTTGCAAATTCTCCAGCAACTTTTGCATCGCCACAATACACACAGTTTCTGTATTGGACATAAATATTTCCCCTGGACCCTCCCCCAAGTGACTGACGGTGGTGAACTCATTGATGACAATGCCAATGAATATGAAGGGAAGGGCAGTAATCTGTCTCACTGGAGTCTGGCACATTTGTGATGTGAAAACTACTTGTATACCTAGAGACAATGGGTCACAACATGCTCTCACGGGTAGAAAATCCAGAACAAGAGGAGGTAGAACAAGCAACACACACAAAATGCTGGAGGAACTCAGCAGGCCAGGCAGCATCTATGTTAAAGAGTACTAATGCTGAGTCCCTGCAGCATTTTGTGTGTGTTGCTTGGATTTCCAGCATCTGCAGATTTTCTCTTGTTTGTGACTGGAGGTAGAACAAAGGTGATTTTCTCAACTGCTGATTGAAAGATTTTGCTGTCCTGTTCCGAGTTCCTAATCCTTGCATTTAGACAGCTGGAGCTCAGCTCTGTCTGAGATCCATCGGTTCCCATTCCCTCATCAGCCGGAAGCTCCCCGGGGCCCGTGTACGGATCGTGGGGCTGAAAGAGAGGGAAGAGAGCAGGACTCCCCTGGGATTGCAGGTCAAGGTGTCTGGGGTTCACAGTAATTGCCCCTCAGTCGGTGTTTTAAATCTTCGCCGAGAGCGAGTTTACCTGCAGGCACTTTAGCGAAGGACTTCTGAGTACCGCGCGAAGGCATGATAGTGCCCTCGGGAACATCAGCAACCCTGACGCCTGCGCGTTCGATCGGTGCTTCAGTGACGGTGGTATTTTTAACGCAGCGGTTTATGGGTAATCATGGTGCCATGGTACCAATTTCCCCCGGGATCAATAAAGTATGACTATGGCTATGACTATTTTTGCAAGCACCGGTTTACCGTCCATACCTCAGATTTTTCTTCCGTGTATGGAAAACTCAGTGGCCGTTTTAATGCAGAAAGCGGCTCCCATAAACAATTTACTCAATATCAACAGGTATTCCGTGTATCTAATGCCAAAGTACAATCCTCTTACAAATGCAGATATAAAACACAAGAGATTCTGCTGTTGCTGGAAATACAGAGACGCACACACACAAAATGCTGGAGGAACTCTGCAGTTCAGGCAGCAACTAAGTAGAGGCATTCAGTCTAGGCTTTCTGAAGGAGCTTGGCCTAAACATTGTCTATTTATTCCTCTTCACATTTGCTGCCTGATCTGCTAATTTCATCCAGTATTTTGCAGAAATTAACCACTTTTTTTTTCAATCAATCAGTTTCCAAATGTTTTTGATCTTTCATTTGTAGCCACATCCTGCTGGTCTGATTCCTCCTCCTCCTCGTAAACTCTAGACCCCATCTCTTTCCAGAGCCCCAAAGCCCCGATTGGTGCTGGCAACTCTTTGGTGTCTGACTCTGCTCCATTGAAGATTCACTCGCTGGTCTGTTGCCAGACTTTAGAGGTGCATTGCAGCAACCCAGTCCTTTCAGTCCTTTGAAATTAGTAAAAATGACACAAAACTTTGAAAAGAGCAGGGAAGAAGTAGTTTACCCACCTTAGTCCAGAGCCCTGGGGAATGTCAAAACCACAGTAAGCTCATTGTGTTATTCAGCCTGGAGAAAATCACGCAGGAAATTCATACAGTTGTATAAGATGATGAAAGGCATTGATCGTGTGAATAGTCAGAGGCTTTTTCCAAGGGCCTGAGATGGCTAACACGAGGGGGCATAGCTTTATGGTGCTTGGAAGTAGTTCAAGGGAGATATCAGAGGTAATTTTTTTTACATAGAGAGTGGTGGGTATGTGGAATGCACTGCCATCGATGGTGGTAGAGGCGTATACTATATGGTCTTTTAAGAGACTCTTAGGTAGGTACATGGAACTTAGAAAATTAGAGGGCTATGTGGTAGGGAAATTCGAGGCAGTTTCTAGAGTAGGTCACATGGTTGGCATATCATTGTGGGCCGAAGGGCCTGTAATGTGCTCTAGATTTCTATGGTTCTATGGAATTCAAGGGAAATCTCCTATCCCACGGAGTGGTGACTAGTTGCAACCTGTCATCACAGGGAGAGTGAGAGGGGAACGGCAGGGACAGATTTTCATATACTGATATGGAACAGAAACATGGGCAGGGACCAGATGGGCCGAGTGACCTCTCCAGTGCACATTGTGAGTGTGGTAGAGATAGTAAGTACCTGAGACACGGGATTTGATACAGAACTGATTTATCTTTCACAGATCCACAATATTAAACCCCAGTCTAGTTAAGGCTAACATCAGCAGAGCAGCCTCCTCCAATGCTCAGTGACCAGGGTTCAGTCCTGGGTGGGATAAGCAGCCGCAAGAACTGCAGAATCTGACAGTAACGGTCCCTCATGAACCTGCAGCTGCCTTCAGTCACCGTGATGGTTAAACATTTGACACAGAGCTGATTTGAACTTCCTCCCTGATGTGAAGTTGCTGGTGTTGCAGCAGCTGGGATGATTGAGTAAAACTCTTTACTCACTCTGACAGAAATGTGGCTTCTATTTATTGTGAACTGACTGGAACATCACAAGCTGTATGAACTGAATGAGTCTCTTCGCACACATGGAGCAGGTGAACGGCCGCTTCCCAGTGCGAAGCTGTTGATGTATCTGCGATGGCCAACTGAATCCCTTCCAAAATGAGAGACGGTGGATGACATCTCACTACCATCAACGCCATGGTAACGTATCCAATCAGATCCCATAAATGGACACATGTTCGGTCTTTCCTTGTAGCGAGAGGGGTGCCGTCTTCCCCAGCATCTCCACTTCCACATTCAACATCGGTGGCATTCAAGCGCTGGTGAACTGAAAGGTACAGTGGAACTAATGTGCTGTTGTGTTTGTGACTCCCATACACAATTCCTCGACTTTTCTACACTGCTAAAAGTTTGCAAAGCATGTCAGTGGGTGAAGGACAACATTTCAACTCAGATAATTTTAGTCTCCATGGTGCCTTCTGATAAAAACACTGTCATAGCTCAAAACAATTTGGAGGAACAAGACTTCACCTTCTAACTGGCTACAGTTCCGACATCAGGAACAATATCAAACTCTCTCCTTCCCTCTCTGTATCAGAATGAATCATTCCTACCCCTCATCAGTCTGTGACTTGGCTCAGTTTGTCCGTCTCCTTCGCATTCTGAACATGTGCCACACACCTACTAAGATCACATTTTATTTACACGGCTGCGACGACAGACTTTCTGATTATTATGTCCCTTCTGGCATTTGACGGTGGTAAACTCAGAGTCAGCAATGGTATTGAACCTCAGGAGTAGGTGATTAGGCTTTTTTGTTGGAGATTGATAAACTGCCGGTAGTGTGTGGCTGGATGTGTGGGTCGTTTTCAGACTGGAAGGAGGCAGCGTTTGGATTTCCCCAGAGATCAGTCCCTGACCACAGTTGTTCACAGTTTAATGGCCTGTCGGAGGCAGCGAGATGTGAGATGTCCCAGTCTGCTGTTGACGCAGAGAGAGTGGAGTTCGGGGAGGAGAGGCAATTCACATGCAATTTCGTAGCTTTTCAATCAGTACATAGTGCACTGTGGGGCTGCAGTGGCGGGATCCATTGCTGGGATCAGTGTAGAGTCACTGTGGGCTATGAGGATTATGTGAATAAAGTGCCATTCTCTAATTTAGAATCTCAAGCCGGGGAGCAAGCCTATCATTTGTATATTTAAGTTGTATTTATGGCATTGTGATAACCAGATACTATCGCCCTCCACGACCTCTCTATCCAGTCCTTTCAATATTAGACTTCATTCGTAAATTTGGCCACAGGGCCATCAACACTGTCATCCGATGCATTGACATAGAGCGTGAACAGAAACGTTGCCAACACAGACCCCTGTGGACCTCTGGGGTAGTAATCTCAGGATTGCTGCCTGCGCCACGTGCTAGCGATGAAGGAATAGCATGATCAGGCGTATTAATGTGTGGCTGAGAGACCTGTGTAGGGGGCAGGGGTTCAGATTCCTGGATCACTGGGGCCTCTTCCGGGGAATGTACGACTGGTAAAAAAAGGACGAGTTACACCTGAACCCAAAGGGGTTCAATATCCTAGCGGGCACATTTAATAGAACTGTTAGTGAGGGTTTAAACAAATTTGGCAGAGAGATGGGAACCGGAGTGATTGGGCTGAGGAAGGGGAAAACAGAAATAAATCAATGATAGCGTGCAACAGAAATGAAAGAAAGAACAGGCAGGAGATAAAAGCTTAATCAAAGCCAGTGGCATGAGTTACAGGGCAATGGAGGCGTGCTGCAATTAAAACAGAAAGCAACAAATACAGACTGAGAGTGTTGTATTTGAATGCACGCAGCATAAGGAATAAAATGGACGATCTTGAAATTCAGCTACAGATTGGCAAATCTGTGAAACTTGGCTAAAGAATGGCTGCCATTGGGAGCTGAACGTCCAAGGACATAAGGTGTATCAGAAAGATAGGTTAGTAGGCAAATGAAATGGTTGGCCCTGTGTACAAGAAATAATACTAAATCATTGGAAAGAGATGACATACGATTGGAAGGTGTAGAGTCTCTATGGGTTGAATTAAGAAATGGCAAGGGTAAAAGAACCCTAATGACATTTGTATACAGGCCTAAAAACAGCAGCCGGGATGTGGATTACAAATTTAGCAAGAGATAGAAAAGGCGTCTCAGAAAGGCAATGTCATGATAATCGTTGGGGATTTTAACAGGAAAGTGGATTGGGAAAACCATGTTGGTACTGGACCTCAAGAGAGAGAATTTGTAAAATGTCTAGGGGATGGCTTTTTAGAACAGCTTGTTGTTAAGCTGACTAGGAGATCGGCTTTGCTGACTTGGGTGTTGTGCAATGATCTGGAGGTGATAAGGGAGCTTAAGGTTAAGGGACCCGTAGGGAACAGTGATCACAATATGACCAAGTTAACATTGAAATTTGAGAGGGCAAAATAAAATCCAATCTGTCGGTATTTCAGTGGAATAAAGGAAATTTCAATGGTATAAGACGGGAACTGGCCGAAGTTGACTGGAAAGCGACATTTGCAGGAAGGACTACAGTACAGCAAAGGCTGAAGTTTCTGCGAAAATGAGGGAAGTGCAAGACAGATTTTTTTCCAAATAAGGAGAAATTTTCGAAGGGAGAAGGACACTACTGTGACTGACAAGTGAAGTCAGAGCCAAAGTAAAAGCAAAAGGGAGGGCGTACAAGGAAGCCAGAGTTAGTGGGAAGATAGAGGATTGGGGAGCTTTTAAAAACTTGCAGAAGAAATCTAGGAATGTCATTCAGAAGGAAAAGATGAATTACGAGAGGAAGAAGGCCACTAATATCAAAGGAGATACTAAAAGCTTTTTTAAGTATACAGTATAAAGGGTAAAAGAGAGTCAAGGGTAGATATAGGACGAATACAAAATGACGCTGGAGATATTGTAATGAGAGATGCAGAGATGGCAGAGGAACTGAATGTGTATTTTGCATCAGTCTTCACAGTGGAAGACACCTGCAGTATACCGGACATTCAAGAGTGTCAACGAAGTGAAGTGTGTGCAGTAAAAATTATGACTGAGAAGGTGCTCAGGAAGCTTAATGGTCTGAAGTTGGATAAGTCTTCTGGACCTGATGGAATGCACCCTCTGGTTCTGAAGGAAGTAGCTGGAGAGATTGCGGAGGCGTTAACGATGATCTTTCAAGAATCAATAGTGTGACGTGGTCCTAAATTACCCCTATAAACTGTGCTCGATTACCCCTGTGAACTGTGCTTTTGAAAAGAGAGAGAGAGAGATTTATTTAACACTGACATCTTGTTTTGAAAAGAGAGAGAGAGACGAACACTAACTTTTGGATTTTTGCTGAGTGGGAGAGGATTGACCGGTGGGAGTTGTCCACGTGTCCAACCTTTGCCTGGGTTGATGATTCCACCACAGAAGAACGGTCCCCTTTGTTGAAGTCACAGTCGGTGACTTTTAAAGGATTTCGGAGGACAACGGGTAGATTGATGGCATCAGCTCTCCTGAAGACTCAAATCTCTCCCTCTCACTCCATCACTACTCAACTCAACACCACAAACTGAACTGAACTTTACTCATTGTCGTAAGACTATCTATTTACCCCTTGTCTTGAAGAAGCTTGGTTTTCATATATATTGCACACTTACTTATATATAATCATTGCTAACCTGTTTGATTTATTTGCATTTTATATTATTGTATTGCGTAGTTACTAATAAATATCATTAGTTAATAGCAATACTGGACTCCAAAGCGTTTTCCACTTCTGCTGCTTTGTTAACCCGTCACGGGGTATGTGACAATAGATTCTAGGATTGTACCGGATGACTGGAAAATTGGAAATGTTACCCCACTATTTAAGAAGTGTGGGAGACAGCAGAAAGGAAACTATAGACCTGTTAACCTGACATCAGTGGTTGGGAAGTTGTTGGAATCGATCGCTAAGGATGAGATTATGTAGTACCTGGAGGCACATGACAAGATAGGCCAAAACCAGCATGGTTCCTGAAAGGAAAATCCTTCCTGACAAACCAACTGCAATTCTTTGAGGAAATTACAACTAGGGTAGAGAAAGGAGATGCAGTAAACGTGGTGTACTTGGATTTTCAGAAGGCCTTTAACAAGGTGCCACACATGAGGCTGCTTAGCAAGATAAGAGCCCATGGAATTACAGGGAAGTTACTAGCGTGGGTGGACCATTGGCTGGTTGGCAGAAAACAGAGAGTGGGAATAAGGGGATCCTATTCTGGCTGGCTGCCGGTTACACCAGTGGAGTTCCACAGGAGTCTGTGTTGGGACCGTTACTTTTTATGATGTATGTCTAAGATTTGGACTCCGGTATTCATGGGTTTGTGGCAAAATTTGCCGATGATACAAAGATAGGTGGAGGAGCAGGTAGTGTTGAGCAAACAGAGAGCTGGCAGAGAGACTTAGATAGTTTAGGGTAATGGGCAAAGAAGTGGCAAGTGAAATACAATGTTGGAAAGTGTATCGTCATGCACTTTGGTGAAAGAAATAAACAGGCAGACCGTTAATTAGATGGGAAAAGAATTTAATGCAAAGACGGTCTTCATTTCTAGAAGTATAGAATATAAGAGCAGGGATGTGAATTGAGGCTCTATAAGGCACTCGTGAAACCACACTTGGAGTATTGTGTGCAGTTTTGGGCTTGTTTTATAAAGGATAAACTGACATAGGAGAGGGCTGAGAGAAGATTCACGAGAAATATAACAGGAATGAGAGAGTATAAGGAACATCTGGCAGCTCTTGGGCTGTATTCCCTGGAGTTCAGGAGAATGAGGGGGGATCTCATAGAAACATTCCAAATGTTAAAAGTCCTGAACAGAGTTATTTCCCATGATAGGGGATTCTAGGACAAGAGGGCACGACTTCAATAGACAATAGGTGCAGGAGTAGGCCATTCAGCCCTTTGATTGAAGAGCATCCTTTTAGAACTGAGATGCAGAGAAATTACTTTTGTCAGAGGGTGGTAAATGTGTGGAATCTGTTGCCATGAGCGACTGTGGAGGCCAAGTCATTGGCTGTGTTTAAGACAGAGATAGATAGGCTCTTGATTAGCCAGGGAATTAAAGGATATGGGGTGAAAGCAGGGGGAGCGGGGATGACTGGATGAAGTGGATCAGCCCATTATTGAATGGTAGAACAAGCTCGAAGGGCTGAATGGCCTACTTCTGCTTCTAGGGGTTGAAATGTCCAATACCAGAGGGGGAGAGGGGGTAAGCTCAAAGGAGAAAAGCAACCTCTGTGTGAAAGGCAGGTTCTTTACACAGATTTGTTAGTGCCTGGAATGAACACCTGGGGTTTGGTAGAGGCAGATATAGTAGGGACTTTTAAGAGATTGTTAGATAGGCACATTAATGTGAGGAAAATCGAAGGATATGGATATTGTGTCTGCAAAATGGATTAGTTTAGTTGGCCATTTGATGATTAATTTACTTGGCCACTTTTAGGGAGCCTGTTCCTGTGCTGTACTGATCTACGTTCCAGGTCTATGTTCTATAACATTGTTCAGTCTACAATGTTTCAATGTGATTTTCAGTTCAATGTGTTGTTTTACCATACCGAGCTCCAGAACTTCTTTCAGCATTTTGACCAACTTTGCCAACCCATTCCTCATGTCCACGAAGGATCCCCTCATCATTCCCGGGGAGTGGGAGCCTTTCCCCATCACCAGGCTGAGGAAGAGTGGGGAATCCTCTGTCGGGGTTCCCTTCTCTGTGAGTTCTGTGATTTCCTGTAGACAATGAACTTGTTGAGTGACAGACTGAGTGAAAGCGAATGGAGAAGACAATATCTGCTCAGGGATGGGACGTCCCAGTGACTTTGAGCACAGAGACAGTCACTGGACAGCCTCTCGACCCACACTGTAAATTTCTGGGTTCAGTCATTAGCAGCAAAGCACTGACTGTGGAAATTAAAAATCAGAATATTATTAGAGTCACAGAGCCCAGCAGCACTGAAACAGGCCCTTCGGCCCTTCTAGTCAATGCCGACCTTGTTTTTGTTTTTACTGCCTATTTCCAACTACCTGCACCATAGCCTCCATACACCTCCCATCCATGTCATCACCCAAATTTCTCTTTAGTGTCTAAATCGAACCCACATCCTCCACTTCCATTGGCAGTTCAGTCCACACTCTCACCAAACTCTGAGTGAAGAATTCCCCTTCAGATTCTTCTGAAATATTTCACCTCTCACCCTGAACTTATGTCCAATGTGGGGGTAAGAGGGAAGACGGGGTAGAGAGGGAAGGCAGTAAGGAGGGGGCGAGGCTGATTAGGGACAAGGAAACAGAGGGGAGTGTTTATACTTACTATTTTTCAAAAACATGATTGTTTGAACTTACTTGCTACAAACTTACTAACAAATACCCTGTACATTCTCAACCAAATTACTTATTACAGATGACAAGTAACACGAAGAGCAGTGTGAGCTGTCTTAATGACTATCATCCAGTGGCTCTCACATCTCTGGTGATGAAATGTTGCAGGGTTTGTCATAGTGAGAATGAACTCATGCCTCAGCAAAGACCTGGACCCACTGCAATCTGCCCATCACCACAATAGGTCTACGGCAGATGTGATCGCAATGACTCTTCACATGGCCTTAGATCACCTGGACCATACAAACACCAAACGAGGTCTGCTAAACAACTGACAATTGCACCTTCCCCAACTGCTCACATGAGACTAATGTCTATATCGGTGACACAGGAAATCACTTCACTGTCACTCTCCTGATACCGTGTCTGACCCTCTCCTCATTGCCCCCATTGCCCAGGACATGCCCTCTCCTCATTGTCCCCATCGCCCAGGACATGCCCTCTTCTCATTGCCACCATCAGGAAGGAGGTACAGGAGCCTGAAGATACACATTCAATAATTCGGTAACAGCTTCTTCTCCTCCACTGTCCGATTTCTGAATGAACAATAAACTCACAAATACTTTCTCAGTATTTTCCCTCTCTTTCTGCAACACTCATCCCTCAACAAGCCTCTTCCTCAGTCACCATCTGTGAGATCATATAAAACAAAAACAATTAAAACGATCTATCAGACAGCTCCTGTACCCCTTCACCCCTGACCATGCTTCGCTGGTTAAATCTCTCCCTTCTCAGCCCCTTCCTTTCTCCCTTTCCCATTGTAACTGCAGATATGCCAACAGATCCGAATCCGCTGTACAAACCCGTGTCTTTCTTTGACGCAGAAGTCACAGACACCCCCAACTCGCCACCCACTTCCTGATCTGCACTCGCAGCTCAGGACGGTGACAACTGTTTCCCACTCTGGGGCTTTGTAACAAACACAACGTTAACAGCAAAACAAGTCAGTGATTGATATAAAGAGAAGAATTGTTGCTCCCTGAAAGGACACGCGAGCGTCCGATACAATGGACCAGATCCTCCCTTGTCTCCTACTTCATGTGACCTGGGTCACGGAACGTCCGATCATCCCACTTTCTCACATCACCACCCTCCCCTCACCCTCAAGTGCCTACCGTCCCACACCTTTCCGATCACTCACCCCGCACCCACACGTCCACCTCTCCCCCCCCCCCCACACACACACAAAGAGATCCCCAAACCCCAAACCCCTTCCCCGCTCTGGGAGCCACAACTAATTGATCCCACAGCCCGGACTCGAGAGCAGAGCTGAAACCGCGGCTACGATACCGGAGAGGGCGAAGCCTCTAGTCGTTCGACCGAGCTCGGTCCTGACTCTTTCCAACCGCAACCAGCCCCCGGTTTACACGAACTCGACATCAGACGCCCACTCACCGGAGAACCACGGTGACACCTGGGGTCGGCACTGCGCCTGCGTCCAGCAGGAAGCTGGGAGGTTGCCACAGCGCCCCTGGCGGCCGGAGGTCTGCACATCGCCACCAGTTGTCGGAGGTCTCCGCAGCACCTCCGGTGACCGGAGGTCTGCAGATCGCCACCGGTTTCGGAGGTCTCCGCAGCGCCACTGACGGCCGGAGGTCTGAACATCGTCACCGGTTGTCGGAGGTCTCCGCAGCGCCTCCGGTGGCCGGAGGTCTGCACATCGCCACCGGTTGTTGGAGGTCTCCGTAGCGCAACTGACGGCCGGAGGTCTGCACATCGCCACCGGTTGTTGGAGGTCTCCGCAGCGCCACGGGCGACCGGAGGTCTGCACATCGCCACCGGTTTCGGAGGTCTCCGTAGCGCCACTGGTGGCCGGAGGTCTGCACATCACCACCGGCTGTCGGAGGTCTCCGCAGCGCCACTGACGGCCGGAGGTCTGCACGTCGCCACCGGTTGTTGGAGGTCTCCGCAGCGCCTCCGGTGGCCGGAGTGACGACGGAGAATAAATCACAAACCCGAGATGCTGGAGATCCAAAACAACCCTCGCAAAATGCTGAAGGTACCCAGCAGGTCAGATATCATCTATCGAAAAGAGTCGCCGTTTCCGGTTGAGATCCTTCTTCAGGACTGAGAAAGAAGGGGAAATATCTGAATAAAAACGGGGCGGGTGAGGAAAAGGCTCGCTTGAAGACGATAGTTGAAGCCAGGTCGGTAGGAAATCTCAAGAGCGGGGGAAAAAATCTAATAGGAGAGGAGATCAGACAATAGGAGAAAGGGATGGAGGAGTGGACCCAGGGAGAAGTGAAAAGCAGGTGAGAGGAATGAAAGGTCAGGGGAAGTAAATTGTGAATTGCTGCCTCAGCTGGAAAGACTGTTTGGACAACGGAGAGAGTTCAGTCTTGCCGCCCTTTCACTGTGACACCCCCGAACTGCACATCAAATCCATCCAAAGGAATCTTGGTTCTTGGTTGGTTCTTGATCCTCCAAAATATTCCGCCTGGAATTTAAACTGGAGGTGAACTTTAATGACCAGTGAATATAATTCCTCTCAGCGATCAGCTATCAGAATGATTCCCTGACTTTGAGAGGACGGGGTATCTATGATCTACATTGTCAGGGTGTTGAGTTTACTAGGAGACAAAGACTGCAGGGACGAGAGGGTTTCTGTTGACTAATACACTGTGTGTGGACCCCACTGGCAATTCTCGTGTTGTGACCCAAGTCGAGACAAACATTACGCTGCCCACTTCACCAACAACACGGCACAGCCGGACACATAACAGGGCACTTTACATCTCACAACACTGGATTCAGTGATGAAACCCGTGATTAATGTTGTTGTCCCACTGAAATCATAAGAAAACTGTTCTTCTTCTTCTTGTTTTAGGTGGTTGGCACCCAGCATAATGGTGCATTACCACCATCTTCTGCTCCGGAGTGTGCAATAGACTTACATTCCAAATTCCTTCATCGAATCATACACACATATATACCCTAACCTATATTTTATCCTCCCATCTTTGGCCATCCTAGTACCCTATTCCTGATTATTCATCATATCCTAAAAAAAAAACGCTGTACTCCTTAAGAAAGCTAAAAATACCCTGAATTGTGCTCTCTCACCCATCTCCAGCAACCCTCTTAGTGTGAATTCCTGCACCCCCAATTCCCTTAGATTGATTATCATCATCTCTCTCTGTATCCCATACTTCCTGCAGCTCAAAACTGCATGTTCTACTGACTCCTCTTCCTGACATTCCTTACACAATCCTGTCTGGTGTTTCCCTATCATTTTCAATGTTTTGTTTAACGTACAGTGCCCCAGCCTTAACCTAGTCCACACAGTTTCCTCTCTTCTGTATCCACTACCTACCCTAGTACCTGCAATACTCTGTTGTATTTGATATTAATGCCTCCCTTTCCCTTCCCTGTCCCATCTTTCTTGCCATATATGCTTGATTTTTTCCCAGATTACACACTTAACCTCTGCTTTACTGATACTAATGTGTATTTCTATATTTTCTTTCTTTAACACCCTCTTTGCCAACTCATTCACCTTCTCATTCCCCTTCACCCCTACATGTGCTGGAACCAATAAAAATTTTACCTGGTGTGACGAGAATACACATAAAATTAAGATGTTTGCTGGCCTGTGTTAGCATCAGTGACATCAGCAAGTGGTCTGCCACCTGCCCTCAGGGGAAGGAGAGATAAGGAACAATGGAGCAGCGTCTGGAGATGTGTAATGAAGGGATGTGGGAGAGAGAGCTGTCTGGAGCGGCTCCCCCTTTGAACCTTGAACTGTTTGAAGTGATGGACAGGTGATACCCCAGCAGGGGGATAAAAAGGGACCGGTTCGCTAAGGCAGGACACATGCCACCCGAGGTAACGAGACCCTGGAAGCGGTACGCTTCTCACGAGTCGGTGGGAAGTACCAGACAACGGCCAGGGTGGAAAGGTACGACCAGCGGGAACCCGGTGTGTGTCCGCCCTTGCCTGGGTGCCGGGTTCACTGCAGAGGATCGACCGCATCTGGAGGAGGGGTCACAGTCGGTGACCTCAGGTGACATCACCAAGGACCCGCCCAAAATCGCCGGTCTGTGAGTGAAGCCGTGTCTGAATGATCAGTTGTTCCTGTTCTCTCTCTCTCTTCCCCCACGTTGTCCATCGCCATGGCAACGATTACTATCCCACGTTGTCCATCGCCATGGCAACGATTACTGCGAACTGAACTACTAAACTGGACTGAACTTTGAGTCACTTTGAAATTTGGTCATTTACCCCTAGACAACGATAGAGCTTGATTGATGCTGTTATCTTAATTCTGTGCACATGTGTGTTTATCATCGCTGAACTGTTGCATTTATTATTCTTTCGATTACTGTGTTGCTTGTTTCTTTAATAAAACTTTCTTAGTTCTAGTACTCCAGACTCCAACTGAGTGATCCATTTCTGCTGGTTTGGCAACCCAGTTACGGGGTACGTAACATAAGTGGGGTTCTCGTCCGGGATTTTGAACGCTAAATTTGGGACGGAGTAAATTGATTGGGTTAAAATTCCCGAAAGAAAGAAAAGACAAAGAGCAGAAATGGAGGCTGAGGAATTTATAAAGGCGCCGACCTTGGAGGCATTAGAGGATGCCAGGAAATCGGAATTGATAGCTGTGGCCAAACGGTTGAATCTTGCTAAGGTGAAGTCGACAATGAGGAGAGAGGAGATACACAGAGCTATTGTAGAGCACTATGTATCTAAAGGTGTGTTTCCCCAAGGTGAGCTGGGGGTGGTGTCTATTGAAAAACCTGCTGGAGATGCGGTACAGGTACAGCTTGAAAAACTGAGACTCGAGCACGAGTTCCGGGTACGGCAGTTAGAACACGAAGAGAAGCAGTTAGAAAGGCGGGAGAAAGAGAAAGAGGTAGAAAGGCAAGAGAGAGAAAGACAGTTGGAGAGAGAAGAGAAAGAGAGGGACAGACAGTTGGAGAGAGAACAGAGAGAGAGGGACAGACAGTTGGAGAGAGAGGAGAAACAGAGGGAAAGGGAATTTGAGCTGGAGAAGTTAAAGATAAGGGCCGAGCAGGGGCTCGTGCCGAACCAAGGTGGAGGGTTCCGGGCGACCCAGGAGGTTAGGCTGGTTCCCCCATTTGACGATACCGACGTGGATCGGTACTTTCTCCATTTCGAAAAAGTGGCTATAAGTCAGGACTGGCCGAGGGATAAGTGGGTTGTTTTACTTCAGAGTGTACTGAAAGGGAAGGCCCAAGAAGCTTACTCAGCTTTGTCCGCGGAAGATGCCCAGAGGTATGAGGTGGTGAAAGAGGCCATCCTTAGGATTTATGAGTTGGTCCCGGAGGCATACCGGCAGAGGTTCCGGAATGCGAGGAAGCAGTGGGACCGCACGTATTTGGAGTTTGCCCGTGAGATGCAGACATATTGTGAGCGTTGGTGCGCCTCGAAGGGGGTAGAGGGGGATTATGACAGACTGCTACAACTGATCCTGATTGAGCAGTTTAAAGGTTGTGTCCCTGAGGGTATGAGACCCTACCTCGATGAGAAAGAGGCAGCCACGTTAGCCGCAACTGCTAAGTTAGCGGATGAGTATGCGTTGACGCATAAAATGAAGTTTGCCCAGAGTAAAGGCTACCAGAAGGGTAGTCAGGACGGCGGGGAGAGTCCGCCGGAAAAGTCAGAAAGTAAGCCGGGGACTAGTGAAAAGGATAAGGTAGACCGGGAGCAGTCTGGTAGGAAGTCTCCTGGGGTCGTCTGTTATAATTGTGGGAAAGCCGGACACTTTGCGTCCAGGTGCTTTGCCCCAAGGAAGGAGACGGGGAAAGGAAAAGCGGAAATTTTGAATGGCTGTATCGAGCTGTTAAGCGAACCGCTAGGGAAGGACAGGTCTGAAAAAGTCCAGGAAGGGCGCGAGAGGTTTATCTCGGCCGGATTGGTGTCAGTGAAGGAGAGGTTAAAACCAGTTCCAGTGCGGATCTGGAGAGACACGGGAGCGTGTCAGTCATTAATACTGAAGAGTGTATTAGAGTTTAGCTCAGAGACCCAGACTGGGGAGGTCAAGGTCAAAGGTGTTGGGGAAGGGACAAAGTCAGTCCCTTTGCACCAGATACACTTACAGAGCAACCTGGTCTCTGGACTAGTCACGATCGGGGTGAGGTCCGAATTACCGATGAAAGACATGGAAGTCTTGCTCGGTAATGACATCGCCGGAGGAATCGTGTTCCCAGTCGTGAGATTGACAGGTCAGCCTGCCAGCACTGAGGCCCCGCCCATGGACTCACAGGTTCATCACGGGCCCGCGATAGTGAATTTAGCTGAAACATTTCTGCCAACCTTGTAAGAGACGGGGTGTAGTGAGACAAGTGGTAGTGAGGGAGCTGGGACGGACGTAGCAGTAGCCAGGAAAGAATTTGTGCAGACGCAGGAGCGAGACGAGGGGCTGATGGTTTTGGCAGAGACCGCTCTCTCTGACACAGCCTTGACAAGGGAACTAGTAGGCTATTGTGCGGAGGAGGAAGTGCTAAAAGGGAAATCAAGTACAGTATCCGCAGATGAGGAGTGGGGGGTGGTGCAAAAGAGTTATGGGGATGAGGTTTTTAACATGGCCCACGAGGTACCCCCCGGTGGACATTTTGCGGTGCTGGAGGAAACAGTTGGTGGAATCATGAAAGAGATTTACCGGCTGCCCAGGGGGAAAAATGTTATTGATCATGACCGACGCGAACTGAGACGGTCACCGGCTTTTGATATGCTAACAAACCTAGTCGGTGTTAGCGTGGAAATCAATGAAGCTAGGGGCCCCCTGATAAGAGGAAAAAACCATTTTGAAAAGATTAGTATGGGATCGATCAGATGGGAGAAGGCTATTATTTTGGCCAGGTCTACTGATAAGGTCTCTCCCTTAATCCCCGAACAAAGCGAATCTTTAGAAGAAGTAATTAAACAACTCGCACCCGTGTGTTTGATTGTCCCGAGGAAATGCAAAGAACTGGGACGTTGGGTGATGTCTGTTACAATAGGGCAGCCTAGTAAAGAACACTCATATATAATGAGTAATTCAGTGACTAAAGGGATGATGAACACAGAGGTGTGTATTGGCAATTTAATACGGCTGTCTGAAGCCAGCTTGATAGTGAACCTTGAAAAAAATGAATTCGGCCACACGAGGGTCACTTACCTGGGAATTGTGGTGACACAGGGGCAGCTGGCAGCGATGCAAGCTAAGGTGCGGGCTATCTCTGACATCCCAACCCCGACAGACAAGAGGGCCCTCTGAAGGCTCTTGGAGATGGTGGGGTACTGCAGGAAGTTTTGCAATAACTCTGCGGTCAATACCCGTCCCCCTCCTACTAAGTCCTTGCGAGAGAAAACTGAGTCAGAATGGGACGACCCTTGTTATTGTGGTCCGGGACAAAGCCAAATGAGAGGTTACATTGATCGCAATTCATCAGTGTTTTTGGCCACTATGAAGTTTGCTGAGTTGGAGCCTGGTCTAAGGGATTATTAATAACACGTGTAAAAGGAACAGAAAATGTGATGACTGTCTGTCAAGGTGTTGACAGCTTCAAACTCGCTGTGTTAGCCAAATAGCTGATAAAGATGTATATTTGTGTATGTATCAAATAATGTATTCATGTTTGTAATTTTTACCTCCCGATAAAAATCCTTAAAGGGGGGAAGTGTGACGAGAATACACATAAAATTAAGATATTTGCTGGCCTGTGTTAGCATCAGTGACATCAGCAAGTGGTCTGCCACCTGCCCTCAGGGGAAGGAGAGATAAGGAACAATGGAGCAGCGTCTGGAGATGTGTAATGAAGGGACGTGGGAGAGAGAGCTGTCTGGAGCGGCTCCCCCTTTGAACCTTGAACTGTTTGAAGTGATGGACAGGCGATACCCCAGCAGGGGGATAAAAAGGGACCGGTTCGCTAAGGCAGGACACACGCCACCCGAGGTAACGAGACCCTGGAAGCGGTACGCTTCTCACGAGTCGGTGGGAAGTACCAGACAACGGCCAGGGTGGAAAGGTACGACCAGCGGGAACCCGGTGTGTGTCCGCCCTTGCCTGGGTGCCGGGTTCACTGCAGAGGATCGACCACATCTGGAGGAGGGGTCACAGTTGGTGACCTCAGGTGACATCACCAAGGACCCGCCCAAAATCGCCGGTCTGTGAGTGAAGCCGTGTCTGAATGATCAGTTGTTCCTGTTCTCTCTCTCTCTTCCCCCACGTTGTCCATCGCCATGGCAACGATTACTGCGAACTGAACTACTAAACTGGACTGAACTTTGAGTCACTTTGAAATTTGGTCACTTACCCCTAGACAACGATAGAGCTTGATTGATGCTGTTATCTTAATTCTGTGCACGTGTGTTTATCATCACTGAACTGTTGCATTTATTATCCTTTCGATTACTGTGTTGCTTGTTTCTTTAATAAAACTTTCTTAGTTCTAGTACTCCAGACTCCAACTGAGTGATCCATTTCTGCTGGTTTGGCAACCCAGTTACGGGGTACGTAACACTGGTCTCTCTGATTTGCAATTCTTCTGACTGACTGAAGGACTTCATAAAGTACATTTTGCTGACTGTTTGAGTGAAAAGACCTTAAACTTGCTAGAACTGAGGACGAATCTGAGCATATCAACACTTTGACGAGTCTAGCTTTCTCCACCCATTGCAACGCAAATAACACTGCCGGCATCTCCACTGTATACACCCCTAATTTATTAGATGTTCTTCTGCTAATTCCAATTTCTTTTGCTAGTGTAGCCACCCCAAACCCTGTCACACAAACACGAGGAATTCTGCAGATGCTGGAAATTCAAGCAACACACATCAACGTTTTTGGCCTGCTGCGTTCACCAGCAACTTTGATGTGTGTTGCCCAAACCATGTCACTCCTGTTTCAGGTTCCTTAGCACCATCCGTATAAATCTGAATATAATCACTATATTTTTCCATCACATGACAGTTAAATGAACTTACCAAATCAGTTTTATATTTTCCTTTCCTTTTACCTGTAACAAATGCCAGTCTATTTCAGGCCATACAAGCTTCCATGGAGGTACAATCGGTTAAACTACTGAAGGACTTATCCTTAGATCAAACACTCCACATTCTTTAGCAATATCATTCCCTACCTGACTAAAGTTATCCTTCTGAAACCTCCCATTTTCCCAGCGCTTGTGGAACACTCCTTTTGCAGGGTGAGAATCATTGTGTCCCTGCAAATTAGCCCAGTAGTTTGCCATCAATAGCATCTTTCCTAGTTCCAAAGGCATTACTCCCATTTCTACCTGTAGGGCTGATACTGGTGATGTTTTAAAAGCCCCATTGCACACTCTCAAAGCCTGAGACTGAATCACATCCAGTTTCTTTATAAGAGACCTAGCTACTGATCCATATGCTATATTTCCATAGTCCAACACAGATCTCACTAAAGCCACATACACTCTCTTCAACGTTGAACAACTTTCTCCCCATTCCCTACCAGTCAAACATGTCATCATATTTATTTCTTTTTTACATTTCTCCTCAACTTTTCTGATATGTTCTGCCTATGTTAATCGTGTATCAAATATAACTCCCAGAAATTTAAATGATCCAACCCTTCCTAATTCAATCCCATACATCCTTAACCTCTTCCCTATCTGAATTCTTTTCCTGGTGAAAAATACAGTTTTTGAGTTTTTTCTACTGAAAATCTACATCCCCAATCATAACCCACTCCATCACTTCATCAATTGCTCCTTGTAGTTTCCTGACTATATGCTCCATGTTCCTGCCTCTTTTCCACAAGGCCCCATCATCCGCAAACAGTGACCTACCTATATCTATTGGTACCTTTGTGAAGATATCATTGATCATAATGATGAGAACTAACGGGCTAATCACACTACCTTGAAGTGTGCCATTTCCCACTATGTACTGTTTTGATAATTCTGATCCAATCTGAACCTGAATTTTTCTACCAAACAAAAAATCTTTAATCCAATTAAAAACTCTCCCACCAACCCCCATCTTGTGCAGTTTAATTAACAATCCTTCCTTCCACATCATATCACAGGCTTTTTCAATGTCAAAAAACACTGCAACTACTGACTCTTTATTTGCCTGGGCCTTCCTTATTTTGGTCTCTAACATCACTGAGTCCATGGAATTCCTTCCCTTCCTAAAATCACTCTGATAACTTGCCAACATTCCCCTCTTCTCAAGCTCATACAACAACCTTTCCGTTATCATCCTTTCCATTATCTTGCATATATTTGATGTTAATGCTATTGGTCTGTAGCTAGTGGGTTTTGATGGATCCTTGCCATGTTTCCTTATTGGAACTACTACAGCTTCTTTCCATGCTCTTGGTAATCTGCCCTCCTAGTACACTCTGTTATAAAAATGCAGCAACTTCAAGAGCACTCCTTCTCCTAGATTTTTTAGCATAGCATAGCATATCAGGTCTTTCCCTGGGGAGGTTGGTCTCGACCTCTTTATTGCTCTCACCATTTCTGCCAATGTAAGAGGCAGGTTCGATATCGTCATTTAAAGTAAAATTGGATAGCTATATGGACAGGAAAGGAATGGAGGGTTATGGGCTGAGTGCAGGTTGGTAGGACTAGGTGAGAGTAAGCGTTCAGCATGGGCTAGAAGGACCGAGATGGCCTGTTTCTGTGCTGTAATTGTTATATGGTTATATGGTTGTTATATGGTAAATGGATCATCAATTGTATCATCTTTTTCTTCCCTCCTGTTTAACACACCTGGGTGTTGACTCATTGTTCTTTCCCTTCTCCTTCTCCCTTCTTCAGACAAATTTTCTAAACTGTGTATCTGTACAAATGACTTAGCCATGATCTCAGCCTTATCCTTACTGGAGACTGCTGTTTCCTCCTCAGATATCATTACTGGATATTCCCATTCCCTTCTATCTCCTCCCATCCTCTTAATCATTCCCCATACCTCTCTCACAGGTGTTGTTCTTCCTATTTTGTTGCAAAAACTCCTCCAACTTGCCCTTTTAGCTTGACGTATAGTTCTTTTCACCACTGCCTGTGCTTTCTTATATTGAACCAAATGCTGCATATTATGGGTTCTTTTAACTAGCCTGAAAGCTCTATTTCTGTTTTTTTACAGCCTGACAACATTCATCTGTCCACCATGGTACCAGTTTTCTATTCATCCTATTTTTACCCCTGGGTATAGATCCTTCTGCTGCCATAATAATTGCTGAAGTCACCTGACTGTTTAATTCATCTCTATTTCCAGAAATGTCAATCTTTGTCAATGCCCCTTCACTCAACTTCTGGAACCTATCCCAATCTGCTTTTCCAAACACCCACTTTGGGATTCCACCACCTGGTCTTACTTCAATTATTTCACCCACTGAACATAAAACTGGGTAGTGATCACTGCCACTGTTGAAGCAGTCCAAACTCCCCAGTTACTACCGCCAGCCAACGTATTAGACACTAATGTATTATCTAATACTGACTCAGTTCCTGTTGTTAAATTTATCCTTGTTCCTCTACCATCATTCATACACACCAAATCCCTTTCTTCCATCAAATCTTCAATTACCATTCCATTTGAATCTGTAATTGGATCCCCCCCATATTGTGCTATGAGCATTGAGATCTGCACACAATACTGTTTTGTCCTTGTATCCTTAATAGGCTGTCCAAATCCAACCTTTTACATGGATTGTAGTAGTTAATTATAACCACTCCCTCCCCTCTCTCCCACACTTCCACCACTATGTATTCCTGATCATCTCCTTTTTCCAATATCCTATATGGTATCCCTTGTTTGATTAACATAGCACAACCCCCTCCTCCCCCTAGATTTCTATCTTTCCTTATCATTGTATACCCATACACCACAAAGTCTAAAGTTGGTTTCAACCAAGTTTCCTGAATACATACTACATCTGGTTTTACAACCATTTCTTTAATAAAGTGCTTGAATTTCTGGCTATTGGCCAGTAAGCTCCTTGCATTCCATTGCAAAAGAATCACCATAATTAGTATTAACCAACACATGACACTTCCTGGCTTGACTGATTAGTGAGGTTCTCCCTCGTTTCTTCCCACGTCAGTTAAACTAACCCTAAATGGTTCACTGCTGCTTTGACCACCAGCTGAATTATATCACTTGTTGACTTTACCTCAGCCGTACTATTAATCACTCCTGCAATGAATGTTACTAGAGTTTTAGACTTAGACTTAGTTTTAGAATTACTAGACTGATCCCGTCATTTGCTCTTTGTTGCAACTCTCGCATCCCTATTGCTCCCTGTTCAGTAGGAGCATTATTCTGTCCTCTTGACATTTTTACAGCTTCTGCATAAGTGATCTTTCTTTTCACATTTATTTTTTGAATTTTATTCTCCTGTCTCATAACCTCACACCCATTCTATGCCACATTATGAGCTCCTCCATAATTGCAGCATTTTGCTTGCACTCCTGTTCCGCACTTTCCATATTCATGATCACCCCCACATCTAGCGCATCTCCTCTGCCGTTTACAGTTTTTAGCAATGTGTTCAAACCTTTGACAATTATAGCATCTCAATGGCTTTGGCACATACACCCTTACTGGGTAACTCATGAAACCCAGGAACACTTTTCTTGGCACTCTTTCTTCTTCAAATTCAATCCATACCGTTTCAATTTCCTTTTTCATTCCCTCCTTTGTTGTTTTCAGTCTTTGAACATTCATTACTTTTCCTCCTTTGATATTCCTCTTTAACTCCTCCATATTTGTACTTATTGGTACCCCCGTAATCACTCCTTTACATCCACCGCCATTTTCTGCCCCCACCCTCCTTGAGTATTCCACCTTGCATTTTCCTATCTCTTTTAGCTTGAGTGCTTTCTCAAGTTGTTCCTCATTCGCACATTTTACCAATAGGTTGCCATCATTAAGGACTTCTGCAAATATTATTTCCCCTATCTTATTTGCCAGAGTTGTTGTTAGCACAAACGGGTTAATTTTCTTCATGTTTCATAGAAACATAGAAACATAGAAAATAGGTGCAGGAGTAGGCCATTCGGCCCTTCGAGCCTGCACTGCCATTTATTATGATCATGGCTGATCATCCAACTCAGAACCCCGCCCCAGCCTTCCCTCCATACCCCCTGACCCCTGTAGCCACAAGGGCCATATCTAACTCCCTCTTAAACATAGCCAATGAACTGGCCTCAACAGTTTGCTGTGGCAGAGAATTCCACAGATTCACCACTCTCTGTGTGAAGAAGTTTTTCCTAATCTCGGTCCTAAAAGGCTTCCCCTCTATCCTCAAACTGTGACCCCTCGTTCCGGACCTCCCCAACATCGGGAACAATCTTCCCGCATCTAGCCTGTCCAATCCCTTGGATCTTACACGTTTCAATCAGATCCCCCCTCAATCTTCTAAATTCCAACGAGTACAAGCCCAGTTCATCCAGTCTTTCTTCATATGAAAGACCTGCCATCCCAGGAATCAATCTGGTGAACCTTCTTTGTACTCCCTCTATGGCAAAGATGTCTTTCCTCAGATTAGGGGACCAAAACTGCACACAATACTCCAGGTGTGGTCTCACCAAGGCCTTGTACAACTGCAGTAGTACCTCCCTGCTCCTGTACTCAAATCCTCTCGCTATAAATGCCAGCATACCGTTCGCCTTTTTCACCGCCTGCTGTACCTGCATGCCCACTTTCAATGACTGGTGTATAATGACACCCAGGTCTCGTTGCACCTCCCCTTTTCCTAATCGGCCACCATTCAGATAATAATCTGTTTTCCTATTTTTGCCACCAAAGTGGATAACTTCACATTTATCCACATTAAATTGCATCTGCCATGAGTTTGCCCACTCACCCAACCTATCCAAGTCACCCTGCATCCTCTTAGCATCCTCCTCACTGCTAACACTGCCACCCAGCTTCGTGTCATCCGCAAACTTGGAGATGCTGCATTTAATTCCCTCATCCAAGTCATTAATATATATTGTAAACAACTGGGGTCCCAGCACTGAGCCTTGCGGTACCCCACTAGTTACCGCCTGCCATTCTGAAAAGGTCCCGTTTATTCCCACTCTTTGCTTCCTGTCTGCTAACCAATTCTCCACCCACACCAATACCTTACCCCCAATACCATGTGCTTTAAGTTTGCACACTGATCTCCTGTGTGGGACCTTGTCAAAAGCCTTTTGAAAATCCAAATATACCACATCCACTGGTCCTCCCCTATCCACTCTACTAGTTACATCCTCAAAAAATTCTATGAGATTCGTCAGACATGATTTTCCTTTCACAAATCCATGCTGACTTTGTCCGATCATTTCACCGCTTTCCAGATGTGCTGTTATCACATCCTTGATAACTGACCCAGCAGTTTCCCCACCACCGACGTTAGGCTAACCGGCCTATAATTCCCCGGTTTCTCTCTCCCTCCTTTTTTAAAAAGTGGGGTTACATTAGCCACCTTCCAATCCTCAGGAACTAGTCCAGAATCTAACGAGTTTTGAAAAATTATCACTAATGCATCCACTATTTCTTGGGCTACTTCCTTAAGCACTCTAGGACGCAGACCATCTGGCCCTGGGGATTTATCTGCCTTCAATCCCTTCAATTTACCTAACACCCCTTCCCTACTAACATGTATTTCACTCAGTTCCTCCATCTCACTGGACCCTCTGTCCCTTACTATTTCTGGAAGATTATTTATGTCCTCCTTAGTGAAGACAGAACCAAAGTAATTATTCAATTGGTCTGCCATGTCCTTGCTCCCCATAATCGATTCACTTGTTTCTGTCTGCAGGGGACCTACATTTGTCTTTACCAGTCTTTTCCTTTTTACATATCTATAAAAGCTTTTACAGTCCGTTTTTATGTTCTCTGCCATCTCCGACCTCACTACTACTGTTAGGTGGCCTGTACACAACTCCCACCAGCGTCTTCTGCCCCTTAGTGTTACGCAGCTCTACCCATATCGATTCCACATCTTCCCGGCTTATGTCCTTTCTTTCTATTGCGTTAATCTCTTTTTTAACCAGCAATGCCACCCCACCTCCCCTTCCTTCATGTCTATCCCTCCTGAATATTGAATATCCCTGAACGTTGAGCTCCCATCCCTGGTCACCCTGGAGCCATGTCTCTGTGATCCCAACTATATCATAATCATTAATAACAATCTGCACTTTCAATTCATCCACCTTATTATGAATGCTCCTTGCATTGACACATAAAGCCTTCAGGCGCTCTTTTACAACTCTCTTAGCCCTTGTACAATTATGTTGAAAAGTGGCCCTTTTTAATGTTTGCCCTGGATTTGTCAGCCTGCCACTTTTACTTTTCTCCTTTGTACTTTTTGCTTCTACGCTCACTTTACACCCCTCTGTCTCTCTGCACTGGTTCCCATCCCTCTGTTGTGAACTAACCTCCTCACGCCTAGCCTCTTTAATTTGATTCCCACCCCCCAACCATTCTAGTTTAAAGTCACCTCAGTAGCCCCCGCTAATCTCCCTGCCAGGATATTGGTCCCCCTAGGATTCAAGTGTAACCCGTCCTTTTTGTACAGGTCACGCCTGCACCAAAAGAGGTCCCAATGATCCAAAAACTTGAATCCCTGCCCCCTGCTCCAATCCCTCAGCCACGCATTTATCCTCCACCTCATCACATTCCTACTCTCACTGTTTCCTTGAGCCTTCTCATTGAACCTAATTATGACAACACTTTGTCTCTGAACTTGTTCATCTTCCTCACTTTCAGAACTCTTTCCTCTGTCATTTCTTATTCTTTTATTCCCTTTGTCTTGGTTTTCATTCATCTGTCCCCTCACTATCTCCTCATTTCCTTTATTTCTCCCTTCACAGTAATTCACTTCTCCCCAGCTGCCTACCTCTGATCCCAAATCCCTATACCGCTCCTTCTCCGCTCCCTTTCCCTCAACACCCCTCCCTTCACCTTGTCCGCCATTACCGGACCCACGCCAGCGACCCCCTACTAGCAATTCCCGCTCCCTCCCCACTCTCTTTTCCTTTTTGGTTCCCAACACAGCAGACTTTCAAACCGCCCCCCCCCGTTCAAACAATACTGGACTCTCTGACGGTGGTGTCTGAAAAGAGAATGCTGTCCAAGTTGCATACCATCTTGGGCAATGTCTCCCATCCACTGCATAATGTACTGGTTGGGCACAGGAGTACATTCAGCCAGAGACTCATTCCACCGAGATGCAACACAGAGCGTCTTAGGAAGTCATTCCTACCTGTGGCCATCAAACCTCACAACTCCTCCGTTGGAGGGTCAGACACCCTGAGCCAATAGGCTGGTCCTGGACTTATTTCATAATTTACTGGCATAATCTACATATTACTATTTAACTATTTATGGTTTTATTATTACTATGTAATTATTTAGGGTGCAACTGTAACGAAAACCAATTTCCCCCGGGATCAATAAAGTATGACTATGACTGTCGACACAAGCTAAGAAGCTACTCCCTCTTCGACAGAGAGGAGCACAAACTGACCAGACGTCTAGAGTATTTCTGACACTTCGTTTTTCTATCAAAATATTCTCCACCTCACACTCATTCGATTCGGCCCCCTTTTCCCCGACTCCTGCCGGGGCTGATGGGCGAGCAGCAGGGCTCGGTACAAACACTCACTCACACTCTCACCCAAATCATAAGAAACGTCCATCAAGCTGTTTTTAAATACAAGCGCTCCCCCAAGCGCCTGACGTCACACATGGTTTCCCCTCGCGCGTACCTGACGTCACACACGGGCTGCTGTGCTCGAGCTGAGACAGTTTAACGGCTGAGCTACCGAGCACGAGACCCCTCCACCCCGCCCACCTCCGCTACGCTATAGTCATTGGTCCGAGGCGAAGTCAATCACTGATTACGCCCAATAGCGGAGGCGGACCAGCCGAGAGGGCGTTACCCCGATGACTCCTCCCATTAAAGCCCCGACAAAGCGGAACAAACCCCAAAGTAAATGCTCCGCTTTCTGATTTATTTCCATTTCCCTCCGAGGGAAGTTGGGGGTGTTTGTGAAACGTCTCCTGCGACCGGAGTCTGATGTATCGCTGAGAGGTAGGAGGAGACCACTTGGCCAGTCGGTTTGATGCCGGTTCCCCGGGGTGGGAGGAGTGATATTTTATTGAAAGGATGAAGATGGTGAGAGAGGGGGCGGACAGGATGTTTGTCCCGGTGGGGATAGGAGGGGCTCATCTGTGGAAATGTCTGAGCCCACGGTGGTGGCGAGCAGAGGGATTCACCACATTGGGCGGCAAACACCGGCAGACTGTTGCCCTGCAAGCGGGGCCAATGGTCCGGGCAAAGTGGGGACTGGAGTGGTGTTGGGGACACGGGCCTTATTGAATGACAGGACGTGCTAGAGGGGCCGAGTGGCCTGCTCCTGTTCCTGGCGTCAGTGTGTTTAAATACAAGGAATAACCAGACCTTTCCCGGGCCTGTAGGATGTCCCAGTCGGTGTTGTAGGGACCTGTGCCCGGAGCCCTGATATTCATGGAGTTCAGAGCCGATACAGCGGGGTCCGATACAGGTCAGACGGGGCAAGTTACAGGCGACACTCCGCTCCGGGTCATTCAGGGCCGGAGCATTTAGAATAACGCCGCAGTAATTCGGAGCGGGTCAGAGAGAATATTAAATAAAACCAACATGCGAACTTTCTGATCCGATCCCGACAGAGTGTGAAGGAGCCGCGGCCAAGAGTAGTTGCGGAATTTAAAATAAGCGAGCCGAGCAGGGCCCGTGTGGGCGGAAGCCGAGGAGGAGATCGATGCCTGCGAACCGGGGAAGTAAATCTGTAACGAGCTTTGGAAACTGTCCACGGACAAAGTCGGAGACAGCGCGGCTGAGCGGTACCGGACAGTGTGAACAGATGTGACCGGATCGCGGGAATCACTATCGCTGAGAAAGTTGCCGAGGCTTTCCCGGCTTTGTATATCAGTCAGAAACCTGATGCACAGAGATTTACATTGATTTTCCAAAGCATTCCCGGCCTCCTTCCCGAACCCTGCTCCCCGTGCAGCGCCCCCGACCGTAACGTTTCTCCCGGCGTCCCGCCTTCCCCGGTTTAAACCTCAGGAAATGAGCTGTTCTCCATTTCCAGCATCTCTCTGCCCTGAGACCCACCGAGCGGACAGACAGTAACTCACTCGCTCTTTCTGTTGTTTCCCAGTGAATTCAGTGGCGATGGTGATCCTGTCCCGGGGAAAGTGCGGCCTCTCCACTCGCACCACACGCTACCTGGTGGCTACGGCAGCGGCGGATCTACTGACCATCGTGTTTGCGGTGATATTGTGGCGGCTCAGTTATTGTTACTTCCCCGGGACTTTCCTGGACATCACCCCCGTGTGCAGTGTGATCTCTGCCCCTGGAGAGACAGCCACAGAAACTTCTGTCTGGTTCACTGTCACTTATCTTTGATATCAGTAACCTTTAACCTTTTTAACCTTTGGTCGGGTTGTCGCAATTTGTTGCCAGAAGTGGAAAGCAAAGTATTGCACCGGGAAAACTGCGGCTGTGGTTCTGACAACAACCGGCGTTCAGACTGACGAAGGGTTCCGGCCCAAAACGTTGACTGATCGTTTCCACGGATGCTGCCCGACCTGCTGAGTTCCTCCAGCTTGTTTTGAGTGTTGCTTTGACCCCAGCATCTGCAGATTGTTTTGTGTTTAATAAACAACATATCTAAGCTCTTCTCGGAGGCGGTCGCAATGTTCTCGATCTTGACTCTACAGAACCGGCGATCATCGGAGAACGTGGCAGCGGGGAGAGTAAATCTGGTTTAGAACCTGAGAGAAACACAGCACAGGAACAGACTCTCCGACACCCGCACCCCGCGACCTCCACTCCTACCGATCATTAAACTCATCCTACCTTTTATTTTCAGTTTTCCACCATATTCCCACGCTCGTCACCGCCAGACCGATTTCGGTCTGAGAAAAAGAAAAGGTTCCGGGGACATTCAAGACCAAATCGGCAAAAAATGCAACTCATTTGTTGCTTTAGTCTTTTGCAGAAGAATGAAATGAAAAAAAAAGTCACAGTCTACAAGAGCAACCCTTGCACTTGTCCGTCGCATTAGACAAAAACGTTACGGAAGAATGTTTAACGATACAGAACTCATGCATAATTGCGCAAATTTTTACAGAAACCTCCGGTGCCTACTCTGCTTCAAGGAAAATAATATCATCTCATTTCCTGATTTCTAATAAATATCCATCCCATCAAATTACGTGTTCACGCTCCTTTACATTCACTCCAGTAGAATCGCTTGTTTATTATTATTTTTATTTTTTATCTCAGGTAAAACTGATAAAAATTGCGTTATGGACACAGACAAGCACACTTATTTCTAAATCGCTTGGAACTTTTGGACTATTGCAGTGCTTTTTAGTGTTGTACCTTTCTGGAGATTTGCATAACGTGCAGGTCGAAATGTTTAGTGCTATTGTGTAGTGATTTTGGGATGATACCAGTCGTATATATTACAAATGGGACAATGTATTGTCATAAGGCGGTGGCTGGGAACGGAGTCAAGTGCAAGACACAGACACTGAAGTACTAGGGACACGACTAGGATATAGGCTGAGGGCAAGGACATGGACAGGAAGAAACCAGGAACCTGGAACAGGACTGGACAAGAGAGCTAGGAGCCCGGGCTTGGACTCCGAGCCAGAGACAGGACAAGGACCCAGTACCTAGGTCTTGCCTCTGGCTCTGACCCCAGAACTAGGCAAGGACGAGGCTTGGCTGGCAGGCAGGACGAGGCTGGAGTCTTAGAGACTTGAGGCGAGGCTTGGTAGGAGGCAGGAGACTTGAGACGAGGCTTGGCAGGAGACTTGAGACGAGGCAGAAAGCTAGAGACTTGAGGCGAGGCTTGGCAGGAGGCAGGAGGCTGGAGTCTTTAGGCTTGAGGCTTGGCAGGAGGCTGGAGTCTTCAGGCTTGAGGCTTGGCAGGAGGCTGGAGTCTTCAGGCTAGAGACTTAGAGGCGAGGCTTGGCGGGAGGCAGGAGGCTGGAGTCTTCAGGCTTGAGGCTAGAAGCAAGGCAGGAGGCTGGTTTCTTCAGGCTTGTGGCTTGAGGCTGGGCAGGAGGCTGGAGTCTTCAGGCTTGAGGCTGGGCAGGAGGCTGGAGTCTTCAGGCTTGAGGCTAGGCAGGCTCCTCCTGGGCAGAGCGCGGATCACTACCCGATGGAGGCATGGGACAGGAAGGGACAGAACCAACCGCAGGTAACGGCAAGACGGCCTGGCTTACCTGGGCGGAGGCAAGGGACAGGAAGGGGCAGAACCAATCCCAGGTAACGGCAAAACGGCCTGGCTTACCTGGGCGGAGGCAAAGGACAGGAAGGGAGCTAGGTTCAGGGTGGCTCCAGGATAAGACTGCAGACGAGACGAGGCGAGAGTTACCGGCAAGACAAGGCAAGACTTCAGGCAATGCAAGGCGAAGACGAGAACTTCAGGTGAGGCGAGAGTTACCGGCAAGACAAGGCAAGGCTTCAGGGGAGGAAACAGAAGGCAGAGGAAGGGATACAAGGAGTAAGGACAAGAACAATCCAGCAACCACGCCTGGGTCTCTGAAGGTATTTATGCAGCCAGCCCCACCGAGCATCAGCTGCCTCAATTAGCTCAACAAGAACAGAAACAGGGTAGACAGGAAAACCTGCAGCAAGGATCGATGGACCAGACCGTGAACCGGAATACAGACTTCTCGGACCGGACCATGACATGTATATCCTCTTCATGTACTATAGTCTTTCATTTTCCTCTTTCATCAGCATATTTCTGGTGTTTTACACTTACTGATTTCCGTGCGTTGTGTGTGTTCAGAATGACCATACCCATTACATAAATTGTTATTGCATATTTATCCTGTAATGTTATATTCGGGCGGGTACCAGGTATTATCCCATCTCTAATAATGGATCGGTCGTAATATAATTGTAGGGTCCTGACTCTAAAATTGGACCAGGATGGTATTTATAATAATGTATGGTATGTTTCATGATTTTGTACCTTAAAGCAATAGTTTGGTGAAAGACGTTTGTTACTTGATGGTGCCTGTGTGAGTAATCAGATTGAACTAAACTGTTGCAGGATACTGTAATGTGTGGGATATTTTCTAGTTTCACATAGCATATTCTGCTTTTATCATCTTGAACTTGTTAGCCTTTTTAACGTGCATTTTTGATGTTTTTGTTTTAACCACCTGGACCCGTATTGCCACAAGGAAACATGCAGTTTCTGGGAAGACGTCTCCAGCTTTGAGCCTGTCGTCGGACACGTTCTCGTTGACACCTAGTCTGCTCAGATCCTGGCGATCTCATCCATGGACGGTTATGCTCATCCATTGGCAAACTCTTTCTTCCATAGCAGTGTTTACCAACCCAACGCCCACGTACTTGACAACGCCCTCCTGAAGCCCTTCATACTAGCCATACTCGCCCCTCTTAGACCGAATATACTTTCCAGCGCTCCCATAGTGTAAAAGCATGGCTACCAATTACTAAAATGAAAAAAAAATATTCTGCTTTAACGTTTGATTTATCTTTAAACCTCGTTTTCACAGTACCTGTGCCCTACACAGTAGCTGCGGGATGTTGACAATGAATGACAGCACAGACTTGCAATTTAATTTTCATAAATTCCACTAAACCAGCACGGCGACCTGCCCTATCTGGTTCTCCATCCATTGCACAAGAAATCATGTTCCTAATCAGAATAATTCCGTCATCATTATACATTTTGAGGTCTCGTAGATTGATTCCCCGTTAATATCTGTTTTCAGCTTTTTACAGTAGAGAATCTCTTCATCAACTTTCCATTTTTGATCAACCGTACATGTGCCATTAGCAATGCTTCATTGTCTCGCACAGTTGACTCATTCAGTTGGCTCCAAAATTATGTTTTTTTTGTAGTACTGTGCATAGTGATACTTAATGTGGTACTCATATCATGAATACGGCGAGATACAGAGTTATTACTCAGGGGAATTGATTTTAAAATACTGGTATCTATTTACAGAACAGTGGTGAGCTCTTCTGATACAACAGGCATTAATAATCTTTCACTAACTGTATGAGAATTTTCACACTTTGTTATCAATTTGGAAATGTTATGAGAAGCAATAAGGCCACGATCAAAGTCGTTTTAAACTTTCCTGGCAAATGACTCGAGTGTGCAACGCCTTTCAAATGCTGCTTTCATCTTCTGGAACTGAGTAATACCACAGGTAGCCTTTTCAGAGTGTGTTCTACGGAATTGTCCCTGCAATCTTGATGGTTTCAGTGTTTCATCAGACAGTACAATATTACGAATAAGACATATGGGCCGTCGCAGATCTGACGGAAATAGAATAAAACCATACTCCAGGTACATAAAGACGCATTTTTTTGTAGTTTCTGATTCTTAGCAGAATTAGAATTGAAGTCCTCATCGCGTTCAGAGTCACAGAGATCCTGCCGTACGTATTAATCCATCATTATCGTGGCTAGGCTGTTAAATTGCATTAACTCGTTCCGTGCCGCGAGTCAAGGGGAATTGTTGAGCACTGTGGTTGCTAATTTATGCTTCCCCAATATTGTCTGTTAGGCTGGTAAGTTGGGAAGAGGTTGCCGAGTTTCAGATTGTTGTGACGACGAGCGCTCGCTGCCTGCGGAGCTATGGTTCTTTCTGTGTTCCAGGGCCTGCTCTACTAACGGTCGGTAAGGTCTGGTGCCTCAGGTTATAGAACATTGAAATTTACACCATATTACAGGCCCTTCGGCTAACAATGTTGTGCCGCCCATGTGGCTTACTCTAGAAACTGCCTGGAATTTCCCTGGAGCACAGCCCTCTATTTTTCTAAGTTGTATGCACCTATCTAAGAGGCTCTTAAAGACCCTATCGTATCGGCGTCCACCACCGTCGCCGGTAGTGTAGTACACGCACCCACCACTCTCTGCATGACAAACATACCCCTGACAACCCCTCGATACCTATTTTCAAGTACCTTACAACTATGCCCCCGCAGGTTAGCCATTTCAGCCCTGGGAAAATGCCTCTGACTATCCACGCGGTCAATACCTCTCATCATCTTATACACCTCTACCAGGTCACCTCTCATCCTCTGCCGCTCCAAAGAGAAAAGGCCAAGTTCACTAAAACTAGTTTTATTAGGCACGCTCTCCAATCAAGGCAACAACCTTGTAAGTCTCCTCTATACTCTCTCTATTGTAACCACATTCTTCCTGTAAAGAATCTTGAACGCCCCCGACCACTCTTATTTGCCCCTAAAGCCCCCTTGTGACACGTAACCGCTCACGATGCGAATCACTGCTTAATGGTGATTTTTTTTTTCATATTTCAGGACTGAACTTTCATTTCTGTTCAGTGGTGTGTATTTCTCAACAGAGTACTACATGGCCACACTGAGTGTTGATTGCCGTTTTCGTTGATGAAAATATATCCTTAGGGAGGGGGAGAGAGGAGTATAGAGAGATGACAGCGGAACACAGAGAGACAGGATGAGTGGTGGTAGAGAAAGATTGGGAGACTGGGGAGGGAGAGAGAGACTTGGAGAGAGAGCAAAAAAGAGGGAGAGAGCGACTAGGTCAGTGGCACAGACTGAGGAGAGATGGGAGTGGAGAGGCTGAGGCGAGAAACAGGGATAGGAGAGAGGCACGGCGACAGGGAGGGAAGAGAATAGCGGGAAATGAGATGGACGTGAGTGAGAAATGAACGGGGAGCAAGAGACGGGGAAAAAGAGGCATGGGAGAAAGAGAGTAACGGAGGAGCGAAGGGGGAAGGAATAGTGGAGGGAGAGAGACGGGGGAGTTAAACTGCGATAGAAACCCGGGATGGGGACAGGGGAGACAAACGAGGGAAAGAGGTTTGATATGTCTCCTGGGAAGAGAGCCACCCCAGGAATCAATAAGGGCCGCTCATTTTAACTGGAGATGGATGGAAATTACAGGAATTGTACATCATCCATATAACTTATAACTTGTCGATCTATCTATCTAATGAGTGTACACTCTTTGAGGTTCGTTGCCCTGGGTGTGAAGGCCGGTTGGCTGGATATATTTGAGGGGGAGATAGATAATCATTTAAGGTAGCAAGGGGAATGGGCACTGGAGAATAGAACAGCCACGATCATAAGATACAACAGGAGAATTCCTCCTCATTTTTGTCCCAAATTGAAGTCCCTCTATTCTGAAGGTGGTCCCCCTGATCCTGGACTCTGCACGATAGGAAACATCCTCTCCACGTACACTCTATCTGAGTCCTCTGGTCCTAGGCTCCCCAACTATAGGAAACATTCTCTTCACATCCACTCTATCTGTGTCCTCTGGTCCTAGACTCCCCCACCATAGGAACCACCCTCTCCACATCCATTATATCTCGGCTTTTCAGTATTCGAAAACACACCCACCCACCCCGCCTCATTAAACTCCAGCAGGAAGCGGCCCAGAGACATCAGATGCTCCTCGTGCTTTAACCCTGTCAGTCCTGGAATCATTCTCATGAACGCCCTCTGGACTCTCTTCAATTCCAGCACATCTTTTCTGAGATAAAGGGACCACATCACCAAACTCATAAACACCAAGTGTGGTCTAACCAATGCCTTTTTAAGCCTTAGTATTACATCCTGCCTTCTAGTCCTCTCGTAATGAATGCTAACATCACATTTACATAACCTTAAAGGTGAAAGGCCAGAGTGGGGAGGGAAAAGGGAAGTGTTGGCGTAAGGAAGCCATTGCTGTTCTACCACCATCCCTGCTAGTGTCTCCTTCGAATCAACTTTGGTGAGCTCCCCTCTCGTGAACCTGCAGTTCATCTCACTCCACTAATCATGATGAATCTTTTTGCAGCTTTGCCTCTCAAACTGCAGAGTGAATTCTATCATATCATGATTACTGACTCCTCAGCATTCCCTCCCCTTGACCTTCCAAATCAAATTTGATTACTTTGCACAACACCCAATCCAGAATTATATTTTCCATAGTGGCACAACCACAAGCTGTTCTAAAAAGCCATCTAATTGGTATTCTCCAAATTCCCTCTCTTGAGAACAAGCACCAGCCAGATTTTCACAATCTCCGTCCACCCTCCCAGCTCATGGACAGCTTGGCCCACGACCATCAGGGAGGAGACTACATAGCATGCACACAAGGATTACCAAATCCGAAACAGCTCATTTCCCCAAGCGATAAGGCTGATCAACAACTCCACCCACTAACACACTCTTCCACATCGCTAAGCACAGCTCGTTTATCATTTCCTGTCGGTCATCTTATGGACAGACATGCTGTGCCTTGTGTCGCTTTATGGACAGAATCCATGTGCAGGGTATAAACCGTGGATATACATTGTTATTATTGTGTTTTATTTTCCTGCTCCGGAGCCGGAGTAATAATTATTTTCATCTCATTTACACTTGTTTGCTGGCAATGACATTAAACAACCTTGAATAAACATAACTAGCAGGCTGCAGGATCACATTTCTCCCTCTCACGATTAATCAGGGGGTCCTGTTATTGTGGGCACGTGGACAAGTGGTTAAGGCATTGGACCAGCGACCTGAAGGTCGTGAGTTCGAGTCCCAGCCGAGGCAACGTGTGTTGTGTCCTTGAGCAAGGCACTTAATCACACATTGCTCTGCGACGACACTGGTGCCAAGCTGTATGGGTCCTAATGCCCTTCCCTTGGACAATATTGGTGTCGTGGAGAAGGGAGACTTGCAGCATGGGCAACTGCTGGTCTTCCATGCAACCTTGCCCAGGCCTGCGTCCTAGAGAGTGAAGACTTTCCAGGTGCAGATCCATGGTCTCTCAAGACTAACGGATACCTGTTATCGTGGCAAATCACCACCAAGTGGAAGTATTGTCCACAATAGGGAGAGATTCACAGCGGTATGGAGGGTAACTCTTCAGTGCCTGTTGGAGTCATCTACTGTTTCCAGTTTTCCAGGTGTGGCCTCCTCTACATTAATGAGACCGGATGTAGTCTCTGCATTCTGCACTCTGTCCCGATGAGATTCTACAGATGTTTCAGATGCAGAGAAGCATACGCAAAAATCTTGAAGGAACTCAGGAGGTCAGGCAGCATCTATAGAGGGAGGAGGGAAGAATAACAGCCATTTCTTCCTAAGACACTTCCTCGGAAATAGAAGTGGGTGGGGGTGTGCGGAATAAGATGGTGGGCGGAAGAGAAGGAGTACAAGCAGGCAGATGATAGGTGAAGCCAGATAAGAGTGAAGGTGAGTGAGTAGGGGAGGGGGAGATGAAGAGAGAAGGAGTGAGGTGGTAGGCGGAAAATGCAAAGGTCTGAAAATAAGGAATCTGAGAGGAGACGAGAGCGGACCTTGGGAGAAAATGATGGAAAAGAGGCATCAGAGGGAGATGATCGGCAGTGGGCAATAGAGAAAGTAAGAGGGGAGAGAGAAGCGAGAGGGCGGAGTGTGAGTGGGAAAGAAAGTGCAGGTAGAAGTTAAACATATCGATGTTCATGCCGTCAGGTTGGAAGTTACACGGATGTATTACGAGGTGCTGTTCCTCTAACCTGGGAGTGCTGTCATCGCGTTAGTCCAACAATCATCCGGCATGTTGCAATGGGAACGGAGAGTGGATTGGCCACTGGGAAATACGTTTTATTGCAGACGGAACAAGTGTGCTTGCCAAGGAGGTTTTCCAATCTACATCGGGTCTCACTGAGGTACAGAAGGCCGCACTGGGAGCGCTGGATACAGTAGATGAAGCTGGCAGACCCGCAGGTGAAGTGTTGCCTTACCCGGACAGACTGTTTGTAATCATGAATGGAGCCGAGGGAGGAGGTAAATCGGAATGTGTAGCACTTCCCTCGCTTTTCAAGGATACATTCCTGGAAATAGATCAGTGGGGGGAGACGAAAGGACAAGGAAATCCCTATGGAAAGCAGAGAGTTTTGGCGGGGTGTAGAAGAAGATGTGTTTGATGGTTGGAGATAAAAGAAGTTGTGTAAGTGACTGGAATATGGAGTGAATGTGGATTTTCAGGAAATAGAGCAATTGGCTGTGAGATCGGCATCAATGGTGGTGGAAAGGAAACTGCATTCTTTGAAGAAGGAGGACATCTCTGACGATCTGGAAAAGAAAATCTCATCCTGTCAAGAAATGTGGAGGAGAGGAAGGAACTGAGAAAAAGAAACAGCTTTTCTTTTTTTACAGGAGACAAGGCTGTCACAAAGGGGGTGTTGGTGGCGGACCCAAATGCAAGACACAGACCCTGAAGTACAAGGAATGGGACTTGACTAGAGTAGGGACGTGAAAAGATACAGACGAGGAGCAGGGAGAAGAACACAGACCCGGGCCAGGACATGGACTAGACAGCGAACCCGGACTAGGAACTATGAACTAGGAGCCTGAGCTTGAGCTCCGAGCCAGAGACTGGACAAGGACCCAGAACCTGCGTCTTGCCTCGGGCTCGGGCCCCAGAACCAGGCAAGGACATGACATGACTACAGGACTGGACATGGCTGGGGTCTAGGCTCTTGAGCTTGGAGACAGGCTGGGGTCTCGGCTCTTGGAATGCGGAAGCTGATAACTCGGAGGCTGGAGCTCGGAGACAGAGTGGGAACCGTACATCAACAAAGATCCCGGACTTATCCTTCGAAAAGCCGGGACTCATCACAACACCAACATGAGACAGAACAGTACATAGACAAAGAGCCGGTATTCAACTTTATCTCCACACCAAGGTGGGACAGGTCCACCTGTTGAGTAATGGCAGAACAGCTGGACTACCTAACAGAGGCAAAGACAAGACCAGTCCCCCCGCAGGGCAATGGCAGAACGGCCTGACTTACCCCACGGAGGCGAGGACAAGACAAGACAGATTCCCCCGCAGGGCAACGCCAGAACGGCCTGACTTACCCCACGGGGTGAGGGTAAGAAGAGACAAACACCAAAGAACAACAGACAGTTCCATCTCTGCTTCGGGGTTGCTCCGAGTCGCAGTTACAGCCAGCAACCTCTGCTGGCTACGGAAACAGTCGGATCCCTACCTAGCTCTCAGACCCGGGAAACAACCGAATCCATACCGCAAAGACAGCTGACTACCGACAGCAATGGTTCTCCAACGCGGCCTAAAGATGGCAAGTGGCCACACTAGCCTTCCACCGGCAGGTTGCTCCCAGGGGATCTTGACAAGACAAACCAGCAGCTCACACTCAACCCCAAGGCTACTTATATTCCAAGCCACAAGATAGGAATTAGGTGCCTATGATTAACTGAAACAAAACAAGGGACAGCTGGAAGACCCGGAGTCATGAGGCCACGGACCGGACCGTGAACCGGAATGCAGACTTCATGGACCAGACCATGACAAAGGTGGGAAGAGGTTTAGTCAATATAGCCATGCAAATCGGTAGGTTTTCTTTAAAGCATAAGGGTATTATATAAACCCTGCCATCATTCACAGGCAGGGTCTTTCTCGGGCCAGCTGAATGTACCAGAGTAGATGGTGGAGGGTTTTGCAGAGATGGCGAGTGTTGTAGTGGTCAGAGGGGTTTACAGAAATGGAGACTGCTATAGGGCTCCGAAGGGTTTTCAGAGATGGTGAGGGGTGTTTGACCGTTTCCCTACCACTGTGGGAATGTACTTTACTTCCAGTTACAAAATGGCATTTTTGTCTGCAACAAAATGAAACCCGTGTTGTATCGGAGAGCTTTGCTAATAATGTTCGTGTAATATTATGTTGAGGGAACCCAAGTACTTGACTGTAGACCCGCAGTCCCTACACTGTATTTCATCTACCACTTTTATTTCTTTTCCCAAAGTGCGTGACTATACAGTTCTCTACACTGTATTCCATCTACTATCTCTTTGCCCATTCCTGTAGTCTGTCGAAGTCCTTTGGTAGCCTCTCTTCTTCCTTAAAACTATCTGCCCCTTGACCTATCTTGGTATCATTGGCAAACTTTGCAACAGGGCTATCAATTCTGTCATCTAACTCATTACCATATAACATAAAAAGAATCGGTTCCAACACAGATCCCTGTGGAACACCACAAGTCACTGGCAGCCAACCAGGAAAGGTTCCCCTTATTATTATTCTTTGCCTCGTGCCAATCAGGCACTTCATTATCCATGCAAGAATCTTTCCTGTCATTTCCTGTCATAACTTGTAAAGCAGACCCATGGGAGGCACCTTGTCAAGGACCTTCTGAAAATCCAGTTTTGAAAGCACATCATCAACCTATTCTCCTTTGTCTATCTTACTTCTTACTACTTCAATGAATTCAAAGAATTTCAACATACTTGTCAGACAGGATTTTCCCTTGAAGACTACATGCTGAGAATGGCTGTGTCACGGTCCGGTCTGTGAAGTCCGCATTCTGGTTCACGGTCCGGTCCGTGGCCTCAGGACTCCGGGTCTTCCAGCTGTCCCTCGTTTGGTTGAGTTAATCATAGGCACCTGATTCCCATCTTGGGGCTTGGAATGTAAGTGGCTTTGGGGTCGAGTGTGGGCTGCTGGTTTGTCTTATTAGTCTCCCTTGGAGCAAACTGCTGATGGAAGGCTAGTGAAACCATTTGTGATTTTTAGGCCTGGTTGGAGGACCACCGCTTCATGGAGCCTTGTTGCCACTCATCGGAGTAGTCATTGTGGTATGGATTCGGCTGTTTCCCGGGCCAGCTGAGTGGCTGCCAGCCACTCCGGCTGTTTCCATAACCAGCTGAGGTTGCTGGCCGAACTGAGAATCGTAGCTACCCCGGAGCAGAGATGGAGCTGTTTGTCATTCTTTGGTGTTTGTCTCTTCTTGTCCTCGCCTCCGTGTGGTGAGTCAAGCTGTTTTGCCGTTGCCCTGCGGGGGGATCAGTCTTGTCTTGTTCTCGCCTCCATGGGGTAAGTCAGGCCGTTCCGCCGTTGCTCTGCGGGGGTAGCTGTCTTGTCTTGTCCTCGCCTCTGTTGGGTAATTCCGGCCGTTCTGCCGTTACCTGACGGAGGGACCTGTCCCACCTTGGTGTGGAGATGAAGTTGAGTCCCGGCTTGTCTTCGGGTAAGTTCCGGCTCTATGTCTATGTTCTGTCCTATCTCACGTTAGTGTCGTGTTAAAGATGAGTCCCGGCTTGTCGAAGGATAAGTCCCGGCTCTATGTTGATGTTCAGTTCCCAGTCGGTCTCTCAGCTCCAGCCTCCGAGTTATCAGCCTCCGCATTTCTAGATGAAGGTCCCGCGGCCGAGCTCGACGAACCCAAGCCTCGAGGATCCCGCGGCCAAGCTCAGGACCCAAGACCCAAGACCAGTGGCGGCGCCAGAGATTTTTTCTTGCTGGCGCTACGGAGGGGGTGAATTATTCAGTGATGGTGCTGAGGAATGCACTGCATGGTAATATGTATTCGCAAGGCCAGACGCGAGGCGTTAAAAAGTCAGTTTCAAGCATTATGTGCCTACTATAAATGCCTCTGTTGATTCATAAGCAACAGCAATTGATAGATCTAATATAGAAGTGAACTGTTGCAGTATCAACGGCATCGGATACAACCTGGGCTACACGGAGCATAAACAAAAAAAAACAAACAGAGCATCCAAGCAACAGCGGACAACGTGAATCACGCACCAATCCCGCAATCAGCGTCAAATGCGTGCTTTTCAACTGAAAAACACAACACGAACCCACGTGCTATTCGCATTACATAGACAGCAATGCCAAAAGATACACCGTTATTAAAGTCAAATAAGGCAAACGACTGATGCAAGGACTTACCAGGAGTTGGACAAATCGTACTCTGACCACGCAATACCTCAATTAATTTGGCTATTGAATTTAAAACAAAAATCACAGGATCACCGCTTGGAAGTCTAAGCAAGAACCAGTAGGCTTAATAGCAGTACATGTAATATTTTAGGATTTGCAGGAAACATAAGGACTATGGGGTATCCGCCACAAAATAATAATAATCAGCATTAGTCTTGGCCCAAATTTTTAAAAAATCAACTGCACTCACCATTGATGTTTTCAGAAAAGCACAATCCGTCTGTTGTTGTGATTGGTGGCGAAAGCATCAATGATTTTCTGGATGTCAAGTGCTTTGGTCTTCCGGCTGTTTGTGGTCAACAGAGCCAAGTTGCTGTCCGAGCATCGCCACTGCTATTCCTTAAGTAGTTTCTGACGCGTCTGAGGCAAGAGAAACTCCGTTCGCATGAGGCACATGTAACAGGCAGAGTCAGCGACATGCAGATTAGTTTGTATAAATCTATAAATGCATTGCGGTAGGGTCTCATTAGAGCTAGAAATTCCACTGTGTCATTCACTGTCTGTCCTTGCTTCTGTTTTGTTTCCAGCAGACGCCGAACCTGATGTAGCTCTGCAGTCAGGTTCACTTCAGTCACTCCATAGTATTGGGCCATTGGCCAAAGACAGCTCTTGACTAGGAAGAACTTGTGTTTGGGACTCAATGCTGAGACTCCAGTCAGAACACCCCCAGTCTCAACTGAGAACCGTCTTCTCATTTCAGTCAGAAGTCTGTCTATAACTGGATAGAAGTACTGGTTGCGAAGGTCATCAGAGGATGTGACAGGTGTGCGTTCAGTTTGGGCCTCAACAACAAAATCATGTAGGCAGCGAGGTGGTTGGGCCTGTCTCCTTTCATGTGGTCTGCTCTGTATACCGGCCTTGACGCACAGGTCCCTAGCTCTTGTCTGAATTTCACTCCATGATTCTTCTCCCCGTTTTGCTGAGAGTGCAAAGATAACAGACTGAGCCAAGTCCACAGCGGATGAAAGCTCCAAACTGGGAGATTGTAGCTGGTCTGACATGAACTTGGTGACCGGGAATAAATCTTCAAACAGAATGAGAAGTAAAGCAAACTGCTCGTCAATCGGTCCATTTACAGCTCTTGCCTCCGTTTTCCTCCGTGCATTTGGTTGACCCATAATATCCTGTAGTGTAGCTAGAATGGCAGGGAGTGATTTCCTTATAGTCCACAAAGCTATATACTGCTATGCCCAGCGTGTATCTGACAATTTCTTCAACTCCACGGGTTGTGCAGTTGATTCCAGTTCTCTCTGTGAGGGGATCCAGGAGTGCCCCTATTAACTGGTTGAAGAGAGACAGAGAGAGAGACATTTATCATTGATGGTTTGTTTGGAAAGGAGAGAGACCAAGATTGACGGTTGGACTGACATGGGAGTTAACTCTGGAGTTTTACTTTGGAGATAAAAACTGAGCAGCTCTAAGGTTGCTATGGTGACCAACAGGCCATTATTGATGTTACTTTCAAGGACTTGTTGCCTGCTAGCATTTCTTTGCAGACAAAGGAAGGAGGGACTCCTTGAATGACAAGTGATGCTCAGCCTGGTGAAATAAATGGGAGGTCAGATGATACAGACCTCAGACACATGATCTGGACACTAAATGAGCATTGTTGTGCCCGCAGGGAAAGTGGGTTTTGGAGGATCGATCAAGCGGATCGATCCAAATTGCTATTCCAGCGGTGAAGAAGGGGTTGACTGGTGGGGAGTTGTCTATGTGTCCACCCTTGCCGGGATGATAGCTCCACCACAGGAAGACCGGTCCCCCTGGTTAAAGTCACAGTCGGTGACTTGTAAAGGATTTCGGAGGACGACGAGAAGATCGACGGCATCAGCTCACTTGAAGACTCAACTCACTCTCCCTCTCTATCTCTCTCTCCATCACTACTCAACTAAATACCACGAACTGAACTTTACTCAACATCGTAAGACTATCTTTTTACCCCTAGACTTAAAGAAGCTTGATTTTTCATACATATATATCCACATTGATTTACGTAGTTTTATATATAATCATTGCTAACCTGTTTATCTACATTTATATTACCGTATTGCGTAGTTACTAATAAACATTAGTAGTTTATAGCAATACGAGAATCCAAAGTGTTTTCCATCTCTGTTGGTTCCTTTATCCCCGTCATGGGGTCCGTGACATCTCTGTTTCTTCATGAAAAGATCGTGGGCAACAGAGTTTGAAAAGAAGTTGTAAAGCAGCTGCACAGTTTCAAAAAACTCACCCGCTTGTGGTACATTGCTCACAACATCCACTAAAACAAGGTTTAGCCTGTGAGCATGGCAGTGTATATATAATGCCTGCGGGACCTCTTTCCTGAACCTCTCTTGTATCCCGTTATTGCACCCGGGCATCACTGCCGCCCCGTCATAACACTGACCTATACACGCGTTCGTATCAATAACACACTGGGCGAGTGTATGTTCAATGCTTTTAAGAAGCGACTCTGCGTCCAACTCTTTTGCTAGATTGAAGTGCAAGAATTCCTCAAGCACTGTTTCGTTATTCAAATACCGCACCACCACTAATATTTGTTCCTTTTTACTCAGTCTTTACTTTCACCCACCTTGATGGCAAAATATCCATCCTCCTTGATTTCTGCACTTATTCGACGTCTGACCATATCTGCCATAATACCCACAATTTCATTTTGGATATCAAGATGGGTGTTTTTTGCATTTCCAGGATTGTCCTCTTTTTTTTTTAGCTAGTCTTATGAAACTTCCCAATTACACTGAGCAACTCAACAAAGTTTCCCGTATTGCCAGATCCATCATTCTCCCGGTGTCCTCGCTGGGCAATGCCTCGGCACGCAGTATAACGTAGAGACTCAACCACTGCTCTCATATACCCACGATTTTCTTGGACAATCTTTGCATGTCTTTTATCAAGCATATTTCCCAATCTTGAACCGTCTTGTTTTCTCAATCTGAATTCGGCCCGCGCCTCCATCGCAAACTTATGAGCTGCACTTACATGGTGGGTTTTGAAAGCTGTTGTAGCTTTCCGCCAGTTGCGGTAACCGGTGACAGTGACGGTAGACTCCAAATGGAACCCATGTCCTCCACACAGGAAATGCCTGCATGTGAAGCAGAATGTAGCATCCAGGCAGGAGTACAGGTCAAACCAGCCACGAATAAAACTCCTTTGCTGATTGCCAAACTGTTGCGAAGGGAACTTTTTCAATGCTGGCCGATGGGGTCCTTCCTCAGGCTGCTAGCTATCATCGCTAGGTGTATTCCCACTCGCACTAAGAGCAGCTTCATCCACGTCCTCTTCCGAATCCCGCTCCATTTCTTGTTCCTCTACTTCGCCCTCACACTCCTTCGATAAACCGCCGTCGTCCTCATCCCCACTTACTACTTTCTGCATGTCACTTTCAATTAAGACAGGCTCAGGCCGAGACACCACTGATTCCTCTGGATGAGGTCATTTTCTGACTAAAAATCGATCCGTTTTTCACTCCAGCCAAAATAATACACGTGCCAGGCCCACGCTCGCTTGTAAAAGCACAACGTGCGTGCAGGGCATCCGTTAGTCTCGCGAGACCACGGATCGGCGCCCGGATGTATACTGTCAATCTCCCGCGTGAGTGAGAGTGAGTGACGTCACTACCTTAAGTGATCTTAGATCAGTTTAACAGATCTGAGGACAGCAACGGCAAGTCATTGACAACGAACGAATAAGCTGAAGTGTAGAGTGGATCTGACAGAGTTTATAACTTTATTGCTGCGTGGGTGATATGGTAATTGGGGACGCTGTTTCACTAGATCAACTGGAGAAATAAGCTGTATTCAAAACTATACAGAGAAAGCAAAGCAGCTGCAGTTAATTTCTTGGTGGTGCTACGCTGGTGCTATTGCAATTTCTGCTGGGGCTGTAGCTAGCACCCCCTTAGCGCCGCTCCTGCCCAAGGCCCCAGCCGGCCTCCAAGCTCAGGCCTCTAGGCCCCAGCCACGTCCTGTCCTGAAGCCATGTCATGCCCTTGCCTGGTTTTGGGGTCCGAGCCCGAGGCAAGACCCACGTTCTGGGTCCTTGTCCAGTCTTGGGCTCAGAGTCGATGCCTTGTCTCCTAGTCCATGGTTTCTGGTCCTGGTCCTGCTTTCCCTAGCCCAAGTCTGCGTTCTTGTCCCTGCTCCTTGCCTGAATCCTGTCACGTCCCTACTCTAGTCTAGTCCTGTTCCTTGTACTTCAGTGTCTGTGTCTTGCATTTGGGTGCGTTCCCAATGCCCCATTGTGACAGGCTAATTTTATCATGTGCCTCGAAATATCCTGAAAACACATCCCCAAATGCCGACTCCGATATCTTCCCAATCAGTGGGGTCAGACAAACTGGCCTAAAATTTCTGTTCTTCCACTTCTTTCCCTTCTTGAAGAGTGGCGTGATATTTCCAAATTTCCAGACTTCCAGAACCATACCAGAGTCTCTTGATTCTTGAAACATCATTACTAACCCCTCTACAATCTCTTCAGCCACCCATTTCAGACCTCAGGGGTGTACACCATCTGGTCCAGGTGACTTATTTACCTTCAGACCTTTCTGTTTCCCAAGAACCTTCTCCCAAGTGATGTAACTTTACACACTTCTGACCACTGACACCTGGACTTCCATTGCTAGTGTCATCTATAGTGAAGACTGGTGCAGAATACTTATTCAGTTCATCCTCCAGCTCCTTGTCTCTCATTAACACACCTCCAGCCTCGTTTTCCAGTGGTCCGATATCCATTCTCGCCTCTCTTTTACACTTTATGTATCGGAAGAAACATTTGGTATCCTCGTTAATGTTACTAGCTACTTTAACTTCGTATTCTCTTAATTACTTCCTTTGTTCCCTTTTGTTGCTTTTTAAAAGGTTCCTAATCCCCTAACTTCCCACCATTGTTTGATCTGTTATATGCCCTCTCTTTGGTTTTTATGTTGGCTTTGCCTTCTCATCAGCTACAGTTGTATCTGTCATGGTTCTGTTTGGCTGTTCCCCTTTAATGCTCCTTTCTCCCTGATTATGCCCTAATTTCAGCCATTAGATTTCCAATTGCTGCTAGTTTACTTAATTACGGTACACCTCGTTTGCATCAGAGACTATGAAATAAGTACGATGGCCTCACTAAACAGGTTGCCAGTTTGTTGGTCTATTCTTGTGTGATACTTCGTTGTCTCGTCCGCTTAGAACCGTTAGTTCTAAGTTTAGTTCCAAGTTCTGCTCTAGTTTCAAGATAGTCCCTGTAGTTGCCGTCTCCTTGTCAAGATTCCTCCGGTTTGCTGTTCTACGGTCACGTCTACGCCAGCATCCCCAACTCAGTCGATGTGCCGGTGTTCTGCACCTGGGTTCTCCTCAGTTGCCCCGTGAAACAGTATAATCTTGTCTTTAGAATACTTCTTCCTCTTTGGTACATATGGTTTATCCTGTGCCTTCCGAGTTGCTTCCAGAAATTCCAGCCATTCTGTCGTCATCCCTGCCAGTGTTCTTTTCTAAACAATTTTGGACAATTCTTCTCTCTGTAATTCTCTTTATTCTACGGTTATATGGATACATCTCAATTTAGCTTCTCCTTCTCACATTTCAGGATGAATTCCAATATTTTAAGATCAGTTACCCCTGTGGGTTCTTTCACCTTAAGTGTTCTAATTAATTCCTGTTCATTGCACAACACACAAATGCCAATGTCTGATCCCCAGCTGGGCTCAAACAGGAGCTGCCCTAAATCTTGTGGGCATTCTAGGAAATCCTTCTCCTGGGATCCTGCACCTACCTGATTTTCCCGACATATCTGCATGACTATCTCTCATGTCTACTGTAACATTGCTGTTTTGGCCTGCATCTTCCTTCTCCTGTTGTAATTTGTGGGTAATATACCTACTACTGTTTGGGGGTCTCCAGAAAACTCCCATCAGGGTCTTTACACCATTGCTGTTCCTTAGTTCTACCACAATGGCTCAACATCTTCCAACCATATGTCACCTCTTTCTAATGCTTTGATTTTATTTTTTTACCAACAGAGCCACACTACCTTCTCTCCCTATCTGCGTGTCCTTTCAATAAACATATAAGCACCTGGGACACGAGATACTGAAAATGCTGGAAATCAGGAGCAATACACACAATGTGCTGGAGGAGCTCAGCAAGTCAGGCAGCATCTATGAATGAGAATCAGCGTTTTGGGCCAAGACCTTTCATCAGAACTCTTGACACCCAGCTATCTGGAATACAAAAAAACAATGAATATAGAAAAATAGTGCAAAAAGGAAAACTTTTAACAACATTTACTTTAAGGCTTAAGAACATTTACCAAGCAGACATCTATGGTATATCAAATAGAACAGAGAAAATAGAAATCTGCAGCACATTACAAGCTCTTTGTCCCACAGTGCTCTGCCTGCCATGTAACCTACCTTAGAAGTTACCTAGAATTTTCCTACCGCATCGTCCTTTATTTTTCTGAGCTCCATGTACCTATCCAATAGTCTCTTGTGACGGGATCCTGAATTACCCCTACGGACTGTGCTCGTTTACTCCTATTAACTTTGCTTGTTTGTAAAAGAGAGAGAGAGTTATTTACCACCGATAGCTTGTTTGTAAAAGAGAGAGAGAGACGAAAACTAACGGTTGGACTGTCACTTTAAGGCATTGGAAGTAACTTTGGATTTCTACTGAGTTGGAGTTGGAGATAGCACCGAGCAGCTCGTCAGTTGCTACGGTGACCGAGGGTGTTATTTAATGGATACTCGGTGTTATGATTTTCGGCAGGTTGTTGACACTTTCTTCAAGGATTTTTGCCTGCTTGCATTTCTTTCAGAGAGAGAGGAAGGAGGGATTATTTGAATGACAGTTGATGCTCAGCATGGGAAGATAAAATAGGAGGTCAGATGATACAGACCTCAGACACATGTTTGGACACTGAATGAGCATTGCTGTACCCGCAGAAAAAAGTGGGTTTTGGAGGATCGATCAGGCGGATCGATTCTTCGCTCTTGCAGTGGAAAGAAGGAAAAGGGTTGACTGGCGGGGAGTTGTCCATGTGTCCACCCGCGCCTGGGGGATAGCTCCACCACGGAAAACCGGTCCCCTTTGTGAAAGTCACAGTTGGTGACCTTTAAAGGATTTCGAAGGACAACGAGAAGATCGACGGCATCAACTCACCTGAAGTCTCAAATCTCTCCCTCTCTCTCTCTCCATCACTACTCAACTCAATACCACGATCTGAACTGAACTGAACTTTACTTATCATCATAAGACTGTATCTTCTTACCCCTAGACTTAAAGAAGCTTGGTTTTTCATACATATATTTCCACACTTACTGATTTACTTACATACATATATATCAAATAGGTTAGCAATAATTATATATAACCTGTTTGATTTATCTACATTTATATTACTGTATTGCGTAGTTACTAATAAATACTATTAGTTTATAGCAATACTGGACTCCAAAGTGTTTTCCATCTCTGCTGGTTCTTTATTCCCGTCACGGGGTTCGTGAAATAAATTGGGGGCTCGTCCGGGATATGAAAAAAAAAATTGGTCGGGAGGCTTGTTTGAATTGATTGGGGAAAATCCCTTTTGATCTGGTTGTGTGGAAATACAGCAGAAATGGATGTCAGGGAATTTCTGAAATCACCAGACCTGGTGACTTTGAAGTTAACTAAAAAGGATGATTTGCAGGACATTGCTAAAGAATTGAGGTAAAGAAGGGTGTGACTAAGGTAGAAATTCAAAGAAAAATAATTGAATATTATATTTCGACGAAGCAGTTTACTGAGGATGTGTTGAAAATGTTCATGGAAGGTAAACCTATTGAGGATGAGTTTCAGCTTCTGTTGGAAAAATTAAAGATGGAGCAATTGAAATTAAAACAGTTCAAGATAGAGGCTAGAGAGGCAGCAAAACAGAGAAGAGGCTGAAGGACAGAGACAGCTCGAGAGGGGGAAATGGCAACGTAAAGATCACGTGGGAAACAAGCAGAAGCGGTTTGAGCTGGAAAAGTTAGAGAGGTGACAGCAAAGAGGTTTAGTGTCAGACCCTGATGATTTTTACAGCTCGGAAGGGCTTGTTTTGTGTGATGAATTTAAAAGTTGTGTTCCTGATGAGGTAAGGGCATACCCAGATGCAGAGGAGGCGCTACCCTGCAGGGGTCTGTTGAGAAAGCAGACAAAGAAATTTTAACCCACGAGGTTGAGTTTACTACAGATGAGAGTTTGCCAGAGAATAGCCAGGATGACCTTGAATTTGAAACTGGGACAAGTGATGACAGCCCAGAAGAGGCAGCTGTCCCAATTGAATGAGTTCTGGTTGTGGAAGTACCTGTGAATTCACAGGTTTCTGAACCTTATGTTAAAGCTCAGTTAAAGTCTGAAGTGTCTGATTTGGTTGAAAAGGAATGCAGTTTTTGTGTGTCAGATGATCTTGGTTCACTGAATAACTCAGTCACTTGTGTTAGACAGTATTTTAAAAGTTGGTGAAGAAGTGGAAATTGGTGAGGTAAGTGTTGCTGAAAATAATGGCAAAAGTGCTGTTCCTGGACTTTTGGATAAAGTGCTGGAAAAGGTTGGATTGGTCGCGCGACCTTTGACCCTGCTTGTAGGACAAAGGCCTGCTGAGGGAAGATGCGCTACTCTGTTGAATTTTGTTTGGACATTTGAGCACCTGCAAAGTCATAGTGTTATTCACTGTAATGTTATGGAGAAGGTGGAAACTTGTTATGATTTTGGAGTGGAAGTTGTTATGGAAGCAAGTCGGAGGAAGTTGATAAAGAGATTGTTTTGCCTCTTTCATAATGTATACATGATTATCATCAGCCAGGTGATGGTACTGAGTTTTGTAAACAATGGAGGAATGTTGACACCTCTCCAAGGTAAGGTTGATATGGCTGTTCAGCTGATGAGTAAGCAGCCTGTTGAGGCCTATGATGGCAAAATCAGAGGTTTAAATTATGCTGATGTGTCACAGTCTTTTCTACCTTCCAGATTTCAGCAGGACTTAAGAGGGTAGTAAGGCTGAGGAGAGCAAGGAAGAAAGGAAAGACTTGTCCTTATTGAGGAAGGAATGTATCGAGGAACAGAAGCGAGATTCTGAAGTGGTGGCTTTAAGGGAGATGGCTCTCACAGGACAGGAGGTTCAGAGAGAGTCAGTAGGAGATTACCTTTAAGATGGGGTGTTGATGAGGAGGTGGAGACCAGCCACAGTGCCTGCAAGTCACGTGGTGGTTCTGAAAGTTTACAGGGCTGAAATTTTAAACATGGCTCACAGTATGCCGTTAGGTGAACATCATGGAGTGAGAAAGACAGTGAACAGGATTTGGCACACCTGTCAAGTTGAGGGGAAATCTAATCAGGTTATTCAGGTAACACTACTTAAACTGATATCTGCTCTTAGTGAACTTTTTCCTAGTGTCATAGTGGATTGTGTAGGCCCATTGCAAAAGACGGCAGCTGGTTATCAGTATGTGTTAACAATTATGTGTGCTGTGTCTAGGTCCCCTGAAATATCGTCTTTTGAAAACACCGAGGCCAAGACTGTAGTAACAGCATTCAGTAAGTTTTACACACTGGTAGGTCTACCCTAAGAAGTTCAATTTGACCAGGGCAGTAACTTTACTTCGAGAACATTCCAGGGGATAGTTAGAGAAGTCGAAGCTAAGCACATGGTGTCATCTACATATTACACAGAGTCCAAGGGAGCCTTGGAACGGCTCAACTCAACTCTTAAGACCATGATTAAAGCATACGTTGTGAGAAATGGGAAAAATTGGGATGGGGAGTGTTCCCCTCCTCTTATTTATTGTTGGAGATTCGATTCAGAAGGCAGTGAAGGGTAGTTCGTTGGAACCTGTGTTCAGTTATAGGCCAAAAGGACCTTTGACCCTACTCAGAACTCTGGAAGGGATTTAGTAAGCCTTGTGTCCTTGCAAAGGGAAGTTTACAAGATAGTCAAATCAAAATAAGACACTTGTTTGATAGAATTGCAGCTGGGAGAATTGTTATGGAACAAAATGGAATCGTGGAATCTGATAATGGAGTGGAAAAACATGTTTACCCACTGAATCTGATCTCACCGACATGTCAGAATTCCAATGTTTTGGAAAATATTACTGATAAGGTCCATCAGTTGGACCTTAGACTGCAAAAACAAGTAAAATGACTAATTGGCATTTTGAGATGGTGCACAGGTGCAGTGAATCACGTCATTATAAATTCAGCCCAGCCTATAAAACAGCATCTTCACAGTGAGAACTTTGAGAAAAGTAAAATGGTTGAAGAAGAAATTAGAAACACGAAAGAACAAGGAAAGAGAATGGATGACTGTATTGATAGAGTGGCAGAAGCCTAAATACCTTATTAAGATTGACTTGTTAAAAGGATACGGGGTGTTCCTTTAACAGAGAGGGTTAAAGAGATATCAGCATTTGTGACACCATCTAGACAGTATGAATACAATGTTTTACACTTCGGGATGAAAAATGCTCTAGGGACATTTCAAAGAATGATCAATTCTGTGATTGGAGGGTTAGAAAGCACAGGGGTTCATATCTACGATTTAGTGGTCTGGAATGACACGTGGGAAGAGCATACTGCAGTTATAGAGAAACTGTTTGACAGGCTTTCCAAGGTCAATCTTACTGTAAACCTCGCTAAAAGTGAGTTTGGCCATGTCACAGTTACATATCTGGGTTATGTCGTTGGCCAAGACCAACTGGCTCCTGTACAGGCCAAGGTTCAAGCTGTTGCTGAGGTTCCTATTCTGACTGGCAAGGAAACTTTAAGGAGGTTTTTGGGAATGGTTAGGTATTACTGTAAGCTATGTAAAAACTTTGCTGACATCACTCTTCTCTGAACAAAACTCCTAGGGAAGAGTGAAAGATTTGTATGGAATGACCATTGCCAGGAGGCATTTGAACGTCTGAAAACCATCCTGTGTTATCATTCTGTGCTCAAAGCACCTGATCTTTTGAAAGCCATTCTCGATAGCAACAGACACTAGTGACAAAGCTGCTGGGGCAGTACTGCTACAGGAAGGAGTGAATGACATTGAACATCCAGTAATTTATTTCTCAAAGAACTTTAAGGTGCACCAGAAAAATTATTCAGTTGTTGAAAAGGAATTATTAGCACTTATTCTGGCCTTACAATGTTTTGAGGCCTATGTTTAAAAAAAAATGAGACCTCGAAATCTTCCTGTTGCCCAGAGACCACTTGTGGTTTACATGGGTTATAATCCGCTGATGTTTCTAACTAAGATGAAGGATAGGAATAAAAGGTTGTTAAATTGGAGTCTGATATTGCAAGAATGTGACTTAAAAATCAAACATGTGAAAGGTACACTCTTAAAAGACCATATTGTATACACCTCTACCCCCTTATCCTGCAGTGAATTCCACGCACCTACCATGCTCTTTGTGGAAAAAATTACACCTCTGCCACCCCCTTTGTACCCATTTCCAAGCACCGTAAAATTATGTCCCCACGTGTTAGCCATTTCAACTCCGGGAAAAATCCTCTGGCTGTCCACGTGATCAAAGTCTTATCCGCAGGATCAATGCCTACAACAAAGCAATAAACGCTTTTGCTATACCCATATTAATGTATTCCTTACGTAAAATATCTCGGTCCCATTCCAATCTGGAAACTTTACAAAAAAAAAACTAAAATGACAAATTTAGAAAAGACTATTTACACTCAAACAGACTTAGGTTAACACTACTGAGGACAGAAGGAGGAAGAGCTGTAATAGGTGTTAAAAAAAAAATCACCCAACAGTCTGATAAGATTTCTAAAGTATATAGTTTCATACAAAATAAACAGGATTCAGCACACCATGCAGGTATGTGCAATTCTGATAAGGAATACAGACCAGTAAACTTAAATGAGAGGCCAAATCAAAAAAATTATTCATCTCTATGGAAGAAATATTAACCAGTGGAATGAGTATGACCCTCCATGGGATTCATCCCAATAAGCTGAGCAGACTAGATATTGACAAGGAAGCATTGAGCGCCCGACTCAGAGTTGGAGAAGTCTTCCCAGAAACAGGGGTTCCTTGGGGAAATACAGGACAAGGTGGTGAACATTTTAAAAAATCAAAAATACATAAAAGACAAACAAACCAGGCAATAAATGTAGAAAATGCCAAGAGAAACCAGACACAATCCAACACATTCCAGGATCCTGTAGCAGTTTTACTCAATCTGATCAATTACGCAGGTACAATCAAGTGGTAAATATCATTCACCAAAATTATTTCAGATAGGACAATCCATAATAATCGTTCGGATATCATATTACAAGATAAACAAGCAGGAACAACTCCCTCAAAAGATGTAACCATTCCAACACACCTGGTTCCTCCACCCATGGAGCATCTCACAACAGGCATTGTTTGTGTCATCAGTCCAAAACCAAATTATTTTCTCAGTCAATCAGCTTCCAAATGTTGCTACTCTCCGTCATTCGTTGCTGCACCCCATTGCTGATTCCCTTCTCCTCCTCATCTTATCCCAGCCATCATACAGAGCCCCAAACTCTGCCCTGTGCAGACCCGCCTCTGGTTTCTGACCCTGCTCTGTTGAACATCTGATGGTTTCCCAATTCTGCTTTCGGTTTTTAGAGGACATATGGCCCTTGTGGCTATGGGGATCAGGGGGTATGGAGGGAAGGCTGGTGCAGGGTTCTGAGTTGGATGATCAGGCGTGATTATAATAAATGGCGGTGCAGGCTCGAAGGGCCGAATGGCCTACTCCTGCACCTATTTTCTATGTTTCTATGTTTCAACAACCCTTTAGAAGCAGGGAAGATGACCCATAATGTGGAAATGAGCCCTGAATAAGGAGGTTAACTACCAATGTCACTCTTCCTCAGCCCAGAGATTTGAGGGGCGAAGAACATCTCAGACAGAACCGCAGTCAGCTCGACTTCTTCAGTCTGCAGAAAATTCAAGGGAAACCTCTTCACCCACAGTGTGGTGACTGTTTGGAACCCATCACCACAGGGAGAGCGAGGGGGAACAACAGGGGAGGATTGAAAAGGACTGTCATGGAACAGAATCACTGGCAGGGTCCAGCCGGCCTGAATTGACTCTCTACTGTACACTAGGTTTGTTATAATTTCACCAAGTACCGGAGACAGAGTTTAAAATAGAACTGATTGATTTGTCTCAGTTCCAAAATATTAAACTCCAGTCCCATTAAAGGTGAATATGCAACAGAAGAAACTCCTCCAGTGACCAGGGTGCAGAACTGGGTGTGGTGAGCAGCAGCAATAATTGCAGAGTTCAGCACTGACAGTCAGTCTCGAAATTGCATTCAGCACGGTGATGGACAAATATCCAGCATGCAGCTTATTGACACTTTCTCCCCAGTGTGAACCCGGTAGTGTGTCACAAGCTTAGATTACTGAGTGATTCCCTTCCCACATTCACAGCAGGTGATCAGCCTCTACCCAGTGTGAACTCGCTGGTGACTCAGTAGATGAGATGACCGTGTGAATACCTTTCCACATTCACAGCAGGTGAATGGCCTCTCCCCAGTGTGAACTAACTGGTGTCTCTGTAGACTGGATGATCGAGTGAACCCCTTTCCACATTCACAGCAGGTGAATGGCCTCTCCCCAGTGTGAACTCGCTGGTGTCTCAGTAGATGAGATGACCACATGAATCCTTTCCCACATCCACAGCAGGTGAACGGGCTCTCCCCAGTGTGAACTCGCTGGTGTGCCAGCAAATCAGATGGCCGAGTGAATCCCTTCCCACAGTCTGAGCAGGTGAACGGCCTCTCCCCAGTGTGAACTGACTTGTGTACCAGTAGGTCAGATGACCGAGTGAATCCCTTCCCACATTCTGAGCAGGTGAATGGCCTCTCCCCAGTGTGAAATCGCTGGTGTGCCAGCAGATCAGATGACCGAGTGAATCCCTTTCCACATTCTGAGCAGGTGAATCGCCACTCTCCAGTGTGAACTCGTTGGTGACTCTGTAGGTTGGATAACTGGGAGAATCCCTTCCCACAGTCTGAGCAGGTGAATGGCTTCTCCCCAGTGTGAACTCGTTGGTGACTCTGTAGGTTGGATAACTGAGTAAATCCCTTTCCACAGTCTGAGCAGGTGAATGGCTTCTCCCCAGTGTGAACTCGTTGGTGACTCTGTAGATTGGATAACTGAGTGAATCCCTTCCCACAGTCTGGGCAGGTGAATGGCTTCTCCCCAGTGTGAATGTGCTGGTGTCTCTGTAGGTTGGATAACAGAGTGAATCCCTTTCCACAGTCTGAGCAGTTGAACGGCTTCTCCCCAGTGTGAACTTGCTGGTGTCTCAGTAGGTGGGATGATTGCCTGAATCTCTTTCCACAGTCTGAGCAGGTGAATGGCCTCTCCTCAGTGTGAACCCGTTGGTGTCTCTGTAGGTTGTATGATTGAGTGAATCCCTTTCCACAGTCTGAGCAGGTGAACGGCCTCTCTCCAGTGTGAACTCGCTGGTGTACCTTCAGTTGAGATGAGCAAGTGAATCCCTTCCCACAGTTCAAGCAGGTGAACGGCTGCTCACCGGTGTGAACTGACTGGTGTGCCAGCAGATCAGATGGCCGAGTGAATCCCTTTTCATCATCTGAGCAGGTGAACGGCCTCTCCCCGGTGTGAACTCGCTGGTGAACCATGAGGTCAGATAACCGAGTGAATCCTTCCCCACAAATTCAGCAGATGACCAGCCTTTGCCCAGTGTGAACTGACTGGTGTGTCCACAGGTGGGAAGTCCGACTGAATCCCTTCTCACCCACAGAACAGATGAATGGCCTTGCCCAGTGTGAACTTCCTGATGTTACCTTCAGTTGAGATGACTGAGTGAATCCATTCCCACTGTCTGAGCAGGAAGGATGGTCGAATGAATCCCTTGCTCCACTTCTTAAATATCTGGACAGAGACAGCAAAACTGGCGTGTTGTGTTTGAATTCCTATCGACAAATTCCTTGTCACTCTTAACCTGTAAAAAGATTTACAAAATCCATCAATGAGTGTAGGACAACATTTCAGATGAGATCACTTTAGTTGCGAAAGTATGATCTGATATCACACTGTCACAATGAGGATCAACCCAATTTGGAGAGAGAAATCATCTCCTAACTGGGCACAGTGCTGGTATCTGGAATCAAACTCTCTGATGCTGTTCCTGTCTCTATAAGAATGAGGCATTTCTGCCATCTCCAATCTGTGACCTGGCTCAGTCTGACTCTCTCCACTGGTATTATTCCCTGTTCCCATTGAGCTGCATGGGTGCCTGGCCCCACAGTAACTGAAACACTCTCACACAAATAGTCTTTGTTGACGTGCAGCTGGGATTTTCTTTTCTTTACTATCAGTTTAAGGTGCCACAGTTTTAAAGCAATGTAAATATTTCCTGCCCAGATGAATGGTTGGTCCACACAGCTGTTAAAAGGAATTAAATGAATATTAGTATTGTTTCATGTTCTTGTCACAGAGTCATAGAAAAGTACAACATAGAAACAGGCCCTTTGGCCCATCTAGTTTGTGTTGAACTACATGTTTGTATTTACACTGTCTATACCCATACTCCTACCATCCATACCTATACAAACCTCTTAAATGTTGAAATTGAGCTCGCATTCGCCAGTTGGTCTGTCTGCTCATTCCACACCCGGATGACTGTCTGTGTGAAGAAGTTTCCCCTCATGTTCCCCTTAATGTTTCACCTTTCACCCTTAATCCATGGCCTCTGGTTGTAGTCCCACCCAATCTCAGTAGAAAAAGCCAGCTTGCATTTACCCCATCTATAACCCTCATAATTTTGGTACACCTCCATCAAATCTCCCCTCAATATTCTACATTCCACGGAATAAAGCCCAGACCTGTTCAATCTTTCCTTATAACCCAAGTCCTCCGGACCTGGCAACAGCCTTGTTAATTTTCTCTGAACCTCTTTTACATCTTTCCTGTAGGTTGGTGACCAAAACTGCACACGATACTCCAAGTTAAGCCTCACCAATGTCTTGTACAAAGTCAACATAACATCTCTCTCCTGTAGTCAGTTTGGTTTATGAAGGCCAATGTCCCAAAATCTTTCTTTCCATCCCTATCGAACTGTGACACCACTTTCAGTGAAATATAGACCTGTATTCCCAGATCCCCTTCTTCTACAACACTCCTCAGTGCTCTACCAGTAACTGGGCAAGTCCTACCCTAGTAGGTCCTACCAAAGTGCAACACCTCGCACATATCTGCATTAAATTCCATTTCCCATTTCTCAACCCATTTTTCCAGTGGGTCCTGATCGCACTGCAAGCCATGATAGTCTTCCTCGCTGTCCACTACACCCCCAGTCTTGGTGTCATCCACAAATTTGCTGATCCAGTTAACCACACTATCATCCAGATTACTGATATAGATGACAAACAACATCAGATCCAGCACTGATCCCTATGGCACACCACTAGTCACAGGCCTCTGGTCAGAGAGGTAAGTATCTGCTACCACACTCTGACTTCTCCCAAAGACAGTGACTCACCCAATTGACTATCTCATCTTGAATGCTGAGTGACTGAACCTTCTTGACCAACCTCCCAGGTGAGACTTTGTCAAGTGCCTTGCTAAGGTCCATGTAGACAACATCCACTGCCTTGCCTTCATCCACTTTCCTGATAACTTCCTCCAGAGACTCTATAAGATTGGTTAGTTATGATCTACCATGCCTATCCTTAATCAGTTCACATCTATCCAAATACTTATATACAGTATCCGGTTCCTGCACATACGTTCCAGTAACTTTCCCACTACTAATGTCCAGCTCACCAACGTACAATTTCTTAGTTTATTTTTAGAGCCTTTCTTGAACAGCGGAACAACACTGGCTGTCCTGCAATCCTCCAGTACCTCACCTATCACTAAGGATGATTTAAATATCTGTGCTTGGGCCCCGACAATTTCTGCACTTGTCCTCCGCAGAGTCCCAGGGAACAACTTGTCAGGCCCTGGGGATTTATCCACACTAATTTGCCTTAAGACAGCAAACACCTCCACCTCTGTAATCTGTACAGAGTCCATGAAGTTGATGCAGCTTTGCCTCACTTCTGTAGACTCAGTGACCCTCTCCTGAATAAATACAGATGCAAAAATAATATTTAAAATCTCTCCCATCTATTTTGTCTCCTCATATGGATTACCATTCTGATCTTCCAGTGTTGCAAGGACATGGTTGGGGACGAACCCTAGCGCAGGACACAGGTGCTGAGGCAGAGTCGTGAGGCGTTAGCACCGCCGCGAATGGGGAACCGGTATCCAGGACAGTCCTTACGCAGAGACAAGGTTCACGGGGAGTATCCAGGAAACGATGCAAAAATTAGAACTGATAGTTCTCAGGAATCAGGAAACAAGGTTTACTCACACTGGAGTCGACCAACGAACTGGCAGATCCTTGATGTGATCACAGGGTCTTTATCCTGCATTTTCTGATGGAAAGCAGGTGTGTGTAGTTAGTGGAACCTGGGAATAATTGGAAATTAAATGAGGGGATTGAGGCCCAATTCCTGAGGTAAATAGCAAGGTGTGGGATTGCCAGAAGGGACCATGACAGCATTCCTTCCTCAACGGGAGCCTCCAGGCCTGTCTGGATGGTCCCGGTGAAAGTCCTGGATGAGGGAAGGGTCTAGGATGAAGGAGTGGGGGACCCAGGAACACTCTTCTGGATCGTACCCTACCCAGTCTACCAGATATTGGAAACCCCTGCCCTGACAGTGCACGTCCAGTCGTCGGACAGTGTATGCCAGATGGTTGTCGATGATATCCTGGTATTTTCTAGCACCCCCATGTTCTCAGGTTCTCCAATGGGCGGTGTGGAGGCAGGGTAAGGGCCCATTGTTTACTGAATACCGGTCCCAGGTATTCTGTGGGGACTCGGGACAAATTGAGGGGTTGCAGGACAGGTGGGGGCATGGTAGCTTCCCTGGGAGATGGGGCTGACCGTAGACAGTTGGCGTGGCAAGACTGGCTCCCAGTAGACCAGTCGATGTGGGGATTGTGTTGGGTCAGTCATGGATATCCTAGAACTACCGGGGCTTGAGGTGAATGAATGAGACTGAATCGTACCTCCTCCTGATGGTTGCCGGGTAGGATCAAGGTCAGGGGCGGCATACAGAGGGTCACCCGAACCAGCAGTTTTCCGTCCAGGACCTGGGCCTCCGGGGGGGTAGTTAGCGGCTCGCGAGGTATTCCCTTGGCACCGGAATCCACCAAGGCGGATGGGGACAGGGACTGTTGTTGATAATTCATGGTAGCCGGGATCTGCATCCGGGTCTTGGGGACTAAAGGGAGGATTGTCTGACTTACCAGAACAGTAGGAACAGGAGCTCTGCGAGTACCAGAGAGGAGAGAGAGGTTAGTGCTGATAGAAGATGGGAAGGTGGGACGTGGGCTGACCCGAGGACTGTTTTTTCTCTCTCAGACGCTCTCAAAGTCGATTATCGAGCCTGGTGGCTAGAGAGATCAGAGAGTACAGGCTGTCTGTGTCATCTCTCGCTGCCAGTTTATCTTTTATCTTATCTGAGAGGCCCTGTCGGAACACCTCCCGTAGGGCCTCGTCATTCCACCCTGAGTCGGCCGCTAAGGTTCGAAACTCGATGGAGTACTTCGCTACACGAACCCTGACAAAGAGTCAGCAAGCGCCTTGCGGTGTCCTTACCGCGAATGGATTGTTCGAAGACCTTCCTCCTAAGTGGGCACTGGAATGACCCTCAAACTCTTTGATGCTCATCCTGTCTCTATAAGAATGGGGCATTTCTGCCATCTCCAATCTGTGACTTGGCTCCGTTTGCTACTCTCCATTAGTATTCTCTCTTACCGAGCTGCATGGGTGCTGGTCCCACAGTAACTGAAACACTCTCATACAAATGGCCTTCGTTGACGTGCAGCTGGGATTTTCTTTTATCTACTGTTAATTTAAAGTGCTACAGTTGGCATAGTGGCATCAGTGCCGGACTTCGGGAAGAAAGGTCCCGAGTTCGAATCCAGCCGGCTCCCCTGCGTGCTTTCCAACCGTGCTCGGTTATGAGCTGGTGATCTCTTTGGAAACTCACCCAGCAGAAAGCAATGGCAAACCACTGCTGTAACTTGCTTAGTACACAATTCCCCACTATGTCAGAGAGGCGTGGAGGGAAATTGTTCGCTCACCCGAGAAACTCCGGATGCGATGTACCTTTCCTTAAATATCTCCTACTGAGATGTATGGTTGGTCTGCAGAGCTGTGAAAAGGAATTCGAGTGAATGTTAGTATTATTTCATGTTCTTGTCACAGTCATAGAAAAGTACAACACAGAAACAGGCCCTTTGGCCCAACTAGTTTGTGCTGAACTATTTAAACTTTCTACTCCCATACCCTTACCATCCAGGTACCTGTACAAACCTCCTAAATGTTGAAATTGAGCTCGCATGCACCACTTGTGCTGGCTGCTCATTCTACATCCGGATGACCATCTGTGTGAAGAAGTTTCCCCTCATGTTCTCTTTAACTGTTCACCTTTCACCCTTCATCCATGGCCTCTGGTTGTAGTCCCACCCAATCTAAGTGGTAAAAGCCAGCTTGCATTTACCCTATCTATAACCCTCAGAATTGTGGTATACCTCCATCAAATCTCCCCTCAATCTTCTACATTCCAAGGAATAAAGCCCTGACCTGTTCAATCTCTCCTTATAAACCAAGTCCTCCAGACCTGGCAACATCCTTGCAAATTTTCTCTGAACTCTTTCAAACTCTTTTACATGTAGCCCCCCCGGCCACCCTCAGGGTCGCTCGGCTCGCTGTCGTCTAGGGAAACAGCCTTGGCCCCGGCAAGCTGGGTAATTAGTTTGCGTGGATGCTGTGTGATGTACCCCACCCCGCCCAAATAACAGACAATACACCAGATGCAATTAAATGATATACAGTTTACAGATATTACTGGAACTATATAATTAAAAGAGAATAAAATATAAAAGGAAAATAAAAGGCGCCACACTTATCAAAGTTCAATCTCTTGGTGCACAAAAACCGAAGGACCTTCTTCTTCACCCTGCGACCCCCATAGACCACCTCGACTGGCCGCCTGGGACCAACAACGGTGGTCGACCAGACGCTCCACACGAGTCTGTCTCCGTCTCCTCGCCGAACGTCTCGCTCGGGGTCCGACCCCGTTAGCGCACTCACAGCACCTCGTCCATCCTCTGTCTCGCTCTCCCACCTTCTGCCCCAAAACCCCGCGCATACAGTATCTTCAAATACACCAAAACCATAACAACTATCCCAATTGGTTAATAGCACTCTCCAAAGCAAAAACAAGCTGCTAGCGCAAACATTCTCAGCATTTAACACAACAAAGCCGCATTCCCCAGATTAACATAACAAAGACGCCATTTTAATTAGCCTCCGCAGTAACATAAAAGTCGAAACCCTCTTACACTCTCCCCCCACCAAATAACGTCATGTCCTCATGACTTCTAAATAACTCGCCAACCAGTCCTGCAGACACACAACACACACATACACAGATACACACAGTGACAGTGCTCCCCAAACAGTGGACCTTACTCCCGTCCCACGGGCGCTACATAGGCCAACCTATCTGGGAGCTTCTTAACCCTCCGAGACCTCTGTACCCCCTCACCTAAACCCAAAAGGCTCAGACACTACTAGGGATACCTCGGGCCTGCTTGCCAACTCCTCTCTCACTCAGGCCACCACTACAGCTTGGAGCCCCCTGTCCCGTGTCCGGGGCCCCGCCTCTCCTCCTTCCCAATCCTGCCGTAACTCAGACTGCCCACAGCTAGCCCTCCCCACTACACCTGACTCAGTGGGAGAAGGTCCAAAGGTCTCTTCCTCAATCACGGGGAAGTTAGCGAAAGGCAGCATGTACCACATGTGCAGCACATTATCCTTCGAATCCGTATCCTTCCTCATTCCCTCGATCGGTAGCTGCTATTTAAGTTTCTCCAAACTGAAACATTTAGCCGGGGCTACCCCTTCAGCCTCCTGCAGTCGAGACGTCAGCTTCTTCAGGGGCTCCTTCAACTCTCGCCACAGCCTCCGCAGTTCTGACTCAGGGTTCTTGCCCATCTCAATCTGGGACGCAGTTACCCCACCAGCTTCTTCCACCCTGACCTGAAAAGCAGCAGTTAAAGAATGTTCAGCCTCAGTTGTTTCTTCCTGAGGACGTCTTCCAGGTCAACTTTCAGCTTTTCCACTTCATTTAAACTCGCGATAGTCACCTTCAGGTTCCTTTCAAGCGTCCGCCTCCCTTTTCCGAGATCTGTCCTCCATTTCTTTACCTCCTCGGGAGTGTAGTCAAACTCCCCTCTCTGGGCTCTCGGTTTTCTGTTGACCTTAGTCAAAACACTTCCTTGATCTTCCCCAACTGGCAAATCTTCCAATCTGTTCTGAATCGACGTCTTGAGTTTCTGCTGATCCCTTCGAAGGAGGGTCATTGTTTCTTCTCGCTGGATTAATTCATCAGTACATGACCGCAGTGCGGTGCAAATCCCCTCGCTTCCCTGTGTCTCATTCAGATTGACGACCTGGGTTTCCATCCCCCGGTCCACCACCCTCTGTCCCAACACCAGGAAGTTCAACTGGTATGTCGGGTCATTTTCCTCACATTGCACCAAACTCCTCCACATTTATCACTTTGCTTCGGTCGCCCGGGCTCAGCCACTCGCCTCGCCTCATAGTCCCCCCAGGCGAATCCAAGCTCTAGGCGGTCATCCACATACGTCAAAACTCCACACACCTTCACTTCCCCCATGGTCTTCCTCATGCCCCGCGGGAAGGATGCAGGGGCTCCAGATATGCCCTTGGGCATCTTTTCGGATCGGAAGAATCCTAGGGAACTAGTAAAGGCCATCTTCAGCTCAACAGCCGCACTCCTCAGGATCTGGCAACATCCACCCCTCAGATCCAGCACATTAAACCACATCGCATAATCCACACACACGCTGCCTTCATCTTCCACATCGCTAGGGTCCAGTTGCCGTGACCTCTCTCTCACTGAGGTGTCTTCAGCGGTCAACTCCCCTCCCTCGTGGTAGTTCGGAGCATCTACTAAGAGGGTTTCACCCTCAGCTACTTTCCCCAAGCCGTACCACTGCTGGGTCTCGTTTAAATTCGGTACCGGCTCAAGGCTGCTACACACGTCCTCAGCAGCAACTCGACACGCTGGGTGCCCAGAAAATGCCTCCATGAACTCCAGGGTCATTAACCAATCATCGTCTTCTGGATAACTACTGCCCCTAGTACCCAAAGTCTCCGGTGCCCTTGCGGTTGTCAAGGATAAATGCTTCAGACACCGGTTGTAAAACGAACTGTACAACAACTTGATCTGTGCCCCAGGGTCGAGGATAGCTTTAGCATCGCTTCCCTCTATCCATTATGACACCCTGGGGCATTGTCCCTCTAAGCCTTTAGGAATAGGGTCTTTTCCTTTCGGAAGTACATTTGTACATTGCTGGGAACGTACTTCCCCAGAGACCCCAAGCCGTTCCCCCACTGGGCCTCCACTAAGTTTCCCGACACCTCTCTGATCAGCTCAACAACGGAAGGAGGGGCTGATGCCTTGAAATGATCCCCCTGGCACTGCAAGCAATTTAGCCACCCTCCTAGCTAGAGAAGACATACTGAAAACTTTTCCCCCTCTTTCAGATAACTGGCAGCTGTCACTACGTAAGTGAACCTGACAGCTCTAACACCGTCACCAGCCCGCCTACTCAAACTTTCAACCAATCCCTGTCGCTCTCCCTCAACCGAGCCTGCCACTCATCTAACAACTGAAAGATCCGCTCCGCCCACGTCTCGTACGCCTCCGCCCCTCTTGGGGTGGACACTATCCCAAGTGCCAGGCAGAGCCTGCCATAGCTAGAACATTTAGTCGCAGACCCTACCTCCAAATCAGACCACTCTTCCCTCTCTCTCCCAACTGCATGGGCAGCCCCGAGTGCCATCTCCAACTCGTCAATGCCAGCCCGAACTCGAACAAAGACCTCACCCACCACGCATACAGCAATCACCAGCAAATAACCCACAGAGACACACATTACAGATTTAAACAGGGCACCCACACAGCATACCAGCAGACTCAATCCCGGACAAAGCCCACGCAATGTAGCCCCCCCGGCCACTCTCAGGGTCACTCGGCTCGCTGTCGTCTAGGGAAACAGCCTCAGCCCCGCCAAAATGGATAATTCGTTTGTGCGGATGCTGTGTGAGGTACCCCACCTCGCCCAAATAACAGACAATACACCAGATGCAATTAAATGATATACAGTTTATAGATATTACTAGAACTATAAAATTAAAAGAGGATAAAATATAAAAGGAAAATAAAAGGCGCCACACTTATCAAAGTTCAATCTCTTGGTGCACAAAAACCGAAGGACCTTCTTCTTCACCCTGCGACCCCCATAGACCACCTCGACCGGCCGCCTGGGACCAACAATGGTGGTTGATCAGACGCTCCACACGAGTCCGTCTCCTCGCCGAACATCCCGCTCGGGGTCCGACCCCATTAGCGGACTCACAGCACCTCGTCCATCCTCTGTCTCGCTCTCCCACCTTCTGCCTCAAAACCCCGCGCATACAGTATCTTCAAATACACCAAAACCATAACAACTATCCCAATTGGTTAATAGCACTCTCTAAAGCAAAAACAAGCTGCTAGGGCAAACTTTCTCAGCGTTTAACACAACAAAGCCACATTCCCCAGATTAACATAATGAAGACGCCATTTTAATTAGCCTCCGCAGTAACATAAAAGTCGAAACCCTCTTACATACATCTTTTCCTGTAGGTTGGTGACCAAACCTGCACACAATACTCCAAATTAGGCCTCACTACTGTCTTGTACAACGTCAATATAACATCCATTTCCTGTACTCAGTACTTTGGTTTATTAAGGCTAATGTACCAAAATCTTTCTTTCCATCCCTATCCACCTGTGATACCACTTTCAGTGAAATATAGACCTGTATTCCCAGATCCCATTCTTCAATAACACTCCTCAGTGCCCTACCAGTCACTGTGCAAGTCATACCTTGGTAGGTCCTACCAAAGTGCAACACTTCACACTTGTCTGCATTAAATTCCATTTCCCATTTCTCAAGCCATTTTCCCAGCTGGTCCAGTTCGCACTGCAAGCCATGATACTCTTCTCGCAGTCTGCTGAATCCCCAGTCTTCGTTTCATCCACAAATTTGCTGATTCAGTTAACCACACTATCATCCAGATTACTGATATAGATGACAAACAACAACAGATCCAGCACTGATCCCTATGGCACACCACTAGTCACAGGCCTCTGGTCAGAGAGGCAACCATCTGCTACCACACTCTGACTTCTCCCAAAGACAGTGTCTCAGCCAATTGACTATCTCATCTTGAATGCTGAGTGACTGATCCTTCTTGACCAACCTCCCATATGAGACTTTGTCAAGTGCCTTGCTAAAGTCCATGTAGACAACATCCACTGCCTTGCCTTCATCCACTTTCCTGATAACTTCCTCGAGAGACGCTATAAGATTGGTTAGTTATGACCTACCATGCCTATCCTTAATCAGTTCACATCTATCCAAATACTTATATATCTGGTTCATGCACATGTGTTCCAATAACTTTCCCACTCCTGATGTCAAGCTCACCAACGCAAAATTTCCTCGTTTATTTTTAGAGCCTTTCTTGAATAGCGGAACAACATTGGCTGTCCTCCAATCTTCCAGTCCATCACCTGTCACTAAGGATGATTTAAATATCTGTGCTTGGGCCCCGACAATTTCTGCCCTTGTCTTCTTCAGGGTCCTAGGGAACAACTTGTCAGGCCCTGGAGATTTATCCACACTAATTTGCCTTAAGACAGCAAACCCCTCCACCTCTATAATCTGTACTGGGTCTATGAAGTTGATACTGCTTTGCCTCACTTCTATAGACTGTGTCCATCTCCTGTGTAAATATAGATGCAAAAAGAATCTCCCCCATCTATCTTGTCTCCTTATATGGATTACCATTCAGATCTTCCAGAGGATTAATTTTTTTCCCTTGCAACCTCTTTGGTCTTAACATATCTGCAGAATCCCTGAGGATTCTCCTTCACCTTGTCTGCTGGGTCAACCTCATGCCTTCTTTTATTTCTTTCATAGGGTTCACTTGAATTTCCTGTATTTCATAAGTACCCCATTTGTTCCCATTTGCCTGTACCTGGTATGCACCTCCTTTTTATTGATCTGGGAGATGGAAGCCAAAGGGGTGACGGAGCTGCATGGTGGGAGGTGGGGAAGGCGGGGTTAATCTAAAGTTGCAGGGGGAATGGGAGCCTGAATAACAGAACAGATAGTGGAGGGGTTGTGGAGACAGATATTGTTCAGACCTCAGACAAAGTCAGGAATGAAAAAGTTGAGCATGGTGCAGTGCATATGCCGAGCCCGGTATATTTCAATACAAGGAGCAGTGTAGGAAAGGCAGATGTGTTCAGGGCATGGATCAACACCTGGAACTATGACACTAGGATCCGGCAACTGTGGACTGGGATGGGCTGCTTTATGGCAAAGGTGTGCTTGGTAAATGGGAGACCTTCAAAGTGAAATCTTGAAAGTACAAATTGGGTATGTGCTTGTCAGAAAAGATAGAAACTGTAGGGAACCTTGGTTTTCAAGAGATATTGAGACCCTGGTGAAGCACAAAACGGAGTTGCATAACAGGGATAGGCAGGCAGGTTCTCATGGAGTATAAGAAATGCAAGAGAACAAATAAGAAATAAATCAGGATGGCTGATAGAAGGCAACAGATTGCCCTCACAGAAAAGATGAAGGATAATCATGAGGGATTCTAGAGATAGATTAAGAGCAGAAGTATTGCAAGGGACAAAGCTAGTCCTGTGGAAGACCAGAATGGTAATCCACGTTTGGAACCAAAGCAGACGGGGGCTATCATCTCTATTTACCCGGGAGATGGACACAGGGTCTATGGGAGTGTGGAAAAGCAGCATTAAAATCGTGGATCCTGTACAGATTAAAGAAGAGGAGATGTTTGCTATCCTGAGGCAGATTAGGGTGGATAAATCTCCAGGACATGACAAGGTGCTCCCTCGGACCCTATGGGAGGCAAATGCAGAAATAGTCGGGGCCCCAGCAGAGATAATTAAATCATCCTTAGTGACAGGGGAGTTATCAGAGGATTGTAGGACAGCCTAAGTTATTTCACTGTTTAACATAGAACATAGAGCATAGAAATCTACAACATATTACACACCCTTCAGGCCACGAAGTTGTGCCGACCATGTAGCCTACTCTAGAAACTGCCTAGAATTTCCCGAACCCATAGCCCTCTATTTTTCTAAGCTCCATGTACCTATCTAAGAGTCTCTTAAAAGACCCAATTGTATCCGGCTTTACCACCACTGCTGGCAGTGCATTCCACACACTCACCACTCTCTGTGTGAAAAACTTACCCCTGACATCCCCTCGGTACACATTTTCAAGCACCTTAAAACTGCACCCCCTCGTGTTAGCCATTTCAGCCCTGGGAAAAAGCTTCTGACTATCCACATGATCAATGCCCCTCATCATCTTATACACCTAAAAAAGGCTCTAAACATATACAAGGAAATTATACATTGCTTTGAGGATTTGTTTGAAGTATACACAATAATGAGGGTATAGATCAGGTAAATGCAAGCAGGCTTTTTGCACTGAGGTTGGGCGGGACGACAACCAGAGGTCATGGGTAAGTGGGGAAGGTGAAAAGTCAAGGGGAACATGTGGAAAAACTCTTCACTGAAATGCTTGTGAGAGTGTGGAATGAGATGCCGGCACAAGTGGTTTATGCCAGCGCAGTTTCACCATTTAAGAGAAGTTTGGATAGGTACCTGGATGGTAGGGGTATGGAGGGCTGTGGTCCCAGTGCAGGACTTTGCATTAGAGAGCTTAAATATTTTTGGCATTGACTACATGGGCCAAATAGCCTGTTTCACGGAACGTCTCCATATCCCTATGACAGAGGAGCTGGCCAAACTTGATTGGAGGGGGAAACTGGTAGGAATGACGATGGAGCAGCAATGGCTGGAGATTCTAGGAGCAATTTGGGAGGTGAGTGATAGATACATCCCAAAGAAGTGGAAGCATTGGAAAAGCAAGAGGATACAATCATGGCAGAAATGAGAAGCCAAAGCCAACATAAAAGGCAAAGAGAGGGCAAATAATAGAACAAAAACTATTGGAAAGTTTTTAAATCCAACAGAACAACAGAAGACAACTTAAAAAAAAATCAGATATGCTCAGGGCATTGAGTTATGATTTGTAGTCATCAATGAGTCTTGGTTGCACCCAACAGTCTGAGGCATTTAGAGGAACAAAATATCTGGGGCCTCAATATCTCTTGAAAACCCAGGTTCCCTGCACCAGTTACCTTTCATCTTCTAACTTGGCAGGCTCATACAAACTCTACACATTCAAAATTCCACTTCTGAAGGACGCCCACTTACCAAGTACTCCGTTGACAGAAAACAGCCTGGGCCAAACCACACTTGTCAGATCCTTTCTGATACCATCAAAATTGACCTTTCTCCAAATTAGATTCTCAACCCGTGGTCCAGACCTCTCTTTTTCTATATTTACTTGGAATTTCATGGCATTATGATCACTAGATACAAAGTGTTCCCAGACACTAATTTCTGTCACCAGCCCTGGATCATTTCCTAATAGCTTATTGCACACTTGTACGTTGGGAATTCTATGTGCTGATTAAGGGCACAGTTGACAAACTCTACCCCAGCTAGACCTTTTACAGTATTGGAAACCCAGTCGATATTTGGAAAGTTAAAATGACTTATTATACCAACATTTGTTTCTTGGCATAGTCTGCAATCTCTCTACAAATTTGTTCCTGTAGAACCTTTCTGATAGCATCAGAATTAACCTTTCTCCAATTTAGAATCTCAACCCATGGTCCAGACCTCTCTTTTTCCATATTTACTTTGAATCTCATGGCATTATGATCACTAATTTCTGTCACCAGCCCTGGATCATTTCCTAACAGCTATTGCACACTTCTACATCAGGAATTCTACGTACTGATTAAGGGAACATTTGACAAACTCTGCCTCATCTAGTCCTTTTAAGTATGGGAGTCCCAGTCAATATATGGAAAGTTATAATCACTTACTGAATCAACCTTTGTTTCTTGGCATGGTCTGCGATCTCCCTACAAATTTGTTCCTCTAAATCCCTCAGACTATGGGGTGCGAGCAAGTCCCAGTAATGGCTACAATATCATGATTTCACGCCCTAAGCTCATCTGGCTTTCCGATGATGCTTCTTGCATTGTGATATACACAGCTCAGCACATTCAACGCACCATGCTCAACCTTGTGATTCCTGACTTTGTCTGAACAACATCTGTCTGGTGTCAAGAAAGCAACCTCTCCCTCAATGATACAAGGACAAAGGAACTGGTTGTGTACTACAGAAGGAATAGAGACAGGCTGATCACTATTGACATCAATGGATCTGGGGTTGAGACAGTGAACAACTTTAAGTTCCTCGGCATAAACATCACCAAGGATCTCATGTGGTCTGTACATACTGGCTGTGTGGTATGTGGCTGTGCGCCTCTTTCACCTCAGATGCTTGAGGAAGTTTGGTATCGGTCCTAAATCCTAAGAACTTTCTACAGGGGCACAATTGAGAGTATCCTGACTGGCTGCATCACTGCCTGGTATGGGAACTGTACTTCCCTCAATCACAGGACTATACAGAGAGTGGTGCGGACAGCTCTGCGCATCTGTAGATGTGAACTTTCCACTATTCAGGACACTTACAAAGACAGGTGCGTAAAAAGGCCCGAAGGATCTTTGGGGACCCAAGTCACCACTACCACAAACTGTTCCAGCTGCTAACATCCAGGAAACAGTATCACAGCATAAAAGCCAGGCCCAACTGGCTTCTGGACAGCTCCTCCCACCAGGCCATCAGACTGATTAATTCATGCTGATACAACTGTATTTCTATGTTATAATGACTGTCCTATGTACTAACTGTAAGGGTTTCTTCTTTCATGTAACTTGCTAATGGCTTCTCTGTAGTGTTATAATAAAACGGCTTCTCTGTAATGTTAACTGATGAGGTAATGTTCTCTGTAGCAGCATGTTTGGGTTATAATTAGTGATAACGGGACTTGTATTCATTTGCTAACCAATTGGGATAGATGTTATTCTTTCTGTCTGTGTGAAAACTGTTAGTTTGCGCGGGCTTAGGGGGGAAGGCACGAGGAGGATGAAGAGAGAAGATGTGGCTTGAGGAGACGGTTGCCGGACCCGCTGGGCCTGGGCTCGAGGCGGGTGCCCAGGGGCCGACTAGCGAAGGAGGATCAGTGAAAGGGAATCCGTAAGCTCCAAGTCACCTCTCTTCATGTCATATTCATTAACCCCTTCTACTCCAAGATGATCTGGAATTCATCCATTTCCAGCTCCAACGCCCTAACGTGCAGGGTTACAAGCTGCAGTTGGATGCACATCTTGTAGGCGAGGGTGTCAAGGATACCGGAGTCCCCCCACCTTCCCACCAATGTCCCGTCTACTTTGTGATGACCGATGTGCCGAAAAATCTTGTGGTGTGCAATTTTTACCCAGTAACAACAACATGTGCACACTGAATTTTAAATAGAGAGGTATTTATTTTAACAGCTAGCAAATCACTGTCAATAAGAACTTTGATGTCCTCTGGGGTTGATGAAGTTCATCTGCACTCTCACACAACCTATATAGCAGGCCTGTAGAGGGTTATGAAGGATTTTTTCACTCCTGCTTTTGCACACTGTCCATATGTGATTTGCTTGCTCAATGACGCTTTATAAAGTCAGATTTCCAAATATCACTCCACTTCCCCCCACTTGCAAATTCTCCAGCAACTTTTGCATCACCACAATATACACAGGTAACACCAGTTTCTGTATTGTACATAAATATTTCCCCTGAACCCTCTCCCAGGTGACTGACGGTGGTGAACTCATTGATGGCAATGCCAATGAATATGAAGGGAAGGGCAGTAATCTGTCTCATTGGAGTCTGGCACATTTGTGATGTGAAAACTACTTGTATACCCAGAGACAATGGGTCACAACATGCTCTCATGGGTAGAAAAGTCCAGAACAAGAGGAGGCAGAACAAGCAACACAACACACACAAAATGCTGGAGGAACTCAGCAGGCCAGGCAGCATCTATGTTAAAGAGTACTAATGCTGAGTTCCTCCAGCAATTTGTGTATGTTGCTTGGATTTCCAGCATCTGCAGATTTTCTCGTTTGTGACTGGAGGAAGAACAAAGGTGATTTTCTCTACAGCTGATGTAAAAGATTTTGTTCCCTTTCTCCGAGTTCCCAATCCTTGCATTTAGACAGCTGGAGCTCAGCTCTGTCTGAGATCCATCGGTTCCCATTCCCTCGTCAGCCGGATGCTCCCCGGGGCCCGTGTACGGATCGTGGGGCTGAGAGAGAGAGAGAGAGGGACGACAGTAGGACTGTCCCGGAATTGCGGGTCACGGCGTCCGAAACTCACAGCAATTATCCCGCAGTCGGTGTTGATAATCCCCGCCCGCAAACCTTGTCTTACCTGGAGCCGATTTTTCGAGGCCGTTTGAGTACTGTGCGCATGCGCGGTATTCGGCAACATCGCAGCCCTGACGCCTGCGCATTCGATTGGAGCTTTGGCGGAGGCGAAAATTGTGGCGCAGAGCTTTCTGGGTAATCACGGTGCCATTAAAAGTTTCTGCAAGCACCGGCTCCATGTCCATGCCTTTTTTTTTGTGTAGAAAACTCAGCAGCTGTTTTAACGTAGAAAGCGGCTCCCATAAACAGTTTGTTCAATATCAACAGGTATTCCGTGTATCTAATGCCAAAGTACAACCCTCTTACAAATGCAGGTATGAAACACAAGAGATTTTGCATTTGCTGGAAATACAGATACGCACGCACACAAAATGCTGGAGGAACTCTGCGGTTCAGGCAGCAACTAAGCAGAGGAGTACACAGTCTAGGCATGCCAAAGGGGTTCGGCCTAAACGTAGTCTATTTATTCCTCTCCACATTCGCTGCCTGATCTGTTGATATCCGCCAGTAATTTGCAGAAATTAACCACCTTTTTTTTCATTCAACCAATTTCCAGATGTTTCTGATCTTTCATTTGTAGTTACATCCTGCTGATCTGATTTCTCCTCCTCCTCGTAAACTCTAGACCTTATCTTTCTCTGGAGCCCCAAAGCCCTGACTCAGGCTGGCAACTCTTTGGTTTCTGACTCCGCTCCATCGAAAATTCATTCGCTAGTCTGCTGTCAGACTTTAGAGGCGCATTGTAACAACACAGTCCTTTGAAATCAGTGCGAATGGCCCAAAACGTTGGAAAGAGCGGGGAAGGAGTTTAACCAACTTCGTTCAGAGCCCCGAAGAAAGTCAAAACCACAGTGAGCTCATCGTCTTATTCAGCCTGGAGAAAATCATGCAGGAAATTCATCCAGGTGTATAAGACGATGAGAGGCATGGGTTGTGTGGATAGCCAGAGCTTTTTCCCAGAGCTGAAACGGCTAACATGAGGGGGCATAGGTTTAAGCTGCTTGGAAGCAGGTACAGAGGAGATGTCAGAACTAAGTTTTTTAAACAAAGAGTGGTGCGTCTGTGGAATGCACTGCCAGCGATGGTGGTAGAGGCAGATACAATCGGGTTTTTTAAGAGACTCTTAGATAGGTACACGGAGCTTAGAAAAATAGAGGACTATGCGGTAGGGTAATTCTAGGCGTTTTCTAGAGTAGGCTCCATTGTCGGCACAACATTGTGAGCCAAAGGGTCTGTAATGTTCCATAGATTTCTATGATTCTATGAAATTCTATGCGCAGCCCTCCGGTGAAAAATGATATCGTATCCGTTAAATAGGGGCTGAGGACAATTCTGATTTGATGGAGGGGGACGTGAGAGCATAGAGGAACATCTGGAGAAATTTCTGAAACGCTCGTTTGCTGCTATCGTTACTACGTGGTCGGGAATCTTTCGGAGGGTAGGCCTCAAAATCCCCCGCTTTGCCTGCTGTTGGCGACCGAGATGGAGGTCGAATCGTTCGGACAGAGATGGCGCTCAGTACTCGGTGTCGGAGAGCTGATCAGAGCTCGAAGTTTTCCGATGACTCAGAGTCGGACTGTGGTCGGCATGGTAGGGAGAGTTCTTCCTTCTCTCGTCTGCGTGAGATGTGGGACATTTGAGAGACTTTGAACTTTTACTGTGCTCATGGACTTCTTCATCAAGTTGTGGCATTGTTGCACTGTTGTAACTCTGTCCTGTGTTTTTGTGATATCACACCGGAGGAAGTATTGTATCATTTCTTAATGCATGCATTACTAAATGACAATAAAAGAGGACTGCGTGTTTTCATAATATAAATTCAAAGGAAATCTCTTCTCCCACGGAGTGGTGACTAGCTACAATCTGTCATCACAGGGAGAGTGAGGGGGAACGGCAGGGATAGATTTTCATATACTGATATGGAACAGAAACATGGGCAGGGACCAGATGGGCCGAGTGACTTCTCCAGTGCACATTGTGAGTGTGGTAGAGACAGTAAGTACCTGAGACACGGGATTTGACACAGAACTGATTTATCTTTCACAGATACACAATATTAAACCCCAGTCTAGTTAAGGCTAGCATCAGCAGAGCAGCCTCCTCCAATGCTCAGTGACCAGGGTTCAGTCCTGGGTGCGATAAGCAGCCGCAAGAACTGCAGAATCTGACAGTAACGGTCCCTCATGAACCTGCAGCTGCCTTCAGTCACCATGATGGTTAAACATTTAACACAGAGCTGATTTGAACTTCCTCCCTGATGTGAAGTTGCTGGTTTTGCAGCAGCTGGGATGATTGAGTAAAACTCTTTGCTCACTCCGGACAGAAATGTGGCCTCTATTTATTGTGAACTCACCGGGCATCACAAGGTGGGTTAACTGAATGAGTCTCTTCGCACACACGGAGCAGGTGAACGGCCGCTTCCCAGAGCGAAGCTGTTGGTGTATCTGCGATGGCCGACTGAATCCCCTCCAAAATGAGTCAGTGAACGACATCTCACTACCATCAACGCCCTAGCAATGTATCCAATCAGATCCCGGTCATTGACACGTGATCGGGGTCTCCTTGTAGCGAGTGAGGCGCTGTCTTCTCCAGCATCTCCGCCTGCACCTTCACGGATCGGTGGCATTCAAGCGCTGGTGAACTGACAGATACAGTGGAACCAGCGTGATATTGTGTTTGAGATTCGTATACACAAATCCTTTGACTCTTCTACACTGCTAAAAGTTCACAAAGCATGTCAGTGGGTGAAGGACAACATTTCAACTCAGATAATTTTAGTCTCCATGGTTTCTTCTGATAAAAATCACTGTCACAGCTCAAAACAATTTGGAGGAACAAGACTTCACCTTCTAACTGGCTACAGTTCCGGCATCAGGAACAATATCAAACTCTCTCCTTCCCTCTCTGTATCAGAATGAATCATTCCTACCCTTCATCAGTCTGTGACTTGGCTCGGTTCGTCTGTCTCCTTCGCATTCTGAGCATGCGCCACACACCAGCTAAGATCACATTTTATTTACACGGCTGCGACGAGAGACTTTCTGATTATTATGTCCGTCGTGGCATTTGACGGTAGTGGCGGGATCCATTGTTGGGATCAGTGTACAGTCACTGTGGGCATGGGGATTTTGTGAATAAAGCGCTATTCTCCATTCTAGAATCTCAAGCCGCGGAGCAAAGCCTATCGTTTGTATATTTAAGTTGTATTTATGGCATTGTGATAACCAGATACTATCGCCCTCCACGACCTCTCTATCCAGTCCTTTCAATATTAGACTTCATTCGTAAATTTGGCCACAGGGCCATCAACACTGTCATCTGATGCATTGACATAGAGCGTGAACAGAAACGTTGCCAACACAGACCCCTGTGGACCTCTGGGGTAGTAATCTCAGGATTGCTGCCTGCGCCACGTGCTAGCGATGAAGGAATAGCATGATCAGGCGTATTAATGTGTGGCTGAGAGACTTGTGTAGGGGGCAGGGCTTCAGATTCCTGGATCATTGGGGCCTCTTCCGGGGGACGTACAACCGGTAAAAAAAAGGACGGGTTACACCTGAACCCAAAGGAGTCCAAACATCCTAGCGGGCACATTTAATAAAGCTGCTAGTGAGGGTTTAATCTAAAATGGCAGGGGGATGGGAACCGGAGTGATTGGGCTGAGGAAGGAGAAAACAGAAATAAATCAAAGGTAGCGTGCAACCGAGATTATAGAAAGAACAGACAGGAGATAAAGCTTAATCAAAACCAGTGGCATGAGTTACAGGGCAATGGAGGCGTGGTGCAATTAAAACAGGAAGCAACAAATACTGGACTGAGAGTGTTGTATTTGAATGCACGCAGCATAGGGAATAAAATGGACGATCTTGAAATTCAGCTACAGATTGGCAAATATGACGTTGTGGCCCTTTCTGATAATTGGCTAAAGGATGGGTCCCATTGGGAGATGAACGTCAGAAAGATAGGTTAGTGGGAAAATGAAGTTGTGTGGGTCTGTGTACAAGAAATAATATTAAATCCTTGGAAAGAGATGACATGGATTGGAAGGAATAGAGTCTCTATGGGTTGAATTAAGAAATGGCAAGGATAAAAAGACCCTAATGACAATTGTATATAAGCCTACAAACAGCAGTCGGTATGTGGATTGCAAATTTAGCAAGAGAAAGAAAAGGCATGTCAGAAAAGCAATGTCATGATAACCGTTGGGGATTTTAACAAGAAAGTGGATTGGGAAAACTACTCGACCTCAAGAGAGAGAATTTGTTGAATGTCTATAGGATGGCTTTTTAGAATAGCCTGTTGTTGCGCTCACTAGCATATCGGTTGTGTCGGATTGGGTGTTGAGCAATGATCCTGAGGTGATAAGAGAGCTTAAGGTTAAGGAACCCTTAGGGAACAGTGATCACAATATGATCGAGTTCACATTGAAATTCGAGAGGGAAAAAGAAAATCCAGTGTGTCGGTAGTTCAGTGGAATAAAGGAAATTACAATGGTATGAGAGGGGAACTGGCCGAAGTTGACTGGAAAGTGACATTTGCAGGAAGGACTACAGTACAGCAATGGCTGGAGTTTCTGTGAAAATTGAGGGAAGAGCAGGACAGATTTTTTTTTCCAAATAAGAAGAAATTTTCAAAGGGAAGAACAACACTACTGCGGCTGACAAGTGAAGTCAGAGCCAAAGTAAAAGCAAAAGAGAGGGCGTACAAGGAAGCCAAAGCTAGTGGGTAGATAGAGGATTGGAGAGATTTTAAAAACTTGCAGAAGAAATCAAGGAAGGTCCTTTGGAAGGAAAAGATGAATTATGAGAGGAGGCAGGCGACTAATATCAAAGGAGATACTAAAAGCTTTTTTAAGTATATAAAGGGTAAAAGAGAGTCAAGGGTAGATATACAACCAATACAATATGACGCTGGAGATATTGTAATGAGAGATGCAGAGATGGCAGTGGAACTGAATGAGTATTTCGCATCAGTCTTCACAGTGGAAGACGTCTGCAGTATATCGGATATTCAGGAGTGTCAGGAGACTGAAGCTTGTGCAGTGAAAATTACGACTAAGATGGTGCTCAGGAAGCTTAATGGTCTGAGTGTAGATAAATCTGCTGGACCTGATGGAATGCACCCTCGGGTTCTGAAGGAAGTAACTGGAGAGATTGCGGAGGCACTAACGATAATCTTTCAAGAATCGACAGATTCTGGCATTGTACCGGATGACTGGTAAATTGCAAATGTTATTCGCAATTTAAGAAGGGTGGGAGGCAGAAGAAAGGAAGCTATAGTCCTGTTAGCCTGGCATCAGTGATTGGGAAGTTGTTGGAATCGATTGTCAGAGATGAGATTATGGAGTACCTCAGGCACATGACAAGATATGCCAAAGCCAGCGTGGATTCCTGAAAGGAAATTCCTGCCAGAGAAACCTACTGCAATTTTTCGAGGAAATTACAAGCCGGGTAGCCAAAGAAGATGCAGTAGAAATAGTGTAACACACATAAAAGTTGCTGGTGAACGCAGCAGGCCAGGCAGCATCTCTAGGAAGAGGTACAGTCGACGTTTCAGGCCGAGACCCTTCGTCAGGACTAACTGAAGGAAGAGTGAGTAAGGGATTTGAAAGTTGGAGGGGGAGGGGGAGATCCAAAATGATAGGAGAAGACAGGAGGGGGAGGGATGGAGCCAAGAGCTGGACAGGTGATAGGCAAAAGGGATACAAGAGGATCATGGGACAGGAGGTCCAGGAAGAAAGACAAGGGGGGGGGGAACCCAGAGGATGGGCAAGGGGTATATTCAGAGGGACAGAGGGAGAAAAAGGAGAGTGAGAGAAAGAATGTGTGTATAAAAATAAGTAACAGATGGGGTACGAGGGGGAGGTGGGGCATTAGCGGAACTTAGAGAAGTCGATGTTCATGCCATCAGGATGGAGGCTACCCAGACGGAATATAAGGTGTTGTTCCTCCAACCTGAGTGTGGCTTCATCTTTACAGCAGAGGAGGCCGTGGATAGACATGTCAGAATGGGAATGGGATGTGGAATAAAAATGTGTGGCCACTGGGAGATCCTGCTTTCTCTGGCGGTCAGAGCGTAGGTGTTCAGCAAAGCGGTGTCCCAGTCTACGTCTGGTCTCGCCAATATATAAAAGGCCACATCGGGAGCACCGGACTCAGTATATCACCCCAGCCGACTCACAGGTGAAGTGTTGCCTCACCTGGAAGGACTGTTTGGGGCCCTGAATGGTGGTAAGGGAGGAAGTGTAAGGGCATGTGTAGCACTTGTTCCGCTTACACGGATAAGTGCCAGGAGGGAGATCAGTGGGGAGGGATGGGGGGGGGGGACGACGACGAATGGACAAGGGAGTTGCGTAGGGAGCGATCCCTGCGGAATGCGGGGGGGGGGAGTGCAGGGAAAGATGTGCTTAGTGGTGGGATCCCGTTGGAGGTGACGGAAGTTACGGAGAATAATATGTTGGACCCGGAGGCTGGTGGGGTGGTAGGTGAGGACCAGGGGAACCCTATTCCTAGTGGGGTGGCGGGAGGATGGAGTGAGAGCAGATGTATGTGAAATGGGGGAGATGCGTTTAAGAGCAGAGTTGAGAGTGGAGGAAGGGAAGCCCCTTTCTTTAAAAAAGGAGGACATCTCCCTCGTCCTAGAATGAAAAGCCTCATCCTGAGAGCAGATGCGGTGGAGACGGAGGAATTGCGAGAAGGGGATGGCGTTTTTGCAAAAGACAGGGTGAGAAGAGGAATAGTCCAGATAGCTGTGAGAGTTAGTAGGCTTATTGTAGACATCAGTGGATAAGCTGTCTCCAGAGACAGAGACAGAAAGATCTAGAAAGGGGAGGGAGGTGTCGGAAATGGACCAGGTAAACTTGAGGGCAGGGTGAAAGTTGGAGGCAAAGTTAATAAAGTCAACGAGCTCTGCATGCGTGCAGGAAGCAGCGCCAATGCAGTCGTCGATGTAGCGAAGGAAAAGTGGGGGACAGATACCAGAATAGGCACGGAACATAGATTGTTCCACAAAGCCAACAAAAAGGTAGGCATAGCTAGGACCCATACGGGTGCCCATAGCTACACCTTTAGTTTGGAGGAAGTGGGAGGAGCCAAAGGAGAAATTATTAAGAGTAAGGACTAATTCCGCTAGACGGAGCAGAGTGGTGGTAGAGGGGAACTGATTAGGTCTGGAATCCAAAAAGAAGCGTAGAGCTTTGAGACCTTCCTGATGGGGGATGGAAGTATATAGGGACTGGACATCCATGGTGAAAATAAAGCGGTGGGGGCTAGGGAACTTAAAATCATCGAAAAGTTTAAGAGCGTGAGAAGTGTCACGAATATAGGTAGGAAGGGATTGAACAAGGGGGGATAAAACCGTGTCGAGGTATGCAGAAACGAGTTCGGTGGGGCAGGAGCAAGCTGAGACAATAGGTCGGCCAGGACAGGCAGGTTTGTGGATCTTGGGTAGGAGATAGAAACGGGAAGTGCGAGGTGTGGGAACTATAAGGTTGGTAGCAGTGGATGGGAGATCCCCTGAGCGGATAAAGTCGGTGATGGTGTGGGAGACAATGGCCTGGTGCTCCTTAGTGGGGTCACGATTGAGGGGTAAATAAGAGGAGGTATCCGCGAGTTGTCGCTGTGCCTCGGCAAGGTAGAGGTCAGGTAGAGGCAAGGTAGGAGAAATAGTGTACTTGGATTTTCAGAAATCCTTTGACAAGGTGCCGCACATGAGGCTGCTTAGGGATAAGATCCCATGGAATTACACGGAAGTTACTAACGTGGGTGCAGCATTGGCTGGTCGGCAGAAAGCAGAGAGTGGGAATAAGGGGATCGTTTTCTGGCTGGCTGCTGGTTACCAGTGGAGTTCCACAGGAGCCGGTGTTGGCACCGTTACTTTTTTTACGATGTATGTTTATGATTTGCACTACGGTATTAATGGATTTGCGGCTAAATTTCCCGATGATACAAAGATAGGTGGAAGAGCGGGTAGTGTTGAGCAAACAGAGAGCCTGCAGAGAGAGATAGTTTAGGGGAATGAGCAAAGAAGTGGCAAATGAAATGCAAAGTTGTGAAGTGTATGGTCATGCACTTTGGTGGAAAAATAAATGGGCAGACTATTATTTAGATGGGGAGAGAATTCAAAATGCAGAGATGCAAAGGGACTTGGAAGTCCTTGTGCAGGATACTGTAAAGGTTAACCTCCAGGTTGAGTCGGTGGTAAAGAAGGCAAATGCATTGTTGGCATTCATTTCTAGAGATACAGAATATAAGGTCGGGGATGCGATGGGGACGCTCCATAAGGCACCCGTGATATTACACAGACGATCGTGTGCAGTTTTGGGATCTTTATTTTAGAAGTGATATACTGACATTGGAGAAGGTTCAGAGAAGATTCACGAGAATGATTCCAGGAATGAAAGGGTTACCATATGAGGAACGTCTGGCAGCTCTTGGGCTGTATTCCCTGGAGTTCAGGAGAATAAGGGGGGATCTCATAGAAACATTCTGAATGTTAAAAGGCCTGAACAGATTAGATATGGCAAAGTTATTTCTCATGGTAGGGGACTCTAGGACAAGAGGGCATGACTTCAGAATTGAAGGACATCCATTTAGAACAGAGAGGCAGAGAAATTACTTTCGTCAGAGGATGGTAAATCTGTGGAACTTGTTGCCACGAGCAGCTGTGGAGGCCAAGTCACGGGGTGTATTTAAGGCAGAGATAGATAGTTTCTTGATTAGCTAGCGCATCAAAGGGTATGGGGAGAAGGCAGAGTAGTGGGGATGACTGGAAGAATTGGATCAACCCATGATTGAATGGCGGAGCAGACTCGATGCACCAAATGGCCTACTTCCGCTCCAATATTTTATGGTGTTATGGTCTATTCCACTGTTTTGATCCACCAAAGTGCAGCCAATATTTCTGGGTGTTTGAGAATTTAGCCTTTTCTATTTTTCTGAGCTTCTCATAAATGTGTTCAGTTTAGTTAACCTTTGCTCCAGAATATCCACACAATTCAAAGAGTTTATTACATTTTTATTTTTATTTTTGCATTACTTATATAATTTAACTATTTAATATGTATATTGTTGTAATTCATAGTTGTTAAAATCTATTGTTATGAATTAGGTTCTACTGCTGCCGCGGAGACAACGAATTTCATGACATATGCCCGTGCTGTTAAACCTGATTCTGATAATTGATATGGGAGACCCACCACCTGTCACCTGATCCCAGTTACCGTAGATCGTAATGCGAGATTGAAGCCTTTTCTATTTATTTGCATTCCTCAGAAATGACAACAGTTCAGTTAAGTTTCCTTCTGAGATTCCAAAGCAGCTCAGTCTGTTTAATATTGTCATGGTACGGTCCGTGAAGTCCGTGTTCCGGTTCACGGTCCGGTCCATTGTTCCTTGTTCCGGGGTTTCTGGTTTTCCCCCCAGTTTCTGTTGTGGGCACATGCGTCTCCTTTTGGGGCTGAGACATAAATATCTCTGCAAACCAGGGATTCCTTGCTAGACTGTCCTGTTCCCCTGCCTGTCTTTCCCCCCTCGCCTGACTCTCTGCCTGCTCACGTAGCCTGGATACCCCGCATGTATCGCTGAAGTTTTACCACCGGAGCAAGACTGGAGCCTTGCTAGGTCAAGATAAGGAACTGCCTTTCGTTGTGTGGAATTGTCTCTCTGTGTCCACGCCTTCTCTAGGTGGGTCCGGCCGTTTGCTGCCACCTTGTGTTGGGATCCATCTCTTCATGATCAGCGCTCTGTGTATGAGTCCCGGCCCTACGTCCTGTTCCCAAGGAGGGGTTCCGGCTCTGTGTTCCATGCTCCCGTCTCTCCTAGTCCAAGGTTCCGTGCTCATGAAGGCCCTCGTCCAGTCCGTGCCTAGTCCAGTCCTATCCGAGTGCTGTCCATGTGCCTTTACCTGTCCTTGTGTCTCGCCTTATCCAAGCGTTCCTCACCCGAGCCATATCCAGTCTTGTAGCCTCGTCTTGTCCTCGCCTAGTTCTGGAGTCCGAGCCCGAGTCAAGTCCCAGGTTCTGGGTCCTTGCCCAGTCTCTGGCTCGGAGTCTATACCCAAGCCTCAAAGTACCCTAGACTCAAGACGAAGACCCCAGCCTCACGCCTCAAGACCAAGACCCCAAGCCTGTCTCCAGGCTCAAGCCTCAAGACCCCAAGCCTGTCTCCAAGCTCAAACCTCAAGACCCCAATCCTGTCTCCAGGCTCATGCCTCAAGACCCCAAGCCTGTCTCCAGGCTCAAGCCTCAGGCCCCTAGTCTGTCTCCAAGCCTCAAGCCTCAAGACCCCGGCCTCCAGTCCTGCAGTCATGTAATGTCCATGCCTGGTTCTGGGGCCCGAGCCCGAGGCAAGACCCAGGTGCTGGGTCCTTGTCCAGTCTCTGGCTCAGGGTCCAAGCCCCAGTCTGCGTTATTGTCCCTGCTCCTTATCTGTATCCTGTCACGTCCCTACTCTAGTCAAGTCCTGTTCCTTGTACTTCAGTGTCTGTGTCTTGCATTTGGGTCCGGTCCCAACGCCCCCATTGTGACAAATATTTCCACACAATTAAAATAGGGAATTTGTTTAATCTTATCACCTACTGAGCTACAGTGAAAATCTTTCCCGACGTACCATCCACACAGATCAATACATTACAACAGTACGTTGAGCTGATATACGACAGAACAATAACTGTAACAAAACATTATGGCTGCAGAGAAAGTGCAGTGCAGATAGACATATGGTGCAGGGTCACATCGACTTACATTGTGAGGTCGAGTCCATTTTATCGTACTGGAGACAATTCATTTGGCTTTTTACCACAGATACGAAAGCGTCCTTGAGCCTGGCGGTGTATGTACCTTAAAGCTTTTGTATCTCTTCCCCGATGGGGGAGCGGGTTTGCAGCAAAAGTGTCCCGGTGTGAGGATGTTTGAGTACACGTCCTGCTTTTCCGAGGCAGGGGAAGTGTAGGAACAGTCCATGGAGGGGAGGCTTGTTTCTCTGATGTTCTCTACTCTCCAAAGTTCTCTGCAGTTCCTTGCAGTCATAGGCAGAGCAGTAGCCCTACGAAGGTATCGACAAGAAGCTCAAAGACCTCGGCCTTCACCCTGCCTTGTGTACTGGATCCTGGACTGCCTGTCAGATCACCGGCAGGTGGTAAGAGTGGACTCCCTCACCTCTGTCTCTCTGCCCCTCAGCACACATACCCCACAGGGTTGTCTCCTTGGCACCCTCCTTTACTCTCTGTATTCCCATGACTGTGTTGCCACCCACAGCTCCAATCTGCTAATTACATTTGCTGATGACACGACATTGGTTGGCCTAATCTCAAATAATAACGAGGCAACCTACAGAGAATAAGTCATCACCCCCGACACAGTGGTGTCAAGAAAACAACCTCTCCCTCAATGGCACAAAAACAAAGGAGCTGGTTGTGGACTACAGGAGGAATGGAGACAGGGACCAAATTCAACATTTAAAGGTCTGTTATTGACACAAAATATACACTTTAATATTGATCATGGCACAATGTATTTCATATATTGTTAATGACATAAAACTTATTTATAGATTGTTACTGACAGAGAATGTTATAATTTGTGTTCCGTGTGTTATCTGAATGTACTTGCCTGTGATGCCGCCACAAGTCGGTGTTTCTCTGTACCTGTACCTTCCCGTACTTGTGCACTCGGCAATAAATTCAACAGGGCCTGAGAGAACTCAGTGAGATTTGATTAATGGTGATCATCTTGGCAGCTCGGTAGGTCGATTGTAAAGAGACAGTATACTGTAAAATGCAAAACCCTGAACAGTGTCGATGATCAGAGGGATCTTCGACTCCAAGTTCATCGCTCCCTGATAGAGACAGCACCCATTGATCAGGTGGTTAAGAAGACAAATTGCGTGGTTCTCTTTATGAGTTGAAGCATTGAGTTCAAAAGTCAGGAAGTTGCATTGCAGCTTTATAACACTAGTTAGACCACATCTGGAGTGTTTCATACTGTCTGGTCGTCCCCATTCTAGGAAGGATGTCGGAGCTTTGGAGAGGGTGCAGAAGAGGTTCACCGGGATATTGCCTGGATTAGAGGGGGGCATGAGCTGTAACAAAAGTTTGGACAATTTTGGGCTGTTTTCTCCAGAGCGGCGCAGGCTGGACTGAGACTGGATAGACGTTTATAAGTTTACAAGAGGAAAAGATAGAGTGGACAGACGATATATTTTTCCTAGGGGTTGAAATGTCTAATGCATTTAAGGTGAGAGGAGATGTGAGGGGCAAGTTTTTTTCTTTTCACAGAGTGGTGGGTAGCTGGAGGGGCGCCGAGGGCCACTCGAGCAGCAGCAGAACTCTCAAAGGATACGATTAAATATTCTCGTTACAGCCTGTTACAGCTAAAAAGCACAACTGCTTCCAAGGTCAGTACAGTCAGCAAAGATGTATTAACGCGTTTAAACGACCTATCGCTGCTTAAAACCGATGGAAACAACGCAGTCTGCGGTCGGAAGAGTCCACGGAGAAAACCGAGGAGGAAGCGTGGGCGAAGATCAGGACTGCAAGTGCATTTGAGGAAAAGGGGTTTTAAATTCCCTATACCAACGATCTTGCTGGCGAACGTGTAGTCTCTGGTGAATAAAATCAATGATCTCAGAGCCAGGGTGCGGAGTCAGAGGGACATTAGGACCACGTGTGTCTTTTGTTTCACGGAATCCTGGTTAACCCCTTCCGTACCGGATGCAGCGATTCAGATGGACGGGTTTACTACACGCCGTCAGGATAGATCGGTAGAATCTCTCAGAAGCAGAGGTGGAGGAGTATGCCTCATGATCAACTCTTGTTGGTGCTCGAATATATCAGTGCTGTTCTAATTCTGCGCACCAGACCTGGAATATCTAGCAGTTAAATGTCGTCCTTTTTACTTACCACGGGAATTCTCTGGGGTCACTCTGGTAGCAGTTTACATTCCACCTCAGGCCAATGCCAAGCAGGCTTTAGATGATCTGATCAATGGGATCAACATGCACGAAACAGCGCACCCTAACACCTTCACCATCGTTTTGGGAGATTTAAACAAGGCAAGTCTGAAAAAAATCCTAAGCAACTACCATCAACAGATCACTTGCAATACCAGAGGAAACACCACTGGACCATTGCTACACCACCATCAAGAAAGCCTACCGTGCTATTCCACATCCTCACTTCGGGAAGTCTGATCACCTGGCTGTACTTCTACTCCCTGAGTATAGGCAGAGACTGAAGACTGCAGCACCAGTAGTGCGGAATAAGAAGGTTTGGACAAGGAAGCACAGGAGTGCCTACAAAACTGCTTTGAATCGGTGGACTGGACTGCATTCATGGATTCAGCTTCGAACCCGGATGAGTATGCTGCAGTTGTTACTGACTTCATTAAGACCTGTGTGGATGAGTGTGTGCCTACAAAGACTTACTGTACATTCCCAAACCAAAAGCCGTGGATGAACCCGGAGGTACATTGTCTGCTGAAGGCTGGATCTGTGGCATTCAAGTCTGACAACCCAGGCCAGTACCAGAAAACCAGGAATGTTTTATGGAGGGCTATTTCATGGGTGAAGAGACAATTTTGAATGAGGTTGGAGGCAACATCGGATGCACGGCAACTCTGGCAGGGTCTGCAGGACATTACTTCCTACAAAGCGAAACCCAATAGCATGAATGGCAGTGATGCTTCACTACCAGGTGAACTCAACGCCTTCTATGCACAAATTGAAAGGGAGAACACAACTACAGCTGTGAAGATCCCTGCTGCACCTGATGACCCTGTGATCTCCGTCTCAGAGGCCAATGTTAGACTGTCTTTAAAGAGAGCGAACCCTGGAAAGACAGAAGGTCCCGATGGAGTACCTGGTAAGGCTCTGAAAACCTGTGCCAACCAACTGGTGGGGGTATCCAAGGATATTTTCAATCTCTCACTGCTACGGGCAGAAATTCCCACTTGTTTTAAAAAGGCAACAATTATACCACTGCTAAAGAATAACGTGAGCTGCCTTAACGACTATCGCCCAGTAACACTTACATCGACTGTGATGAAATGTTTTGAGAGGTTGGTTATGACTGAACTGAACTCCTGCCTCAGCAAGGACCTGGACCCATTGCAGTTTGCCTATCGTCACAATAGGTCAACAGCAGACGCAATCTCCATGGATCTTAACACGGCTTTAGACCATCTAGACAACACAAACACCTACGTCAGGATGCTGTTCATCGACTACAGCTCCGCATTTAATGCCATCATTCCCACAATCCTAACTGAGAAGTTGCAGACCCTGGGCCTCTGTACCTCCCTTTGTAATTGGATCCTCGACTTCCTAACCAGAAGACCACAGTCTCTGCGAATTGGTGATAACATATCCTCTTCACTGATGATCAACACTGGCGCACCGCAGGGGTGTGTGCTTAGCTCTGCTCTACTCTCTGTATACACATGAATGTGTGGCTAGGCATAGCTCAAATACCATTCACTGATGATACTACCATTGTTGGTAGAATCTCAGGTGGTGACGAGAGGGTGTACAGGAGTGAGATATGCCAACTAGTGGAATAGTGCCACAGCAACAACCTGGCACTCAACATCAGTAAGACGAAAGAGCTGATTGTGGACTTCAGGAAGGGTAAGCTGAGGGAACACGTACCAATCCTTATAGAAGGATCGGAAGTAGAGAGAGTGAACAGCTTTAAGTTCCTGGGTGTCATGATCTCTGAGGATCCAACCTGGTCCCAGCATACTGATGTACTCATACAGAAGGCAAGACAGTGGCTATACTTTACTAAGAGTTTGAAGCGATTTTTGGCATGACAACAAATACACTCAAAAACGTCTATAGTTGTACCGTGGAAAGCATTCTGATAGGCTGCATCACTGTCTGGTATGGAGGGGCTACTGCACGGGACCGTAAGTAGCTGCAGAAGGTTGTAAATCTAGTCAGGTCCATCTTGGGTGCAAGTCTACAAAGTATCCGGGACATCTTTAGGAAGCAACACTCACAGCATGCTGGAGGAACTCAGCAGGCCGGGCAGCATCCGTGGAAACGATCAGTCAATGTTTCGGGCCGGAACCCTTCGTCAGGACTGTAGAGGGAAGGGGCAGAGGCCCTATAAAGAAGGTGGGAGGAGGGTGGGAAGGAGAAGGCTGGTAGGTTCCAGGTGAAAAACCAGTAAGGGGAAAGATAAAGGGGTGGGGGAGGTGATAGGCAGGAAAGGTGAAGAAGGAATAGGGGAAAACACAATGGGTAGTAGAAGGAGGCGGGACCATGAAGGAGGGTTCTGGCCCGAAACATTTCCTTTTACAACCTGACCTCTTCAGTCTTCAGAAATTTCAAGGGAAACCTCTTTACCAACAGAGTGGTGATTGTTTGGAACCCATCACCACAGGGAGAGCGAGAGGGGAACAACAGGGGAGGATTTAAAGGACTATCATGGAACAGAATCACTGGCAGGGTCCAGCTCGCCTGAGTTGACTCTCTACTGTACTAGGTGTGTTATAAATTCACTAAGTACTGGACAGAGTTTAAAATAGAACTGATTTATTTGTCTCAGATCCAGAATATTAAACACCAGTCCCACTAAAGGTGAATATGCAGCAGAAGAAACTCCTCCCATGCCCAGTGATCAGGGTGCAGAACTGGGTGTGGTGAGCAGCAGCAATAATTGCAGAGTTCAGCACCGACAGTCACTGTCAAAATTGCATTCAGCAAAGGCGATAGACAAATATCCAGCATGCAGCTTATTGAAACTTTCTCCCCAGTGTGAACCTGGTAGTGTGTCACAAGCTTAGATGACGGAGTGAATCCCTTCCCACATTCACAACAGGTGAACAGCCTCTCCCCAGTGTGAAATCAATGATTAGATTAGATTAGATTGGATTCAACTTTGTCATTGTGCCGAGTACAGATACAAAGCCAATGAAATGCATTTAGCATCCGACCAGAAATGCAAAGAATAATGTTATTTACAAAATAACTGCGAATAAAAGAAGTGCTACAGCACACAAATATAAAAGTACTGAGACAGTACAATATGGGTGCAATACTGCTTAGCGCAGTGATGAGAGGTTCAGCAGGGTCACAACCTCAGGGAAGAAGCTCTTCCTATGCCTGCTGGTGCGGGAGCGGAGGCTCCTGTAGCGCCTACCGGATGGGAGGAGAGTAAAAAGTCCATGGTTAGGGTGAGCTGCATCCCTGATAATGCTTTTCACTCTGCCCAGGCAGCGTTTACGGTAGATGTTCTCAATGGCGGGCAATTGGATGCCAATAATCCGCTGGGCAGTTTTCACCACTCGCTGGTGTGCTTTGCGGTCCGATACGGGACAATTGCCATACCACGCTGAGATGCTGTTGGTGAGTATGCTCTCACTGGTACAGCGGTAAACGTCCGTCAGTATCCTGGGACAGAGGTGAGCTTTCTTCATGCTCCGCAGGAAATAAAGGCGCTGTTGTGCCTTTTTGATCAGGATGGAGGAGTTCAGGGACCAGGTGAGATCCACGGAAATGTGGAAACCAAGGAATATTAAGCTTGACACACGCTCCACTACAGCTCCGTTGATGTAGATGGGGACGTGAGTGTAGCCCTTGGCATGCCTGGTCCACAATGATCTCCTTGGTCTTCTGGGTGTTAAGGGCCAGGTTGTTGTTGGCACACCACGTGGCCAGGTGCTGGACCTCGTTCCTGTAGGCCGACTCGTCATCCCTTCTGATCAGCCCAACCACCGTGGTGTTGTCTGCGAACTTGATTATGGAGTTAGAACCACGTAGAGGAACGCAGTCATAGGTGAAAAGGGAGTACAGGAGAGGGCTCAGCACACAGCCTTGAGGCACGCTGGTGTTCAGGGTGAGAGTGGAGGAGAAGAGTTTGTCTAACTTAACTGATTGCTGTCCACATTTGGTGGAGATCGCTGACAGAATCTCTTCCCCATGTCTGAGCAGGTCAACGGCTTCTCCCCAGTGTGAGCTCGCTGGTGTCTCTGTAGATGAGATGACCGAGTGAATCCTTTCCCACAGACACAGCAAGTGAATGGCCACTCGCCAGTGTGAACTGGCTGGTGTACCAGTAGTTGTGATGACCGAGTGAATCCCTTCCCACATTCTGAGCAGTTGAACGGCTTCTCCCCAGTGTGAACTCGCTGGTGTCTCTGTAGGTCGGATGACTGAGTGAATTCCTTCCCACAGACTGAGCAGGTGAACAGTTTCTCCCCAGTTTGAACAGACCGGTGTGCCAGTAGTTGGGATGACAAAGTGAATCCCTTCCCACAGTCTGAGCAGGTGAATGGCCTCTCTCCAGTGTGAACTCTCTGATGTACGTTCAGTTTAGACGAGCAAGTGAATCCCTTCCCACAGTCTGAGCAGATGAACGGCCGCTCCTCAGTGTGAACTCGCTGATGTACCTTCAGGTCAGATGACCGAGTGAATCTCTTCCCACTGTCCGAGCAGGTGAACAGCCACTTCCCGGCGTGAACTCGCTGGTGAGCCATTAGGTCAGATGACCGAGTGAATACTTTTCCACAAATTCAGCAGATGACCAGCCTCTGCCCAGTGTGAACTGACTGGTGTGTCCACAGGTGGGAAGACAGACTGAATCCCTTCTCACCCACAGAACAGGTGAATGGCCTTGTCCCAGTGTGAACTTGCTGATGTACCTTCAGTTGAGATGACCGAGGGAATCCATTCCAACAGTCTGAGCAGGTGAATGGTCTCTCCCCATGTGTAAAATGACGGGGGTGCCAGTCGGTCAGATGATCGAGTGAACCCCTCCTCATGCTCTGAGTAGGAAGGATGATCGAGAGAATCCCTTGCTCCAATTCTTAAATATTTGGACAGAGACAGAACAACTGCTGTGTTCTGTTCGAGATTCCTGTGGAGAAACTCCTTGTCGTTTTTAACCTGTAAAAAGATTTACAAAATCCATCAATGGGTGAAGGACACCATTTCAGATGAGATCATTTGAGTTGCCAAGGTGTGATCTGACATCACACTGTTACAGTGAGGTTCAACCCAAGTTGGAGAGAGAAATCATCTTCTAACTGGGCACAGTACTGGTATCTGGAATGACCATCAAATTCTCTGATGCTTTTTCTGTCTCTATAAGAATGAGGCATTTCTGCCGTCTCCAATCTGTGACCTGGCTCAGTTTGACTCTTCCGCTGGTATTATTCCCTGTTCCCACCGAGCTACATGGGTGTCTGGCTCCACAGTAACTGAAACACTCTCACACAAATAGCCTTTGTTGACCTGCAGCTGGGATTTTCTTTTATGCACTGTTAATTTAAAGTGCGACAGTTTTAACGCCATATAAACAATTGCTGCTGAGATAAATGGTTGGTCTGTTAAAAGGAATTAGAGCGAATATTAGTATTATTTCAAGTTCGTGTCACGGTCATAGAAAAGTACAACACAGAAAGAGACCTTTTGGACCACTTAGTTTGCGCTGAACAATTTAAACTTTCTACTCCCACATCCCTACCATCCAGGTACCTACACAAACCTCTTAAATGTTAAAACTGAGCTCGCGTTCACCACTTGTGCTGGCTGCTCATTCCACAACCGGATGACCATCTGTGTGAAGAAGTTTCCCCTCATGTTCCCCTTAACATTTCACCTTTCACCCTTAACCCATGGCCTCTTGTTGTTGTCCCACCCCATCTCAGTGTAAAAGCCAGCTAGCATTTACCCTATCTATACCCCTCATAATTGTGGTATACCTCCATCAAATCTCCCCTCAATCTTCTACGTTCCAAGGAATAAAGTCCTGAGCTGCTCAATCTTCCTTATCACCCAAGTCCTCCAGACCTTGTGAATTTTCCCTGAACTCTATCGACCTCTTTTACATCTTCCCTGCAGGTTGGTGACCAAAACTGCACACAATACTCCAAATTAGACCTCACCGTTGTCTTGTACAACGTCAATATAACATCCATCTTCTGTAACACACATAAAAATTGCTGGTGAATGCAGCAGGCCAGGCAGCATCTATAGGAAGAGGTACAGTCGACGTTTGGGCCGAGACCCTTCGTCAGGACTAACTGAAAGAAGAGATAGTAATAGATTTGAAAGTGGGAGGGGGAGGTGGAGATCCGAAATGATAGGAGAAGACAGGAGGGGGAGGGATGGAGCCAAGAGCTGGACAGTTCATTGGCAAAAGGGATATGAGAGGATCATTGGACAGGAGGCCCAGGGAGAAAGAAAGGGGGAGGGGGGGAAGCCCAGAGAATGGGCAAGGGGTAAAGTGAGAGGGACAGAGGGAGAAAAAGGAGAGAGAGAGAAAAAAAATTAATACTAATAATAAAAATAGATAAATAACGGATGGGGTACGAAGGGGAGGTGGGGCAAAGCACTCCGATACAACACGGGTTTCATTTTGTTGCAGACAAAAATGCCATTTTGGAACTGGAAGTAAAGTACATTCTCACAGTCTCTCCTCACTGTCTCTGAAAACCCTTCGGAGCCCTATAGCAGTCCCCATTTCTGTAAACCCCTCTGACCACTACAGCACTCGCCATCTCTGCAAAACCCTCCACCATCTACTCTGGTACATTCAGCTGACCCGAGAAAGACCCTGCCCGTGACAGATGGCACGGTTTATAAAATAACCTAATGCTTTTTTTTAAAATAAACCTACCGATTTGCATGGTTATCTTGACTAACCCTCTTCCTACCTTGTCTCCTGTAAAAGAAGAAAAGCTATTTCTTTTTTCAGTTCCTTCGTCTCCCCCACATTTGTTGACAGGTTGAGGTTTTTTTTCCAGATCATCAAAGTTGTCCTCCTTCAAAGAATGCAGTTTCCCTTCCACCATTGATGCCAATCTCACAGCCAATTGCTCTATTTCCTGAAAATCCACATTCACTCCATAGTCCAGTCACTTCCACAACTTCTTTTATCTCCAACCATCAAACACATCTTTTTCTACACCCCGCCAAAACTCTCTGCTTTCCATAGGGATTTCCTTGTCCTTTCGTCTCCCCCCCGACTGATCTATTTCCAGGAATGTATCCTTGAAAAGTGAGGGAAGTGCTACACATTCCAATTTACCTCTTCCCTCGGCTCCATTCATGATTCCAAACAGTCTGTCCGGGTAAGGCAACACTTCACCTGCGGGTCTGCCAGGTTCATCTACTGTATCCAGCGCTCCCAGTGCGGCCTTCTGTACCTCAGCGAGACCCGATGTAGATTGGGAAACCTCCTTGGCAAGCACATTTGTTCCGTCTGCAATAAAACGTATTTCCCAGTGGCCAATCTTCTCTCCGTTCCCATTGCAACATGCAGGATGATTGTTGGACTAACGCGATGACAGCACTCCCAGGTTAGAGGAACATCACCTCGTAATACATCCGTGTAACTTCCAACCTGACGGCATGAACATCGATATGTTTAACTTCTACCTGCACTTTTTTTCCCACCCACACCCCGCCCTCTTGTTTCTGTCTCCCCTCTTACTTCCTCTATTGCCCACTGCCGATCATCTCCCTCTGATGCCTCTTTTCCATCATTTTCTCCCAAGGTCCGCTCTTGTCTCCTCTCAGATTCCTTATTTTCAGACCTTTGCATTTTCCGCCTACCACCTCACTCCTTCGCTCTTCATCTCCCCCTCCCCTACTCACTCACCTTCACTCTTATCTGGCTTCACCTATCATCTGCCTGCTTGTACTCCTTCTCTTCCGCCCACCATCTTATTCCGCACACGCCCACCCACTTCCATTTCCGAGGAAGTGTCTTAGGAAGAAATGGCTGTTATTCTTCCCCCCTCCCTCTATAGATGCTGCCTGACCTCCTGAGTTCCTTCAAGATTTTTGTGTATGCTTCTCTGCATCTGAAACATCTGTAGAATCTCATCGGGACAGAGTGCAGAATGCAGAGACTACATCCGGTCTCATTAATGTAGAGGAGGCCACACCTGGAAAACTGCAAACAGTAGATGACTCCAACAGGCACGAAGCTGAAGAGTTACCCTTCATATCGCTGGAAACCTCTCCCTTTTGTGGAGAACACTTCCACTTGGTGGTGATTTGCCACAGTAACAGGACCCCCTGATTTGTGGACACCACTGTCACCAGGTTCTGCTCGGCACATTGATCGTGAGAGGGAGAAATGTGATCCTGTAACCTGCTAGAATTGTTTATTCAAGGTTCTTTAATGTCATTGCCAGCAAACAAGTGTAAATGAGATCCAGATAATTATTACTGCAGCTCCGGAGCAGCAAAATAAAATACAATAATAAAAATATATATCCACAGCTTATACCCTGCACATGGATTCTGTCCATAAAGCGACACAAGGCACAGCATGTCTGTCCATAAGATGACCGACAGGAAATGATAAACGAGCTGTGCTTAGCGATGTGGAAGAGTGTGTTAGTGGGTGGAGTTGTTGATCAGCCTTATCGCTTGGGGAAATGAGCTGTTTCAGATTTGGTAATCCTTGTGTGCATGCTATGTAGTCCCCTCCCTGATGGTCGTGGGCCAAGCTGTCCATGAGCTGGGAGGGTGGACGGAGATTGTGGAAATCAGGCTGGTGCTTGTTCTCAAGAGAGGGAATTTGGAGAATACCAATTAGATGGCTTTTTAGAACAGCTTGTGGTTGTGCCACTATGGAAAATGTAATTCTGGATTGGGTGTTGTGCAAAGTAATCAAATTTGATTTGGAAGCTCAAGGGGAGGGAACGCTCAGGAGTCAGTAATCATGATATGATAGAATTCACCCTGCAGTTGGAGAGGCAAAGCTGCAAAAATATTCATCATGATTAGTGGAGTGAGATGAACTGCAGATTCACGAGAGGGGAGCTCACCAGAGTTGATTCGAAGGAGACACTAGCAGGGATGATGGTAGAACAGCAATGGCTTCCTTACGCCAGCACTTCCCTTTTCCCTCCCCACTCTGGCCTTTCATCTTTAAGGTTATGTAAATGTGATGTGAGCATTCATAGAAAATAGGTGCAGGAGTAGGCCATTCGGCCCTTCGAGCCTGCACCGCCATTTATTATGATCATGGCTGATCATCCAACTCAGAACCCCGCCCCAGCCTTCCCTCCATACCCCCTGACCCCTGTAGCCACAAGGGCCATATCTAACTCCCTCTTAAACATAGCCAATGAACTGGCCTCAACAGTTTGCTGTGGCAGAGAATTCCACAGATTCACCACTCTCTGTGTGAAGAAGTTTTTCCTAATCTCGGTACTAAAAGGCTTCCCCTCTATCCTCAAACTGTGACCCCTCGTTCTGGACTTCCCCAACATCGGGAACAATCTTCCTGCAACTAGCCTGTCCAATCCCTTTAGGATCTTATACGTTTCAATCAGATCCCCCCTCAATCTTCTAAATTCCAACGAGTACAAGCCCAGTTCATCCAGTCTTTCTTCACATGAAAGTCCTGCCATCCCAGGAATCAATCTGGTGAACCTTCTTTGTACTCCCTCTATGGCAAAGATGTCTTTCCTCAGATTAGGGGACCAAAACTGCACACAATACTCCAGTTGTGGTCTCACCAAGGCCTTGTACAACTGCAGTAGTACCTCCCTGCTCCTGTACTCGAATCCTCTCGCTATAAATGCCAGCATACCATTCGCCTTTTTCACCGCCTGCTGTACCTGCATGCCCACTTTCAATGACTGGTGTATAATGACACCCAGGTCTCGTTGCACCTCCCCTTTTCCTAATCGGCCACCATTCAGATAATAATCTGTTTTCCTATTTTTGCCACCAAAGTGGATAACTTCACATTTATCCACATTAAATTGCATCTGCCATGAGTTTGCCCACTCACCCAACCTATCCAAGTCACCCTGCATCCTCTTAGCATCCTCCTCACTGCTAACACTGCCGCCCAGCTTCGTGTCATCCGCAAACTTGGAGATGCTGCATTTAATTCCCTCATCCAAGTCATTAATATATATTGTAAACAACTGGGGTCCTAGCACTGAGCCTTGCGGTACCCCACTAGTCACCGCCTGCCATTCTGAAAAGGTCCCGTTTATTCCCACTCTTTGCTTCCTGTCTGCTAAGAAATTCTCCACCCACACCAATACCTTATCCCCAATACCGTGCGCTTTAAGTTTGCACACTAATCTCCTGTGTGGGAGCTTGTCAAAAGCCTTTTGAAAATCCAAATATACCACATCCACTGGTTCTCCCCTATCCACTCTACTAGTTACATCCTCAAAAAATTCTATGAAATTCGTCAGACATGATTTTCCTTTCACAAATCCATGCTGACTTTGTCCGATCATTTCTCCGCTTTCCAAATGTGCTGTTATCACATCCTTGACAACTGACTCCAGCAGTTTCCCCACCACCGACGTTAGGCTAACCGGTCTATAATTCCCCGGTTTCTCTCTCCCTCCTTTTTTAAAAATTGAGGTTACATTAGCCACCCTCCAATCCTCAGGAACTAGTCCAGAATCTAACGAGTTTTGAAAAATTATCACTAATGCATCCACTATTTCTTGAGCTACTTCCTTAAGCACTCTAGGATGCAGACCATCTGGCCCTGGGGATTTATCTGCCTTCAATCCCTTCAATTTACCTAACACCACTTCCCTACTAATATGTATTTCACTCAGTTCCTCCATCTCACTGGACCCTCTGTCCCTTACTATTTCTGGAAGATTATTTATGTCCTCCTTAGTGAAGACAGAACAAAAGTAATTATTCAATTGGTCTGCCATGTCCTTGCTCCCCATAATCAATTCACCTGTTTCTGTCTGCAGGGGACCTACATTTGTCTTTACCAGTCTTTTCCTTTTTACATATCTATAAAAGCTTTTACAGTCCGTTTTTATGTTCTCTGCCAGTTTTCTCTCATAATCTTTTTTCCCCTTCCTAATTAAGCCCTTTGTCCTCCTCTGCTGAACTCTGAATTTCTCCCAGTCCTCAGGTGAGCCACTTTCTCTGGCTAATTTGTATGCTACTTCTTTGGAATTGATACTATCCCTAATTTCTCTTGTCAGCCACGGGTGCACTACCTTCCTTGATTTATTCTTTTGCCAAACTGGGATGAACAATTGTTGTAGTTCATCCATGCAACCTATAAATGCTTGCCATTGCATATCCACCGTCAATCCTTTAAGTGTCATTTGCCAGTCTATCTTAGCTAATTCACGTCTCATACCTTCAAAATTACCCCTCTTTAAGTTCAGAACCTTTGTTTCTGAATTAACTATGTCACTCTCCATATTAATGAAGAATTCCACCATATTATGGTCACTCTTACCCAAGGGGCCTCTCACAACAAGATCGCTAATTAACCCTTCTTCATTGCTCAAAACCCAGTCCAGAATAGCCTGCTCTCTAGTTGGTTCCTCGACATGTTGGTTCAAAAAACCATCCCGCATACATTCCAAGAAATCCTCTTCCTCGGCACCTTTACCAATTTGGTTCACCCAGTCTACATGTAGATTGAAGTCACCCATTATAACTGCTGTTCCTTTATTGCACACATTTCTAATTTCCTGTTTAATACCATCTCCGACCTCACTACTACTGTTAGGTGGCCTGTACACAACTCCCACCAGCGTCTTCTGCCCCTTAGTGTTACGCAGCTCTACCCATATCGATTCCACATCTTCCCGGCTTATGTCCTTCCTTTCTATTGCGTTAATCTCTTCTTTAACCAGCAACGCCACCACACCTCCCCTTCCTTCATGTCTATCCCTCCTGAATATTGAATATCCCTGAACGTTGAGCTCCCATCCCTGGTCACCCTGGAGCCATGTCTCTGTGATCCCAACTATATCATAATCATTAATAACAATCTGCACTTTCAATTCATCCACCTTATTACGAATGCTCCTTGCATTGACACATAAAGCCTTCAGGCGCTCTTTTACAACTCTCTTAGCCCTTGTACAATTATGTTGAAAAGTGGCCCTTTTTAATGCTTGCCCTGGATTTGTCAGCCTGCCACTTTTAATTTTCTCCTTTGTACTTTTTGCTTCTATGCTCACTTTACACCCCTCTGTCTCTCTGCACTGGTTCCCATCCCTCTGTTGTGAACTAACCTCCTGACGCCTAGCCTCTTTAATTTGATTCCCACCCCCCCAACCATTCTAGTTTAAAGTCACCTCAGTAGCCCCCGCTAATCTCCCCGCCAGGATATTGGTCCCCCTAGGATTCAAGTGTAACCCGTCCTTTTTGTACAGGTCACGCCTGCGCCAAAAGAGGTCCCAATGATCCAAAAACTTGAATCCCTGCCCCCTGCTCCAATCCCTCAGCCACGCATTTATCCTCCACCTCATCGCATTCCTACTCTCACTGTCACGTGGCACAGGCAGTAATCCCGAGATTACTACCTTTGCGGTCCTTTTTCTCAACTCCCTTCCTAGCTCCCTATATTCTCCTTTCAGGACCTCATCCCTTTTCCTACCTATGTTATTGGTACCTATATGTACCACGACCTCTGGCTCCTCACCCTCCCACTTCAGGATATCTTGGACACGATCAGAAATATCCCGGACACTGGCACCAGGGAGGCAAACTACCATCCGGGTCTCTGGACTGCGTCTACAGAATCGCCTATCTGACCCCCTTACTATCGAGTCCCCTATCACAACTGCCCTCCTCTTCCTTGCCCTACCCTTCTGAGCTACAGGGCCAGACTCTGTGCCGGAGGCACGGCCACTGTCGCTTCCCCCGGGTAAGCTGTCCCCCCCAACAGTACTCAAACAGGAGTACCTGTTGTTAAGGGGCACAGCCACCGGGGTACTCCCCATCACCTGCCTTTTCCCCTTCCCCCTCCTAACCGTGACCCACTTGTCTGCCTCCCGTGGCCCCGGCGTGACCACCTGCCTTCCACTCCTCTCTATCACCTCCTCGCTCTCCCTGACCAGACGAAGGTCATCGAGCTGCAGCTCCAGTTCCGTAACGCGGTCCCTTAGGAGCTGCATCTCGATGCACTTGGCGCAGATGTAGACGTCCGGGAGGCTTGGAGACTCCAGGGCCTCCCACATCCGACACCGAGAACAGCAAACTGCCCTCACAGTCATAATGCCCCTCTCCTCAAATAGCAACAGAAAATGAATGTGAAACCTTCCTCGCCTCGCCCGCTTCCGCCTAAGCCCGGTGAGCCGAAGCCCTTAAGTCTTCACTCTACTCCCGGCTCACTCCGCAGCCCGCAAACTACGCTGCCCGCTCTATGAGGCTTTGTTCCTTTTAAATCTGCCGCGCTGCACTGCCCGACGTCACACGCCTGCGCAGTCCCGCCTCTCAGAAAGCCGTTGGAGAAAAAAAATAACGAAAATTTCAAAAATCTCTTTCTCGGCACTCCCACTCAGACTCCCAGACTCCTTCTTCGAATCATTACGAGAGGACTAGAAGGCAGGATGTAATACTAAGGCTTGAAAAGGCATTGGTTAGACCACACTTGGTGATTATGAGTTTGGTGATGTGGTCCCCTTATCTCAGAAAAGATGTGCTGGAATTGAAGGGAGTCCAGAGGGCGTTCATGAGAATGATTCCAGGACTGACAGGGTTAAAGCACGAGGAGCATCTGATGTCTCTGGGCCGCTTCCTGCTGGAGTTTAATGAGGCGGCGTGGGTGGGTGTGGTTCTCAAATACCGAACAACTGAAATAGAATGGATGTGGAGAGGATGTTTCCTATATTGGGGGAGTCTAGGATCAGAGGAATCAGATAGAGTGGATGTGGAGAGGATGTTTCCTATTGTGCAAAGTCCAGGATCAGGGGGACCACCTTCAGAATAGAGGGACTTCAATTTAGAACAAAACTGAGGAGGAATTCTCCTGTTGTATCTTATGATCGTGGCTGTTCTATTCTCCAGTGCCCATTCCCCTTGCTACCTTAGATGATTATCTATCTCCCCCTCAAATATACCCAGCCAACCGGCCTTCACACCCTGGGGGCAACGAACCCCAAAGAATGTACACTCATTCGGTAGATAGATATACACATTATTGATCCCAAGGAAAGTTATATGGATGATGTAGAATTCCTGAAATTTCCATCCATCTCTAGTTAAAATGAGCGGCCCTTATCGATTCCTGTGGTGGCTCTCTTCCCAGGAGACATATCAAACCTCTTTCCCTCGTTTATCTCCCCTATCTCCATCCCGGGTTTCTATCGCAGTTTAACTCCCCCGTCTCTCTCCCTCCACTATTCCTTCCCCCTTCGCTCCTCCGTCACTCTCTTTCTCCCATGCCTCTTTTCCCCGTCTCTTGCTCCCCGTTCATTTCTCACTCACGTCCACCTCATTTCCCGCTATTCTCTTCCCTCCCTGTCGCCGTGCCTCTCTCCTATCCCTGTTTATCGCCTCCGCCTCTCCACTCCCATCTCTCCTCAGTCTGTGCCGCTGACCTAGTCGCTCTCTTCCTCTTTTTTGCTCTCTCCCCAAGTCTCTCTCTCCCTCCCCAGTCTCCCAATCTTTCTCTACCACCACTCATCCATTTACTTTGGAGGAGAAGATGGCAGCGCAACGCACCGCGCGCGGCCGCTCCGAAATGATATCGTATGTGTTAACTGGGGGCCGTGCACAATCCTGATTTGATGGAGACAGACGTGAGAAGTACGGAGGAACATCTGGAGAAAGTTCTGAAATTCCTACTTCCCTGCCGCTGCTACCGTGCGATCGAGAATCTCCGGAGGGGAAGGCCCCAAATCCTCGGGTTTGCCTGTTGCCTGTTGCCGGGGGTGGGGCCGAAGCGCTGGGTAGAGATGGTGCTTGGTGCTCGGTGTCGGAGGGCTGGTCGGACGCTCGAAGTTTTCAGACGAACTCAAGAGTCTGCTGTGGTCGGGTGCTTCTGGGATGCTGCATCCGCAAGTTTGCAGCGGTGGAAGCTCATGGCACGAAGAGTTTTTTTTCTTCCTTCTACCGTCTGCGTGAGATGATGAGTTTGACACTTTTTTTTACCGTGCCCAGGTCTGTTCTTCATCAAATTACGGTATTGTTTTGCACTGTTGTAACTGTATGTTATAATTATATGGTTTTTGTCAGTTTTTCAGTCGGTTTGTCTTGTGTTTCTGTGTATCATTTCTTAATGCATGCATTACTAAATGACAATAAAAGAGGACTAGGTGTCCTCATAATCTAATCATCCTGTCTCTCTGTGGTTCCGCTGTCATCTCTCTATACTCCTCTCTCCCCCTCCCTAAGGATATATCTTCATCAACGAAAACGGCAATCAACACTCAGTGCGGCCATGTAGTACTCTGTTGAGAAATACACACCACTGAACAGTGCTACGTACCCCGTAACTGGGTTGCCAAACCAGCAGAAATGGACCACTCAGTTGGAGTCTGGATTACTGGAACTAAGAAAGTTTAATTAAAGAAATAAGCAACACAGTACTCTAATAGTAAGGATATAAATGCAACAGGTTAGCAATGAATAAACACACATGTACACAGAACTAGGATAATAGGGTCAATCAAGCTCTGTCGCAGTCTAGGGGTAAAATGATCAATCACAAGTGACAGAGTTCAGTTTAATTCAGTTCGCAGTAGTCGCCGTCGTGTCGTTGGGGAGAGACAGAGAGCAAATGCTGATATTCAAATCGGATTCAACAGACCTTTGATATTCCTCGCAGTTAGCTTTCGGGCGAGCCCTTTGTAATGTCTTCTAAGGTCACCGATTGTGTCCCCTCCGTTTTCAGATACGATCATTCCTCGGCGGTGAACCCGGCACCCAGGCAAGGGTGGACACACACACCAGGTTCCCGCCGACCGTATCTTTCCACCCTGTGCGTCTATTGCTGGTCCCGCGACCAGTCCTCCAAAAAAACTCCCACCGACTTGTGGGGGGCACACCGCTTCCAGGGTCTCGTTACCTCGTGGTGTCGTGTGTCGTGTCTTAGCGAACCTGCCCCTTTTTATCCCCCTGCTGGGGTATCGCCTGTCCATCACACTTCAAACAGTTCAGGGTTCAAAAGGAGCCGGTCTTGACAATACTCAGACCGGCGTCTCCTTCCGTTAAACTTTTCCGTCTCTTCATTAACATTTCCGAATGCTGCTCCATTGTCTTACTTATCTCTCTCTCCTGAAGACAGGTGGCAGATCAACTGTTGATCCCACTGGTGCTAGCACAGGACAGTTAACATCTTAGTCTACGTGTACTTTTGTAACCCTCTTTCGTCACACCCCTCTCCTTTAAGGATTTTTACCGGGGTAAAAATTATAAGCATTAATACATTATTAGATACACACAAATATACATCTTCATCAGCTATTTGGCTAATACAGAGAATTTTAAGTTGTCAACACCTTGACAGACAGTCAGCAATCACATTTTCCGTTCCTTTTATATGTGTAATTTTAATAATCCTTTAAACCAGGCTCCAACTTAGCAAATTTGATCGTGGCCGAAAACACTGATGAATTGTGATCAGTGTAACCTCTCATTGGGTTTCGTCCCGGACCACGATAAGAAGGGTCGTCCCATCCCGACTTAGTTTTCTTTCGCAAGAGCTTAGTAGGAGGGGGAGGGGTAGTACCCGCAAATTTATTGCAAAACTTCCTACAGTACCCCACCATCTCCAAGAGCCTTCTGAGGGCCCTCTTGTCTGTCGGGGTTGGGAGGTCAGCGATAGCCTGCACTGTAGCTTGCATCGCTGCCAGCTGCCCCTGTGTTACCACAATTCCCAGATAAGTGACCTTCGCGTGGCCGATCTCATTTTTTTCAAGGTTCACTATCAAGCTGGCTTCAGACAGCCGTATTACATCGCCAAACGTATTACATCGCCAATATACGTCTGTGTTCTTTAGCCCTTTCGTCACTGAATTACTCATTCTATAGGGCTGTTGCTCACTGGGCTGACCTAGCGTGACAAACACCACCCAACGTCCCAGTTCTTTGCATCGCCTCGCCTCGGGACAATCAAACACACGTGTGCGAGCCGTTTAATTAGCTCTCTTAAACGGTCGTTTTGTTTGGGGATTAAGGGAGAGACCTTATCAGCAGAGTTGGCCAAAACAATAGCCTTCTCTCATCTGGTCGGTACCATACTCATCTTTTCAAAATGGTTTTTCCCCTTATCAGGTGGCACCCTAGCTTCATTGATTTCCGCGCTAACACCGACTAGATTTGTTAGCATATCAAAAGCCTGTGACCGTCTCAGTTTGCGTCTGCAATAATCAATAACATCCTTCCTCCTGTGCAGTCAGAAAAACACTCTCATGGCTCCGCCGACTGTTTCCTTCAGCACCTCAAAATGTCCACCGAGGGGTACCTTGTGGGCCAGGGTAAAAATCTCATCCCCATAACTCTTTTGCACCCCCCCCCCACCATTCCTCATCTGCGGTACTTGGTCTCCCTTCCTTCCTTAGCATTCCCTCCTCCACACAATACTCTACTGGCTCTCTTTTTAATCCTGCTTCAGAGAGAGCTGTCTCCGCCGAAACCCTCAGCTCCTGCGCCTGTACAAATTCCCTCCTGGCTAATGCTAAGTCTGCCTGAGCTCCCTCACTTCCTCCCGTTTCACTACACTCCTCCTTTTTACTTTCTACCTCCTCCTGGTACAAGGCTGGTAGAAACGTCTCAGCAGTCTCTCTGGACATACAGTGAGTCACTGCGCAAACAGGATGAACCTGTGAGTCCATGGGCGGGGCCTCAATGCTGACAGGCTGACCTGTCAGTCTCACTGCCGAGAACACGATTCCGCCGGCGAGGTCATTACCGGGCAAGACTTCCACGCCTTTCATCGGTAATTCGGGCCTCACCCCGATCGTGACTAGTCCAGAGACCAAGTTGCTTTGTAGGTGTATCTGGTGCAAAGGTACTGCTTCTGTCCCTTCCCCAATACCTTTGACCCTGACCTCCCCAGTCTGGATCTCTGAACTAAACTCTAACACACTCTTCAATATCAATGACTGACACGCTCCCGCGTCTCTCCAGATCCGCACTGGAACTGGGTTTAACCCTTCCTTCACCGACACCAATCCGGCCGAGATAAAACTCTCGCGCCCTTCCTGAACTTTGGCAGACCTTTCTTCTCCTGGCACTTCGGTTACCAGCTCGATACAGCCAGTCGAAATCGCCGTTTTTCCTTTCCCCGTCTCCTTCTTTGGGGCAAAGCACCTGGACGCAAAGTGTCCTACTTTCCCACAATTATAACACACGACCCCAGGAGACTTCCTACCAAACTGCTCCCGGTCTACCTTATCCTTCTCACTAGTCCCCGGCTTACTTATTGACTTTTCTGGCGGACTCTCCCCGCCGTCCCTGACTACCCTTCTGGTAGCCTTTACTCGGGGCAAATTTCATTTTATGCGTCAACGCGTACTCATCCACTAACTTAGCAGCTGCGGCTAACGTGGCTGCCTCTTTCTCATCTAGGTAGGGTCTCATACCTTCAGGGACACAACCTTTAAACTGCTCAATCAGGATCAGCTGTAGCAGTCTGTCATAATCCCAATTTACCCCCTTCAAGGCGCACCAACGCTCACAATATGTCTGCATCTCACGTGCAACCTCTAAATACGTGCGGTCCCACTGCTTCCTCGCATTCCGGAACCTCTGCCGGTATGCCTCCGGGACCAACTCATAAATCCTGAGTATAGCCTCTTTCACCACCTCATACCTCTGGGCATCTTCCGCGGACAAAGCCGAGTAAGCTTGTTGGGCCTTTCCTTTAAGTACACTCTGAAGCAAAACAGCCGACTTATCCCTCGGCCAGTCCTGACTTGCAGCAACTTTTTCGAAATGGAGAAAGTACCGATCCACATCGGTATCGTCAAATGGGGGAACCAGCCTAACCTCCTGGGTCGCCCTGAACCCTCCACCTTGGTTCGGCATGGGCCCCTGCTCTGCCCTTATCTTTAACCTCTCCAGCTCGAATTCCCTTTCCCTCTGTTTCTCTCTCTCTTGCCGTTCTAACTGTTTCTCTTCATGTTCTAGCTGCCGTACCCGGAACTCGTGCTCGAGTCTCAGTTTTTCAAGCTGCACCTGTACTGCGTCTCCACCAGGTTTTCCAATATATATCACCTCCAGCTCTCCTTGGGGAAACACACCTTTAGACACATAATGCTCTACGATAGCTCTGTGTATCTCCTCTCTCCTCATTGTTGACTTCCCCTTAACAAGATTCAACCATTTGGCCACAGCTGCCAATTCTGCTTTCCTGGCATCCTCTAATGCCTCCAAGGTCGGCGCCTTTAGAAATTTCTCAATCTCAATTTCTGCTGTTTGCCTTTTCTTTCTTTCGTGAATTTTAACCCAATCAATTTACCCCGTCCCAAATTTAGCGTTCAAAATCGCGGACGAGAACCCCACTTATGTTACGTACCCCGTAACTGGGTTGCCAAACCAGCAGAAATGGACCACTCAGTTGGAGTCTGGATTACTGGAACTAAGAAAGTTTAATTAAAGAAATAAGCAACACAGTACTCTAATAGTAAGGATATAAATGCAACAGGTTAGCAATGAATAAACACACATGTACACAGAACTAGGATAATAGGGTCAATCAAGCTCTGTCGCAGTCTAGGGGTAAAATGATCAATCACAAGTGACAGAGTTCAGTTTAATTCAGTTCGCAGTAGTCGCCGTCGTGTCGTTGGGGAGAGACAGAGCGAATGCTGATATTCAAATCGGATTCAACAGACCTTTGATATTCCTCGCAGTTAGCTTTCGGGCGAGCCCTTTGTAATGTCTTCTAAGGTCACCGACTGTGTCCCCTCCGTTTTCAGATACGATCATTCCTCGGCGGTGAACCCGGCACCCAGGCAAGGGTGGACACACACACCAGGTTCCCGCCGACCGTATCTTTCCACCCTGTGCGTCTATTGCTGGTCCCGCGACCAGTCCTCCAAAAAAACTCCCACCGACTTGTGGGGGGCACACCGCTTCCAGGGTCTCGTTACCTCGTGGTGTCGTGTGTTGTGTCTTAGAGAACCTGCCCCTTTTTATCCCCCTGCTGGGGTATCGCCTGTCCATCACTTCAAACAGTTCAGGGTTCAAAAGGAGCCGGTCTTGACAATACTCAGACCGGTGTCTCCTTCCATTAAACTCTTTCGTCTCTTCATTAACATTTCCAAATGCTGCTCCATTGTCTTACTTATCTCCCTCTCCTGAAGACAGGTGGCAGATCAACTGTTGATCCCACTGGTGCTAGCACAGGACAGTTAACATCTTAGTCTATGTGTACTTTTGTAACCCTCTTTCGTCACAACAGAAATGAGAGTTCAATCCTGAAATATGAAAAAAAATCACCATTAAGCAGTGATTCACATCGTGAGCGGTTACGTGTCACAAGGGGGCTTTAGGGGCAAATAAGAGTGGTCGGGGGCGTTCAAGATTTTTTACAGGAAGAATGTGGTTACAATAGAGAGAGTGTAGAGGAGATTTACAAGGTTGTTGCCTTGATTGGAGAGCGTGCCTAATAAAACTAGTTTTAGTGTACTTGGCCTTTTCGCCTTGGAGTGACGGAGGATGAGAGGTGACCTGATAGAGGTGTATAAGATGATAAGACGCCGATACAATAGGGTCTTTAAGAGCCTCTTAGATAGGTGCACACAGCCTAGAAAATTAGAGGGCTGTGCTCCAGGGAAATTCCAGGCAATTTCTAGAGTAAGCCACATGGGCCTGTAATATGATGTAAATTTCAATGTTCTATAACCTGAGGCACCAGACCTTACCGACCGTTAGTAGAGCAGGCCCTGGAACACAGAAAGAACCATAGCTCCGCAGGCAGCGAGCGCTCGTCGTCACAACAATCTGAAACTCGGCAACCTCTTCCCAACTTACCAGCCTAACAGACAATATTGGGGAAGCATAAATTAGCAACCACAGTGCTCAACAATTCCCCTTGACTCGCGGCACGGAACAAGTTCATGCAATTTAACAGCCTAGCCACGATAATGATGGATTAATACGTACGGCAGGATCTCTGTGACTCTGAACGCGATGAGGACTTCAATTCTAATTCTGCTAAGAATCAGAAACTACAAAAAATGCATCTTTATGTACCTGGAGTATGGTTTTATTCTATTTCCGTCAGATCTGCAACGCCCCATGTGTCTTATTCGTAATATTGTACTGTCTGATGAAACACTGAAACCATCAAGATTGCAGGGACAATTCCGTAAAAGACACTCTGAAAAGGCTACCTGTGGTATTACTCAGTTCCAGAAGATGAAAGCAGCATTTGAAAGGCGTTGCACACTCGAGTCATTTGCCAAGAAAGCTTAAAACGACTTTGATCGTGGCCTTATTGCTTCTCATAACATTTCCAAATTGACAGCAAAGTGTGAAAATTCTCATACAGTTAGTGAAAGATTATTAATGCCTGTTGTATCAGAAGAGCTCACCACTGTTCTGTAAGTGGATACCAGTATTTTAAAATCAATTCCCGAGTAATAACTCTGTATCTCGTCGTATTCATGATATGAGTACCACATTAAGTATCACTATGCACAGTACTACAAAAAAAAAAGCAGAATTTTGGAGCCAACTGAATGAGTCAACTGTGCGAGACAATGAAGCATTGCTAATGGCACATGTACGGTTGATCAAAAATGGAAAGTTGATGAAGAGATTCTCTACTGTAAAAAGCTGAAAACAGATATCAACGGGGAATCAATCTACGAGACCTCAAAATGTATAATGATAACGAAATTATTCTGATTAGGAACATGATTTCTTGTGCAATGAATGGAGCACCAGATAGGACAGGTCGCCATGCTGGTTTAGTGGAATTTATGAAAATTAAATTGCAAGTCTGTGCTGTCATTCATTGTCAACATCCCGCAGCTACTGTGTAGGGCACAGGTACTGTGAAAATTAGGTTTAAAGATAAATAAAACGTTAAAGCAGAATATTAACATTTTTTTTTCATTTTGGTATATGGTAGCCATGTTTTTACGCTATGGGAGCGCTGGAAAGTATATTCGGTCTAAGAGGGGCGAGTATGGCTAGTATGAAGGGCTTCAGGAGGGCGTTGGCAAGTACGTGGGCGTTGGGTTGGCAAGCACTGCTATAGAAGAAAGTATTAGTCAATGGAAGAGCATAACCGTCTATGGATGAGATCTCCACGATCTGAGCAGACTAGGTGTCAGCGAGAACGCGTCCGAAGACAAGGTGAAAGCTGGAGACGTCTTCCCAGAAACTGCATGTTTCCTTGTGGCAATACAGGTCCAGGTGGTTAAAACAAAAACATAAAAATGCACAATAAAAGGCTAACAAGTTCAAGACGATAAAAGCAGGATATGCTATGTGAAACCAGAAAATATCCCACACATTACAGTATCCTGCAACAGTTTAGTTCAATCTGATTACTCACACAGGCACTATCAAGTAACAAACATCTTTCACCAAACTCTTGCTTTAAGGTACAAAATCATGAAACATACCATACATTATTATAAATACAATCCTGGTCCAATTTTAGAGTCAATAGACAACAGACAATAGGTACAAGAGTAGGCTATTCGGCCTTTCTAGCCAGCACCGCCATTCACTGTGATCATGGCTGATCATCCACAATCAGTACCCTGTTCCTGCCTTCTTCCCATATCTCTTGACCCCGCTATCTTTAAGAGCTCTATCTAACTCTTTCTTGAAAGAATCCAGAGAACTGGCCTCCACTGCCTTCTTAGGCAGAGCATTCCACAGATCCACAGCCCTCTGTATGAAAAAGTTCTTCCTCAACTCCGTTCTAAATGGTCTACCCCTTATTCTTAAAGTGTGGCCTCTGGTTCTGGACTCCCCCAAAATCGGGAACATGTTTCCTGCCTCTAGCGTGTCCAATCCCTTAATAATCTTGTATGTTTCAATCAGATCCCCTCTCATCCTTCTAAATTCCAGTGTATACAAGACCAGTTGCTCCAATCTTTCAACATATGACATTCCCGCCATCCCTGGAATTAACCCAATGAACCTACGCTGCACTCCCTCCATTGCAAGAACGTCCTTCCTCAAATTTGGAGACCAAAACTGCACACAGTACTCCAGGTGGGGTCTCACCAGGGCCTTGTACAACTACAGAAGGACCTCTTTGCTCTTATACTCAATTCCCCTTGTTATGAAGGCCAACATGCTATTAGCTTTCGTCACTGCCTGCTGTTCCTGTATGCTTACTTTCAGTGACTGATGAACAAGGACACCCAGATCTCGTTGTACTTCCCCTTTTCCTACTCTTCTTGCCACCAAAGTGGTAACCTCACATTTATCCATATTAATCTGCATCTGTCATGCATCTGCCCACTCACCCAACCTCTCCAAGTCCACCTGTATTCTCATAACATCCTCCTCACATTTCATACTGTCAACCCACCTTTGCACCATCTGCAAATTTGTTAATGTTACTTTTAATCCCTTCATCTAAATCATTAATGTATATTGTAAATATCTGCGGTCCCAGCACCGAGCCTTGTGGTACCCCGCTACTCACAGCCTGCCATTCTGTATAGGACCCGTTAATCCCTACTCTTTGTTTCCTGTCTGCCAACCAATTTTCTATCCATGTCAGTACCCTACCCCCAATACCTTGTGCTCTAATTTTCCCCACTAACCTCCTATGTGGGACCTTATCAAAGGCTTTCTGAAAGTACAGGTACACTACATCCACTGGCTTTCCCATGTCCATTTTCAAGTTACATCCTCAAAAAATTCCAGAAAATTAATCAAGCATGATTTCACCTTCGTAAATCCATGCTGACTCGGAGCTATCCTGCTACTGCTATCCAAATATGCCGCTATTTCATCTTTTATAATTGACTCCAGCATCTTCCCCACCACTGATGTCAGACTAACTGGTCTGTAATTGCCTGTTTTCTCTCTCCAACCTTTCTTAAAAAGTGGGATAACATTAGCTACCCTCCAATCCGCAGGAACATATCCTAAATCTATGGAACATTGGAAAATGATTACCAATGCGTCCACGATTTCTAGAGACTCCTCCTTAAGTACCCTGGAATGCAGACCATCAGGCCCTGGGGATTTATCAGCCTTCAGTCCCATCAGTTTACCCTTTCTGCCTAATGCGAATTTCCTTCAGTTCCTCCGTTACCCTAGGTCCTCCGGCCACTATTACATCTGGGAGATTGTTTGTGTCTTCCCTAGTGAAGACAGATCCAAAGTACCTGTTCAGCTCGTCTGCCATTTCCTTGTTCCCCATAATAATTTCACCTGTTTCTGTCTTCAAGGGCCCAACTTTGGTCTTAACTAATTTTTTCCTCTTTACATACCTGAAGAAGCTTTTACTATCCTCCTTTATATTCTTGGCTAGCTTACCTTCATACCTCATCTCCCCCCCCCCCCCCGTATTGCCTTTTAGTTATCTTCTGTTGCTCCTTAAAAGTCTCCCAATCCTGTGGCTTCCCGCTCATCCTTGCTATGTTATACTTCCTCTCTTATTTTTATACTGTCCTTGACTTCCCTTGTCATCCACGGTCGCCCCTTACTCCCCTTAGAATCTTTCTTCCTCTTTGGAATGAACTGATCCTGCACCTTCTGTATTATTCCCAGAAATACCTGCCATTGTTGTTCCTTGCTAGGGTATCTTTCCAGTCAACTTTGGCCAGCTCCTCCCTCATGGGTCCACAGTGCCCTTTGTTCAACTGTAATACTGACACTTCTGCTTTTCCCTTCTCCCTCTCAAAATGTAGATTAAAACTTATCATATTATGGTCACTACCTCCTAATGGCTTCTTTACCTCGAGCTCCCGTATCAAATCTGGCTCATTACACAACACTAAATCCAGAATTGCCTTCTCCCTGGTAGGCTCTAATACAAGCTGCTTTAAGAATCCATAGTATTACCTTTGAGACATGCCAATTTTAATTCTTGATTTAACTTGCACCCTATATCCAAGCTACTGTTTGGGTGCCTGTAGATAACTCCCATTGGGGTCTTTTTGCCCTTACAGTTTCTCAGTTCTATCCATACTGACTCTACATCTCCTGATTCTATGCCCCCCCCCTCGCAAGTGACTAACTTTCATGCCTCACCAACGGAGCCACCCCACCCCCTCTGCCAACCTGTCTGTCCTTTCGATAGGATGTTTATCCCTGAATATTCATTTCCCAGCCCTGGTCCTCTTGCGGCCATGTCTCTGTTATTCCCACAACATCATACTTGCCAATTTCCAATTGAGCCTCAAGCTCATCCACTTTATTTCTTATACTCCGTGCATTCATATGTACTCCTTTTAATCCATTTAAAGTAAGACTTTTACTCCCCTCACCTTTCACATCGATTCCTATTGCACTTGGCTGTACTCTCCGATCCCTTCCTGAGCTTTCTGCCCCGTTAATTCTGTTGTCTTTCTTAACTTTTCTTATTCTCTCTTTCCCGTTAACTCCGTCCTTATAGTTCCAGTTCGTCCCCCCCCCCCCACTACTTAGTTTAAACACACCCGTGTAGCAGTGGTAAATCTGCCTGCCAGAACGCTGGTCCCCCGTCTGTTAGGATGCAACCCGTCCCTTCTGTACAATTCATCCTACCCCAAAACAGATCCCAGTGGTCCAAGAATCTAAATCCCTGCCTCCCGCACCAGCTCCTCAGCGACACATTGAGATCCCCTGTCTCCCTGTTTCCGTCCTCTCCAGCACAAGGAACTGGAAGCAAACCGGAGATAACCAGCCCGGAGGTCCTGCTTTTCAGCCTTTTCTTCCGAGTTCTCTGAAGTCACGCTGCAGAATTTCTTTCCTCATCCTCCCGACATCATTTGTGCATACATGCACCACCACTTCCGGCTGTGCACCTTCACCCTTGAGGATGCCCTGCAATCGGTCCGTGACGTCCTGGATCCCGGCACCAGGGAGGCAACACACCATCCTTAAATCCCGCCTGTTCCCCCTTTCTGTACCTCCCACTATGGAGTCACCTACTACCATGGCTCTGCCTGACTTCTGTCTCCTTGGCTTTGTTTCAGCGCTAATCAGTCAGGACCTTACAATTATATTACGACCGAACCATTATTAGAGATGGGATAATACCTGGTACCCGCCCGAATATAATATTACAGGATAAATATGCAATAACAAGTTATTTAATAGATATGGCCATTCTGAACACACACACAACGCACGGAAATCAGTAAGCGTAAAACACTAGAAATATGCTGACGAAAGAGGAAAATGAACGACTATGGTACATGAAGAGGGTATACATTGTCCCATTTGTAATATATACGACTGGTATCGTCCCAAAATCACTACACAATAGCACTAAACATTTCGACCTGCACGTTATGTAAATCTCCAGAAAGGTACAACACTAAAAAGCACTGCAGTAGTCCAAAAGTTCCAAGCGATTTAGAAATAAGTGTGCTTGTCTGTGTCCATAACGCAATTTTTATCAGTTTTAGCTGAGATAAAAAAAAATAATAATAAACAAGCGATTCTACTGGAGTGAATGTAAAGGAGCGTGAACACGTAATTTGATGGGATGGATATTTACTAGAAATCAGGGAATGAGATGATATTATTTTCCTTGAAGCAGAGTAGGCACCGGAGGTTTCCGTAAAAATTTGCGCGATTATGCATGAGTTCTGTATCGTTAAACATTCTTCCGTAACGTTTTTGTCTAATGCGACGGACAAGTGCAAGGTTGCTCTTGTAGACTGTGACTTTTTTTTTCATTTCATTCTTCTGCAAAAGACTAAAGCAACAAATGAGCTGCATTTTTTGCCGATTTCGTCTTGAATGTCCCCAGAACCTGTTTTTTATCTCAGACCGAAATCGGTCTGGCGGTGACGAGAGTGGGAATATGGTGGAAAACTGAAAATAAAAGGTAGGATGAGTTTAGTGATCGGTAGGAGTGGAGGTCGCGAGGTGCGGGGGTCGGAGAGTCTGTTCCTGTGCTGTGTTTCTCTCACGTTCTAAACCAGATGTACTCTCCCCGCTGCCACGTTCTCCGATGATCATTGGTTCCGTAGTGTCAAGATCGAGACCATTGCGACCGCCTCCGAGAAGAGCTTAGATATATTGTTTATTAATTAGTTGAATAATTGACGTGAGCGGATATTTCACTACGCTGATGAACTGGTCTCTGAATTGGGACTGAGTTACCCCATAAATAAACGTGCTTGTGCAACAGCTTAATATCATCAGCATGTCTCCGGTGTTTTGGATCCGAATCGCTGTAAGTATTTTGATCCAACCCGGCAATTATGTAATAAAGGATTTCAGCAACATTCACCGACCACAGGATGATGAAGCGTCCGGAGATGGTGAGAAGTAAGGTCACAGACCTCCGCCTGCTCTCCATCTCCGGGTCACTGCGGTTCTACGCCTTTCTCTGACCCCTCGGCCCCTTACGGCCGCTGCTAGTCACTAAAATGTGTCTGACTGTCAGAGCGTTGAACAGTAGTCTCAACACGAACGGGAACACTCTAATGGCGTTAGGACGATAGAAAGCCAGTCATATCCCATCCACTCGAGATCCGTATAGTAGACCGCTATTTCAATACAGTCCCAGGGTATATTGTCAACCACTTTCACAGGACAATATATAAAGTCGAAGGGTACATTATTAAAGCAGAGCAGAACGCTGCCCTAACATGTCTGTCTTGTGTTTCTGTGATATCTACAGGCCCAGAGACATCAAATACTCCTTACGCGTTAACCCTGTCGGCCTCTGAATCATTTTTATGAACCTCCTCTGGATTCTGTCCAATTCCAGCAGATTTTTCCTCAGATGAGTCCCTACACTGCTCATGGTAGTCCGCGTTGTTTAACCAATGCCTTAGAACGTTTCAACATTGTATTCTTATGAATAGTCCTCTCGTAATGAATGGTAACATCATATTTACATAACTTTAAAGATGAATGGCCAGAGTGGTGAGTGGAAGGAAAACAATGGGCAGTGATTTTGTTTTAGTAGAAGGAGAAATCGATATTTATGCCTTCTGGTTGGAACTACGCAGGTAGAATGTGATGTGCTTCTCTTCAACCCTGAGGCTGACAAGCTGAGCAACTCCAGCCATTGCTATTCTGCCGTCATCCTTGCTAGTGTCCCCTTCCAATCAACGTTGGTGAGCTTTTCTCCCGTGCCTCCGTAATTCCCCACACTCCACTAATAATGGTGCATCTTGTTGTACCTTTCCCCTCTCAGATTGGAGAGTGAATTGTAATATGTTATGATCACTGCATCCACATGTTTCCTTTACCATAAACTCTCCAATAAAATTTGGTTCAGTAAACAACACCCAATCCAGAAATAACTTTTCTCTAGTGGGCACAATTACAAACTGTTCTAAAAGGCATCTCATTGGTATTTTCCAAATTCCCTCTCTTGAGGTCAAGCACCAACCTAATTTTTATAATCTACCTCCACCCATCCCGCTCATGGACTGTTTGTCCCACTCCCATCAGGGAGTAGACTACGCAGCATCCTCACCACGACTACCAGCCTCTGGGACAGCTATTTTACCCAAGCAGAAAGGCTGATAAATATCTCTACCCACTAACCCACCCTTCCACACCACCAAACACCTCTACTTCATCATTTCCTGTCTGTCATCTTATGTGCAGACAATCTATGCTGAGCGTCGCTTTATGGACAGACAATCAAACTGTTCACAGTATATAAGCTGTGGATATCTGTTTTAACTATTGTGTTTTTGTGCTGCATTGGAGCCGGAGTAATAATTATTTCGATCTCATTTACACTTATCTGCTGGAAATGGAATTAAACAACCCTGAATCTTGAATAAACATTTCAGCAGGCAGCAGCGTCACATTTCTGTCTCTCAGCGTTATTGCGGCAGAGCGGCACCTGGTGACAATGGAGTCCACAGATCGGGGGGTCCTGTTATTGCAGCAAATCACCACCAAGTGGAAGTGTTGTCCACGAAGGGGAGAGGTTTATAGTGATAAGGAGGGGTGTAGGGGGTTGGAAGCCAACTCTGCCCCAAACCACTCTCCTCACCACTAGTCAGGGTCCCAAATTGTCCTTCCATATGAGGCAACTTTTCAACATCGTGACTGTTGGGCTCATCTACTGTTTCCAGTTTTCCAGGTGTGGCCTCCTCGACATTAGTGAAACCCGATGTCATCTCTGCATTCTGCACTCTGTCCCGATGAGACTCTGCAGATGTTGGAGATGCAGAGAAACATACACAAAATGTTGGAGGAAGTCAGGAGGTCAGGTAGCTTCGATAGAGATGTTTAAAGGAAAACAGAGATTTCTTGCCGAGACCCTTCATCAGGACTGGAAGTGGGGAGAAGCATGAAGAAGATGGTGCGGGCAGTGGAAAGAGTCCAAACTGGTAGATGATCGGTGAAGCCAGATAAGAGTGAAGGTGAGTGGTTGGGGGAGGTGGGAGATGAAGTGAGTCACTGCAAGGTGGTAGGTGGAAAATGCAAAGGGCTGAAAAGAAGGAATCTGATAGGATAGAGTGGACAACGGGAAAAAAGGAGGTAAAAGAGGAATCAGAGGGAGACGATTCGCAGTGGAGAAGAGAGAAGTGGGGAGACAGAATGGAGGAGACGGGTGTGTGGGTTGATGAAAAGAAGAGGTGGAGGTAGAAGTTAAAGATCTTGATGTTCATGCCTTCGGGTTGTAAACTACCCGGATGTAATATGAGGTGTTGCTCCTCCAATCTGAGAGTGCCCTCATCGAGTTAGTTAAACAATGAACCGGAAGGGAGAGTGGATTAATAATTTTCCCCTGGGATCCCTATTAAATCAATCCTCTCTCACCTTAAACCCGTGCCCTCTGTTTGTTGATTCCACAAAAGTGGGGAAAAGGACTGCACACATTCCATATTTCTGTACACTCATGGTTTGGAACACCTGCATAAGGTCAGCCTCAATCTCCTGCACTTCAAGGTGTGAACATAGAAAACGTACCACACAATCCAGGCCCTTCAGCCCACAAAGTTGTGCCGAACACATCCCTACCTTCAACTTGATCATGGACAAGGATAGATCTGGTCCTAGGGTTGAGGTTCTGAACTGGAAGAAGGCCAAATTTGAAGAAATGAGAAAGGATCTAAAAAGCGTGGATTGGGACAGGTTGTTCTCTGGCAAAGGTGTGATCGGTAGGTGGGAAGCCTTCAAAGGAGAAATTTTGAGAGTGCAGAGTTTGTATGCTCCTGTCAGGATTAAAGGCAAAGTGAATAGGAATAAGGAACCTTGATTCTCAAGGGATATTGCAACTCTGATAAAGAAGAGGGAGTTGTATGACATGTATAGGAAACAGGGAGTAAATAAGGTGCTTGAGGAGTATAAGAAGTGCACGAAAATACTTAAGAAATCAGGAGGGCTAAAAGAAGACATGAGGTTGCCTTGGCAGTCAAAGTGAAGGATAATCCAAAGAGCTTTTACAGGTAAATTAAGAGCAAAAGGATTGTAAGGGATAAAATTGGTCCTCTTGAAGATCAGAGTGGTCAGCTATGTGCGGAACCAAAGGAAATGGGGGAGATCTTTAAGTTTTTTGCTTCTGTATTTACTAAGGAAACTGGCATGAAGTCTATGGAATTAAGGGAAACAAGTAGTGAGATCATGGAAACTGTACAGATTGAAAAGGAGGAGGTGCTTGCTGTCTTGAGGAAAATTAAAGTGGATAAATCCCCGGGACCTGACAGGGTGTTCCCTCGGACCTTGAAGGAGACTAGTGTTGAAATTGCGGGGGCCCTGGCAGAAATATTTAAAATGTCGCTGTCTGCAGATGAGGTGCTGGAGGATTGGAGAGTGGCTCATGTTGTTCCGTTGTTTAAAAAAGGATCAAAAAGTAATCCGGGAAATTAGAGGCCGGTAAGTTTAACGTCGGTAGTAGGTAAATTATTGGAGGGAGTACTAAGAGACAGAATCTACAAGCATTTGGATAGACAGGAACTTATTAGGGAGAGTCAACATGGCTTTGTGCATGGTAGGTCGTGTTTGACCAATCTATTGGAGTTTTTCGAGGAGGTTACCAGGAAAGTGGATGAAGGGAAGGCAGTGGATATTGTCTACATGGACTTCAGTAAGGCCTTTGACAAGGTCCCGCATGGGAGGTTAGTTAGGAAAATTCAGTCGCTAGGTATACATGGAGAGGTGGTAAATTGCATTAGACATTGGCTCAATGGTAGAAGCCAAAGAGTGGTAGTAGAGAATTGCTTCTCCGAGTGGAGGCCTGTGACTAGTGGTGTGTCACAGGGATCAGTGCTGGGTCCATTGTTATTTGTCATCTATATCAATGATCTGGATGATAATGTGGGAAACTGGATCAGCAAATTTGCTGATGATACAAAGATTGGAGGTGCAGTAGACACTGAGGAAGGGTTTCAGAGCCTGCAGAGTGATTTGGACCAGCTGGAAAAATGGGCTGAAAAAATGGCAGATGGAGTTTAATACTGACAAGTGTGAGGTATTGCACGTTGGAAGGACAAACCAAGGTAGAACATACAGGGTTAATGGTAAGGCACTGAGGAGTGCAGTGGAACAGAGGGATCTGGGAATACAGATACAAAATTCCCTAAAAGTGGCGTCACAGGTAGATAGGGTCGTAAAGAGAGCTTTTGGTACATTGGCCTTTATTAATCAAAGTATGAGTATAAGAGCTGGAATGTTATGATGAGGTTGTACAAGGCATTGGTGAGGCTGAATCTGGAGTGTTGTGTTCAGTTTTGGTCACCAAATTACAGGAAGGATACAAATAAGGTTGAAAGAGTGCAGAGAAGGTTTACAAGGATGTTGCCGGGACTTGAGAAACTCAGTTACAGAGAAAGGTTGAATAGGTTAGGACTTTATTCCCTGGAGCATAGAAGAATGAGGGGAGATTTGATAGAGGTATATAAAATTATGGTGGGTATAGATAGAGTGAATGCAAGCAGGCTTTTTCCACTGTGGCAAGGGGAGAAAAAAAACCAGAGGACATGGGTTAAGGGTGAAGGGGGAAAAGTTTAAAGGGAACATTAGGGGGGGCTTCTTCACAGAGTAGTGGGAGTATGGAATGAGCTGCCAGACGAGGTGGTAAATGCGGGTTCTTTTTTAACATTTAAGAATAATTTGGACATATACATGGATGGGAGGTGTATGGAGGGATATGGTCCGTGTGCAGGTCAGTGGGACTAGGCAGAAAATGGATCGGCACAGCCAAGAAGGGCCAAAAGGCCTGTTTCTGTGCTGTAGTTATGGTTTCTATGGTTTTTATGGTTACCCATAGCCCTCTATTTTTCTATGCTCCATGTACCTATCCAGGAGTCTCTTAAAAGACCCTATTGTTTCCGCATCGACCGCTGTTGGCAGCCCATTCCACGCACTCACCACTGAGTAAAACATTTACCCCTGACATCTCCTCTGTACCTACTTCCAGGCACCGTAAAACTATACTCTCTCATGCTAGCAATTTCAGCCCTGGGGAAAAGCCTCTGGCTATCCATACGATCAATGCCTTTCATTTTCTTGTCCACCTCTATCAGGTCACCTCTCATCCTCCGTCACTCCAAGGAGAAAAGGCCGAGCTTACTCAACCTATTCTCATAAGGCATCTTCCCCAATCCAGGCAACATCCTTGTCAATCTCCTCTGCATGCTTTCTATGGTTCCCACGTTCTTCTTGTAGTGAGGTGACCAGAACTGAGCACAGTACTCCAAATGGGGTCTGACGAGGGTCCTATATAGCTGCAACATTACCTCTCGGCTTTCAAGCTCAATCCCACGGTTGATTAAGGCCAATGCACCGTATGCCTTCTTAACCACAGAGTCAACCTGCATAGCAACTTTGAGTGATCCTCCACTCTGCCAAGAGTCTAACCATTAATCCTATATTCTGCCATCATATTTGACCTCAGAAAATGAACCTCCTCACACTTATCTGGGTTGAACTCCAATTGCCACTTCTCAGTCCAGTTTTGCATCTTATCAATGTCCCGTTGTAACCTCTGACAGCCGTCCACACTTTCCACAACACCCCCAACCTTTGTGTCATCAGCAAATTTACTAACCCATCCCTCCACTTCCTCATCCAGGTTACTTATAAAAAAATCACAGAGTAGGGGTCCCAGAAAAGATCCCTGAGGCACACCACTGGTCACCGGCCTCCATGCAGAATATGGCCCATCTACAACCGCTCTTTGCCTTCTGCAGGCAAGCCAGTTCTGGATCCACAAAGCGATGTCCCCTTGGAACCAATGCTTCCTTACTTTCTCAATAAGCCTTGCATGGGCTACCTTGTTAAAGGTCACCTGAAAATCCAAACAAACAACATCCACTGTCTCTGCTTTTTCTATCTTGCCTGTTATTTCCTCAAAGAATTCCAAGTGATTTGTCAGACACAATTTCCTCTAAAGGAATCCTGCTGACTTTGGCCTACTTCATCATGCGTCCCCAATTACAGTCCCCAAAAAACTCACCCTTAATACACTCTAACCTCTTCATCACCACTGAGATCAGACTAACTGTCCTATCATTTCCTTTCTTCTGCCTCCCTCTCTTCTTAAAGTGTGGAGTGACATTTGCAACTTTCTAGTCCTCCAGAACCTTTCCCAAATCTAGTGATATGTGATAAGTCATTACTCATTACTTTAAGAGAAAACTCTGGGGGAACCTCTTCATTCAGAGGCAGGGAGAGTGTGCAACCAGCTGTCAAAGCAAGGGGCAGGGACAATTTCAATCCTTAAGAGAAGTTTGGTGAGAAGGATATGGAGGGCTGTAGTCCAGGTGGAAGTTGTTGAAACTCGGCAGATTGATGCTTTGGCACAGACTAGACTGGCCGAATGCCACTTTCCAGTGTTGTGGTGTTCTATGTAATGCCTTCACAATCTCTTCAGCTATCTCTTTCTAAACCCTGTGGTGTTCACCTTCTGGTCCAGGAGTCTTATCTACCTTTGGGCCTTTCAGCTTCCAAAACACCTTCTCTCCTTGGTAAAAGCATGTATCCTCACTTCTGTCCCAGATACTCCTGAATGTTTGGCACTTATGTAATAAATTCAATGACAATTGCAGTGGGTGACTTCAGTCTGCAGGAGAATTGGGAAAGTGAGATTGGTGTCAGATCACAAGAGAGGGAATGTTTTGAATGCTGATGAAATGGCTTTTTCGAGCAGCTGACGGTTGAGCCTACTCGGGGAACTGTTATCTTAGATTGAGTGTCGTGTGATAACCCAGATCTTATTAAAGACTTTAATGTAAAGGAACCATTAGAAGGCAGTGATCATAATATGATCGAATTCCGACTGGAATTTGTGAGGGAGAAGCATAGGTCACGTGTGGTCTTGCAATGAAATAAAGGGGATTACAGAGGCATGAGAGAGGTGATTCCCCAGCTGGATTGGAGAAGGATACTGGTGCGGAAGTTGCCAGAGCAGAAATGGCTGATATTTCTGGGAATAGTTCATAATGTACAGGATAGATATGTTCCGCAGAAGTAGTTCTCAAACGGTGGGGCGAGGCTACCGTGGCTGACAAAGGAAGTTAAGGACCATACAAAAGCAAAGGAAAGTGTATATAAGGTAGCAAAAGTGAGTAGGAAGTTAGAGAATTGGGTAGCTTTTATAATCCAACAGGCAACTAAAAAAAGGCTACAAGGGGAAAGGTGAAATATGAGGGCAAACAGACAATAATCAGTAATATAAAATAATAATATAAACGAGTTATAAAAAATGTGAAAGGCAGGCGAGAGTTGATATTGGACCACTGGAAAATGATGCTCATGAGGTAGAATGGGGAAGAGATGGTAGGTGAACTTGATAGGTACTTTGCAACCATCTTCTCTGTGGAAGACACTAGCAGTGTGCCAGATATCTGAGTGTCAGGGAGCAGGAGTGAGTGCCATTTGTATTACAAAGGCAAACGTGATAGGCAAACTCAGGTTGTTAAAGTGGTTAAGCCACCTGGACCAGATGGATTACATCCCAGAGTCCTGAGAGAGGTTGCTGAAGAGATAACAGATGCACTGGTCATGACCTGTCAAGAATCAATTGATTCTGGCATGGTCCCGGAGGACAGGTAGTTTGCAAATGTGAATCCGCTCTTTGAGAAGGGAGGAAGGCAAAAGAAAGCAAATTATAGTCCAGTTAGCCTAACCTCAGTGGCTGGGAAAGTGCTGGAGTCTATTATAACAGATGAGGTGTTGGGGTACTAGGAGACTAATGATAAAATAAGTCAAAGCCAGCATAGCTACTGTATAGGGAAATCTTGCTTGACAAATCTGTTAGAGTTTGTCAAGGAAGTCATAAGCAGGATGGAGAAACGAGGCAGTGGATATCATTTACTTGGGTTTTCAGAAGGCATCTGATAAGGTGTTACACATGAGATGGCTTAACAGGATAAAAATCAGAAGAAATACTGGCATGGATAGAGGAATTTCTGACAGCCAAGAGGCAGTGAGTGGGAATAAAAGGAGCCTTTTCTGGTTGGCTAGCAGTGACTAGTAGTCTTCAGGGGTCAGTATTTGGTCCGCTAATTTTCACATTGTTGGTCAATGATTTGGAAAATGGAATTGATGGCTTTGTGGATGATACAAAGACAGGTGGAGGCGTTGGTAGTGCTGAGGAAGCAATGCGATTGCAGCAGGACACAGACAAATTTGAAGAATGGGGAAAAAAGTGGCAGATGGAATACAATACTGGGAAATGTACGATAATGTATTTTGGCAAAAGGAACAATAGTGAACTATTATCTGACTGGGGAGAAGGTTCAAACAGAAGTACAGAAGGAAATGTGAGTCCTTGGGGAAGACTCCCAGAAGGTTAATTTACAGGTTGAGCCTGTGGTAAAGAAGGCAAATGCAATGCTGGCATTTATTTAAAGTGAAGCAGAATATATAAGCAAGGAGATAATGCTGATACTTTATAAGACACTACTTAGCCGCACTTAGAGTATTTGGGACCCATATCTCAGAAAAGGTGTGTTGTCATTGGAGAGAGTTCAGAGGATATTCAAGAAGATGGTTCCGGGAATGAAGGGGTTAAGATACGAGGAGCGTTTGCCAGCCTTGGGTCTGTACTCCTGCACTGACCTATGTTTAATAAATGTGGGTGGTGGGGGGTAAATCTCACTGAAACCCACCGAATGTGGAAAGGTCTCGATAGGGTGGATGAGGAGAGGACTTTTCATATGGTGGGGGTAGCCATAACAGAGGGCACAGCCTCAACACTGAGGAGCGACCTTTTAGAGTAGTTAAGGAGGATTTTATTTAGTCAGAGAGCAGTGAATCTGTGGAATTCTGACACAGACGGCGGTGGGGGCCAAGTCTGTGGGTACATTTATGGCAGAAGTTAAGAGTTTGCTGATCAGTCAGGGCATTACAGCATATATATACACCGAGGCGGCAGGTACATGGGGTTCAGTGACAACCGGGATCAGCCATGATAGAACGGCGGAGCAGACTCGATGGGCTGAATGGCCTAATTCTGTTCCTATGTCTTATGGTCTTATACTGCTAGTGTGTAACAGTGAAGACTGACACAAAATACTTATTACATTCCACCGCTATTTCTTTGCTCTATTACTAACTCCAGCATCATCTTCCAGAGGTACAATATCAACTTTTCCCTCTGTTTTACTCTTTATATATCTGAAAAACTTTTGATACTTGATATTTTTGTCTAACTTGCCTTAATTTTTTATCTTGTCTCTCCTGTGCTTTTTTTAGTTGTCTCCTGTTGGTTATGTAAAAGCTTTCCAATCCACTAACTGCCCACTATTTTCTTGCTATATGTCCCGCTTTTACTTTTATCAAAACAGGAGAAAATCTGTGGATGCTGGAAATCCAAGCAACACATACACAAAATGCTGGAGGAACCTAGGAGGCCAGGCAGCATATATGGGAAATAGTAAACAGGCGACATCTCGGGCCGAGACCCTTCATCAGGACTGGGGAAAAATATGAGACATCAGAGGAAGAAGTGTGGGGGTGAAAGAAGTTGTAGGTGATAGGTGAAACTGGGAGTGAAGGAAAAAACTTTCAGGATATAATTTTCTTAACGATTCTTGAAAGATCATTGCTGATGCCACTACATCTCTTCAGCCACCTCTTTCAGATCTCTGGGGTGTACACCATCTCGTCCAGGTGACCTACTTACCTTCAGACCATCTGTTTCCCAAGAACCTTCTCCCGAGTAACGTAACTTTACACATTTTGACCACTTATATCTGGGATTTATATATTCCTGCCAGTGTCTTCGACATACAAGAGTGATGTACAATACTTATACAGTTCATCTGCCATCACCTTGCACCCCCACCCCATTACTACCTCTCCATTTTTCAGTGGTCCGATATCCACTTCCGACTCTCTTTTACACTATATGTACCTGAAGAAAAATTTGGTATCCTCTTTAATATTACTGGCCAGCTCACCAATATATTCCATCTTTTCCTTAATTATTTTAGTTGCATTCTGTTGGTTTTTAAAAGCTTCCCAATCCTCTAACTTGCTGGTAATTTTTGCTCTATGCTATCTTTGGTTTTTATGTTGTCTTTGATTTCTCTTATCAGCCACGGTTTTGTCACTTTACCTTCAGAATACTACTTCCTCTATGTGATGTGTACATCCTGTGCCTTCCGAATTTCTTCCAGAAATTTCAGCCGTCGCTGCTCTGTTTTCATCCCTGCCGTGTTCTTTTCAAATCAATTTTGACCAATTCTTCTCTCTTGCTCTCAAATTATCTTTATTCCATATCTGACTTTAGCTTCTCCTTCTCTAATGCCAGGGTGAACTTGATCATATTAAGATCACTTGCCCCCAAGAGTTCTTTGAACTTAAGTGACCTAATTAATTCTGGTTCATTAGGACACCCAATGCAGAATAACTGATCACCAAGTTGGCTGAACCACGAGCTGCTCTAAAAAAGCATCTTGTAGGCATTCTGGGAATTCCTCCTCTTGAGAACACCATCCTAATTTTCCCAATCACCTGCATGACAATCCCCCATGACTACTGTAACATTGATCTTTTGACACGCATTTTCTGTCTTCAAATGTAATTTGTGGACCACACACTCACTACTGTTTGGAGGTCTCTATGCAATTCCCATCAGGGATTTTTTTTTTTTATATAAACGTTTGTTTCCTTAAACGTTCATAAACGGTTTTTTTTTAAATAAACGTTTCCTTAATTCTACCCACAGATTCTACATCTTCCAAACCTATGCCACCTTTTTCTAATGATTTTATTTAATATTTTACCAGCAGAGCCACACAATCCAGCTTGTTTTTGGCTTGTTCTTTCAAGAAACATAAATATCTGGCAAACAAGAGGACCTGCAGATACTAGAAATCTACAGAACTACGCACAAAGTGCTGGAGAGCTCAACATGTCAGGCAGCATCTCGGGATGGGAATCAACATTTCAGGCCAAGACCCTTCATCGGGACTCTGGATACCCACGTATCTGGAATATCAACAAGCAAAGAAAATAGGAAGTAGTGCGAAATAGGGAAAATCTTTGATAAAATTTAGTTCACTCATGAAAAAAACCCTGCCAAACAGAGCTCAATGATTAACATATACAACAAAGCCAATAAACACTTCCATCAATGCTGACATTGACTTTTTTTTAAATGAAAAATTGTAGGAGAAGGCGGCGGCGCGTTGCAGCTTGCGCGGCCACTCCGGTGAATGATATCTGTAATCTGTCAAGTAGGGTGGCGTGCACAATCCTGATTTGATGGAGACAGACGTGAGAGGATGGAGGAAAATCTGGAGAAACTTCTGATATGCCTTTTTCGCTGCCGCTGTTACTGTGAGATCAAAAATCTCCGGAGGGGAAGGCCCCAAATCCTTAGCCGAGATGGGGTCGAAGTGTTCGGCTGGGATGGTGCTCAGTGTCAAAGGGCTGGTCGGAGGCTCGAAGATTTCAGACGGACTCAGAGTCGGCTGTGGTCGGGTGCTTCCAATGCATCGACAGTTATCGGTGCCTGGAGGTTTATGGCAGATAGTGTTTCTCCCTTCGGCCGCCTGCTATTGGGGACTACCGGGAGTCGATCGGAACTTTGAGACTACTTTTTTTTTTAAACTGTTCCCATGGGCTGCCCTTTGTCAAATTATGGCATTGCTTTGCACTGCTGTAACTATGTTATAATTATGTGGTCTTGTCAGCGTTAATCTTTGATTTGTCTTGTTGTTTTTGTTATATAACTCTGGAGGAACATTGTATCATTTCTTAATTCATGCATTTCTAAATGACAATAAACGAGAACTGAGTGTCCTCATAATCTAATCTAATATCTTGGTCCAATTTCTATCAGTAAAATTTAAAATAACATATGAAAAAACCACACACAACAGTCAGATAAAAACTTCCAAGTATATATTTTCATCAAAAATGAACAGGATTCAGCATTCCTTGTCTGTATATGCAATCGTGATAAAAAATACAGACCAGAAAACTTAAGAACATAGAATAGTACAGCACAGTACAGGCCCTGCGGCCCGCAATGTTGTGCCGACCCTCAAACCCTGCCTCCCATATAAGCCCCCAACTTAAATTCCTCCATATACCTGTCTAGTAGTCTCTTAAACTTCACTAATGTATCTCCCTCCACCACTGACTCAGGCAGTGCATTCCACGCACCAACCACTGAGTGAAAAACCTTCCTCTAATATCCCCCTTGAATTTTCCACCCCTTACCTTAAAGCCATGTCCTCTTGTATTGAGCAGTGGTGCCCTGGGGAAGAGGCGCTGACTCACCAGAACAGTAGGAACAGGAGCTCTGCGAGTACCAGAGGGGAGAGAGAGGTTAGTGCTGATAGAAGATGGGAAGGTGGGACGTGGGCTGACCCGAGGACTGTTTTTCTTCCTCTCAGACGCTCTCGAAGTCTATTATCGAGCCTGGTGGCTAGAGAGATCAGAGTGTCCAGGCTGTCAGTATCATCCTTCGCTGCCAGTTCATCTTTTATCTTATCTGAGAGGCCCTGTTGGAACACCTCCCGTAGGGCCTCGTCATTCCACCCTGAGTCGGCCGCTAAGGTTCGAAACTCGATGGAGTACTTCGCTACACGAACCCTGACAAAGTCAGCAAGTGCCTTGCGGTGTCCTTACTGCGAATGGGCTGTTTGAAGACCTTCCTCATTTCAGAGACGAAGGAGGGGAAGGAGGAACAGACCTCTGGTCGGTTGTCCCAGATCGCGGTGGCCTATACCAAGGCATCCCCTTGTAACAGACCCATGATGTATGCAATATTTGATCTATCCGAAGTGTACGTACTTGGCTGTAGCTCAAAGACCAAAGAGCATTGTAATAAGAAAGCCCGGCACCTCCCTAGGTCCCCAGCGTAGGGTTCCGGTTCGGGTATGTACGGCTCTCGAGGGGATTGGGTTGCCGATCCCAGGAGCGTAGCCATCCCTGACTCTGCGGTTTGGGCAGTCGGGGTTCTTGGGGGGGGGACGGAGTAAGGGAAGCGGATATCCGGTCCACTTGTTCACTGACCTTTCTCACATTCGTGGAGAGCGTACGAAGGTTTTCCGTGACCTCCCTGAGCAGTTATTCGTGGGCGTTCAGTAAGTAGCCCCGGCAGGCGAGGGCCTGTTGCACGGGGTCCATGTCCGCTGGGTTCATTCTTGGCCAGTTCGTTCTGTTGCAAGGACGTGGCTGGGGGGAACCCAAGTGCTGGACACAGGCACGGAGGCGGGATCGAGAGGCGTTAGCACAGTCGCGAGCATGGAATAAGTATTCAGTAGAGTCTTGACACGGAGACAAGGTTCACGTAGAAAATCCAGGAAAATAATGTGGAATATAGAACTGATAGTCCTAAAGAACCATGAAACGAGGTTACTTATACAAGAGTCGACCAAACGAACTGGCAGCTCCTTGTGATTACAGGGTTTTTATCCTGCATTTACTGATGGAAGGCAGGTGTGTGTAATTAGTGGAACTGGGAATGATTGGAAGTTAGACAAGAGCATTGAGGCCCAATTACTGAGGTAGTAGCAAGGTGGGGAATTGCCAGACAGGACCATTACAGTGATCTAACCTTCCACAGCAATTTACCAAAGGCCTCACTGATGTCCATATAGACCACGATCGTAGGACACAGGTGTCACAGATCAGAGGGCATAGATTTAAACAGAATTTTGGAGGGATCTGAGGAAGAAATTTTTCACTCAGAGGGTAATTAAAATCTAGAACACACCGGGGTGGTGGTGGAGGCAGGTCCCTTCACAACATTGAAACTGCCGAGATACAGTCAGCTATGAACCAAATGCTGATAAATGGGCAGTGTAGACAGCGAGTGGATGGTCAGAACAGGTATGGCCGGCCAAAGGCCTGTTTCCGTGCTGTGTGATCCACTCTTCCAGACATGACAAATTAATGATGGTGGCACCACAAGGAATTGATTTCAAAACTCCACACCCCTCTCCAATGTGAAGTAAAGCAGACTGCACCCCTTTGTCACTATCTGTTTCAGTCAAGGTGACATACAGACTGGTCACTTCTGCTAAACAACTGGCAATTGATGAAGTTCCTGTCTCTTCTTCCATTAATGTTGCCTCCTTATGGCAAAACTAACCCTCTCACTGTGTCAGAGTCAGAGATTAAATCCTGTCCCAAACACTGTGCTTTCATCCCTGCACATTGTAACTTGAACCATCTCACTGAGAGTCTGATGGAGACACCACCCCTGCCCTCTGCACATGCGATCACATCTCCGCTGCTTCTCACATTTCAAACACCCTCAGAATGGTTTTCTGATTCATTCTGAACGTTATAATACATTCAGCTCATCGTCAGGCCTGACAAACCATGTCTTCCCACAGCTGGGTCCACCTGTTGGTGTCTCCTCTTGCCTCCACCTCCAGGGAAGCTGCATCTCCACACAAACTCCTCACTTGAGATGACTGTCTATATCCGTGACACGGGAAGTCACATCACTGTCACTCTCCTGATACTGTGTTTGACCTGCTCACCTCTGGGTATCCTCCCTCAACAAGCTTCTTCCTCAGTCACTATCTGGGAGATCATAAAAAAGCAATTAAAACCATCTATCAGACAGCTCCCGTATCCCTCCACCCCTGACCGTGAGTCCCTGGTTAAAACTCTCTCTGCCCCTTTGCAAACTCCAGATATACTTTATACTTTATTGTCGCCAAACAATTGGTACTAGAACATACAATCATCACAGCGATATTTGATTCTGCGCTTCCCATTCCCTGGATTACAAATATTAAATATTAAAAATAGTAAAAATTAGTAAATATTAAAAATTTAAATTATAAATCATAAATAGAAAAGAGAAAAATGGAAAGTAAGGTAATGCAAAAAAAAACCGAGAGGCAGGTCCGGATATTTGGAGGATACGGCCCAGATCCGGGTCAGGATCCGTTCAGCAGTCTTATCACAGTTGGAAAGAAGCTGTTCCCAAATCTGGCCGTACGAGTCTTCAAGCTCCTGAGCCTTCTCCCGGAGGGAAGAGGGACGAAAAGTGTGTTGGCTGGGTGGGTCTTGTCCTTGATTATCCTGGCAGCACTGCTCCGACAGCGTGCGGTGTAAAGTGAGTCCACGGACGGAAGATTGGTTTGTGTGATGTGCTGGGCCGTGTTCACGATCTTCTGCAGCTTCTTCGCGTCTTGGACGGGACAACTTCCATACCAGGTTGTGATGCACCCTAGAAGAGCAGCGTCCGGCTCTTTCACTGGGACAACCCGAACTCCATATCAACTCCATCCCGCCGACTCCGAGTGAATTTACTAACCAACAAACGTGATTCCTCTCAGCGATCAGCTATCTGAATGATTCCTTGACTTTGAGAGGAAGGGGTATCTGTGGTCCGGACTGTCAGGGTGTTGCGTTTACCCGGAGACAAAGACTGCAGGGAATAGAGGACTTCTGTTGACTAATACACTGTGTATACACCTCATTGGCAATTCTGGTTCGCATTATTTAAAAATCGTTGTTTATGGAAAAAAAAGCAACAAGATACGACATTGACTGAAGCCATGCCAAACCATATCCGTCTGGAAAGTCCTCCCCTGAAACATTTCATAAACAGGAGAAAATCTGCAGATGCTGAAATCCAAGAAATGCCAAGATGCCAGCCAGCATCTACGGACGTTTCGGGCGGAGACCCTTCGGCAGGATACTGGCCGGACTGCATTTTGTGTCTATTGCCCAGAAACACTGTGGTTTTGTGACCGAACTCGAGACGAGCACCACGTGGCCCACTCCACCAACAACACAGCCGGACACATGACCTTACATCACACAACACCAGATTCAGCCAAAAAACCCTCATTTAATTTTGTTTTTCCAAATCGTGCGAAACAAAAGGTGCTTTAAAATAGAAGCTCGCCCCCTCACGTGACGTCACACGCCTAACGTCTCCCATGTTCTTCCCGTATCTGCATCTGCTGTCACGAGCACCGTTCCTTACGTCACGCACGCGCTGCTGTGCTGGAGCTTTTTCCGTTTAACGTCTGAGCTACTAAGCACTAGCCAACGCCCCACCCCCACAACAGAGGAATTGAATTGATTGCCAGACTCACTACACGCAGGTCGGGCAGCATCCGTGGAAACGATCAGTCAACGTTTCGGGCCGGAACCCTCCGTCAGGACTGTAGTGGGAAGGGGCAGAGGCCCTATAAGGAAGGTGGGGGGAAGGTGGGAAGGAGAAGGCTGGTAGGTTCAGTTGAAAAACCGGTAATTTGAAAGACAAAGGGGTGGGGGAGGGAAAGCAGGGAGGTGATAGGCAGGAAAACAATGGGTAGTAGAGGAGGCGGGACCATGAGGGAGGTGATAGGCAGCTGGGGGAGGGGGCAGAGTGAAATAGGGATAGGGAAAGGGAGGGGGAGGGAATTACCGGAAGTTGGAGAATTCTATGTTCATACCAAGGGGCTGGAGACTACCTAGGCGGTGTACGAGGTGTTGCTCCTCCAACCTGCGTTGAGCCTCATCATGGCAGTAGAGGAGGCCATGTATGGACATATGTGAATGGGAATGGGAAGCAGAGTTGAAGTGGGTGGCTACCGGGAAATCCTGTCTGTTGTGGCGGACGGAGCAGAGGTGCTCGACGAAGCAGTCCCCTAATCTGCATCGGGTTTCACCGATGTAGAGGAGGCCGCACCGGGAGCACCGGGTGCAATAGATGACCCCAACAGACTCACAAGTGAGGTGTTGCCTCACTTGGAAGGACTATCTGGGGCCCTGAATGGTGGCAAGAGAGGAGGTGTAGGGACAGGTGTAGCACTTACGCTTACAGGGATAAGTGCCGGGTGGGAGGATAGAGTGAGGGGCGAAGTGCGGGAAATGGAGGAGATGCGGGTGAGGACATCATTGATCCCGCCACCACAACAGGGACAGAGTTCCCCTTGTCCTCACCTACCACCCCACCAGCCTCCGGATCCAGCACATTATCCTCCGCAACTTCCGCCAGCTTCAACAGGACCCCAACACTGAGCACTTCTTTCCCTCTCCACCCGTCTCCGCTTTCCACAGGGATCAGTCCCTCTGCGACTCGCTTATCCACACGTCCCACCCCCTGTTAGCGTAAGTGCTACGCCTATCCCTACACCTCCTCTCTTGCCACCATTCAGGGCAACACGGGGCTGAAGAAGATGGAATTTAATTCCATAAAGGATTAACCAAGAGGATAGAGTATATTTTTTATAGAGAGCGCAATGAAGATTCACCAGACTGATCCCTGGAGTGGTGGGATCATCATATGAAGAAAAATCAAATGTGATAACCCTTACATTTAGAGAATTGAGGACTGAGAGGTGAACACATTGAAATGCACAACATCATTACCGGTTGAACCAGGGATCTCAGTCTCTGAAAAAGGGGGTGGACTGTCTGGGACTGAGATGAGGGGAAATGTCTCCACTCCGAGGGTGGTGAATGTCTGTAAATCCCCACCACAGAGGGTGGTGAAGATCGTCCTCACATAAAACAGAGGCCGACAGATGTGTGGAGACAGGAGGGATTGAGGGAATAAGGATCTGGCAGAAACATGTGGCTGAGATGGGAGAGCAGCCGCCATCTTGTTGATGGTTAGAGGGGCTGAATGGCCACAGATAGAAAAAAGCAGAGGGATCGCATAGACCTGCGAGGTAATCTCAATACACAGAGGTAGTGAGTACCTGGAATGAGCTGTTCAGTGTTTGCATCGTTGATTATCTACCTCGGGTTCAGTATCCTCACCGTGTTTGGAAATTCCCATTCACTGTCGTTTGTCCATGAGCAGCTGGAAATTAAAGAAACACTCAAAATGCTGGAGACCAGAAATCAAATCAGAAATTGTTTGAAGCCATTCCGACACAGAGTGTTGGAGCGTAAGCATTAACTTTGTTCCTCTCCACAGATATTCTTTATCCGTTGAGTATTTCTTGTATTTGCAATTTTTTAGAACATTTCGTTGGAATGATTTAAGTCTCCTGGGAAATGGACTTGTGTCGAACGCACAATGTAATTCATTTTCCTACAGCACAGAAACAGGACTTTCGGTCCATCTAGTCTGTGCCATTTTCTGCCTGGACCCATCCACGTGCACCCAGACTACAGATGGCAATATCTCCCTCATCCAATTACCTGAACAAACATCTCTTAAATGCTGTAATTGAACCTGCATCAACATTCGCATCACCTTCTGAGTGAAGTAAAAATCACAACGAACAGGGTTGTCTGAACAGATCAGTTAAGAACACTCCTGGGTACCGACTTCCAGAGAGAATAGGCTCACTCTACCACCACCCTCTGCCTTCTGTGGTCAAGTCATTTCGGTATCCACAAAGCCAAGTCCCCCTGGATCTGGCCTAATTTGGGCAACGTTATCAAAATTCTAACTAAAATGCAGTTGGCGCTTCAGCATAAATTTCAATAAATACTCCCGAATACCTTAAGTGCAGTGAGCAGTGAAAAGATAAGCGCAGAATATATGAAAAAGTGAAAAGACCGAAAAAAATGAAGTTCCACTGGGTCAAATAAATTAAAATTCCGTGGGGTGTTTGTGTGTGTGTGTGTGTGTGTGTGTGTGTGTGTGTGTGTGTATATGTGTGTGTGTGTGTGTGTGTGTATGTGTTTGAGTGTGTGTGTGTGTGTATGTGTTTGAGTGTGTGTGTGTGCGCGCGCGCGCGCGCGTCTGCATTATCCTGTGAACGTGCGTGTTTTTGTGAGGGAGAAATGCACGAAAATAGATGGAAGATAGAAAAACAGAGGAGAGAAGCACAGGCAGACAGAGATATTTCCCCATCGCAGGAGAATTTATTGCTGTAACATGAGAGAATTAAAGAGATCGGCGTGGATATCGTAGACCTCACTACACACATCGATGCTGTGAAACTCCATGGACAAGGTGGAGCTAACTGCCCGCTTGCATGAGCGGAACATGTTGATTGCGGAGTGTCATTGTGTGGTAGGTCAGGACAAGAGGAACTCTATCGCTATTCCGGCGGCAGGAAGATTAGGTGAGCGCGGATGGGTTGTATCCATTTTAAAAGGGATGCTACAAACAAACATATCAGTACCTCCCATACTCGTCACTCCACAGGGATCGCTCCCTCCGTGATTCCCTTTTTCATCCGTCCCTCACCACTGATCTTCCTGCCGGCACTTTTCCCTGCAAGTGGCCAAAGTACGACACCTGTCCATTCAGCTCCTCCCTCAGCACTAATCAGGGCCCCAGTCATTTCTCCCAGGTGAGGCACCACTTCAGCTGCGAAACTGCTGTGGTCGTCTATTGTGTCCCGTGTGGCTGATGTAGACTTCTCTACATTGGTGAGACCAGTGGTGAATTGGGGTTGATTTCACTGAGCACCACCGCTCCATCCGTGACAAGCGAAGCTTTCCGGTGTCCAAACATTTTAATTCTGATTCCCAATCCCATTCTGATATTTTCGGTCCATTTATTCCTCTTGTGCCACGGTGAAGCTACACTCAAGTTGGAGGAGCTACAACTTATTTTCCGTCTAGGTAGCCTCCAACCTGATGTTATGAACATCAGCAAAAAAAATCCATCACCTTCCCTTTTTCTTTCATTCACCACTCTGGCCCCAGGCCTAATCTCACCCGCTTATCACCTCACACGGTGTCTCAACCTGCTTCGGTTTTCCCTGTGCTCCACTGCCCCCTCTTAGCAGATTGCTTCCTCTCCAGCCCCTTACCTTTCATACACACCTGGCTTCATCTATCACTTTTCCCCTCCCCTTGACATTTTATTCTGGCATCTTCCCCCTAACTTTCCAGAACCAAAGAAAGGTCTCGGCCCAATATGTCGACTGTTGATCCATTTTCATAAACGTTGTCCGACCTGCTGAGTTCCTCCAGCATTTTGTGTGTGTTTCTTTGGACTTCCAGCATCTGCAGAAAATCACGTGTTTAAGATATTGAAATGTACATACTTTTTGAAACTTTGAAATGGATGGATACGTACGGATGAGTGAATCCATAAGTCCATCAAATATAGGAGCAGAAGTAGGCCGTTCGTCCCATCGAATCTGCTCCACCATTCAATCATGGGCTGATCCAATTCTTCCAGTTATCCCTGCTCCCTTGCTTTCACATCATACCCTTTGATGCCCTCTGTCTGAAGTAATTTCTCCTCATCTCAGTTCTAAATGGACATCCTTCAATTCTGAACGTTTCTATGAGATCCCCCCTCATTCTCCTGAACTCCAGGGAATACAGCCCAAAAGCTGCCAGATATTCCTCATACAGTAACCCTCTCATTCTCGTGAATCTTCTCTGAACCCTCTCCTATGTCAGTATATCGTTTCTAAAATAAGCCCAAAACTGCACACAATACTCCGTGTGGTCTCCCAGGTGCCTGAAAGAGCCTCACCATCGCATCCCTGCTCTTATATTCTATACCTCTAGAAATGAATGGCAACATTGCATTCACCTTCTTCATCACCGACTCAACCTGGAAGTTAACCTTTAGGGTATCCTGCACAAAGTCTCCAAAGTCTACTTGCATCTCTGCATTTTGAATTCTCTCTCAATCTAAATAATAGTCTGCCCGTTTAATTCTTCCACCAAAGTGCATGACCATACACTTTCCAACTTGGTATTTCATTTGCCACTCCTTTGCCCATTCCCCTAAACTATCTAAGTCTGTCTGCTGGGTCTCTGTTTCCTCAACACTACCTGCTCCTCCACCTATCTTTGTAACAATGGCAAACTTCGTCACAAATCCATTAATACCGTAGTCCAAATCATTGACATACATCATAAAAAGCAGCGGGCCGAACACCGACCCCTGTGGAACTTTATTGGTAACCGGCAGCCAGCCAGAGTAGGATCCCTTTATTCCCACTCTCTGTTTTCTGCCGACCAGCCAATGCTCCACCCATGCTAGTAAATTCCCTGTAATTCCATGGGCTCTTACCTTGCTAAGCAGCCTCATATGTGGCACCTTGTCAAAGGCCTTCTGAAAATCCAAGTACACCACGTCTACCGCATCTCCTTTGCGTACCCCCTGATAATTTCCTCAAAGATTTGCAGTCAGGCAGGTTATTCAGGCAGGATTTCCCTTTCAGGAAACCATGCTGGCTTTGGCATATCTTGTCATGTGTCTCAGGTACTCCGTAATCTGATCCCTAATAATTGATTCCAACAACTTCCCAAACCAATGACGTCAGGCTAACAGGTCTATAGTTTCCTTTCTGCTGCCGCCCACCCTTCTTAAATAGCGGGGTAACATTTCCAATTTTCCAGTCATCCGGTACAATGCCAGAATCTATTAATTCTTGAAAGATCATTGTTAATACCTCCACAATCTCTCCAGCTAATTCCTTCAGAACCCAAGGATGCATTCCATAAGGTCCAGGAGATTTATCCAGCCTCAGACCATTAAGCTTCCTGAGCACCTTCTTAGTCATAATTTTCATTGCACAAACTTCACTTCCTTTACACTCTTGAATATCCAGTATACTGCAGACGTCTTCCACTTATTCAGTTCCACTGCCATCTCTGCATCTCTCGTTACAATATCTCCAGCATTATTTTGTATTACCTATATCTACACTTGACTCTCTTTTACTCTTTATATACTTAAACAAGCTTTTAATATCTTCTTTGATATTGGTCGCCAGCCTCTTCTCATAATTCATCTTTTCCTTCCGAATGACTTTCCTAGATTTCTTCTGCAAGTTCTTAAATTTCCCCAATCCTCTATATTCCCACTAGCTGCGGCTTCCTTGTATGTCCTCTCTTTTGCTTTTACTTCGGCTCTGACTTCACTTGTCAGCCATGGTAGTGTCCTTCTTCTTATTTGGAAAAAGATCTGTCTTGCACTTCTCTCATTTTTCGCAGAAACTGCAGCCATTACCACACTGCTGTCCTTCCTGCGAATGTCCCTTTCCAGTCAACTTCAGCCAGCTCCCCTCTTATACCATCGTAATTTTCTTTATTCCACTGAAATACTGACACATTGGATTTTATTTTTCCCTCTCAAATTTCAATGTGAACTCGATCATATTTTCATCACCGTTCCTCAAGGGTTCCTTATCCTTCAGCTCTCTTATCACCTGCAGATCATTGCACAACACCCAGTCTCCTAGTGGGCTCAACAACAAGCTATTCTAAAAAACCATCCTTTAAACATTCAACAAATTCCCTCCCTTAGGGTCCAGTACTGACCTGGTTTTCCCAATCCACTTTCCTGTTAAAATCCCCAATGATTATCATGACATTGTTTTTCTGACAGGCATTTCTATCTCTTGCTAAATTTTCAATCCACATCCCGGCTGCTGTTTGGAGGCCTGTATACAACTGTCATTCGGGTCCTTTTATCCTTGCCATTTCTTAATTCGACCCATAGAGACTCTACACCTTACAATCCTATGTCATTTCTTTCCAATGATTTAGTATTATTTCTTGTACACAGGGTCACACCGCCCCTTCTGCCTGCTAACCAATCTTTCTGATCTTTGGATGTTCAGCTCGCAAATACAACACTCTCAGTCCAGTATTTGTGGCTTTCTGTATTAATTGCACCACACCTCCACTGCCCTATAACTCGTGCTACTGGCTTTGATTAAGCTTTATCTCTTGCCTCTTCTTTCTATTATCTCTGTCGCATGCTATATTTGACATTTCTGTTTTCCCCTTCCTCAGCCCAATCACTCCGGTTCCCATCCCCCTGCCAAATTAGTTTAAACCCTCATTAACAGCTTTATTAAATGTGCCCGCTAGGATATTGGACTCCTTTGGGTTCAGCTGTAACCTATCATGCTATTCTTTCATCGCTAGCACATGGCGCAGGCAGCAATCCTGAGATTACTACCCCCGAGGTCCACAGGGGTCTGTGTTGGCAAAGTTTCTGTTTACGTTCCATGTCAATGCATCGCATGACAGTATTGATGGCCCTGAGGCCAAATTTACGAATGGTTGAATATTGAAAGGGGTGGATAGAGAGGTCGTGGAGGGCTATAGTATCTGGTTATCACAATGCCATAAATATAATGTAAATATACGAACGATAGGCTTGCTCCGCGGTTTGAGATTCTTAATTGGAGAATGGCACTTTATTCACGTAATCCTCATAGCCCACAGTGACTGCAGACTGATCTCAGCAATGGATCCCGCCACTGCAGCCCCACAGTGCACTATGTACTGATTGCAAAGCTACGAAATTGCATGTGAATTGCCTCTCCTCCCCGAACTCAACTCCACTCTGCGTCATCAGCAGACTGGGACATCTCACATCTCGCTGCCTCCGCCAGGCCATTAAACTGTGAACAACTGTGGTCAGGGACTGATCTCTGGGGAAATCCAAACACTACCTCCTTCCAGTCTGATAACGACCCACACATCCAGCCACACACCACCGGCAGTTTATCAATCTCCAACGAAAAAGCCTGATCACCTACTCCTGAGGTTCAATACCATTGCTGACTCTGAGTTTACAACCGTCAAATGCCAGAAGGGACATAATAATCAGAAAGTCTCCAGTCGCAGCCGTGTAAATAAAACGTGATCTTCGTAGGTGTGTGGCGCATGCTCAGAATGCGAAGGAGACAGACGAACCGAGCCAAGTCACAGACTGATGAAGGGTAGGAATGATTCATTCTGATACAGAGAGGGAAGCAGAGAGCTTGATATTGTGCCTGATGCCAGAACTGTAGCCAGTTAGAAGATGAAGTCTTGTTCCTGCAAATTGTTTTGGGTTGTGACAGTGTTTTTATCAGAAGGCACCATGGAGACTAAAATTATCTGAGTTGAAATGTTGTCCTTCACCCACTGACGTGCTTTCTAAACTTTTAACAGTGTAGAAAAGGTAAAGAATTTGTGTATGGGAATCACAAACACAACAGCATGTTAGTTCCGCTGTATCTCTGTGTTCACCAGCACTTCAGTGTTGCCAACCTTTGAATGTGGAGGTGGAGGTGCTGGAGAAGACTGCACCCCACTCGCTACAAGGAGAGCCCGAACATGTTCCATGTCCATAATCTGATTGGATACATTGCCATGGCGTTGATAAGTGAGATGTCATTCACCGGCTCTCATTTTGGAAGGGATTCAATTGGCCATCGCAGATACACCAACAGCTTCAATAGAAAATAGGTGCAGGAGTAGGCCTTTCGGCCCTTCAAACCAGCACCACCATTCACTGTGATCATGGCTGATCATCCACAATCAGTATCCAGTTCCTGCTTTATCCCCATAACCTTTGATTCCGCTATCTTGAAGAGCTCTATCCATCTCTTTCTTAAAAACATCCAGAGACTTGGACTCCACTGCCTTCTGGGGCAGAGCATTGCACATATCCACCACTCTCTGGATGAAAAAGTTTTTCCTCAACTCCGTTCTAAATGGCCTACCCCTTATTCTTAAACTGTGGCCTCTGGTTCTGGACTCACCCATCAGCGGGAACATGCATCCTGCCTCCAGCGTGTCCAATCCCTTAGTAATCTTATATGTTTCAATCAGATCCCCTCTCATCCTTCGCACTGGGAAACGGCCGTTCACCTGCTCCATGTGTGCGAAGAGACTCATTCAGTCAACCCAACTTGTGATGCTCCGGTGAGTTCACAATAAATAGAGGCCACAGTTCTGTCCAGAGTAAGCAAAGAGTTTTACTCAATTATCCCAGCTGCGGCAACACCAGCATCACCATATCAGGGAGGAAGTTCAAATAAGCTCAGTGTTAAATGTTTAACCATCATGGTGACGGAAGGCAGCTTCAGGTTCATGAGGGACCGTTACTGTCAGATTCTGCAGTTCTTGCGGCTGCTTATCGCACCCAGGACTGAACCCTGGTCACTGAGCATTGGAGGAGTCTGTTTTGCTGATGTTTGCATTAAACTAGTCTGGTGTTTAATATTGTCGATCTGTGAAAAGTCAATCAGTTCTGTATCAAATCCCGTATCTCAGGTACTTACTGTCACTGCCAAACTCACAGTGTACAGTAGAGAGGTCACTCAGTCTACCTGGTCCTTGCCCATGCTTCTGTTCCATATCAGTATTTTAAACTCTATCCCTGCTGTTCACCTCTCTCTCTACCTTCTGATGACAGGTTGCAACTAGACACCACTCCGTGGGAGAAGAGATTTCCCTTGAATTTCATAGAATCATAGAAACTTACAGCACATAACAGGCCCTTCGGCCCACAATGTTGTGCAAGCATGTAACCTAGTCTAGAAAACGCCTAGAATGACCCTACTGCAGAGCCCTGTATTTTTCTAAGCTCCATGTACCTCCCTAAGAATCTCTTAAAAGACCCTATGGTATCCACCTCTACCATTGTCAGGCAGTGCATTCTGCACACCCACCACTCTTTGTGTAAAAATACTTATCTCTGATATCTCCTTTGCAACTACTTCCAAGCAGCTTAAAACTATGCTTCCTCGTGTTAGCCGTTTCAATCATGGAGAAAAGCCTGTGGCTATTCACAGGACCGATCCCTCTGATCTTCTACATCTGCATGAATTTCCTGCATCATTTTCTCCAGGCTGAATAAGATGATGAGCTCACTGTGGTTTTAACGTTCTTCAGGGCTCTGAACTAAGATGGTTAAATTCCTTCTTCCCCACTTGTTTTCACTTTTTGGATCATTTCACTAATTTCAAAGGACTGTGCCTCAGACAGCTGGGTTGTTGCAATGTGCTTCTAAAGTTTGACAGCAAACTAGCGAGTGAATCTTCAATGGAGCAGAGTCAGAAACCAAAGAGTTGTCAGCATGAGCCAGGGCTTTGTGGCTCCAGAAAGAGATGGGGTCCAGAGTTTATGATGAGGAGGAGAAATCTGACCAGCAGTATATGGCTACCAATGAAATAGCAGAAGCATTTCGAAACTGGTTGATTGAAAAAAATGTGGTTAATTTCTACAAAATACTGGAGTAAATCAGCAGATCAAGCAGCAAGTGTGGAGAGGAATAAATAGACAAGTTTAGTTGCTGCCTGAACTGCAGAGTTCCTCCAGCATTTTGTGTGTGTGTGTCTCTGTATTTCCAGTGTCATGTGACCAGCAACAATGAATGTAGGATTGAGTCAAGTTTTATAAACAAACATAAACTGCTCAACAATAGCAAAAAGTATTCAAACGATTAACTTAACCAGAAGTTAACTGCTATATGGCAACTCTGGAACAGTTCTTAAAGTGGTAACTTCGAACACAGTCTTAGAATGGTAAATTTGAAAGTCCATGTGATTTACACAGTCAATAAGGACAGACTTCTCTGGAAACTGATTTCTTCGAAGACGTGACGTTACTGATGATTCTCCAAAGCATTCATGATGAAGGAAATAAAACGGCTTAAAGGAACTGACCTTTTCCTGGCGAATGAACACTGCAGAAGCCTTCCTGATCTTACAGGGGTTATCTCACATGCAGGTCACTATTTCTGAATGAAGATTCAATCATGTCGATCCTTTATAAAACCGCTGAGCGACACCAACTTTACTCAATCCTTCGGCTTTCCGTACTTTAGTAAGGTCTTCACTCTCTGGTACTAGACTGTAAAGGTAAATCAACGGTACCCCAAAGAAAACTGCAGCAATTGGTGAAACTGCCAGCACAACAATTTTACCTTACAATAGAAAGTAAAACTCCACTTTAAAACAAAACTGTGTCATAAGACGAATATGCAACATAACTGACTAACTGAGGAATTAAACAACGAATCAACTGCGTAACAACAGGGGTTTCCTGTCATATACTTGTTGGGAACATGTCATCATGTGACCTCTCACTGGAGGAAAATTACATCACCCCACCATCACAAGACCATTACATCATGCTCACAAGATACTCAACTACATCATGTCATAAGACAGTCACAAGATACCCACGAGGTGCGTGACACCAGCAACTGCAGAATCTCTTGTGTTTCATATCTGCGTTTGTAAGAGGATTGCACTTTGGCATTAGATACACGGAATACCTGTTGATATTGAGTATATTGTTTATGGGAGACGCTTTCTGCGTTAAAACAGCTGCTGAATTTTCTATACACACAAAAACACTAAGGTATGGACTTGGAACTGGTGTTTGCAAAAGGTTGTAATAGCACTGTGCTTACCCATCTCTATTTCCTAAGGAGACTGAGGTCCTTTAACATCTGCCGGACGATGCTGAGGATGTTCTACGAGTCTGTGGTGGCCAGTGCGATCATGTTTGCTGTCATGTGCTGGGGCAGCAGGCTGAGGGTAGCAGACACCAGCAGAATTAACAAACTCATTAGTAAGGCCAGTGATGTTGTGGGGATGGAACTGGACTCTCTGACGGTGGTGTCTGAAAAGAGGATGCTGTGTAAGTTGCATGCCATCTTGGACAATGTCTCCCATCCACTATATAATGTACTGGGTGGGCACAGGAGTACATTCAGCCAGAGACTCATTCCACCGAGATGCAACACAGAGCGTCATAGGAAGTCATTCCTGCCTGTGGCCATCAAACTTTACAACTCCTCCCTTGGAGGGTCAGACACCCTGAGCCAATAGGCTTGTCCTGGACTTATTTCATAATTTACTGGCATAATTTACATATTACTATTTAACTGTTTATGGTTTTATTACTATTTATTATTTATGGTGCAACTGTAAAGAAAACCAATTTCCCCCGGGATCAATAAAGTATGACTATAAAGCCCTGCCTTAAATGTTTCGCCGGTGCTGCAAATGCGCAGGCGTCAGGGTTGTGAGGTCACCGAACATCACGCATGCGCGCAGCACACAAAATCCTCAGCAGCAGCAGAAGCAGGTAAGAGCGCGTCGTCGGGTCTGAAAGTTGGGGGGAGAATTTGCAAGTGGGAAGAAGTGGAGTGATATTTGGAAATCTGACTTTTTAAAGCACCATTTAGCAAGCAAGTCACATATGGATGCTGTGCAAAATCTCTGGCGAGAAAATCCTTCATAATCCACTGCAGGCCTGCTGCATAGGCTGTGTGAGAGTGCAGATGAATTTCATCGAACCCAGAGGAGATAAAAGTTCTTATTGATAGTGATTTGCTAGCTGTTAAAATGACTACCACTCTATATAACATTCACGGTGCACATGTTGTCACTGGGTTAAAAAAAATGCACAATACAAGATTTATGTGCACACTGGTCATTACAAATTAGAGGGTACATTGTTGGGAAGGTGGGAAGACCTCCAGTGTCCCTGACCGACAAGATGTGCCCAGCTGCAGCTTGTAACCCTTCACTTTAAGGAGCTGGAGCTGGAAGTGGATGAATTCCGGATCATCCGGGAGTTGTAGGGGGCGGGGGATGATAGATATGACGAAGAGAGGTGAATTACACCCAAGGTGCAGGACACAGGAAACTGGGTGAGAGTCAGGAAGGGGAATGAGGTTAAATAGCCATCACAGTGTACTCTTGTGGCCATCTCCCACAACAACAGGTAGTCCACTTTAGAAACTTGGTGGTGGGGGGGGGGTATTATCTGGCAGTGGAAAGTCAAAGGGGTGATACGTGATTCATTCATTAGGGGAACAGAATTAGAAGGGGACTAATATCCTAGTGGTAAGGCTTGCGAGTGCCACTATCGGCATGAATTAATCAGTCTGATGGCCTGGTGGAAGAACCTGTCCTGGAGCCTGTTGGTCCTGGCTTTTACACTGTGGTACCGCTTCCCAGATGGTAGCAGCTGGAACAGTTTGTGGTTGGGGTGACTCAGGTGTCCAATGATCCTTCCGACTCTTTTTACACACCTGTCTTTGTAAATGTCCTGGATAGTGGTAAGTTCACATCTACAGAGGTTTTGTTCCCAAATCTTTTTTTTATTTTATTTAATTTTTTAAAGAAGAAATATAAGGACTCCATTAATACAATAATTAATACATATTGAAAAAATATTAATTCAAATACATTAATAAGTCCGAGAGAAAAAAGAACACCTATCCCAACACCATCTCCCCGCATTTAGAAAAGAGGGAGAAAAAAACCCATAAAAGACAGGAAAGAAAGTAGAGAAGAAAAGAGAAAGAAAAAGAGTAGGCACCTGGCTCTCAGAGTCAGTTTAAAATACAAACTAAAGAAACTAGCTTATAATAAGAGATATATTAACTTTAAAAAATTTAAATAAATAGATTAAACAATCTGGGCATTTAAGTAATCCAGATATGGTTGCCAAATCTCAATGAACATAGTCTATCCATTCCTAAGGGTATAAATAATCTTTTCAAGGGGCATACAACTTTGCATTTCTTTATTCCAACGATCAATATGTACAAGGGAATCGGATTTCCATGTTACCGCTATGCATTTCCTGGCCACAGACAACGCAATTTTAATAAATTTGGATTTATTGCTGGGGAGGTTAACTTTCAAAATTGCTAAATTCCCCAGAAGAAACAATTCTGGGTCTAGAGGGAAATCCATCCCCAGAATCTTTCCCAGTACTTTCCCCAGATCGATCCAAAAAGATCTCAGTTTCGTGCATAGCCAGGTGGAAAGCAAAAAGGTACCAACATCAATGCCACACCTGAAACACTTGTCAGAAATTTTGTGGTTTATTTTTATGTATTTTTTCAGGTGTGAGATACAACTGATGTAAAAAATTAAAATGTATCATTCTGTATCTGGAGTTGATAAGAGTGATAACACTATCCAAACATAAATGTGACCAGCATTGATAATCAATTACAATGCCCAAATCCGACTCCCATCTCTCCCTCGATCTGTATATATACCAAGCTCTGGGTATTGGTCTTGGAATAAAGAATACATATTAGAAATAAATTTAGTTATATTCCCCTTTTGAATTAGAATCTCCACGTCTGAGCACCTTGGTAGGGCCAGTGATGGACCCAAACAGTCCCTCAAAAAAGATCGTATTTGGAGATAGCAGAAGAATGTGTTATCAGATAAATTATATTTATTTTTAAGCCCCTCAAAAGACATAAATTGCTTCTGCTGATTATAAGAATCTTCAATGCGCCTGATACCGTGTTGATACCAGGTGACTAGAAATTTATTACCCAGACTCATGCGTATTAATCTGTTCTGATACAGAGGCATCTTTGAGGATATTCCCTTTTTTAGACCCATAAATTGTTTAATTTTTTCCCAGCTATAAATTACGTGTCTCAGTAGAGGATTGTTTGTTTTCTTTTTAATTAATTTGGAGTCCCATTTATATATAAATACTTCTGCCATTTCTTCTCCTACCATATGTAAGCCAATTGTAACCCAAGAAGGAATAGTTGTCTCATCAAAAAAAAAAGCAATAAAACATGCTTGTGCAGCTAAATAATATTTTTTAAAATCTGGTAATTTTAACCCTCCCAATTTATAGTCCCAGGTTAATTTTTCCATGGGGATTCTAGATATTTTACCCGACCATAAAAATAGACAAATATGTCCATTGAGAATCTTAAAAAAAATTATTGGATAATTTGATAGGTGAAGACTGAAAAAAATACTGAAGTCTTGACATTATCTTAATTTTTATACAGATTACCCTGCCCAGCAGTGTGATGGGAAGGTTTATCCACCTATGTAGGTGGACCTCGACATTCTGCAGCAAGGGGAAATAATTAAGTTTATAAAGGTCATCCAAATTACCATTAAACTTATACCCAGATATTTCATGTTGAATTTAACCCATCTAAACTGAGTGCCAGCAACACACATCAAAGTTGCTGGTGAACGCAGCAGGCCAAGCAGCATCTATAGGAAGAGGTGCAGTCAACGTTTCAGGCCGAGACCCTTCGTTAGGACTAACTGAAGGAAGAGTGAGTAAGGGATTTGAAAGCTGGAGGGGGAGATGCAAAATGATAGGAGAAGACAGGAGGGGGAGGGATAGAGCCGAGAGCTGGACAGATGATAGGCAAAAGGGGATACGAGAGGATCATGGGACAGGAGGTCCGGGAAGAAAGACAAGGGGGGGGGTGACCCAGAGGATGGGCAAGAGGTATACTCAGAGGGACAGAGGGAGAAAAAGGAGAGTGAAAGAAAGAATGTGTGCATAAAAATGAGTAACAGATGGGGTATGAGGGGGAGGTGGGGCCTTAGCGGAAGTTAGAGAAGTCAATGTTCATGCCATCAGGTTGGAGGCTACCCAGACGGAATATAAGGTGTTGTTCCTCCAACCTGAGTGTGGCTTCATCTTTACAGTAGAGGAGGCCGTGGATAGACATGTCAGAATGGGAATGGGATGTGGAATTAAAATGTGTGGCCACTGGGAGATCCTGCTTTCTCTGGCGGACAGAGCGTAGATGTTCAGCAAAGCGGTCTCCCAGTCTGCGTCGGGTCTCACCAATATATAAAAGGCCACATCGGGAGCACCGGACGCAGTATATCACCCCAGTCGACTCACAGGTGAAGTGATGCCTCACCTGGAAGGACTGTTTGGGGCCCTGAATGGTGGTAAGGGAGGAAGTGTAAGGGCATGTGTAGCACTTGTTCCGCTTACACGGATAAGTGCCAGGAGGGAGATCAGTGGGGAGGGATGGGGGGGACGAATGGACAAGGGAGTTGTGTAGGGAGCGATCCCTGCGGAATGCAGAGAGAGGGGGGGAGGGAAAGATGTGCTTAGTGGTGGGATCCCGTTGGAGGTGGCGGAAGTTACGGAGAATAATATGTTGGACCCGGAGGCTGGTGGGGTGGTAGGTGAGGACCAGGGGAACCCTATTCCTAGTGGTGTGGTGGGAGGATGGAGTGAGAGCAGATGTACGTGAAATGGGGGAGATGCGTTTAAGAGCAGAGTTGATAGTGGAGGAAGGGAAGCCCCTTTCTTTAAAAAATGAAGACATCTCCCTCGTCCTAGAATGAAAAGCCTCATCCTGAGAGCAGATGCGGCGGAGACGGAGGAATTGCGAGAAGGGGATGGCGTTTTTGCAAGAGACAGGGTGAGAAGAGGAATAGTCCAGATAGCTGTGAGAGTCAGTAAAAAACTGAGTGCCATATTGATATTGGGCATAGTCTCCTCTACCTAAAGGTAAAATTTAACTTCTATCCTGAGACTATACCATAATTGTCCAGCAAGGCCCTAAGTCTTACCAAAGAGACGGCCGGGTCAGCCAAATATACTAAAATGTCATCAGCAAATAAATTAATTTTATATTCTTCCTGAGCCACTTTAAACCCCTTTATGTCTGGATCCTGTCTAACAGCCTCAGCCAATGGCTCTATTGCCAGAACAAATAGAGCTGGAGATAGTGGACAACCTTGTCTACTAGATCTATATAGAGAGAAAACCGATGAAATCTGCCTGTTCATAATTATTTTGGCCTTAGACTGATGGTAAAGTGCTCTTATCCAATTTATGAATATTTGGCCTAGACCAAATTTTTCCATTGTTTTAAATTTAAGAAATCCCATTCAAGCCTATCAAAGGCCTTTTCAGCATCTGAAGCCACTGCTACAGTTGGGTCCACCTTCATCCTAGCTAAATGTAATATAGTCAATAGTCTGCCAATATTATCAGATAATTGTCTATTTTTAATAAATCTGTTTGATCGGATTTAATCAATTTTGGCAGATATCGAGCTAATCTATTAGCCAATGCCTTTGCTATAATTTTATAGTCCGCATTTAAAAGTGAGATAGGCCTATAAGATACTGGTTTTAGCGGATCCTTATCCTTCTTAAGAATTAACATAATAATTGCTGTTGAAAAGGATTCCGGTAGAGTAGGGGTCTCCTCACCCTGAGTCACAACCCTCATAAAAAGGGGCATTAATTGATCCTTAAATTCTCTATAAAATTCAGGGGGAAAACCATCATCTCCCGGCGATTTATTAGCCTGTAATAAGTCCAGGGCTCCTTCAATTTCATCCCTAGAAAAAGGGACATTCAATTCTTCCTGATCTTGTTGACTCAATTTGGGAAGTTGTAAATTAGACAAGAAATCATCAATTTTCAGTGAGTAACTCACTGATTCTGATCTATATCATTCTGAATAGAACTGCTTAAAAGTATCATTTATTTCTTTTGACTTCTATGAAATCTTACCTTCCCCTGTTTGAATCGCATTTATTGTTCCGGAAGTTTGTTCCACCCTCAATTGCCAAGATAGTACTTTATGGGTTCTCTCTCCTAATTCATAATATTGATGTTTTGGTTTTAGTATCATTTCTTCTATTCTATAGGTTTGTTTTGTATTTTATGCTAATTTGTTATTTATTTTTTTTATAATTTTCCTCTGTTGTTAAATTCTGACAATCTTTTTCTAATTGTGTTATTTCTTTCTCCAATTGATTTAATTCTGTTACATATTTATTTTTTATACCCTTAACATATCCAATTATCTGTCCTCTTAAGTATGCTTTAGATGTGTCCCAATATTATTGGCAGAAGAGGGTGAGTTCGTCTCACAGAACAATTCTATTTGAACTCTAATAAAACTGCAAAACTCTGGTCTTTTCAACAGCAAAGAATTAAAATGCCATCTATAATGTTTTTTGTTTATCAGGCATTTCAATTGATAAAAATTAAAGGTGAATGGTCGGATAGTAGTCTAGCGGCATATTCTGTTTGAATGATCCTACTTTCTAATTTAGCTGATGTTAGAATTAAGTCAATTCTAGAGTAGGAATCATATTGTTTTGAATAGAAAGAGTCGTCTCTTTCCCTTGGGTGCTGCCATCTCCAAGCATCTATTCAAGTCCTTCATGAAGGCCAGGGTGGTTTTTGCTGCCCTGACCTTCGCGACATTTTTAACTGATCCATCTAGAATTGGAGCCAGACAAAAATTGAAATCACCTCCAATTAAGATATTTTCATATCTGTGAACAACTTTCAAAAAAATATTTTGGATAAATTTTTCGTCGTCATAGCTGGGGGCATATAAATTCAAGAGTGTCCAGGACTCTGAATATACTTGACAATTGACCATAACAAATCTCCCGGCCGGATCTATGATAGTACCCCCCATCTTCACTGGCAAATTCTTCCCTATCAACACTGCCGCTCCTCTGGCTTTAGAATTAAAGGAGGACACTATTACTTGACCAACCCATCCTCTCTTTAAATTGTTATGTTCTGTCACTGTAAGATGAGTTTCTTGAAGAAAGGTAATATCAATATGATTTTTTTTAAGATATGCCAGGACCTTTTTCCTTTTTATCGGTCCATTAATCCCCTTAACATTAAGACTTAAAAATTTAATTGCTGTATTCATAGTTATCAGATTTTATTTGTTGATAAATCCTGCCCACAAAAAAGTATAAATTAATCCCACTTCTTTGAGTGACTTTGAGATATTTGGTTCCATTCTCAATAGAGTATAGAAAATAGAAAGGAAACCAAAGAGGAAATAAAATAAAAGAAAAAAAATAAGAAAAAGAAAGGGAGAAAAACCCTCCCAACTGGCGCTCCAAGGCCACGGCGCCTTAACCCCTCTTACTGTGGGGTCCGATAAACATGGCGCTAAAGATGGACATTCTTTAACATATAACATAATTAATCTTTTTTTTAAAAAAAGAGATGAAAAAATTATCAACTCCCACATAACTCCTTAATTAAACATCTGTAAAAAATTATATTCCACACCATTATTAGTAAATATCTGACATAATCTATAATTTTGAAAGTAAATATCATTAGTATAGCAATATATCCAAATAAAGAAGAGAATTCAAAGACACACTAAATATAACCCTAAATATTGTAACTTAATACATATCCAGCATACCAAAAATTAAACATAATTTAAACATAAATTAAACATGGGGTGGCGTTGCTGGTTAAAGAGGAGATTAACGCAATAGAAAGGAAGGACATAAGCCGGGAAGATGTGGAATCGATATGGGTAGAGCTGCGTAACACTAAAGGGCAGAAAACGCTGGTGGGAGTTGTGTACAGGCCACCTATCAGTAGTAGTGAGGTCGGAGATGGTATTAAACAGGAAATTAGAAATGTGTGCAATAAAGGAACAGCAGTTATAATGGGTGACTTCAATCTACATGTAGATTGGGTGAACCAAATTGGTAAAGGTGCTAAGGAAGAGGATTTCTTGGAATGTATGCGGGGTGGTTTTTTGAACCAACATGTCGAGGAACCAACTAGAGAGCAGGCTATTCTGGACTGGGTTTTGAGCAATGAGGAAGGGTTAATTAGCAATCTTGTCATGAGAGGCCCTTTGGGTAAGAGTGACCATAATATGGTGGAATTCTTCATTAAGATGGAGAGTGACATAGTTAATTCAGAAACAAAGGTTCTGAACTAAAAGAGGGGTAACTTTGAAGGTATGAGACGTGAATTAGCTAAGATAGACTGGCAAATGACACTTAAAGGATTGACGGTGGATATGCAATGGCAAGCATTTAAAGGTTGCATGGATGAACTACAACAATTGTTCATCCCAGTTTGGCAAAAGAATAAATCAAGGAAGGTAGTGCACCCGTGGCTGACAAGAGAAATTAGGGATAGTATCAATTCCAAAGAAGAAGCATACAAATTGGCCAGAAAAAGTGGCTCACCTGAGGACTGGGAGGAATTCAGAGTTCAGCAGAGGAGGACAAAGGCCTTAATTAGGAAGGGGAAAAAAGATTATGAGAGAAAACTGGCAGGGAACATAAAAACTGACTGTAAAAGCTTTTATAGATATGTAAAAAGGAAAAGACTGGTAAAGACAAATGTAGGTCCCCTACAGACAGAAACAGGTGAATTGATTATGGGGAGCAAGGACATGGCAGACCAATTGATTAATTACTTTGGTTCTGTCTTCACTAAGGAGGACATAAATAATCTTCCAGAAATATTAGGGGACAGAGGGTCCAGTAAGATGAAGGAACTGAGCAAAATACATGTTAGTAGGGAAGTGGTGTTAGGTAAATTGAATGGATTGAAGGCAGATAAATCCCCAGGGCCAGATGGTCTGCATCCCAGAGTGCTTAAGGAAGTAGCCCAAGAAATAGTGGATGCATTCGTGATAATTTTTCAAAACTCATTAGATTCTGAGGATTAGAGGGTGGCTAATGTAATCTCACTTTTTAAAAAAGGAGGGAGAGAGAAACCGGGGAATTATAGACCGGTTAGCCTAACGTCGGTGGTGGGGAAACTGCTGGAGTCAGTTATCAAAGATGTGATAACAGCACATTTGGAAAGCGGTGAAATCATCGGACAAAGTCAGCATGGATTTGTGAAAGGAAAATCATGTCTGACGAATCTCATAGAATTTTTTGAGGATGTAACTAGTAGAGTGGAAAGGGGAGAACCAGTGAATGTGGTATATTTGGATTTTCAAAAGGCTTTTGACAAGGTCTCACACAGGAGATTAGTGTGCAAACTTAAAGCACACGGTATTGGGTGTAAGGTATTGATGTGGATAGAGAATTGGTTAGCAGACAGGAAGCAAAGAGTGGGAATAAACGGGACCTTTTCAGAATGGCAGGCGGTGACTAGTGGGGTACCGCAAGGCTCAGTGCTGGGACCCCAGTTGTTTACAATATATATTAATGACTTGGATGAGGGAATTAAATGCAACATCTCCAAGTCTGCGGATGACACGAAGCTGGGTGGCAGTGTTAGCTGTGAGGAGGATGCTAAGAGGATGCAGGGTGACTTGGATAGGTTGGGTGAGTGGGCAAATTCATGGCAGATGCAATTTAATGTGGATAAATGTGAAGTTATCCACTTTGGTGGCAAAAATAGGAAAACAGATTATCTGAATGGTGGCCGATTAGGAAAAGGGGAGGTGCAACGAGACCTGGGTGTCATTATAGACCAGTCATTGAAAGTGGGCATGCAGGTACAGCAGGTGGTGAAAAAGGCAAATGGTATGCTGGCATTTATAGCAAGAGGATTCGAGTACAGGAGCAGGGAGGTACTACTGCAGTTGTACAAGGCCTTGGTGAGACCACACCTGGAGTATTGTGTGCAGTTTTGGTCCCCTAATCTGAGGAAAGACATCTTTGCCATAGAGGGAGTACAAAGAAGGTTCACCAGATTGATTCCTGGGATGGCAGGACTTTCATACGAAGAAAGACTGGATGAACTGGGCTTGTACTCGTTGGAATTTAGAAGATTGAGGGGGGATCTGATTGAAACGTATAAAATCCTAAAGGGATTGGACAGGCTCGATGCAGGAAGATTGTTCCCGATGTTGGGGAAGTCCAGAACGAGGGGTCACAGTTTGAGGATAAAGGGGAAGCCTTTTAGGACTGAGATTAGGAAAAACTTCTTCACACAGAGAGTGGTGAATCTGTGGAATTCTCTGCCACAGGAAACAGTTGAGGCCAGTTCATTGTCTATATTTAAGAGGGAGTTAGATATGGCCCTTGTGGCTACGGGGATCAGGGGGTATGGAGGGAAGGCTGGGGCAGGGTTCTGAGTTGGATGATCAGCCATGATCATAATAAATGGCGGTGCAGTCTCGAAGGGACCGAATGGCCTACTCCTGCACCTATTTTCTATGTTTCTATATCAAAAGATGACATCTATATAATCAAAGCTATTCATACTAGTTATAACAAAATTAGATGAGCTATATAGTTCCTAAGTAGTATAATTCACGTGGGCACGTGGCCAAGTGGTTAAGGCATTGGACTAGCTACCTGAAGGTCGTGAGTTCGAGCCCCAGCCGAGGGAACATGTTGTGTCTTTGAGCAAGGCACTTAATCACACATTGCTCTGCGATGATACTGGTGCCGAGCTGTATGGGTCCTAATGCCCTTCCCTTGGACAACATCGGTGTCATGGAGAGGGGAGACTTGCAGCATGGGCAACTGCTGATCTTCCATACAACCTTGCCCAAGCCTGCGCCCTGGAGAGTGAAGACTTTCCAGGCGCAGATCCATGGTCTTGCAAGACTAATGGAAGCCTTAAAAAAAAAGTGCAATTCAAAAAGACCATCCATGATCAATATTTTAAATCATAATAGTCTTCATCCATAATCATATAGATTCAAAGTTCAAGATTATAATGTTGTTAAAATTGATCTATATTAATAAAGAAAATCAAATAATTTTCTTACAGTTTGTCCAAGATACATATTTCTAGGCCTCTTGTTCCAGAAGAATATTCTGAATCACGATGTCTCAAATATTTTTTTGAATAAAGTTTATCGCCTCCTGAGGGTTAGTAAAAAATTTCCTCCCTCCATCTGACAGAGTAATTCTCAGCTTTGCTGGATATAATAAAGAATATTGAAGACCTTTATATCTTGATACTTCAAAAAGCGTATAAGTATAGAGCGCGTCCTTTGCTGTGGAGGTGGTTGGGGGATTAAAGTCCTGTGGGCTCTATTAATTCTTTGTCAAAATGCTTTTTCTCCAGGATTTTGGGGATCCATTCTTGAAATAAAGTTACTGCGTCTCTTCCTTCCAATCCCTCTTTAAACCCACTATTTTGAAATTATTTCTTCTGCTATAGTTTTCAAGGGAGTCCAGTTTATCCATTATTTTTACTTTCTCAGTCCTTCAGGAATCTTTTTCTTTTTCCAGGCTTTGTAATCTATTCACAACATCCTTCCTATTATTTTCTAAATCCTGGGTTCGCCAATTTAAAGATTCCAAAGTCTGCTTCATTTCCTTAGATTCTTGCATGATAAGGTCTAAATGACTCTCGAATTTGTCCATCCTGCTGGTTAAAGTCCAGACTGCATCGGCCAACTCATGAATCGCGGCCGCGAGGTCACTACCCGAGCCATCACCGTGTCGCGCTGCCATCGTCCTCGGACCCTCCGCAGGCTCAGAGGAACTATCTGACGAGCAGGCCTCATCACCATTGCTCCCGCGTCCCTCAACTCCAGACGCTTCCGGGGGTGCAAAACTGACCGATAGCGCCAGTAGGATTTCCACGATTTTTCCTTTTAACCATTGCTTTTATTAAGGTTGTATGAGAGCCTTATAAACAGGTTGCAAAGAAGTTTTTGTAGGAGTTATTCAGGGAAGCGCCCGATCAATGGCAGGACATCACGTGACCTCTTTTGTTCCCAACTCTAGCCAACTCTATCATCCCATTGGCTTTCCTCTCCCAGATCAAAAAACAATCCAAATCAGAATCAAGTTTATCATCACCAGCATGTGTCATGAAATTTGTTAACTTTGCGGCAGCAGTTCAATCCAATACATAATATAGAAACAGAGAAACATAGAAAACCTGCAGCACAATACATGCCCTTCAGCCCACAAAGTTGTGCCGAAAATGTCCCTACCTTAGAAATTACTAGGGATACCCATAGCCCTCTATTTTTTTCAAGCTCCATGTACATATCCAAAAGTCTCTTAAAAGACCCTATCGTAGCCGCCTCCACCACCTTCGCCGGCAGCCCATTCCACGCACTCACCACTCCCTGCTTAAAAGAAAAACTTACCCCTGACATCTCCTCTGTACCTACTCCCAAGCAACTTAAGCCTGTGTCCTCTTGTGACAGCCATTTCTGCCCTGGGAAAAAGCCTCTGACTATCCACACGATCAATGCCTGTCATCATCTTAAACATCTCTATCAGGACACCACTCGTCCTCCATCGCGCCAAGGAGAAAAAGCCGAGTTCACTCAACCTGCTTTCATAAGGCATGCTTCTCAATCCAGGCAACATCCTTGTAAATCTTCAAACTTTCTTTTGAAAGGAGGAGAAGATGGCGACGCAACGCAGCGCGCGCGGCCTCTCCAGTGAATGATATCGGTATCTGTCAAGTAGGATGCCGTGCACAATCCTGATTTGATGGAGACAGACGTGAGAAGCACGGAGGAACGTCTGGAGAAACTTCTGAAATGCCTGTTTTGCTGCCGCTGCTACTGTGTGATCCGAAATCTCCGGAGGGGAAGGCCCCGAATCCTTGGTCTTGCCTGTTGCTGGCGGCCGGGGCCGGGGTTGAAGCGCTTGGCGGAGATGGTGCTCGGTGTCGGAGGCTCGAAGTTTTCGGACAGACTCAAGAGTCGGGTGCTTCCAGGGTGCTGCATCGGCAAGTTTGCGGCGCTGGAGGTTCATGGCAGGGAGAGTTTCTTCCTACTTCTAACGTCTGCGTGAGATGATGGGATTTTTGAGACTTTGAGACTTTTTTTTTAACCGTACCCGTGGTCTGTTCTTTATCAAATTACAATATTGTTTTGCACTGTTGTAACTACATGTTATAATTATGTGGTTTTTGTCAGCTTTTTAGTCTTGGTCCGTCTTGTGTTTCTGTGATATCTACTGGAGGAACATTGTATCATTTCTTAATGCATGCATTACTAAATGACAATAAACGAGGACTGCGTGTCCTCATAATCTAATCTAATCTCCTCTGCACCCTTTCTGTGGTTTCCATATCTTTCCTGAAGCGAAGCAACCAGAACTGAGCACAGTACTCCAAGTATGGTCTGACCAGGGTCCTATACAGCTACAACACTACCTCTCGGCTCCTAAATTCAGTTCCACGATTGATGAAGGCCAATACATCATATGCTTTCTTAACCACAGAGTCAACCTGCGTAGCAGCTTTGAGTGTCCTATGGACTCGGACCCCAAGGTCCCTCTGATTCTCCACGCTGCCAAGAGTCTTACCATTAATACTATATTCTGCCGTCATATTTGACCTACCAAAATGAACCACCTCACAGTTATCTGGGTTGAACTCCATCTGCCACTTCTCACAGGTGTGCAGTGCCAATGTTTTAGGTGCCAGAGCTGTACTAGGGGTGATTAATAAGTTTGTGGCCTGAGGTTATACAGCTCTCGTTACATGCATATGCAGTTCAACTGTTTGAGTGATTATGCAGAAAGTTTGAAGTTAATAACTTTTGTGGTATTTCTGTTTCAGACAATTGAAAATTGCTAGGTTTTGTAAAATTGACTCCTTCCACCTTAGGCCACAAACTTATCAGTCACTGCTCATATGTCACACCCAATTTGTGTACCTGCTCTTTTCATGTATTGGGCAACTTCCTTGCCCTATTCATGTAATGAGCAGGTACACAAATTGGGTGTGATATATATTATATGAATGAATAGGGCTTCTTCTAATGTCAAGCACTAAACTAAGATGAAGGAAATATATGAATTCCAGAACTCCACAGAAGTATAGTGATACAGGTTTCTCCCGCCATCCGAAGGTAGAGCGTTCGTAAGCAGGAATGTCGTAAAGCGAAGAAGCGATTACCATTTATTTATATGGGAAAAATTTGTGAGCGTTCGCAGACCCAAAAATAACCTACCAAATCATGCCAAATAACACATAAAACCTAAAATAACAGTAACATATAGTAAAAGCAGGAATGATATGATAAATACACACCATATATAAAGTAGAAATACTTCCTTAGAATCATTGATGAGCTGTTCTCTGTAGCGAAAATCTCACGCAAGCTCTCTCCGCAGAAACACTCTCTCCAGTAACCTATAAGCTATGAAGCTGCCAAATCATACCAAAAAATGCACAGCTTATATAAAGTAGAAATAATGTATGTACAGTGTAGTATCAGTTACCGGAGTTGGAAAGACAGCGCCGAGAACACTGATGATGGTGTGTTAGGCTGAGTTGTCGGAGGCTGGGGTGGTGCAATGGTCCCCACCCTCCAGGCTGCCGACCGATACAATGCTGCGAAGCATGCAGGGGTACAGCGGTAGCTGGGACGCACCCAGCACATCTTTAAGAAAAAAGCCGAAATAAGCTATTTAATTAGGTGCCACCTGGCATGTAAATGTCGGCCCAGATCAGAGGCGAGTCGCCGGGCAGCACCTAATTAATTAGCTTGTTTATTTCGGCTTTTTTCTTAAAGATGTGCTGGGTGCGTCCCGGCTACCGCTGCATTCTCCACGGCAATGTATTGGTCCGCGGCCGGGGGTTGGGGTGGTGGGACACTGGGGTGTCATCTCATCGTCCTCTGTTTCCATCAGGGCAGGCAGGTCATCTTCTTCTATGTCTGCCTGCTTTGATGTCGAAGGTTGAGGTTCATCGTCTGCTGTGGCCGATGTGGAAGGCATCCTTGATTAGCCTCGCGCATTTTTCTGTCATACAGTTCTTTGTAAGCACGCAAACCATCTTGCAAATATGCACTAAACCTACGTACCCTTTCAAAATTAAAGTCATACTTTTCTGCAATCGTTGTTGTCGATTGCAGCGAAAATCTCATGCAGTTGCTTCACATTCAGTTCCTGGACGACTTCACTTTCACTACTGCATTTGGTTTCAATTGTTATCCTTTCCTCTTCCAATTGCATCAGCTCTTCATCTATCAGTTCTTGGTCATGGGATGCCAAAACCTCTTCAACATCATCTTCGTCAACTTCCACAAGCCAAACTCACTTTGTCCTTGCTTCGTTCACCACGATCGAAACACTTAATTATGTCTAGTTTTACGCTAAGTGTAACACCTTTACAAGCTCTTTTAGGCTTTTCCAATACCTTAGAACTCATCTTGCTAACGGCTGCTCACAGGCACGTGTTTAAGCAATGCCGGCTAGAGTGCAGTTCCGAATCCGGGGGAGGAGCGACTGCTCGAGGCGCACGCTGCCTTTTTTTCGTAACAGTGAAAACACCTTCTGTTAGTGAAAACAGGTAACTAATGTAGGTCTTTCGTAACAGTGAGGTTTCGTAAAGAGAACGTTCGAAAAGCAGGGGACACCTGTAGTTAAGACATTAACAAGAGTATAGCCTATCAGTATATTTCAGTGTATAACTGGTACAATTAAACATATAATACTTAATTTAATAATATGACAAAGTATTACATGTTTGCACTCATTAATTATAAAATATAATTATCAAGCAAGTAAAGAAAAAGACAGTAATCATGTATTTTACCAATTTGAAAGTAATTACCTACTTACTAAATGCCACCAATGAGAGGTTTCACAATAATTTCCACAAAGGGTCAGACGTAATATGTGTTTGGCGGTCTGAATCAACTATTGTCCTGGTGTCATCTGCTGATCTGTGGTATCACAGCCGTGATGTGGCACACGGCTCAGGATTCCACTGAACTGGAGGAGGTCCGTGTAGCTTAACAAACATAAGTGCTGATACATGATCTATGAGAATCCTTGAGCGTGTTGTTGTTATTATTATCAAGTTCATCTGACTGAATCCTGTCTCACACTCAGCAGTACTAATAGCAATAACTTGTGAACGGCTCAGTAATTGGCGTAAATCTTGGGGAATGCGGCATCCACGATCCTCCACATAATCTCTGAAGGCATTTATTACAGAGGAAGAAGAAAGCTTAAACCTCTTAGACAGAGATGATATTGCAGCTTCTCTATAACTGGGCGGTATTTCAGCATGTGTTCTTTATCAAGGACACACATTTCATTTAGCGGGGATGTATACATACTTTGAGGTTTAGAAGTTTGAGAACCTTTCAAGGATGTTGCCGTGAACATATCGTGCTGCAAATTGTTTATAAGACTAGTAAGAAACTGCAGAAAATTAATGGAGACAATTTTGTTGTTGCTTGTTAAGGTAATTTCTCCAAACTTCCCCTTTTCAACTGCCTTGAGCTTCTAGAGTTTTTGTACCAGATTGCTCTTTCATTCCATGCAGTGATCTTATGCTCAGTTTGTCTGCATAAACAATTGTAGTAGTGCGCTTCTGTAAATACCATTAATACTATATTCTGCCGTCATATTTGACCTACCAAAATGAACCACCTCACAGTTATCTGGGTTGAACTCCATCTGCCACTTCTCACAGGTGTGCAGTGCCAATGTTTTAGGTGCCAGAGCTGTACTAGGGGTGATTAATAAGTTTGTGGCCTGAGGTTATACAGCTCTCGTTACATGCATATGCAGTTCAACTGTTTGAGTGATTATGCAGAAAGTTTGAAGTTAATAACTTTTGTGGTATTTCTGTTTCAGACAATTGAAAATTGCTAGGTTTTGTAAAATTGACTCCTTCCACCTTAGGCCACAAACTTATCAGTCACTGCTCATATGTCACACCCAATTTGTGTACCTGCTCTTTTCATGTATTGGGCAACTTCCTTGCCCTATTCATGTAATGAGCAGGTACACAAATTGGGTGTGATATATATTATATGAATGAATAGGGCTTCTTCTAATGTCAAGCACTAAACTAAGATGAAGGAAATATATGAATTCCAGAACTCCACAGAAGTATAGTGATACAGGTTTCTCCCGCCATCCGAAGGTAGAGCGTTCGTAAGCAGGAATGTCGTAAAGCGAAGAAGCGATTACCATTTATTTATATGGGAAAAATTTGTGAGCGTTCGCAGACCCAAAAATAACCTACCAAATCATGCCAAATAACACATAAAACCTAAAATAACAGTAACATATAGTAAAAGCAGGAATGATATGATAAATACACACCATATATAAAGTAGAAATACTTCCTTAGAATCATTGATGAGCTGTTCTCTGTAGCGAAAATCTCACGCAAGCTCTCTCCGCAGAAACACTCTCTCCAGTAACCTATAAGCTATGAAGCTGCCAAATCATACCAAAAAATGCACAGCTTATATAAAGTAGAAATAATGTATGTACAGTGTAGTATCAGTTACCGGAGTTGGAAAGACAGCGCCGAGAACACTGATGATGGTGTGTTAGGCTGAGTTGTCGGAGGCTGGGGTGGTGCAATGGTCCCCACCCTCCAGGCTGCCGACCGATACAATGCTGCGAAGCATGCAGGGGTACAGCGGTAGCTGGGACGCACCCAGCACATCTTTAAGAAAAAAGCCGAAATAAGCTATTTAATTAGGTGCCACCTGGCATGTAAATGTCGGCCCAGATCAGAGGCGAGTCGCCGGGCAGCACCTAATTAATTAGCTTGTTTATTTCGGCTTTTTTCTTAAAGATGTGCTGGGTGCGTCCCGGCTACCGCTGCATTCTCCACGGCAATGTATTGGTCCGCGGCCGGGGGTTGGGGTGGTGGGACACTGGGGTGTCATCTCATCGTCCTCTGTTTCCATCAGGGCAGGCAGGTCATCTTCTTCTATGTCTGCCTGCTTTGATGTCGAAGGTTGAGGTTCATCGTCTGCTGTGGCCGATGTGGAAGGCATCCTTGATTAGCCTCGCGCATTTTTCTGTCATACAGTTCTTTGTAAGCACGCAAACCATCTTGCAAATATGCACTAAACCTACGTACCCTTTCAAAATTAAAGTCATACTTTTCTGCAATCGTTGTTGTCGATTGCAGCGAAAATCTCATGCAGTTGCTTCACATTCAGTTCCTGGACGACTTCACTTTCACTACTGCATTTGGTTTCAATTGTTATCCTTTCCTCTTCCAATTGCATCAGCTCTTCATCTATCAGTTCTTGGTCATGGGATGCCAAAACCTCTTCAACATCATCTTCGTCAACTTCCACAAGCCAAACTCACTTTGTCCTTGCTTCGTTCACCACGATCGAAACACTTAATTATGTCTAGTTTTACGCTAAGTGTAACACCTTTACAAGCTCTTTTAGGCTTTTCCAATACCTTAGAACTCATCTTGCTAACGGCTGCTCACAGGCACGTGTTTAAGCAATGCCGGCTAGAGTGCAGTTCCGAATCCGGGGGAGGAGCGACTGCTCGAGGCGCACGCTGCCTTTTTTTCGTAACAGTGAAAACACCTTCTGTTAGTGAAAACAGGTAACTAATGTAGGTCTTTCGTAACAGTGAGGTTTCGTAAAGAGAACGTTCGAAAAGCAGGGGACACCTGTAGTTAAGACATTAACAAGAGTATAGCCTATCAGTATATTTCAGTGTATAACTGGTACAATTAAACATATAATACTTAATTTAATAATATGACAAAGTATTACATGTTTGCACTCATTAATTATAAAATATAATTATCAAGCAAGTAAAGAAAAAGACAGTAATCATGTATTTTACCAATTTGAAAGTAATTACCTACTTACTAAATGCCACCAATGAGAGGTTTCACAATAATTTCCACAAAGGGTCAGACGTAATATGTGTTTGGCGGTCTGAATCAACTATTGTCCTGGTGTCATCTGCTGATCTGTGGTATCACAGCCGTGATGTGGCACACGGCTCAGGATTCCACTGAACTGGAGGAGGTCCGTGTAGCTTAACAAACATAAGTGCTGATACATGATCTATGAGAATCCTTGAGCGTGTTGTTGTTATTATTATCAAGTTCATCTGACTGAATCCTGTCTCACACTCAGCAGTACTAATAGCAATAACTTGTGAACGGCTCAGTAATTGGCGTAAATCTTGGGGAATGCGGCATCCACGATCCTCCACATAATCTCTGAAGGCATTTATTACAGAGGAAGAAGAAAGCTTAAACCTCTTAGACAGAGATGATATTGCAGCTTCTCTATAACTGGGCGGTATTTCAGCATGTGTTCTTTATCAAGGACACACATTTCATTTAGCGGGGATGTATACATACTTTGAGGTTTAGAAGTTTGAGAACCTTTCAAGGATGTTGCCGTGAACATATCGTGCTGCAAATTGTTTATAAGACTAGTAAGAAACTGAAGAAAATTAATGGAGACAATTTTGTTGTTGCTTGTTAAGGTAATTTCTCCAAACTTCCCCTTTTCAACTGCCTTGAGCTTCTAGAGTTTTTGTACCAGATTGCTCTTTCATTCCATGCAGTGATCTTATGCTCAGTTTGTCTGCATAAACAATTGTAGTAGTGCGCTTCTGTAAATACTCTGACAGTAAACCAAGTCATACCGTGTCATACATTAGAGCTAGGTCCAATAGAAACTGTTCTGAAGAGAGTCTTTTCAACAGACTTTCATAGGTTTTTCTGTCGCTCCCAGATCTTGTTTCATCCTTCATTGCTTTTTCAAAATGAAAACACAGTGCTTCATAATTTTGTCACACTGCTAAACTGTTCAAAATGAGCTAGCTACCCACCTGTTGCCAAGAACAGGGCCTATTTTGCAAATTTGTTGTTCTAGTTGAGAGGCACATTCAGACATTTCCTTTTGATAGAGAGGCGATCTACTGTAAACAGAGTACAATTTGTCCATAAATGATTGAAAATGATTTATTCCATGAACTTCTCTCACTGAATCACCTACTGCAAGTTCTAATCTGTGATTAAGGCAGTGCCAAATTATCACATCAGGGTAATGTTCCTTTTGAGAATTGTAGCAACACCAGATTTGACACCAAGCATTATGCTCGCCCCATCACTAGCAAATGCTACAAGGTTCTGTTTCAAGTAACAGTCATCAAACCCATGGTTATTGAGACAGTTCAGTAGATGCTTAGCAATAGTTGCAGCTTTCTGATCAGGCAGTTCAATTAGATCTAAAAACAGAAAATGGGGGTCCCCTTTCTTATCACTTTCACATTTCAAATAAATTATTAGGGTGGTCTTAATTCTCAGGCTTGTTGATTCATCAATGAGAACACAAAATTTGCTATTTATCTGCTTGATAGGCTGGCAGATTTTCTTTTTCATATTAATGGCTATGTGATTAATTATCTCTGTAGCACTAGTGTGGGAATGCAGTCCAATTCCAATGTCAGTACCATTTTTTGTTTGAAGTTCCAATAAGCCAAAGTGATCAAAGTATGATCTGTCATTCTGAGCTAAATAATATGCAGAACGAAAAATTAAACAAGTTGCCTTTAGCTGCGAAAAATTCATAGTGCCACAGAATTTTTCAAGAGCATCTTCACTAGCTGTATTTTCAACACTTAGAACAGCAGTGTGAGCTTTTGATAGTCTGTGATCAACAATTTTGTTTTCTGAGAGACTTCAAGCGTGTACTTGGATCGGCTCCATAATAGGATACTTGGTACATCCGCCATTCATTTGACAGCCTCAAACCCTTAGAAGTGAAAAGTGTCAGATTGCTTTTGTTTGCACAAAGATTTCATTCAAGTTTATCATCCTTCAAGTCTAACCAGGGATAAGTTTCCTTCTTTTTCTTCCACATTTCTTCAGTCCAAACACCTGAACAGGGATACAAGCCTGACTTCGAAGGACCATTACTTTCAGAACTGCATTTGGACCCGGTTAGAAAATTTGAACTAGAAGCAGGCAAAACACAGCTTTTGTCTCTCTTACCGTTATTAATCTCTTGTACGCTACTCTTGTTACACTCAGCTTGTTTACGAAAGAAAGAAATTAACTTTGTTTGCTTAGAAGCCATAGGGTTGTTAGTGGGAAAAATTTACTCTTCTATTAGCGAATAATCCACGGACCACCATAGATGTAGCTTTACTAATATGACTGAGTCAGAGCAGACAGCAGGACCTGCAGCACTTAGCAGTGTTCCTAAACAGGAAAAGAATAACAGAAGTAAAGCAAATAAGCTTCTTACACTTTAAGCTACCTAAATTGGAACCAAGTAATCAAGTATGAAAAAAGACCGTCTAATGAACTTTTGCTAAAGCCACGAATATTGCTGAATGTTAGTATCAAAAGTGGTAGGTTGGCAGCTCTGCCTCGTACTGTTTCTCTCGCAGAAATGGTTGGACAGGAAGTGTATCTGTGAGTGTCGATACGCACAATATCCTCACACGTCAGGTATTACATGGTTAGACCTATACAGATCCTGTTTAGTCTTTAAATATATAAAAAGTTAAAGAAGCTTGAATCTTTACATAAATTATTATCGTATCTATATGAATAAAAAATATCGTATTTTGGAAGTGACAAATGTTAACGGGGAGGAGAGCTACCATTTGGGAGGTTTAGAAAAGCATTTCATCTTGTTCATTGCCTCACTAAATTACTCTTTTTCCTATCAACTCAAAGAGAAAACGAGCCTCTTTCCAATCAACTGTAGTTGGTGGAGCTAAGCCAAGCTATTAATGATAGTTGAAATAATGTAAAACTAGCTTATAGCCGAGAAATGTTATTTTCCATTTGGCTTGTAAAAAACAACTAAATTTATCCAGGTGTAGAAGATGATTTTGGATGATTACCTTGAATATTTCATCAAAATCAGGCCGTAAGATAAGCGAGCAGTAAATTTTTCTTTCATTATTTTTGACTTTTAACCTTAGGTTTCGATGTTCATCCCTTGCTTAATCTAGCTCTACCTGGAATCCAATGGTACCCATTGGAAAGAGCGGAAAAATGCTCACACTTGTGTACAGGTATTTCCCAGCTTCCTAGGACAACGGGTCGAGTGAGGAGGAATTTCACAAATACCTAAATAAAAAATAGTCACAGCTCCAGGATTTCACAAAAAAATGGTCAAATATCCCAATGTTATTACTGGTATTTTCCCCAACAGCCAGCACCCCCTCTCCCCAAACCGCGCTTCGGTAAAATTCCCTCTATTTAATATGCGGCCGCTGTTAAATTACCCGTTGTTTATTTTGATTTTTTTTTTACAGAGGTGCCGGAGTAACGATCACTTCGCGCATGCTCACAGTCTTGGGGTGGGCGGTGTTTTCCTTTCTGCTCAGTGCTGAAGTGGATCGTCTGCAGGATCGGGAAATGTTCCTCGCCTCCTGGGTCAGGGAGCTGGGGGTTGGGATCACTGTCTGCGGGCTGAAGATATCACTTTCCCGTTGGTGAGTATTGAAACCGATCCCGAGCGGGGAGATCTGATGTTGGCCATGAGCTCCGAACTGAGGGCCAATTACTCATCTATTTCCAGTTATCTGGGCTTGTCAAAAATATGTCGACTTCACTTAATCTGCATTGAATGATCCAACCCAGGAGCCCAGGCTGTCTATTTCCGCAGAATTGAAGTGGGAGTCCCGCCAACAGGTCACGTGAGGCTGTTTACCGCAGATCTGCCCTGCCCTCTGCTTTGTGATGCAAGATCACGTGGTGTGTGTGTAAAGTCTCCGGATGGGTGGTGATGCTTCCTCCACATTGTGTTGGGAAATCTGATGTTGGCCACTGAGTTGCGTTAACTTCCCTTAACTTGCTTCGCTTCCTAAGGCTTCTCGCATTTGTCCTTGAGCTTTATGGCTGTTGTATCTTCTCCCCAATTGGGGTGGGTGAGAAAGGAGAACGTCCCAGGTTGTGGGGATCTTTGATTTCATTGCCTCCTTTACCGAGGGACTGGGAAGTCTAGAAGAGAGAATGGTTTCTGTGATGTGCTGATCTGTATCCAAAGGTCTCTGCAGTTCCTCGCAGTTATGGGCAGAGCAGTTACCATGCAATGGCGTGAAGTGTCCGGATGGGAAACTTTCTATGGTGTGTTGATAAAAATTTGGTGAGGGTCAAAGTATATATGGCAAAGTTCTTATTGTTTGTTCTAACTTTTGTCATTTTAGAATCTTCTATACAGTAGTATGTACTATTCATTCATTATCTGGGTATCGCTGGAGGACCATCAGTGATGGTCCTTGATCCCTTCTCCCACCTGGTTTCATCTGCTCATTGCTGCCCATCTTGTTCAACCTCTGTCCAGTCTCCCAACCCCACCTCCCCCCGCCCCCCCGCTTCAGTGATGTACATCAACCATCTGGTTCAACCCTGGTACACCCTGTATCTAACCACCTCAGTGTTATATATCAGCAATTTTTCTTCAAACCCTTGTCTTCATTGTGAAGTGTTCTTTTGCACTTTTGGCCTCGCTGAGTTATTTTCCAGAATCGTTTTTTTTTAGCTTGAATGCCATAGGGTCATCAGGTAGCAGTTCTGTTGTGCATTGGTGTGGAGGTGCTAGTTTTTAAACTGTGACTGGCTGACACACTACAGCATTTTACTGGCAGCAGAGAGTCCTGGGAGAGTTGGTGCTTGGGCTATAATCCTGTGATCGGCATTCCAGATATGGAACTGTTTGTGTTTTGGCTTTGACCTTGGTTAGTGCTTCTACAGATGGGGCTGGATAGTCGTCCTTCTGCAGTGAAGCAGAAATTTCGAGCAGCTGGACATTGGTTGTGGGAAAATCCCGGATTGCACTACCCAGTGTGAGATGTGGGGGTGATTTGTGAGTCTCTCAGGGTTGGTGAGTGGCAGACTCAGCAGTGTGGACTCTGTGAGGTTGGGTCCTGGGATATCACAGTTTTAAATCCAAGTACTATGGACTCGGGGATCAAGCTGCACAGGTTGAACGAATATTCCTGGTCTGGGATCAGTTCTTTGTTTCTGGAGTTCCTTTGGAAGCAATGGCTTTCAACCTGCGGAGAGAATAAGTTTGTGTTCCATCCCTCACAAGGAGAAGCTTGGAGTAAATGGGCTGTTCCATGTTTACAACAGTAGAAATAGACCCGTGAGTTTGGTGTTCAAACTGTGTTTGGAAATCCCACCCCCCTCACTTCCACCTGTCTGTCACTTGGTGGAATCAGGCAGAATCTCAAGTTGCTGGAAATCTGTACTAAAAACTGAAAATGTTTGAAGTCACTCTGACAAAACGTTATTAACTTGAATTGTAAAGTTTGTTCCTCTCCCCACAGCTGTTCCTTACCTGCTGAGCGTTTTTGGTAATTCCAGTTTCTTTTTATTACATTCACCCTGGAATGGTTTAAATTTCCTGAAATGGACCTGTTTTAACCTGGGAATGGAAATGGCTCGTTCTGTGATAGTAGAACAGTAAAGAAACCACAAATTTTCCCAGTAAATTATCCTGGTACCATTTTGTCTGTTATTCCTGAAATGTGTTCAGTACAGTTGTTGCTCTAGAGGTTTACAAGAATAATCTCAGGAATGATCGGCTTTATGTATGAGGAGCATTTGATGGTTCTGGACCTGTGCTCAATGGAGTTCAGAGGGACAGTGGGGGTGGTGGAGGGATGTATGGTTAAATAAACCTACCGAATGCTGAAAGGCCTGGATACTGTGGACATGGAGAGGATGTTTCCATTAGACGGAGAGTCTGTGATCTGACAGCACAGTCTCAGAATAAAGATGCTTCCCTTTAAAACGGAGATGAGAAATTTTTTTTGGCCTAAGGATGTCTGATCTGTGGAATTTGTTGCTGCAGAGGTTGGTTGAGGCTGCCATTTAGGTATATTTATGACAGAGATTAATATATACATGATTGCTAAGTAGCTTCAGGGTTACAGGAGGAAGGCAGGAATATGGTGTTGGAATAAAACTCAGCCATGGTTGAATGGTGGGGCAGACCAGATGGATCGAATCACCTAATTCTGTTCCTGTGTCTTATGTCTTACCATGACTGAATGATGGCTCCTTCTTATCCCATATCGTTTTGTGATGTGTGAGGGACAATAAAAGGTTGTTCACTGAGATCATGATATTTACTTTCAATGTTTAAATTTCAGTGAGTTTTCTTCTTAGAAACATGGAGCAGAATTGTTTGGTTCTCCATTTTATTGTTAATGTGCTTCATTATCTCTCTGGTTAAAGTTAGATCTGCAGTGAGAGATTTATTGGAAGAAAAACCCCAACTGGAAGCAAACCACTTCTGAAGACGGGGGAACAACAGCAAGTGAACCAGCTCAAGGATTGAGAGCATCAACTGGAGAGGACCCATCTGACTCGGGGAATCCAGTGATTCAGTCAGGAGAAAGTTTGGTGAGTCTCATTTACTCAAACACTGGTCCTTTAGATACAGTATTACATACCTGCACAAAGGAAGGTAGGAAATAGTTGGAGTGAGACTGAATGTGCCCAGAAGAACCAGTTATGCCTTTGTCAGACCCAGTTGCAATCACTCCAGGTCTGGTAATGTGCTTCCAGCAACCCAGCCCTTTAAAACCACTCCCATTCTGCGGAAGTCGAATCTGGATAAAGTCACTTAGAGACCGTATAAGTACAAACTCTTTATTCCAAGCACCCAGGGCTTACGTAGTTAGTCCCTCAAACAGGAACGGTCTATGACCTTTCCCGCCCATTCCACTAACTGACTAACAATTCCCCTTGCACCACAGATATATCTGTCCAGATACCCCCCACACAAGAATGGCTGGAGCCAAAGTTATTTACTACATGACAGCCCCTAAAGAAAATTACAAAATAGTCATAGTGGCTTACACACACACAACAGACTGAAGCTGTCCTATCTCTACACATGAGTGCACAAGGAGATAAGCATCCTGAAACCCTAGCTAGCTACCCTCAAGAAGAAATACGGCTCAGCATGGCTTAGCCCATCTGTTGATCATCAGCAGTTTCTTTCAGAAAAACAGGCTGCTATTGTTTAGCAAAGTGTTAACCCTTTTGCAAACTTTTTCATTCTCTCCTTTTGATCATTACATGATCAACAAAACAGTAATTTTTTACAGAAAAACCAACCAAGTACAGCATTGACTTATCAGTGGGTAAAAACAGCGTACAACAGTAATTATAACAATGATATGTACAACTATTAGGCCATAATGCAATATCATGCCCCACATATTACTGAACAGGCCTTCGAAGACCACTATTTCAACCTCATTACTACTGCTAGGTGGCCTGTACACAACTCCCACCAGAGTTTTCTGCCCCTTAGTGTTATGCAGCTCTACTCATATCGATTCCACATCCTCCCGGCTAATGTCCTTCCTTTCTATTGTGTTAATCTCCTCTCTAACCAGCAATGCCACCCCACCTCCTTTTCTTTCATGTCTATCCCGCCTGAATATTAAATATCCCTGAATGTTGAGCTCCCATCCTTGGTCACCCTGGAGCCATGTCTCTCTGATCCCAACTATATAATATTCATTAATAACTATCTGCACATTCAATTCATCCACTTTGTTACGAATGCTCCTTGCATTAACACACAAAGCCTTCACGCTTGCTTTTACAACACTCTTGGCCCTTATACAATTATGTTGAAAAGTGGCCCTTTTTGATTTTTGCCCTGGATTTGCCGGCCTGCCACTTTTACTTTTCACCTTACTACTTTTTGCTTCTACCTTCATTTTACACCCCTCTGTCTCTCTGCACTTGTTCCCATCCCCTTGCCACATTAGTTTAAATCTTCCTGAACAACAGTAGCAAATGCTTCCCCTAGGACATTGGTTCCAGCCCAGCCCAGGTGCAAACCGTCCTGTTTGTACCGGTCCCATCTCCTCCAGAACTGGTTCCAATGCCCCAGAAATTTGAATCCCTCCCCCTTGCACCATTTTTCAAGCCACGTATTCATCTGAAATATCCTCCTATTTGTACTCTGACTGGCACGTGGCACTGGTAGTAATCCAAAGATTATTACCTTTGTGGTCCTAATTTTTAGTTTATCTCCTAACTCCCTAAATTCACCTTGTAGGACCTCATCCCATTTTTTTACCTATGTCGTTGGTACCTATGTGCACCTCGACCACTGGCTGTTCACCCTCCCACTCCAGAATGTCGTGCAGCCGCTCAGAGACATCCTTGACCCTTGCACCAGGGAGGCAACATACCCTCCTGGAGTCTCGTTTGCGGCCGCAGAAACACCTATCTATTCCCCTTACAATCGAATCCCCTATCACTATACCTCTCCTAGTCCTTTTCCTTCCCTCCTGTGTCACAGAGCCACCCATGGTGCCATGAACTCGGCTGCTGCTGCCTTCCCCTGATGAGACATCTCCCCCAACAGTATCCCAAACAGTATATCTGTTTAGGAGGGAGATGACCTCAGGGGACTCCTGCACTACCTGCCTACTGCTACACTGTTTAGTGGCCACCCATTCCCTTTCTGCCTTTGCAGCCTTTACCTGCGGTGTGGCCAACTCACTGACCGTGCTATTCACGACGACCTCAGCATTGCGGATGCTCCAGTATGAATCCAATCGCAGCTCCAGCTGCTCAATGCGGTCTGCCAGGAGCTGCAGCTGGACACATTTCCTGCATACACAGTCATCAGGGAGACTGGAAGTATCCCTGATTTCCCACATGCTGCAGGAGGAACAAACCACGGGGCCGATCTCAGCTGCCATGACCTACCCAGTACGCTACAGCCTCGCCGCCTTCCTTGCTTCAAATAAAATACCACTGCAGACCGTTCTCCTTTTAAAGGAACTTTCCCAGCCTTACCTCAGTTGGAGTGAAGTTTGTCCTCAGCCTCTGCTCGCTGAAGCCTCTCGAGACAGAGCCTTCCTACTCTGTCTCCCTCTACTCTGTCGCATGCTCCGTCAAACTGCTCTCTTTTAAATACTCCCTCTGCCTCACAAACCGACTTACACGCTCTTGTGCAGTCCTGTCCCGATCAACCGCCAAGAAAAATGGGCTGAAGAAACCTGGAGACCGTTTATTCAACATTTTCATATGATGTAAGTTGACTCCTTCAGAACCTTTTTCCTTTTTAAATAATCTTTTGTTTATCTATGGAGGAGTGGAGTTAATGACAAATAGTGTTCTTATCCAAAGGAATAGGACAAACCAGTTTTGTTTTGTTTTAAGTTTAGGGGATCCTTTATAAAATTCTTTTTCCATATTCAGTTACCGAGAGATTGGGAGGCTTGAATCATATCTTTTACTAGGATTATGCTTGTATATGTTAACCATTATCAATGTTATACTGATCTCTTTTTGTATCATTAATATTGTAATGTATATTAATCTGAAACTTAATAAAAAGGTTGAAAACCAAACTTCTTTTAAATGGTGAAACTGAGCTCATATTCACCACTTGTGCTGGTATCTCATTCCACACTGCCATGACCATTTCAGTAAAGAGCTTTTCCACAAGTTCCCATTAAATTTTCACCTTCCCCACTTACCCATGACCTCTGGTTGATGTCCCACACAACCTCAGTGGAAAAAGCTGCTTGCATTTACTCTATCTATACCCTCATAATTTTGTATACTTCTAACAAATCCTCAAAGCAATGTATAATTTCCTTGTTTATGTTCAGAGCCTTTTTTAGGTGTATAAGATGATGAGGGACATTGATGGTGTGGATAACCAGAGGTGCTTTTCCAGGGCTGAAATGGCTAACACGAGGGGCATAGTGTTAAGGTGCTTGGAAATAGATACTGAGGGGATATCACGGGTAAGTTTTTTACACTGAGAGTGGTGGGTGTGTGGAATACACTGCCGGCTATTTGTGTGAGAGTGTTTCAGTTACTGGGGCCAGGAACCCATGCAGCTCAGTGGGAACAGGGAATAATACCAATGGAGAGAGTCAAACTGAGCCAGGTCGCAGATTGGAGATGGCAGAAATGCCCCATTCTTATCGAGACAGGAAGAGCATCAGAGAATTTGATGGTCATCCCAGATACCAGCACTGTGCCCAGTTAGAAGATGATTTTTCTCTCCAACTTGGGTTGAACTTCACTGTAACAGTGTGATGCTAGATCACACCTTGACAACTCAAGTGATCTCATCTGAAATGTTGTCCTAAACCCACTGATGGATTTTGTAAATCTTTTGACAGGTTAAAAATGACAAGGAATTTGTCTACGGGAATCTCGAACACAACAAGCCAGTTTTGCTGTTTCTGTCCAGATATTTAAAAAGAGGAGTAAGGGATTCACTCGATCATCCGTCCTACTCAGACTGTGGGGAGGAATTCACTCGATTATCTGACCGACTGGCACGCCCGTCATTTTACACAGGGGGGAACCCATTCATCTGCTCAGCCAGTGGGAATGGATTCACTCAGTCATCTCAACTGAAGTTGGAAGCTGAAGCTGAAGTTGGAAGTTTACATACACTTAGATTGAAGTCATTAAAACTCCTTGTTTAACTACTCCACAGATTTCATTTTAGCAAACTATAGTTTGGGAAGACGTTGAGGACATGTGCTTTGTGCATGACACAAGTAATTTTTCCGCAATTGTTTACAGACAGATTATTTCACTTTTAATTGACTATATCACAATTCCAGTGGGTCAGAAGTTTACAAACACTAAGTTAACTGTGACTTTAACTAGCTTGGAAAATTCCAGAAATGATGTCAAGCCTTTAGGCAATTAGCCAATTAGCTTCTGATTCAAGTGGAAGTGTACCTGTGGATGTAGTTTAAGGCCTACCTTCAAACTCAGTGCCTCTTTGCTTGACATCATGGGAAAATCAAAAGAAATCAGCCAAGACCTCAGAAAAAGAATTGTGGACCTCCATAAGTCTGGTTCATCCTTGGGAGCAATTTCCAAATGCCTGAAGGTACCACGTTCATCTGTACAAACAATAGTACGCAAGTATAAACACCATGGGACCACACAGCCGTCATACCGCTCAGGAAGGAGATGCATTCTGTCTCCTCGAGATGAACGTACTTTAGCACGAAAAGTGCAAATCAATCCCAGAACAACAGCAAAGGACCTTGTGAAGATGCTGGATGAAAAAGGTAGACAAGTATCTATATCCACAGTAAAACGAGTCCTATATCGACATAACCTGAAAGGCTGCTCAGCAAAGAAGAAGCCACTGCTCCAAAACTGCCATAAAAAAGCCTGACTACATTTGCAAGTGTACATGGGGACAAAAATCTTACTTTCTGGAGAAATGTCCTCTGGCCTGATGAAACAAAAATTGAACTGTTTGGCCATAATGACCATCGTTATGTTTGAAGGAAAAAGGGTGAAGCTTGCAAGCCGAAGAACACCATCCCAACTGTGAAGCATGGGGGGTGGCAGCATCATGTTGTGGGGGTGCTTTGCTGCAGGAGGGACTGGTGCACTTCACAAAATAGATGGCATCATGAGGAAGGAAAATTATGTGGATATATTGAAGCAACATCTCAAGACATCAGCCAAGAAGTTAAAGCTCGGTTGCAAATGGGTCTTCCAAATGGACAATGACCCCAAGCGTACCTTCAAAGTTGTGGCAAAATTGCTTAAGGACAACAAAGTCAAGGTATTGGAGTGGCTGTCACAAAGCCCTGACCTCAATCCGATAGATAATTTGTGGTCAGAACTGAAAAAGTGTATGCGAGCAAGGAGTCTACAAACCTGACTCAGTTACATCAGTTCTGTCTGGAGGAAAGGAGCAAAATTCCAGCAACTTATTGTGAGAAGCTTGTGGAAGGCTACCCTAAACGTTTGACTCAAGTTAAACATTTTAAAGGCAATGCTACCAAATACTAACAAAGTGTATGTAAACTTCTAACCCACTGGGAATGCGATGAAAGAAATAAATGCTGAAATGCATCATTCTCTCTACTATTATTCTGACATTTCACATTCTTAAAATAGTGATCCTAACTGACCTAAGACAGGGAATGTTTTGTAGGATTAAATGTCAGAAATTGTGAAAAACTGAGTTTAAATGTATTTGGCTAAGGTGTATGTAAACTTCTGACTTCAACTTTACATCAGCAAGAGGAGAGCAGTAGTGATATGGGATTCGATAGGGGGACAGATAAGAGGTTCTGTGGAAGAGATCGAGAATTCTGGATGGTCTGTTGCCTCCCTGGTGCCAAGGTCTGCGATATCTCGGTATTCTCAAGAGGGAGGGTGAGCAGCTGGATGTCTTGGTCCATGTAGGGGCCAATGACGTGGGTAGGAAGAGTGAGGAGGTCCTGAAAGGTGAGTTTAGGGAGTTAGGCGCCAAGTTAAAGGACAGGACCTCCAGGATAGCAACCTCAGGATTGCTACCACTGCCATGTGCAGGCGGGTTTAGAAATAATAAGATAGCGCAGATCAACACGTGGCTGAAGACATGGTGCAGGAGGGAGGGCTTCAGATTTATAGATAATTGGGCAGTTTTCCAGGGAAGGTGGGACCTGTTCTGGTGGGACAGTTTACATCTGAACTGGAGAGGGACAAATATTCTTGCAGGTAGGTTTGCTAGGGAGGCTCCGGTGGATAAACTAGGTACAAGGGGGGAGGGGAACCAGAGTGTAGGAACAGATGTGGGGGAGAAGGAAGAAAAAGAAAATAGTAAAGTTGTTTGCACCGTTAGTGATAAACAGAGAGTAACAGGTGGAAAATCTCTTAAATGCATTTATTTTAATGCTAGGAGATTTTAAGAAAGATTGGATGAGCCTAAAGCATGGATTGATACCTGGAAGTATGATGTGGTAGCTATTAGTGACCTTGAAGGAAGTTAGTGTGGAAATATCAGGGGCTCTGACAGAAATATTTCAAATGTCATTAGAAACGGGGATGGTGCTGGAGGATTGGCGTATTGCTCATGTTGTTCCATTGTTTAAAAAAGGGTTCTAAGAGTAAACCTAACAATTATCGGCCTGTGAGTTTGACGTCAGTGGTGGGTAAATTGATGGAAAGTATTCTTAGAGATGGTATATATAATTATCTGGATAGACGGGGTCTGATTAGGAGCAGTCAACATGGCTTTGTGCGTGGAAGGTCATGTTTGACAAATCTTCTTGAATTTTTTGAAGAGGTTACTAGGAAAGTTGATGAGGGTAAAGCAGTGGATGTTGTCTATGTGGACTTGAGGCCTTTGACAAGGTTCCACACGGAAAGTTGGTTAGGAAGGTTCAGTCGTTAGGTATTAATATTGAAGTAATAAAATGGATTCAGCAGTGGCTGGGTGGGAGATGCCAGAAATGGTGGTGGATAACTGTTTGTCAGATTGGAGGCTGGTGACTAGTGGTGTGCCCCAGGGATCTGTACTGGGTCCAATGTTGTTTGTCATATACATTAATGATCTGGAAGATGGGGTGGTAAATTGGGTAAGTATGCAGATGATATTAAGATAGGTGGAATTGTGGATAATGAAATAGGTTTTCAAAGCTTGCAGAGAGATTTAGGCCAGTTAGAAGAGTGGGCTGAAAGATGATAGATGGAGTTTAATGCTGATAAATGTGAGGTGCTACATTTTGGTAGGACTAATCAAAATAGGACATACAGGGTAAATGGTAGGGCATTGAAGAATGCAGTAGAACAGAGGGATCCAGGAATAATGGTGCATCGTTCCCTGAAAGTGGAATCTCATGTGGATAGGGTGGTGAAGAAAGCTTTTAGTATGCTGGCCTTTATAAATCAGTGCATTGAGTATAGGAGTTGGGATGTAATGTTGAAATTGTACAAGGCATTGGTGAGGCCAAATTTGGAGTATTGTGTACAGTTTTGGTCACCGAATTATAGGAAAGATGTCAACAAAATAGAGAGAGTACAGAGAAGATTTACTAGAATATTACCTGGGTTTCATCTCCTAAGTTACATAGAAAGGTTGAACAAGTTGGGTCTGTATTCTTTGGAACGTAGAAGGCTGAGGGGGACTTGATAGAGATATTTAAAATTATGAGGGGGACAGATAGAGTTGATGTGGATAGGCTTTTTCCATTGAGAGAGGGGGAGATTCAAACAAGAGGACATGAGTTGAGAGTTAAAGGGCAAAAGTTTAGGGGTAACATGAGGGGGAACTTCTTTGCTCAGAGAGTGGTAGCTGTGTGGAACGAGCTTCCAGCAGAAGTGGTTGAGGCAGGTTCGATGTTGTCGTTTAAAGTTAAATTGGATAGGTATATGGACAGGAAAGGAATGGAGGGTTATGGGCTGAGTGCAGGTCAGTGGGACGAGGTGAGAGTAAGAGTTCGGCATGGACTAAAAGGGCCGAAATGGCCTGTTTCCGTGCTGTAATTGTTATATGGTTATATAAGTTCACACTGGGACAAAGCCATTCACCTGTTCTGTGGATGAGAAGGGATTCAGTCGGTCTTCCCACCTGTGGATGCACCAGTCAGTTCACATTGGGCAGAGGCTGGTGATCTGCTGAATTTGTGGGGAAAGATTCACTTGGTCATCTGACCTAATGGCTCACCAGCGAGTTCACACCGGTGAGCGGCCATTCACCTGCTCGGACTGCGGGAATGGATTCACTCAGTCATCCAACCTACAGAGACACCATCAATTCGCACTGGGGAGAGGCAATTCACCTGGTCAGTCTGTGGGAAGGGATTCACTCAGGCATCTCACCGATTGACACACCAGTCAGTTCACACTGGGGAGAGGGCGTTCACCTGCTGTGAATGTGGGAAGGGATTCACTCCGTCATCTGATCTGCTGGCATACCAGTCAGTTCACACTGGGGAGAAGCTGATCACCTGCTCAGAGATTGTGAAGAAATTCTCTCAGTCATCTCCACCAAATGTGCATCATTGAGTTCACACTGGGGAGGGATGTGGGAAGGATTCACTCAGTAATCTAACCTTGTGACACACTACCGGGTTCACACTGGGGAGAAAGTGTCAATAAGCTGCAAGCTGGATAATTGTCCATCACCGTACTGAATGCAATTTTGAGAGTGACTGTCGGTGCTGAACTCTGCAATTATTGCTGCTGCTCACCACACCCAGTTCTGCACCCTGGTCACTGGGCATGGGAGGAGTTTTTTCTGCTGCATATTCACCTTAATGGGACTGGAGTTTAATATTCTGGGTCTGCGACAAATAAATCAGTTCTATTTTAAACTCTGTCTCCTGTACTGTGCAATAGAGAGTCAACTAAGGCCGGCTGGACCCTGCCAGTGATTCTGTTCCACGACAGTCTTTTTGAGTCCTCCCCTGTTGTTCACCTCTTGCTCTCCCAGTGGTGATGGGTTCCAAATAGTCACCACTCTGTGGGTGAAGAGGTTTCCCTTGAATTTTCTGCAGACTGAAGTTGAGCTGACTGCAGTTCTGTCTGAGATGTTCTTCGCCCCTCTAATCTCTGGGCTGAGGAAGAATGACATTGGTAGTTAACCTCCTGAATCACGACTCATTTCCGCATTGTGGGTCATTTTCCCTGCTTCTAACGGGTATTAGAAAACACCACTGTCCTCTAAAGACTGAAAGAATGGGAAACCATCAGTTGGATGTTCAACAGAGGAGGGTCAGAAACCAGAGGCGGGTCTGCACAGGGCAGAGTTTGGGGCTCTGGACGATGGTCGGGGTAAGAACGTATGATGAGAATGGAATCAGCAGCGGGACGTGGCAACAAATGACAAAGTAGCAACATTTGGAAGCTGATTGACAGAGAAAATACTTAAGTTGTCTGACTGACGACACAAACAATGCCTGTTGTGAGGTGCTCCATTGGTCGAGGAACGGGTGTGTGTTGGGAATCTATTGAGTGAGTTGTTCCTGCATGTTTATCCTGTAATATTATATCCGGATGGTTATTATGGATCGTCCTATCTGTAATAATATGATTATCATATAATTCGTAAGATATTGACTATAACTGGATCAGGCTTGAATTTATGGTGCTTTAATGAAGTTACGGTGGTCATTCATGAGTTTGTATTTAAAAGCAAGATTTTGGTGAATGATATTTGCAACTTGATTGTACCTTTGTAAGTAATCGTATTGAGTTAAACTGCTTCAGGATCTTGGAATGTGTTGGATTGTGTCTGGTTTCTCGGCATTTTCTGCATTTATCATCTGCTAGTTTGCCTTTTATGTAATTTTGATATTTTTTAATGTTAACCCTGTCCTGTATTTCTGCAAGGAACCTCTGTTTCTCTGAGTTTGATGCTTCCTTGACAACATCTAGTTTGCTCAGATCATTGGGATGTCTCCCATACCGAGTCATACTCATTCCACTGGTTAACGTTTTCTTCCATAGTGATGATTCATTTTTTCTGAGTTGGTCTCTCATTTAAGTTTTCTGGCCTGTATTTATTATCAGAATTGCATATACCTGCCTAGTGTTTCGAATCCTGTTTATTTCGTATGAAAATATATACTTTAGAAATCTTATCAGACTGTTGGGTGATTTTTTAAAAAAATGTCTGTTATAGCTTTTCCTCCTTCTGTCCTCGTTGGTTTTAATCTAAGTGGTAAATCATGTTTTCTAAATTTGTCATTTCATTTCTTATTTTTCATTGTGATGTTTCCAGATCGGAATGGGACCAGGATATTTTGCTGAAAGGATACACTAATATGGGTATAACAAAGGTGTTTATTGCCTTTGTTGTATTTGCTATACCATGAGATCTGCTTGGCAAATCTTATTGAGCCCTGAAGTAAATTTTGTCTTAACTTTTTTTCATCTTTGCTTTTCTATTTTCTTTGCCTGTCAATATTCCAGATACCTGGGCCAAAACGTTGATTGCCACCGATGGATGCTGTCTGACCTGCTGAGCTCCTCCATATTGTTCTAGATTTCCAGCATCTGCAGTATCTCTTGTGTCCCATAGACTTGTATGTTTCTGGAAAGGACATGCAGGTAGGCAGAGAGGATGCTGTGGCTCTGTTGGTAAAAATAAAATCAAATCATCAGAAAGGTGATATAGGGTTGGAAGGTGTTGAGTCATTGTGGGAAGAACTAAGGAACAGCAAGGGTGAAAGGACTCTGATAGGAGTTATCTAGAGACCCCAAACAGTAGTATGTATATCGTCCACAAATTACAACAGGAGATAGAAAATGCTGGCCGAAAGGGCAATTCAAGATTCAAAAAACTTTATTGTCATTCTAACCGTACATCAGCTCTGCAGAGCAGAATGAGACAGCGTTTCCCAGGAGCAGTGCAATCATAACATAACAAACGCAACACTAAATAATAAACATAACAATGAATAGTAAAACACAACAGCCACATGTTAAAATCAAGTTATAAGTGTCCAGTGCAAGTTAAAAGTGTCCAAAGCAGAGTCAGGTAGACTCTACTTTGCAACAATAGTCATGGAAGATGGTCATTCAGTTATATTGGGAAAATCAGGTTGGTGCTGCATCCCAAGACGGAGAATCCCTCAAATCCCCACAAGATGGCCTTTTAGAGCAGCTCCTGGTTGAGCTCAGATGGGGATCAGCTATTCTTGATTTGATGTGGTGCAATGAACCTGAGTGAATTAGAGCACTTAAGGTAAAAGAACCCATAGGGGCAAGGAGCAGAGGGTCCTTTTGGAACGAAGGTGAGATTAGACAGAGGGTGGTGAATCTGTGGAATTTGTTGCCACGGGCAGTTCTGGAGGCCAAGACATTATGTCCAGTGATCGTCCGTCTCTAGAGAGTTAGTCAACCTATAATAATCATTGTTTCTCAGCTCCAGCTGGTAAAACTTGAGGTGCAGGCATCGCAAGGCATAATCATTTCTCAGTTTGCGAGGAACTTGTCTGCTCAGATCGGGATGTCTCTATGGAGGACATGAGTGGTTAACTTGATCTTCCAAAGTGACCATTTCTTCATTTTTTTGGATCGTGCTTTCACTTAATTTCAGTGGTGTATACTTCTTATTAGTTTTACACATGTCGGCACGGAGTGCTGAATCCTGGTTTCGTTAAGGAAAAATATATTCTTAGGAGATATTTTACTTCACCCCTCCCCATCTCCAGTTTCACCCATGACATCCCACCTTGTAATTCTTCCTCCCCGTCCCCTCAACATTTCTTACCCTGACTTCAGTCTTTTTTTCTCCCAAAAAATGCCAATACTTAGAAACATAGAAAATAGGTGCAGGAGTAGGCCATTCGGCCTTTTGAGCCTGCACCGACATTTATTATGATCATGGCTGATCATCCAACTCAGAACCCTGCACCAGCCTTTCGTCCATACCCCCTGATCCCCGTAGCCACGAGGGCCATATCTAACTCCCTCTTAAATATAGCCAATGAACTGGCCTCAACTGTTTCCTGTGGCAGAGAATTTCACAGATTCACCACTCTCTGTGTGAAGAAGTTTTTTCCTAATCTCAGTCCTAAAAGGCTTCCCCTTTATCCTCAAACTGTGACCCCTCGTTCTGGACCTTACCAACATCGGGAACAATCTTCTTGCATCCAGCCTGTCCAATCCCTTTAGGATTTTATACGTTTCAATCAGATCCCCCCTCAATCTTCTAAATTCCAATGAGTACAAGCCCAGTTCATCCAGTCTTTCTTCATATGAAAGTCCTGCCATCCCAGGAATCAATCTGGTGAACCTTCTTTGTACTCCCTCTATGGCAAGGATGTTTTTCCTCAGATTAGGGGACCAAAACTGCACATAATACTCCAGCTGTGGTCTCACAAGGCCTTGTACAACTGCAGTAGTACCTCCCTGCTCCTGTACTCGAATCCTCTTGCTATAAATGCCAGCATACCATTCACCTTTTTCACCACCAGCTGTACCTGCATGCCCACTTTCAATGACTGCTGTATAATGACACCCAGGTCTCGTTTCACCTCCCCTTTTCCTAATCGACCACCATTCAGATAATAATCTGTTTTCCTATTTTTGCCACCAAAGTGGATAACTTCACATTTATCCAAATTAAATTGCATCTGCCATGAATTTGCCCACTCACCCAACCTATCCAAGTCACCCTGCATCCTCTTAGCATCCTCCTCACAGCTAACACTGCCTTCCAGCTTCGTGTCATCCGCAAACTTGGAGATGCTGCATTTAATTCCCTCATCCAAGACATTAATATATATTGTAAACAACTGGGGTCCCAGCACTGAGTCTTGCAGTACCCCACTAGTCACTGCCTGCCATTCTGAAAAGGTCCCGTTTATTTCCACTGTTTGCTTCCTGTCTGCTAACCAATTCTCTGTCCACATCAATACCTTATCCCCAGTACCGTGTGCTTTAAGTTTGCACACTAATCTCCTGTGTGGGACCTTGTCAAAAGCCTTTTGAAAATCCAAATATACCACATCCACTGGTTCTCCCCTATGCACTCTACTAGTTACATCCTCAAAAAAATTCTATGAGATTCGTCAGACATGATTTTCCTTTCACAAACCCATGCTGACTTTGTCCGATGATTTCACCGCATTCCAAATGTGCTGTTATCACATCTTTGATAACTGACTCCAGCAGTTTCCCCACCACCGACGTTAGGCTAACCGGTCTATAATTCCCCGGTTTCTCTCTCCCTCCTTTTTTAAAAAGTGGGGTTACATTAGCCACCCTCCAATCCTCAGGAACTAGTCCAGAATCTAACGAGTTTTGAAAAATTATCACTAATGCATCCACTATTTCTTGGGCTACTTCCTTAAGCACTCTGGGATGCAGACCATCTGGCCCTGGGGATTTATCTGCCTTTAATCCCTTCAATTTACCCAACACCACTTCCCTACTAACATGTATTTCACTCAGTTCCTCCATCTCACTGGACCCTCTGTCCCCTACTATTTCTGCAAGATTATTTATGTCCTCCTTAGTGAAGACAAAACCAAAGTAATTATTCAATTGGTCTGCCATGACCTTGCTCCCCATAATCAATTCACCTGTTTCTGTCTGTAGGGGACCTACATTTGTCTTTACCAGTCTTTTCCTTTTTACATATCTATAAAAGCTTTTACAGTCAGTTTTTATGTTCCCTGTCAGTTTTCTCATAATCTTTTTTCCCCTTCCTAATTAAGCCCTTTATCCTCCTCTGCTGAACTCTGAATTTCTCCCAGTCTTCAAGTGAGCCACTTTTTCTGGCTAATTTGTATGCTTCTTCTTTGGAATTGATACTATCCCTAATTTCTCTTGTCAGCCACGGGTGCACTACCTTCCTTGATTTATTCTTTTGCCAAACTGGGATGAACAATTGTTGTAGTTCATCCATGCAACCTTTAAATTCTTGCCATTGCATATCCACCGTCAATCCTTTAAGTGTCATTTGCCAGTCTATCTTAGCTAATTCATGTCTCATACCTTCAAAGTTACCCCTCCTTAAGTTCAGAACCTTTGTTTCTGAATTAACTATGTCACTCTGCATCTTAATGAAGAATTCCACGATATTATGGTCACTCTTACCCAAGAGGCCTCTGACGACAAGATTGCTAATTAACCCTTCCTCATTGCTCAAAACCCAGTCCAGAATAGCCTGCTCTTTAGTTGGTTCCTCGACATGTTGGTTCAAAAAACCATCCCGCATACATTCCAAGAAATCCTCTTCCTCAGCACCTTTACCAATTTGGTTCACCCAATCTACATGTAGATTGAAGTCACCCATTATAACTGCTGTTCCTTTATTGCACACATTTCTAATTTCCTGTTTAATACCATCTCCGACCTCACGACTACTGTTAGGTGGCCTGTACACAACTCCCACCAGCGTTTTCTGCCCCTTAGTGTTATGCAGCTCTACCCATATCGATTCCACATCTTCCCGGCTTATGTCCTTCCTTTCTATTGCGTTAATCTCATCTTTAACCAGCAACGCCACCCCATCTTCTTTTCTTTCATGTCTATCCCTCCTGAATATTAAATATCCCTGAACGTTGAGCTCCCATCCTTGGTCACCCTGGATCATGTCTCTGTGATCCCAACTATGTCATAATCATTAATAACAATCTGCACTTTCAATTCATCCACCTTATTACGAATGCTCCTTGCATTGACACACAAAGTCTTCAGGCGCTCTTTTACAACTCTCTTAGCCCTTATACAATTATGTTGAAAAGTGGCCCTTTTTGATGCTTGCCCTGGATTTGTCGGCCTGCCACTTTTACTTTTCTCCTTACTACTTCTTGCTTCTACCCTCACTTTACACCCCTCTGTCTCTCTGCTCTGGTTCCCACCCCCCTGTTGTGAACTAGCCTCCTCTCGCCTAGCCTCTTTAATTTGATTCCCACCCCCCAACCATTCTAGTTTAAAGTCACCTCAGTAGCCCTCGCTAATCTCCCTGCCAGGATATTGGTCCCCCTAGGATTCAAGTGTAACCCGTTCTTTTTGTACAGGTCACGCCTGCGCCAAAAGAGGTCCCAATGATCCAAAAACTTGAATCCCTGCCTCCTGCTCCAATCCCTCAGCCACGCATTTATCCTCCACCTCATCACATTCCTACTCTCACTGTTGCATGGCACAGGCAGTAATCCCGAGATTACTACCTTTGCAGTCCTTTTTCTCAACTCCCTTCCAAGCTCCCTATATTCTCCTTTCAGGACCTCTTCCCTTTTCCTACCTATGTCATTGGTACCTATATGTACCACGACCTCTGGCTCCTCACCCTCCCATTTCAGGATATCTTGAACACGATTAGAAATATCCCGGACCCTGGCACCAGGGAGGCAAACTACCATCCGGGTCTCTGGACTGCGTCCACAGAATCGCCTATCTGACCCCCTTACTATCGAGTCCCCTATCACAACTGCCCTCCTCTTCCTTTCCCTACCCTTCTGAGCTACAGGGCCGGACTCTGTGCCGTAGGAATGGCCACTGTCGCTTCCCTCGGGTAAGCTGTCCCCCCCAACAGTACTCAAACAGGAGTACCTATTGTCAAGAGGCACAGCCACCGGGGTACTCTCTATTACCTGACTCTTCCCTTTCCCCCTCCTAACCGTGACCCACTTGTCTGCCTCCCGTGGCCCCGGTGTGACCACCTGCCTGTAACTCCTATGAACTCCTCACTCTCCCTGACCAGACGAAGGTCATCGAGCTGCAGCTCCAGTTCCGTAACGCGGTCCCTTAGGAGCTGCATCTCGATGCACTTGGCGCAGATGTAGACGTCTGGGAGGCTTGGAGACTCCAGGGCCTCCCACATCCGACACCGAGAACAACAAACTGCCCTCACACTCATACTGCCCCTCTCCTCAAATAGCAACAGAAAATGAATGCCAAACCTTCCTCGCCTCGCCCGTTTCTGCCTAAACCCGTTGAGCCGAAGCCCTTAAGCCTTCACTCTGCTTCCAGCTCACTCCGCCGCCCGCAAACTACGCTGCCCGCTCTATGAGGATCTGTTCCTTTTACACGCCTGCGCAGTCCCGCCTCTCTGAACGCCGTTGGAGAGAAAAAAACGAAAATTTCAAAAATGTCTTTCTCCGCACTCCCGCTCCGACTCTCAGACTTCCTTCTTCGAATCAAACCCGAAGCAGGAGTTCTGCCCTTTTAAATCTGCCGCACTGCACTGCCCGACGTCACACGCCTGCGCAGTCCCGCCTCTCTGAACGCCGTTGGAGAAAAAAACCCGAAAATTTCAAAAATGTCTTTCTTCGCACTCCCGCTCCGACTCTCAGACGTCCTTCTTCGAATCAAAGAATACTTCAGGAGTATTGAGGCAGAAGTGAATATAGATGCTATTACTAAGGAGAGAATGTAGTTTGGAAATTACGGGTTTTGAAGGTAGATAAGACTCCCAGTCAGATGGTGTACACCACAGGGTTCAGTAAGAGGTAGCTGAAGAGTTTGTGCAGATATTGGAGACATAGAGCGCTACAGCACAGAATAATGCCATTCTGCCAAAACTAGTCTGTCCCAACCCATTACTCTGCCGACTTCCAGCAAACTCCACCGGGACCATATACCCATATCCCTCGGATCCATGAACCCATCCAAACTTCTCTGAAATTTTGAAATTGAACCTGCCACTTGGTCTGACAGCCCATACCACAGTCTCACCGCCTCTGGGTGAAGAATTTCCCCCTCATTTTTCTCTTAAAGAATGAGGAATGATCTTTCAAGAATCACTAGATTTGGGAATGGTTATGGTGTACTAGAAAGTTGCAAATGCCACTCCATTCTTTAAGAGGGGAGGGAGGCATAAGAAAGGAAATTATAGGACAGTTAGTCTGACCTCAGTAGGTGGGAAGATGTTGGAGTCCATTAACATAGAAACATAGAAAACTTACAGCACAATACAGGCCCTTTGGCCCACAAATTTGTGCTGAACATGTCCCTACCTTAGAAATTACTAGGCACACCGATAGCCCTCAATTTTACTAATCTCCATGTACCTATCTAAAAGTCTCTTAAAAGACCCTATTGTATCCGCCTCCAGCACCGTTGCCAGCAGCCCATTCCATGCACTCACCACTCTCTGAGTAAAAACTTACCCCTGACATCTCCTCTGTACCTACTACCCAGCACCTTAAACCTGTGTTGTCCTGTGGCAACCATTATTTCAGCCCTGGGAAAGAGCCTCTGACTATCCACACGATCAATGCCTCTCATCATCTTGTACACCTTTATCAGGTCACCTCTCATCCTCCGTCACTCCAAGGAGAAAACGCCGAGTTCACTCAACCTACTCTCACAAGGCATGCTCCCCAATCCAGGCAACATCCTTGTAAATCTGCTCTGCACCCTTTCTATTGCTTCCACATCCTTCCTGTAGTTAGTTGACCAGAACTGAGCACAGTACTCCAACTGGGGTCTGACCATGGTCCTATATAGCTGCAACATTACCTCTCGGCTCCTAAATTCAATTCCACAATTGGTGAAGGCCAATACACTGTAGCCTTCTTAACCACAGAGTCAACCTGCACAGCTGCTTTGAGTGTCCTATGGACTCGGACCCCAAGATCCCTCTGATCCTCCACACTGCCAAGAGTCTTACCATTAATACTATATTCTGCCATCATATTTGACCTGCCAAAATGAACCACTTCACACTCACCGGGGTTGAACTCCATCTGCCACTACTCAGCCCAGTTTTGCATCCTATCAATGTCCCTCTGTAACCTCTAACAGCCCTCCACACTATCCACAACACCTCCAGCCTTTGTGTCGTCAGCAAACTTACTAACCCATCCCTCCACTTCATTATCCAGGTCATTTATAAAAATCACGAAAAGTAAGGGTCCCAGAACAGATCCCTGAGGCACCCCATTGGTGACTGACCTCCATGTAGAATATGACCCGTCTACATCCACTCTTTGTCTTCTGTGGGTAAGCCAGTTCTGGATCCACAAAGCAATGTCCCCTTGGATCCCATGCCTCTTTACTTTCTCAATAAGCCTTGCTTGGGGTACATTATCAAATGCCTTGCTGAAATCCATATACATTACGTCTGCTGCTCTTCCTTCATCATTGTGTTTCGTCACATCCTCAAAAAATAGAATCAGGCTCGTAAGGCACGACCTGCCCTTGACAAAGCCATTCTGACTACTCCTAATCATATTATACCTCTCCAAATGTTCATAAATCCTGCCTCTCAGGATCTTCTCCATCAGCTTACCAACCACTGAAGTAAGACTGGTCTATAACTTCCTGGGCGATCTCTACTCTCTTTCTTGAATAAGGGAAAACATCCGCAACCCTCCAATCCTCCGGAACCTCTCCTGTCCCCATTGATGATGCAAAGATCATTGCCAGAGGCTCAGCAATCTCTTCCCTCACCTCCCACAGTTGCCTGGGGTACATCTCATCCAGTCCCAGCAACTTACCAAACTTGATGCTTTCCAAAAGCTCCAGCACATCGTCTTTCTTAATATCTACATGCTCAAGCTTTTCAGTCTGCTGAATGTCATCACTACAATCACCAAGATGCTTTTCCATAGTGAATACTGAAGTATTCATTAAGTACCTCTGTTATTTCCTTCGGTTCCATACACATTTTCCCACTGTCACACTTAATAAGTCCTATATCCTGGCAGGGAGATTAGCGGGGGCTACTGAGGTGACTTTAAACTAGAATGGTTGGGGGGTGGGAATCAAATTAAAGAGGCTAGGCGTGAGGAGGTTAGTTCACAACAGAGGGATGGGAACCAGTGCAGAGAGACAGAGGGGTGTAAAGTGAGCGTAGAAGCAAAAAGTACAAAGGAGATAAGTAAAAGTGGCAGGCCGACAAATCCAGGGCAAGCATTAAAAAGGGCCACTTTTCAACATAATTGTACAAGGGCTAAGAGAGTTGTAAAAGAGCGCCTGAAGGCTTTATGTGTCAATGCAAGGAGCATTCGTAATAAGGTGGATGAATTGAAAGTACAGCTTGTTATTAATGATTATGATATAGTTGGGATCACAGAGACATGGCTCCAGGGTGACCAGGGATGGGAGCTCAACGTTCAGGGATATTCAATATTCAGGAGGGATAGACATGAAGGAAGGGGAGGTGGGGTGGCGTTGCTGGTTAAAGAAGAGATTAACGCAATAGAAAGGAAGGACATAAGCCGGGAAGATGTGGAATCGATATGGGTAGAGCTGCGTAACACTAAGGGGCAGAAGACGCTGGTGGGAGTTGTGTACAGGCCACCTATCAGTAGTAGTGAGGTCGGAGATGGTATTAAACAGGAAATTAGAAATGTGTGCAATAAAGGAACAGCAATTATAATGGGTGACTTCAATCTACATGTAGACTGGGTGAACCAAATTGGTAAAGGTGCTAAGGAAGAGGATTTCTTGGAATGTATGCGGGATGGTTTTTTGAACTAACATGTCGAGGAACCAACTAGAGAGCAGGCTATTCTGGACTGGGTTTTGAGCAATGAGGAAGGGTTAATTAGCGATCTTGTCGTGAGAGGCCCCTTGGGTAAGAGTGACCATAATATGGTGGAATTCTTCATTAATATGGAGAGTGACATAGTTAATTCAGAAACAAAGGTTCTGAACTTAAAGAGGGGTAACTTTGAAGGTATGAGACGTGAATTAGCTAAGATAGACTGGCAAATGACACTTAAAGGATTGATGGTGGATATGCAATGGCAAGCATTTAAAGGTTGCATGGATGAACTACAACAATTGTTCATCCCAGTTTGGCAAAAGAATAAATCAAGGAAGGTAGTGCACCCGTGGCTGACAAGAGAAATTAGGGATAGTATCAATTCCAAAGAAGTAGCATACAAATTAGCCAGAGAAAGTGGCTCACCTGAGGACTGGGAGAAATTCAGAGTTCAGCAGAGGAGGACAAAGGGCTTAATTAGGAAGGGGAAAAAAGATTATGAGAGAAAACTGGCAGAGAACATAAAAACGGACTGTAAAAGCTTTTATAGATATGTAAAAAGGAAAAGACTGGTAAAGACAAATGTAGGTCCCCTGCAGACAGTAACAGGTGAATTGATTATGGGGAGCAAGGTCATGGCAGACCAATTGAATAATTACTTTGGTTCTGTCTTCACTAAGGAGGACATAAATAATCTTCCAGAAATAGTAAGGGACAGAGGGTCCAGTGAGATGGAGGAACTGAGTGAAATACATGTTAGTAGGGAAGTGGTGTTAGGTAAATTGAAGGGATTGAAGGCAGATAAATCCTCAGGGCCAGATGGTCTGCATCCCAGAGTGCTTAAGGAAGTAGCCCAAGAAATAGTGGATGCATTAGTGATAATTTTTCAAAACTCGTTAGATTCTGGACTAGTTCCTGAGGATTGGAGGGTGGCTAATGTAACCCCACTTTTTAAAAAAGGAGGGAGAGAGAAACCGGGGAATTATAGACCGGTTAGCCTAACGTCGGTGGTGGGGAAACTGCTGGAGTCAGTTATCAAGGATGTGATAACAGCACATTTGGAAAGCGGTGAAATGATCGGACAAAGTCAGCATGGATTTGTGAAAGGAAAATCATGTCTGACGAATCTCATAGAATTTTTTGAGGATGTAACTAGTAGAGTGGATAGGGGAGAACCAGTGGATGTGGTATATTTGGATTTTCAAAAGGCTTTTGACAAGGTCCCACACAAGAGATTAGTGTGCAAACTTAAAGCACACGGTATTGGGGGTAAGGTATTGGTGTGGGTGGAGAATTGGTTAGCAGACAGGAAGCAAAGAGTGGGAATAAACGGGACCTTTTCAGAATGGCAGGCGGTGACTAGTGGGGTACCGCAAGGCTCAGTGCTGGGACCCCAGTTGTTTACAATATATATTAATGACTTGGATGAGGGAATTAAATGCAGCATCTCCAAGTTTGCGGATGACACGAAGCTGGGTGGCAGTGTTAGCAGTGAGGAGGATGCTAAGAGGATGCAAGGTGACTTGGATAGGTTGGGTGAGTGGGCAAACTCATGGCAGATGCAATTTAATGTGGATAAATGTGAAGTTATCCACTTTGGTGGCAAAAATAGGAAAACAGATTATTATCTGAATGGTGGCCGATTAGGAAAAGGGGAGGTGCAACGAGACCTGGGTATCATTATACACCAGTCATTGAAAGTGGGCATGCAGGTACAGCAGGCAGTGAAAAAGGCGAATGGTATGCTGGCATTTATAGCGAGAGGATTCGAGTACAGGAGCAGGGAGGTACTACTGCAGTTGTACAAGGCCTTGGTGAGACCACACCTGGAGTATTGTGTGCAGTTTTGGTCCCCTAATCTGAGGAAAGACATCTTTGCCATAGAGGGAGTGCAAAGAAGGTTCACCAGATTGATTCCTGGGATGGCAGGACTTTCATATGAAGAAAGACTGGATGAACTGGGCTTGTACTCGTTGGAATTTAGAAGATTGAGGGGGGATCTGATTGAAACGTATAAGATCCTAAAGGGATTGGACAGGCTAGATGCAGGAAGATTGTTCCCGATGTTGGGGAAGTCCAGAACGAGGGTTCACAGTTTGAGGATAGAGGGGAAGCCTTTTAGGACCGGGATTAGGAAAAACTTCTTCACACAGAGAGTGGTGAATCTGTGGAATTCTCTGCCACAGCAAACTGTTGAGGCCAGTTCATTGGCTATGTTTAAGAGGGAGTTAGATATGGCCCTTGTGGCTACGGGGGTCAGTGGGTATGGAGGGAAGGCTGGGGCGGGGTTCTGAGTTGGATGATCAGCCATGATCATAATAAATGGCGGTGCAGGCTCGATGGTCCGAATGGCCTACTCTTGCACCTATTTTCTATGTTTCTATGTTTCTATGTTTCTATTCTTTCACGTCTTTTCCTCTTGCTCTTCACATACTTGTAGAATGCCTTGGGGTTTTCCTTAATCCTGCCTGCCAGGGCCTTCTCATGGCTCCTCCTGGCTCACCTAATTTCCATCTTAAGCTCCTTTCTATTGGCCTTATAATCTTCTAGATCTGTAACATTACCTAGCTCCCTGGACCTTTTGTAAGCTTTCCTTCTTGATAGATTTATTACAGCCTTTGTACACCATGGTTCCTGTACCCTACCATAACTTCCCTGTCTCATTGGAACGTACCTATACAGAACTCCACACAAATATCCCCTGAATGTAACCATATAACAATTACAGCATGGAAACAGGCCATTTCGGCCCTTCTAGACCATGTCAAACTCTTACTCACACTTAGTTGCACCAACCTGCACTCAGCCCATAACCCTACATTCCTTTCCTGTCCATGTAGCTGTCCAATTTAACTTTAAATGACAAATCGAACCTGCCTCAACCACTTCTGCTGGAAGCTCGTTCCACACCGCTACCACTCTCTGAGTAAAGAAGTTGGCCCTCAAGATACCCCTAAACTTTTGCCCTTTAACTTGCAACTCATGTCCTCTTGTTTGAATCTTCCCCACTTTCAATGAAAAAAGCCTATCCACATCAACTCTATCTATCCCCCTCATAATTTTAAATATCTCTATCAAGTCCCCCCTCAATCTTCTACGTTCCAAAGAATAAAGACCCAATTTGTTCAACCTTTCTCTGTAACTTAGGTGATGAAACCCAGGTAACATTCTTGTAAATCTTCTCTGTACTCTCTCTATTTTGTTGACATGTTTCCTATAATTCAGTGACCAAAACTGTACACAATACTCCAAATTTGGCCTCACCAATGCCTTGTACAATTTCAACATTACATCCCAACTCCTATACTCAATGCTCTGATTTATAAAAGCCAGCATACCAAAAGCTTTCTCACCACCCTATCCACATGAGATTCCACCTTAAAGGAACTATGCACCATTATTCCTAGATCCCTTTGTTCCACTGCATTCTTCAATGCCCTACCATTTACCATGTATGTCCTATTTTGATTAGTCCTACCAAAATGTAGCACCTCACATTTATCAGCATTAAACTCCATCTGCCATCTTTCAGCCCACTCTTCTAACTGACCTAAATCTCTCTGCAACCTTTGAAAACCTACTTCATTATCCACAACGCCACTTATCTTAGTATCATCTGCACACTTACTCATCCAATTTATCACCCCATCATCCAGATCATTAATGTATATGACAAACAACATTGGACCCAGTACAGATCCCTGAGGCACACCACTAGTCACCAGCCTCCAATCTGACAAACAGTTATCCACCACTACTCTCTGGCATCACCCATCCAGCCACTGCTGAATCCATTTTACTACTTCAATATTTATACCTAACGATTGAACCTTCCTAACCAAGCTTCTGCGTCGGACCTTGTCAAAGGCCTCACTGAAATCCATATAGACAACATCCACTGCTTTACCCTCATCAACATTCCTAGTAACCCCTTCAAAAAATTCAATAAGATTTGTCAAACATGACCTTCCCTGCACAAATCCATGTTGACTGTTCCTAATCAGACCCTGTCTATCCAGATAATTATATATACCATCTCTAAGAATACATTCCACCAATTTACCCACCACTGACATCAAACTCACAGGCCGATAATTACTAGGCTTACTCTTAGAGCCCTTTTTAAACAATGGAACAAAATGAGCAATATGCCCATTCTCTGGCACCATCCCCGTTTCTAATGACATTTGAAATATTTCTGCCAGAGCCCCTGCTATTTCCATACTAACTTCCCTCAAGGTCCTAGGGAATATCCTGTCAGGACCTGGAGACTTATCCACTGTTATATTCCTTAAAAGCTCCAGTACTTCCTCTTCTTTAATCATCATAGTTTCCATAAATTCCCTACTTGTTTCCCTTGTCTTACACAATTCAATATCCTTCTCCTTAGTCAATATCGAAGAAAAGAAATTGTTCAGACTCTCCCCCATCTCTTTTGGCTCCACACATAGATGTCCACTCTGATACTGTAAGGGACCAATTTTATCCCTCACTATCCTTTTGCTATTAATATAATGGTAGAAACCCTTGGGATTTATTTTCACCTTACTTGCCAAAGCAACCTCGTATCTTCTTTTAGCTTTTCTAGTTTCTTTCTTAAAATTCTTTTTACGTTCTTTATATTCCTCGAGCACCTCATTTACTCCATGCTGCCTATATTTATTGTAGATATCTCTCTTTTTCCGAACCAAGTTTCCAATATCCCTTGAAAACCATGGCTCTCTCAAACTTTTAACCTTTCCTTTCAACCTAACAGGAACATAAAGATTCTGTACTCTCAATTTTTCACCTTTAAATGACCTCCATTTCTCTATTACATCTTTCCCATAAAACAAATTGTCCCAATCCACTCCTTCTAAATCCTTATGCACCTCCTCAAAGTTAGCGTTTCTCCAATCAACAATCTGAACCCTGGGTTCAGACCTATCCTCCATAACTATATAGAAACTAATAGCATTGTGATCACTGGACCCGAAGTGCTCCCCAACACAAACCTGCGTCACCTGACCTATCTCATTCCCTAACAGGAGATCCAACACTGCACCTTCTCTAGTTGGTACATCTATGTATTGCTGCAAAAAACTATCCTGCACACATTTTACAAACTCCAAACCATCCAGCCCTTTTACAGTATGGGCTTCCCAGTCTATGTGTGGGAAATTATAATCTCCCACAATCACAACCTTGTGCTCACTACAAGTATCTGCTATCTCCTGACAAATTTGCTCCTCTAATTCTCGCTCTCCATTTGGTGGTCTATAATACACCCCCATAAGAGTTACTACACCTTTCCCATTCCTCAATTCCACCCAAATAGCCTCCCTAGAGGAGACCTCTAATCTATCCTGCCAGAGCACCACTGTAATATTTTCTCTGACAAGCAATGCAATTATGCAAATATTTGCCACATTTCTTCCATACTTTTCCCTGAGAACATCTGTTTCCAATTTAAGCCTCCAGTTTCCTGCCTGATAGCCTCATAATTCCCCTTACTCCAATTAAATGCTTTTCAAACTTCTCTGTTCCTATCTCTCTCCAATGCCTTTGTTAGGGAGACAGAATTATGATCACTATCTCCAAAATTCTCTCCCACTGAGAGATCTGACACCTGATCAGGTTAATTTCCCAATACCAAATCGAGTACAGCCTCTCCTCTTGTAGGCTTATCTACATATTGTGTCAAGAAACCTTCCTGAACACACCCAAGAAACTTCACCCCATCTAAACCCCTCGCTCTAGGGAGATGCCAATCGATATGTGGAACGAGCTTCCAGCAGAAGTGGTTGAGGCAGGTTCGATGTTGTCATTTAAAGTTAAATTGGATAGATATATGGATAGGAAAGGAATGGAGGGTTATGGGCTGAGTGCAGGTCGGTGGGACTAGGTGAGAGTAAGAGTTCGGCATGGACTAGAGGGACCGAGATGGCCTGTTTCCGCGCTGTAATTGTTATATAGTTAAATGATATTTGGGAAATTAATATCTCCCATCACGACAACTCTGTTATTATTACACCTTTCCAGGATCTGCTCCTATCTGCTCCTCGATATCCCTGTTACTATTGGGTGGCCTATAATAAGCATGCAGTAAAGTTATTGACCCCTTCCTGTTCCTAACCTCCACCCACAGAGACTTCATAGACAATCCCTGCATGGCGTTCACCTTTTCTGCAGCCATGACACTATCTCTGATCAACAGTGCCACATCCCCAACTCTTCTGCCTCCCTCCCTGTCCTTTCTGAAACATCTAATTGCAATTCCTGCTGTCCTTCTATTGCGACCCACCGTGTGTTGCCCTGTGCGGGGGCTATTATTTACCACTTCTGTCATTCCCCTCTTGGCCCTGTCACCCATACTTTACCAGCTGCCTCATTTATCTCACTCGTGGGAGCCCCCTCTAAAGCTACAGGATAAGTCTAAATCAAACGGGAAATAGGGGACCCCCCGCTCCCCCCCCCCCCGTTTGTGGTCGATTGTTCAGAACGTTCACCGCTTGTTGCAGCACTGAATGCCACCCCTTCATAGTGTGGGTGGGGGTCATCAATCGAATCTGCTGCTTCAAAAGTCCATTTAGTCGTTCAATCAAGCCAGGTGCCTGGGAGTAATAAGTATATGGTGGACCAAATAAATATCTTGCTCTTTCGCCCAATCCTAGATCGGTTGCCCTGTAAAATGGGATCCATTATCTGACTATTTCCTCGGGTGTGCCATAATGTGACATCAGGTATTCCACCCCCCCCCCCCCCCGAATAGTGGACTCCTGACTGGCACTAGGAAAGGGTCTGGCCAACAGGAATCCAGAATAAGTGTCCACCATTGTCAACACATATTTATCATTCTTATGTGGGGGCAGAGGTCCAATATAATCAATCTGCCATACTTTAGCCGGCAGAGCCTCTTTTAATATGGGCGAGAGGTCCACGTGAGACAGAGCAACGCTTGACTTGCTGGCAAATGGTGCACTCCGACACAATAGTCCGGCAGTCATCCACCGTCAAAGATATCCCATAGTCTCGTCCCCACTCTCGTGTCCCCTTCTCCCCGAGATGGCCGGACTGTTCGTGGGCCTATCTAATTAGAGGCACTGTACTAGCAGATACCGCAGCCAATCCGCCTACTTGATTATTGTAGAGCATCATCGGGCTAATGTCCTTTTGGTGAGCATTCACATGATACACATAAATATCGCGCCTCTTGCCATCTCTGTTGCCAATATTCCTTGCCCCAGGTAAGTTTATTATGAACTGTCCACTGGTGTATCTGCCAGCTCACCATCCAGATAGCCATTCCATTAGCCACTGCCCACGAGTCGGTATATATTCTAATTTCCTTGGTGGGGAGTGAAAAGGACAGGGTAACCGCTACAAGTTCCGCCAGCTGACTGGATCCGCCCTCTCCTTGTATTAACTGAGTTCTGTCCGAGGGTCGCAGAGCAGCAGCCTTCCACCGTTGGCGCCCCGACACCCGACAGCTCGAGCCATCCCTAAACCAGGCACTAGCCTTTTCATCCGTTGTCAATTCCTCATACGGCCGGCCCCATCGAATAGGGGAGGGTTCGAGAGGGGGAACCGCCTTCTCTTCCTCGGTTCTAGCTGTCATAGGTAATCTGGCTACTTGTTCATGAAAACAACTGACTCCTTCGGATCCTTTAGCGCCCGGTCCTGTATATACCATTCCCACTTCACTATGGATGACTGCTGTGCACGCACCTTTGTATCTGGGGCGAGCACCCAGGACATAATATGCAAATCGGGTCTCAAAATGGACTCTGGTTCCACCAGAGCGCAGTAACAACGACCAGAACCCCAGGGGCACCCTCTTTCCATTCCGCAGTTGCCACAGACTCCATACAACCACGTTATCTTGAACAGACACCTGTAATTCATACGGGGCCCCCGGGACCCGAGGTGAAAGAGGAAGAGCCTGTTTAACTGCCATTTTGACCTGCTTGAATGTCTCCCTTTTCCTCATCTCCCCATGTGAATTCGATCTTCTTACGAGTGACATCGTACAATGGTTTCAGTAGGAGAGTCAAATGGGAAATATGTTTTCCCCAATATCCCAATAACCCCACAAAGCGCTGAGCTTCTTGCTTGTTAGCGGGGGTAGCTGTGGCTTGTATTTTATTTCGTACCTTTTCCGGTATAATCCTCTCCCCAGCATGCCAGTGGATCCCCAGAAATGTAATGGATTGATTGGGACCTTGAACCTTATCTTCATTCCCAGCCCATCCCCTCTCTCGCACACACTGTAACAGGGACCGCAGTGCCTCTGCGACACCCTCCTCGTCAGGTCCCTGTAACATAACATCATCGATATAGTGGTGTATTCTGACGTTAGGGGGCAGTGCGCAGGTCTCCAAATCACCTGCCACTATCCAATGGCATAAGGTAGGACTATGAACATATCCCTGTGGCAAACGAGTGGAGGTATATTGCCGACCGTTCCAGGTGAAAGCAAACTGCTCCTGTGATTCCTCCTCTAAGGGGATCGAAAAGAAGGCGTTGGCCAGGTCAATAGACAACAACATACCACCGACCATCCTCATCATCCGAAATATTATCTACCAGCGTCACTATGTCGGGCACAGCAGAACTCAACTGAAGCGAAGCGGACAGTGCGTGAGTGGGCTGGTGAAGGAGTGAGTGGAGGCCTTGACTCGAGAGGCTTCGACAAGAAGAGGCAGAGGACAAGCTAGCTCGCAGTTAATTTTTACAATGTCTCCTGAGAGGGTGATGTGCCTTTTCTGAGATGTGGCAGTCTTGGGGGAACTCCCCTCTCCCGCAGAGTCACATCTGCCAGAAGTGCATACGGCTGGGTGATCTGGAACACCGTGTAAGGAATGTGGAGCAGCAACTGGATGACCTTCGACTCATAAGGGAGGAGCTACAGTGAGATAGTTACACCTAGGCTGTCGGAAGCAGCTCGTTGGGTGACAGTCAGAGGGGGGAAAGCGAAGGTGAGCAGACAGGTAGTGCACAACACCCCTGTAGCCATTCTCCAGAATAATAAATTTACCGTCCTGGATACTGTTGGCGGGGACGACCGATCAGGTGTGAGCCACGGTGGCAGGGCCTCCGGCACTGAGTCTGACCCTGTGATGCAGAAGGGTTGGACGGAGAAGAGGAGAGCTGTCGTCATTGGAGACTCTATAGTCAGGGGAGCAGACAGGAGATTTTGTGGACATGAGAAGGACACCCGCATGGTTTGTTGCCTCCCAGGTGCCAGGGTCCGGGATATCTCTGACCGGGTGCACGACATCTTGGTACGAAAGGGAAAGCAACCAGAAGTCGTGATACATGTTGGGACCAACGACACAGGCAGGAAGAGGGATGAGGTCCTGAAGTGTGAGTTTCGGGAACTAGGCAGAAGGCTGAAGAGCAGGACCTCAAGGATGGCGTTCTCAGGTTTGCTGCCAGTGCTACGTGACAGTGATGGTAAGAATTGGAGGAGATGGCAGTTGAATGCGTGGCTGAGGAGTTGGTGCAGGGAGCAGTGTTTTAGATTTTTAGATCATTGGGATCTCTTCTGGGGAAGGTAGGACCTGTACAGATTGGGTGGGTTGCACCTGAACTCGAGGGGGAGCAATATCCTGGCAGGTAGGTTTGCTAGCATGGTTCGGGAGGGTTTGATCTAATTTGCGAGGGCGATGGGACCCAGAGCGATAGAGCAGTGAAGGAAGTGCATGGAGTAAAGCCAGATCTAACATACAGAGAGGCTTTGAGGAAAGAGAAGCAGAATAAGTGGTGTAAAGACAGTAAGGTAGAAGGGCTGAAATGTGTGTACCTCAATGCAAGAAGCATCAGGAACAAAGGTGATGAACTGAGAGCTTGGATACATACATGGAATTATGATGTAGTGGCCATTACAGAGACTTGGCTGGCACCAGGGCAGGGATGGATTCTCAATATTCCTGAATTTCTGCGCTTTAAAACCGATAGAGAGGGCGGAAAAAGGGGAGGAGGGGTGGCATTACTGGTCAGGGATACTATTACAGCAACAGAAAGGGTGGGTAATGTAGCAGGATCCTCTTTTGAGTCAATATGGGTGGAAGTCAGGAACAGGAAGGGAGCAGTTACTCTACTGGGGGTATTCTATAGGCTCCCTGGTAGCAGCAGAGATACAGAGGAGCAGATTGCGAGGCAGATTTTGGAAAGGTGCAAAACTAACAGGGTTGTTATCATGGGTGACTTTAACTTCCCTAATATTGATTGGCACCTGATTAGTTCCAAGTGTTTAGATGGGGCAGAGTTTGTTAAGTGTGTCCAGGACGGATTTCTGTCACAGTATGTGGACAGGCCGACCAGGGGGAATGCCATACTAGGTCTAGTACTAGGTAATGAACCGGGTCAGGTCACAGATCTCTCAGTGGGTGAGTATCTGGGGGACAGTGACCACCACTCCCTGGCCTTTAGCATTATCATGGAAAAAGGATAGAATCAGAGAGGACAGGAAAATTTTTAATTGGGGAAAGGCAAATTATGAGGCTATAAGGCTAAAACTTTCGGGTGTGCATTGGGATGATGTTTTTGCAGGGAAATGTGCTATGGACATGTGGTCGATGTTTAGAGACCTCTTGCGGGATGTTAGGGATAAATTAATCCCGGTGAGGAAGATAAAGAATGGTAAGATGAAGGAACCATGGGTGACAAGTGAGGTGGAAAATCTAGTCGGGTGGAAGGAGGCAGCATACATGAGGTTTAGGAAGCAAGGATCAGATGGGTCTTTTGAGGAATATAGGGAGCAAGAAAGGAGCTTAAGAAGGGACCTAGAAGAGCAAGAAAGGGGCATGAGAAGGCCTTGGCGAGTAGGGTAAAGGAAAACCCCAAGGCATTCTTCAGTTATGTGAAGAAAAAAAGGATGACAGGAGTGAAGGTAGGACCGATTAGAGATAAAGGTGGGAAGATGTGCCTGGAGGCTGTGGAAGTGAGCGAGGTCCTCAATGAATACTTCTCTTCGGTATTCACCAATGAGAGGGAACTTGATGATGGCAAGGACAATATGAGTGAGGTTGATGCTCTGGAGCATGTTGATATTAAGGGAGAGGAGGTGTTGGAGTTGTTAAAATACATTAGGACAGATAAGTCCCCGGGGCCTGACAGAATATTCCCCAGGCTGCTCCACGATGCGAGAGAAGAGATTGTTGTCCACGGGAATGGTACCGGAGGATTGGAGGGAGGCGAATGTTGTCCCCTTGTTCAAAAAAGGTCGTAGGGATAGTCCGGGTAATTATAGACCAGTGAGCCTCACGTCTGTGGTGGGAAAGCTGTTGGGAAAGATTCTTAGAGATAGGATCTATAGGCATTTAGAGAATCATGGTCTGATCAGGGACAGTCAGCATGGCTTTGTGAAGGGCAGATCGTGTCTAACAAGCCTGATAGAGTTCTTTGAGGAGGTGACCAGGCATATAGATTAGTGCAGTGGATGTGATCTATATGGATTTTAGTAAGGCATTTGACAAGGTTCCACACGGTAGGCTTATTCAGAAAGTCCGAAGGCATGGTATCCAGGGAAGTTTTGCCAGGTGGATTCAGAATTGGCTTGCCTGCAGAAGGCAGAGGGTCGTGATGGAGGGAGTACATTCAGATTGGAGGATTGTGACTAGTGGTGTCCCACAAGGATCTGTTCTGGGACCTCTACTTTTCGTGATTTTTATTAACAACCTGGATGTGGGGGTAGAAGGGTGGGTTGGCAAGTTTTCAGACGACACAAAGGTTGGTGGTGTTGTAGATAGTACAGAGGATTGTCAAAGATTGCAGAGAGACATTGATAGGATGCAGAAGTGGGCTGAGAAGTGGCAGATGGAGTTCAACCCGGAGAAGTGTGAAGTGGTACACTTTGGAAGGACAAACTCCAAGGCAGAGTACAAAGTCAATGGCAGGATACTTGGTAGTGTGGAGGAGCAGAGGGATCTGGGGGTACATGTCCACTGATCCCTGAAAGTTTCCTCACAGGTGGATAGGGTAGTTAAGACAGCTTATGGGGTGTTAGCTTTCATAAGTCGAGGGACAGAGTTTAAGAGTCGCAATGTAATGATGCAGCTGTATAAAACTCTGGTTAGGCCACACTTGGAGTACTGTGTCCAGTTCTGGTCGCCTCACTATAGGAAGGTTGTGGAAGCATTGGAAAGGGTACAGAGGAGATTTACCAGGATGCTGCCTGGTTTAGAGAGTATGCATTCTGATCAGAGATTAAGGGAGCTAGCGCTTTACTCTTTGGAGAGAAGGAGGATGAGAGGAGACATGATAGAGGTGTACAAGATAATAAGAGGAATAGATAGAGTGGATAGCCAGCGCCTCTTCCCCAGGGCACCACTGCTCAATGCAAGAGGACGTGGCTTTAAGGTAAGGGGTGGGAAGTTCAAGGGGGATATTAGAAGAAGGTTTTTTACTCAGAGAGTGGTTGGTGTGTGGAATACACTGCCTGAGTCAGTGGTGGAGGCAGATACACTAGTGAAGTTTAAGAGACTACCAGACAGGTATATGGAGGAATTTAAGGTGGGGGCTTATATGGGAGGCAGGGTTTGAGGGTCAGTACAACATTGTGGGCCGAAGGGCCTGTACTTTGCTGTACTATTCTATGTTCTATATGTAACTTGTTCTTGCTTCCTTATCTTGTAATATTATATACGGATGGTTATTATGTCTGGAATAATGTGTCGGTCGTGATTTAATTTGAGGACTCTGTTTCTAAATCTGTATACAGTTTGAATTTCCAGCAAGGTGCAGTGAGTTTTATGGCTTTGTATTTTAAATCAAGGTTTTGGTGAATGAATGGGTATAACAAGAGTGTTTATAGCTTTTGTTACGTTGTCACTGTTTAGCAGATTTTCTTCGGCCTTGAAGGATGTTTTTTTTTCTAACTTTTCCCTTTATCGCACTATGATCTATTTTCTTTGCTTGTTGAAATCTTACGTTTCATATTCCTCCATCAGTCGTATTGCATCCTGCTGATCTGTTTTGCGTATTGTTAGTCTCATTATACCAGTCCTTAAGTTTAATATTCTGCGCTTATCCATTCCAAAGATCATGTTTATATCTTTAGAAAACAGTTCCTCTATTTGAATTAATTGTGTCAACTTTTCTGATGAAGGAGAGTATGATTTCAAATCGATCATGCATAGAACGTACAGTATGTCAAGGTCTAATTCATTTTGTTGCTTCTAATCTGATTCCCAATTTTCATCCAATTCAGTCAATGAGAGATCTACTGCAATTTGTCTATCGCCACACTAGATCTACGGCAGACACCATCTCAATGGTTCCACACACGGCCTTAGATCACGTGGGGAAAAAGAAAACCTCTATGTCAGGATGCTGTTCGTCGCTCGAGCTCAGCGTTTAACCCTATCATCCCCACAGTCCTGAACCATGAACTACAGAATCTGGGCCTCTGTACCACCCTCTGCAATTCCATCCTGGACTTACTAACCGGAAGACCACAATATGTACGTATTGGAGATAATACCACTCCCCAGTGATCAACACTGGCGCACGTCAGGAGTGTGCGCTTCGCCCAGTGCTCTAGTCCCTCTATACTCAGGACTGTGTGCTAGCTATAGTTCAAATACCATCTATTAAATCAGTGATGATAAAATATTGTTGGTAGAATGCCAGAGGGTGTACAGGAGCGAGATGTACCAGCTGGTTGAGCAGTGTCGCAGCAACAACCTTACACTCAATGTCAGTGAGAGGAAAGGGCTGATTGTGAGCTTTAGGAAGGGAAAGAGAAGGAAACGCCAATCGATCCTCATTGAGGGATCAGAAGTGGAGAGAGTGGGCACTTTAAAGTTGCTGGGTGTCAAAATCTCCTAGGATCTAATCTGGTCCCAAAATGTCGATAGAATAATTAAGAGGGAAAGACAGTGGCTATATTTCATCAGGAGTTTGAAGACATTTGGCTTGTCACCTGAAACATCTGCAGGTGTACCGTGGAGACCATTCCGTCAGGCTGCAGCAGAATAATTGAAGCTACAGGTAATTGTAAAATTTGTCAGATCCGTTTTGTTTCCTAGCCCCCGTAGGATTCAAGACACCTACAAAGAACAGTGTATCAGAAACGCAACCTCCCTTACGAAGGACCTACATCATTCAGGGCATGCCGTCCTCTCAGTATTACCGTCTGGAAGAAGGTACAGGAGTCTGGAGACACACATTCAGCGATTCAGGAACAGTTTCTTCCCCGCTGCCGGACGATTTCTAAATGAACATTGAAACCGTGAGGAGGTACTGGCTGTCTTGAGACAAATTAAGATGGATAAATCCACAGCTCCTGACAAAGTGTCCATCGGACCCGGTGGGAGGCGAGTGATGAAATTGTACTAGCCTTGGCAAAGGAATTTCATGTATCTTTAGCCATGGTTGCGATGCTGGAGGATTGGAGGGTAGCTAAAGTTGTTCACGGATAGCTATAAGAAGACGCTGGAAAATTATAGGCCGGTGAGCCTGACGACACCAGTAGGTAAATTATTGGAAGGTATTCTTAGGAATATGAAAGACAATGTCTGATTATGGATAGCCAACAGGGCCTGGAGCGTGGTACGTTGTGTCTAATTACTCTTCTGGAGTCTTCCGCGGCGGATTGATAAAGGAAGGATAGTGATGTTTATCAACGATCTAGATGATAATGGGTTAAATTGGATCAGCAAATTTGAGGATGACACTAAGGCTGGAAGCGTAGTGTACAACGAGGAAGGCTGTCAAAAACTACAGCGGGAACTTGATAATCTGGAAAAGTTGGAAAATATTTCCAGACGGAATATGCAGAATGAAGATGCTTTTTGAGCGCAGTTTCTGGGTCAGCCCACAACGAAATGACGCTTCTGGTGTGGGTGCTGTGTAATGAATCAGATTGGATTCCAGTAAAGGAACCCTTAAGAGACAATGAGCATAATCTGATAGAATAGAACTCACCTTGCGATCTGAGTATGACGAGCTAAAATTAGATGTGTCGGTATCATAGTGGAAGAAACAGACATTCAGAGGTATCCGTAAGGATCTGCGAAAAGGAAGGCGATGGTCGCGGGGATCAGTGGCTGGAGTGTCAGCCAGCAGTTCAGATGGCGCAGGATAGATTCTTTCGGAGGAAGTATTCTAAAGGGAGGATGAGGCTCCCATATAGTCATAGTCATAGTCATACTTTATTGATCCCGAGGGAAATTGATTTTCCTTACAGTTGGCCCAACCAAGAATAGAGTATAAATATGGCAATAAATAAATAAATAGAGTATAAATATATCTGACCAGGGAATGCGAGGGCAGCATAATAGCAAAGGACATGGAACATGGCGGGACACCAGAGGAGTGGGAAGCTTTTAAAAACTGAGACAAAGCAACCAAAAATACAATGAGCGAAATGAAATATTAAAATAAACAAACAATAACATAAAAATGATCCCAAAACTATTTTCAGAGAATTAAAGAGTCAAAGGGACAAAAGTGGATGTCGGACCGTTGGAAAATGACGCTGAAGAATTGGTAATGGCGGACGACATCAAAAGGCATTTGATTCACTCTTCACTATGATAGATATCGGTCAGAAATTGGAGAGAGTCGCGGAGTCACAAGGTAGTGTAGGCATTATTACTGAGAAGAAGACGTTTGACAAACTTAGTGGTCTTAAAGACTAACAATTCACCTCGGCCGGATGGAGTAAAACCGATGATTCAGAAAGAGGGAGCTGAAGCGATTGTGGAGACGATAGTAATGATCTTTCAAGTGTCGCTGGAGTCTGAAATGCATCTGGGTGACTGGAAAACTGCAAATGTCACCCGACTCTTTTAAAAGAATTTATAGGCCAGTCAGTCTGATCTCAAATGTTGGGAAGATTTTGGGTTGAATTTTTAAGGATGAGGTTTCGGGGTCCTTAGAGGTACATGATAAAACAGGCCAATTCCACTGTGTTTTCCTTAAGGAGAACTTTTTCCTGACAATTCTGTTGGAATTCTTTGAGGAAACAACAATCAGCGGAGACAAAAGAAATTTATTTTTTTCAACTTTTGATTTTCAGAAAGTTTTCGACAACATGCCACATAGGAGGTTTCTGAACAAGACAAGAGCGCATGGTATTACAGGAAAATACTGGCATCGATAGCTATCTGGCTATCAGACATTGGGCAAAGAGTCGAAATAAAGGATGTCTATTTTATTGACTGCCAGTTACCCGTGGTGTTCTGCAGAGGACCATATTGGAACCACTTCTCTTCCTGCTATGTGCGAACAATTTTGGATGCCGGAATTGTGTTTTTTGGTTTAAATTTGTGGCCAAGTTTGCAGCCGATACAACGATAGTTTGAGGGGCATATAGTTTTTTAAGAAGCAGGGAGCTTTACAGAGAGATGTACACTGATTAGGATATTGGGCAAAGAGTGACGGATGGAATATAGTGGAAGAAAGTGTATGGATATGCACTTCGGTAAAATGAATAAAGTCGTTAACTATTTCTAAATGGCAGCCATTTCCAGACCACTAAAAAATAAGAGCAAGGATGCAACGCTGAGGCTTTAAAAGGCATTCATAAAATCGCAGGAAGTGTTGCGATCGCGCTGGGCCACCTCATTAAGGAAAGTTGTGCTGTTATTGGGAAGGGTCCAGAGGAGGTTCACGACAATGATTCCGGGAATGCAAGTCTGAACGTATGAGGAGAGTTTGAAGGTTCTGAACCTGTACTCGCCTGAGTTTAGAACAAGGAGGGTGGATTTATGGAAACCTATCGAATATCGAGAGGCCTAGATGGAGTAAGTGTGGAAACAGGACCAGAGGGTACAGCCTCAGTACAGGAGGACGTCCATTTAGAGTAGAGATGAGAAAGAATTCGTTTAGTCAGATGGTGTTGAACCTGTGTAATTCATTGCCACCGACGGCTACGGACGCCAAATCACTGAGTATATTAAAGGGCGGATTGGTTGGTTCCTGGTTAGTCCGGATGCCACGTCATGGGGAGAAGGCGGGAGAATCGGGTTGAAAGTAGTTATAAATAAGGCATGATAGAATGGGGGAGCAGACTCGACCTGCCGAGTGGACTACTCCCGCCTTATATATAATGGTCTAATCACACTGGAACTGAAGGGGGATCAAGCTGGAATATGAAGCTGGAGGAGATAAAGACAGGCTAGAAGGTGCTAGATAAAGCTAATTGGGTGAGGGAGGGGCGGGATGAAAGAAAAAAAATCGTGTCCCCATTATTCCCCACGTCAGCGCTGAGGTGTTTACAAATGCACAGTCTGTTCTGTTTATTGAACTGAAGTGTCTTTTTTTAAGGTCCAAATTACGGCTTTGATGGCTCTAACATTTTTGGCATATCATTCAGTTTGTGTTCGGGTCTGCTGACCTCTTCAATCCCGGTAGTGGCTCTCCAGGAAGTCAAAGACACGCGGTCAGTATGCCAAGTTGAGTGTTTGTGCCGATCCAATAGGAACTGATTCACGTCCTTGTCCGTCTGCAGATCTGCCTTGATTTGATTCCCTGCTGCGTACAGACTTACATTCACGAATCTTTAAAACGCACTTTCTCAGTATTAGGTTTCTTTGTAGAGTTCGTGGGGTTTTGTGTTCATCAGTTGTTTGGCAGCGTCTCTGTTTATGTTGTTACGTACCCCGTAACTGGGTTGTCAAACCAGCAGAAATGGATCACTCAGTTGGAGTCTGGAGTACTAGGACTAAGAAAGTTTTATTAAAGAAACAAGCAACACATTAATCGAAAGGATAATAAATGCAACAGTTCAGCGATGATAAACGCACATGTGCACAGAATTAAGATAACCGCATCAATCAAGCTCTATCGTTGTCTAGGGGTAAATGACCAATTTCAAAATGACTCAAAGTTCAGTCCAGTTTGTAGTTCAGTTCGCAGTAATCGTTGTCATGGCGATGGACAAGGTGGGGAAGAGAGACATAGAATAGGAACAACTCATCATTCAGCACAGCTTCACTCACAGACCAGCGAGATGGCTCACAAACAGCATTTGGGCGGGTCCTTGGTGATGTCACCTGAGGTCACCGACTGTGACCCCTCCTCCAGATGCGGTCGATCCTCTGCAGTGAACCCGGCACCCAGGCAAGGGCGGACACACACCGGGTTCCCGCTGATCGTACCTTTCCACCCTTGTCGTTGTCTGGTACTTCTCACCCACTCGTGAGAAGCGCACCGCTTCCAGGGTCTCGTTACCTCGGGTGGCGTGTGTGTCCGTCTTAGCGAACCTGTCCCTTTTAATCCCCCTGCTGGGGTATCGCCTGTCCATCACTTCAAACAGTTCAGGGTTCAAAGGGGGGGAGCCGCTCCAGACAGCTCTCCCTCCCACATCCCTTCATTACACATCTCCAGACGCTGCTCCATTGTTCCTTATCTCTCCTTCCCCTGAGGGCAGGTGGCAGACCAACTGCTGATGCCACTGATGCTAGCCCAGGCCAGCAAACATCTTAATTTTATGTGTATTCTCGTAACACTTCCCCCCTTTAAGGATTTTTACCGGGAGGTAAAAATTACAAACATGACTACATTATCTGATACATACACAATATACATCGTTAACAGTTATTTAGCTAATACAGAGAATTTGAAGCTGTCAACACCTTGACAGACAGTCATCACATTTTCTGTTCCTTTTACACGTGTTATTAATAATCCCTTAGACCAGGCTCCAACTCAGCAAACTTCATAGTGGCCAAAAACACTGATGAATTGCGACCAATGTAACCTCTCATTTGGTTTTGTCCCGGACCACAATAACAAGGGTCGTCCCATTCCGACTCAATTTTCTCTCGCAAGGGCTTAGTAGGAGGGGGACGGGTATTGACCGCAGAGTTATTGCAAAACTTCCTGCAGTACCCCACCATCTCCAAAAGCCTTCTGAGGGCCCTCTTGTCTGTCGGGGTTGGGAGGTCAGCGATAGCCTGCACTGTAGCTTGCATCACTGCCAGCTGCCCCTGTGTCACCACAATTCCCAGGTAAGTGACTCTCGTGTGGCCGAATTCATTTTTTTCAAGGTTCACTATCAAACTGGCTTCAGACAGCCGTGTTAAATTGCCAATACACATCTCTGTGTTCATCAGCCCTTTAGTCACTGAATTACTCGAAAAATATGGGTGTTGTTTACTTGGCTGCCCTATTGTAACAGACATAACCCAACGTCCCAGTTCTTTGCATTTCCTCGGGACAATCAAACACATGGGTGCGAGTCGTTTAATTACTCCTTCGGGGATTAAGGGAGAGACCTTATCAGTAGACCTGGCCAAAACAATAGCCTTCTCCCATCTGACCGATCCCATCCTAATCTTTTCAAAATGGTTTTTTCCTCTTATCAAGGGGCCCCTAGCATCATTGATTTCCACGCTAACACCGACTAGGTTTGTTAGCATATCAAAAGCCGGTGACCGTCTCAGTTCGCGTCGGTCATGATCAATAACATTCTTCCCCCTGGGCAGCCGGTAAATCTCTTTCATGATTCCACCAACTGTTTCCTCCAGCACCGCAAAATGTCCACCGGGGGGTACCTCGTGGGCCATGTTAAAAACCTCATCCCCATAACTCTTTTGCACCACCCCCCACTCCTCATCTGCGGGTACTGTACTTGATTTCCCTTTCTTCCTTAGCACTTCCTCCTCCGCACAATAGCTTGTCAAGGCTGTGTCAGAGAGAGCGGTCTCGGCAAAAACCATCAGCCCCTCGTCTCGCTCCTGCGTCTGCACAAATTCTTTCCTGGCTACTGCTACGTCCGTCCCAGCTCCCTCACTACCTCTTATCTCACTACACCCTGTCTCATACAAGGTTGGCAGAAATGTTTCAGCCAAATTCACCATCGCGGGCGGGGCCTCCATGCTGGCAGGCTGACCCGTCAATCTCACGACTGGGAACACGATTCCTCCGGCGATGTCATTACCGAGCAAGACTTCCACGTCTTTCATCGGTAATTCGGACCTCACCCCAATCGTGACTAGTCCAGAGACCAGGTTGCTCTGTAAATGTATCTGGTGCAAAGGGACTGACTCTGTCCCTTCCCCAACACCTTTGACCTCTACCTCCCCAGTCTGGGTCTCTGAGCTAAACTCTAATACACTCTTCAGTATTAGTGACTGACACGCTCCCGTGTCTCTCCAGATCCGCACTGGAACTGGTTTTAACCTCTTTTTCACTGACACCAGTCCGGCCGAGATAAACCTCTCGCGCCCTTCCTGGACTTTTTCAGACCTGTCCTTCCCTAGCGGTTCGCTTAACAGCTCAATACAGCCATTCAAAATTTCCGCTTTTCCTTTCCCCGTCTCCTTCCTTGGGGCAAAGCACCTGGACGCAAAGTGTCCGACTTTCCCACAATTATAACAGACGACCCCAGGAGACTTCCTACCAGACTGCTCCCGGTCTACCTTATCCTTTTCACTAGTCCCCGGCTTACTTTCTGACTTTTCCGGCGGACTCTCCCCGCCGTCCTGACTACCCTTCTGGTAGCCTTTACTCGGGGCAACCTTCATTTTATGCGTCAACGCATACTCATCCGCTAACTTAGCAGTTGCGGCTAACGTGGCTGCCTCTTTCTCATCGAGGTAGGGTCTCATACCCTCAGGGACACAACCTTTAAACTGCTCAATCAGAATCAGCTGCAGCAGTCTGTCATAATCCCCCTCTACCCCTTTCGAGGCGCACCAACGCTCACAATATGTTTGCATCTCGCGAGCAAACTCCAAATACGTGCGGTCCCACCGCTTCCTCGCATTCCGGAACCTCTGCCGGTATGCCTCCGGGACCAACTCATAAATCCTGAGGATGGCCTCCTTCACCACCTCATACTTCTGGGCATCTTCCGCGGATAAAGCGGAGTAAGCTTGTTGGGCTTTCCCTTTCAGTACACTCTGAAGTAAAACAACCCACTTATCCCTCGGCCATTCCTGACTTATAGCCACCTTTTCGAAGTGGAGAAAGTACCGATCCACATCGGTATCGTCAAATGGGGGAACCAGCCTAACCTCCTGGGTCACCCGGAACCCTCCACCTTGGTTCGGCACGAGCCCCTGCTCGGCCCTTATCCTTAACTTTTCCAACTCAAATTCCCTTTCCCTCTGTTTCTCCTCTCTCTCCAACTGTCTGTCCCTCTCTCTCTCTTCTCTCTCCAACTGTCTTTCTCTCTCTTGCCTTTCTACCTCTTTCTCTCTCTCCCGCCTTTCTAACTCTCTCTCTTTCTCCCGCCTTTCTAACTCTCTCTCTTTCTCCTGCCTTTCTAACTCTCTCTCTTTCTCCTGCCTTTCTAACTCTCTCTCTTCGTGTTCTAACTGCCGTACCCGGAACTCGTGCTCGAGTCTCAGTTTTTCAAGCTGTACCTGTACCGCGTCTCCAGCAGGTTTTTCAATAGACACCACCCCCAGCTCACCTTGGGGAAACACACCTTTAGATACATAGTGCTCTACAATAGCTCTGTGTATCTCCTCTCTCCTCATTGTCGACTTCACCTTAGCAAGATTCACCCGTTTTGCCACAGCTATCAATTCCGATTTCCTGGCATCCTCTAATGCCTCCAAGGTCGGCGCCTTTATAAATTCCTCAACCTCCATTTCTGCTGTTTGTCTTTTCTTTCTTTCGGGAATTTTAACCCAATCAATTTACTCCGTCCCAAATTTAGCGTTCAAAATCCCGGACGAGAACCCCACTTATGTTACGTACCCCGTAACTGGGTTGTCAAACCAGCAGAAATGGATCACTCAGTTGGAGTCTGGAGTACTAGGACTAAGAAAGTTTTATTAAAGAAACAAGCAACACATTAATCGAAAGGATAATAAATGCAACAGTTCAGCGATGATAAACGCACATGTGCACAGAATTAAGATAACTGCATCAATCAAGCTCTATCGTTGTCTAGGGGTAAATGACCAATTTCAAAATGACTCAAAGTTCAGTCCAGTTTGTAGTTCAGTTCGCAGTAATCGTTGTCATGGCGATGGACAAGGTGGGGAAGAGAGACATAGAATAGGAACAACTCATCATTCAGCACAGCTTCACTCACAGACCAGCGAGATGGCTCACAAACAGCATTTGGGCGGGTCCTTGGTGATGTCACCTGAGGTCACCGACTGTGACCCCTCCTCCAGATGCGGTCGATCCTCTGCAGTGAACCCGGCACCCAGGCAAGGGCGGACACACACCGGGTTCCCGCTGATCGTACCTTTCCACCCTTGTCGTTGTCTGGTACTTCTCACCCACTCGTGAGAAGCGCACCGCTTCCAGGGTCTCGTTACCTCGGGTGGCGTGTGTGTCCGTCTTAGCGAACCTGTCCCTTTTAATCCCCCTGCTGGGGTATCGCCTGTCCATCACTTCAAACAGTTCAGGGTTCAAAGGGGGGGAGCCGCTCCAGACAGCTCTCCCTCCCACATCCCTTCATTACACATCTCCAGACGCTGCTCCATTGTTCCTTATCTCTCCTTCCCCTGAGGGCAGGTGGCAGACCAACTGCTGATGCCACTGATGCTAGCCCAGGCCAGCAAACATCTTAATTTTATGTGTATTCTCGTAACAATGTGTAGCAGCTGGGGGAAAATCGTTTACTTCTCTTCCATACCCTCCTGTAAAAGCCAGAAAGGAAAAAGATCTTAAGATGGGATATGGTAACATATACGGACTTTGATGATAGACTTAGTTTGAATGGGTAATTACTAAATTATCCTGAGATTCAAATAATATAGGGATTCGTGTTTTAATTGGAGATCGTTTAGCAAATTGTCTTAATTTGATTTTTCGCAGACGGATAACTGAATAGTTCATCCCGTGATTGTACACTTTGCCTCTTGATGGAAAATTAACAAATTAATATGCAGACTAGGGGATGGGCACTTAGAATTAAATATAATATCAACGTGCTGATTGTGCTCGGATATTCAGTCACAGTCCGTGGTCAATGATGATAGCGTATTATTATTGACAGTGAAATTGTGTTAAATGATGAGTTTAAATATGAACTTCTGCCATCAGGCAAACGTTACAGGAGCATCAAAACTAAAACCACAAGGCTACTAAACAGCTTCCTCCCACAGGCAGTCAGACTGCTAAATAGCTGCTCCACCTGACTCTGCTTTAGACACTTTTAACTTGCACTGGACACTTATAACTGATTTAACTGATATGTGGCTGTTGTGTTTTACTATTTATTGTTATGTTTATTATTTAGTGTTACATTTGATATGTTATGATTGCACTGCCCCTGAGGAACGCTGTCTCATTCTGCCCTGCAGCGCTGATGTATGGTTAGAATGACAATGAAGTTTTTTGAATCTCGAATCTTTGAATCTTGAACGTCACTGCTGTGTCTGAGTTGGGTTTCTAACATGATTGCCGACATTGAGGGAGTGACCTTGTCGCTGAGTCGGTGACCGGTCTGAACACGCAGTGACAATACCCGCGTGGTCAGTGTTGCGCCACCAGCAGTCGTGATCGTTCCGTTTACTCTATGCTGAGGTGATTTGTCTCTTAGAAGGAGGAAGCTCTGCCAGTGATCTCACTCGCGGTCGAGAAATCCAATAAAATTAATTGTTAATCTTCACGCTCGATGGAGGAAGTTTTATCTCATTCATGAAATACCTCAATTTACAGCATATTGTTTGCGTGAAGTCGCGGTGACCTGCCGCGTGCGGGAAATTGTTCAATATGAACAATTGGGGATGAAGGGAATTCCCTGGCTGACGCCATTAAGATTAATGCGAAGGTTTTCATTTTCAGCGAAACATGGACAAACAAACGCTGGTGGACAGTGCCGGTACTGCAGGGGGACTCTCCGTGCAATCTCAATGTAGAGTAGGAGTCATGGAAGAGGACACAAAATTAATACTCCCCGTCGATACTCGTCAGGAAAGTGGTATTCAGTAAAGTGAAGGGGAAATTCTGCTGCTGTTTTCCATTAATAAAATGTCGACATTCTCGTGTCCGTAAATAAGAACAAATCCCCAGGGCTGAGGGAGATCTTATCCCACGGTGTGTGTGGTAGTCTGGGTGGAAATTTCTAAAGACACGGGGAAATACAGCACCGAAACAGGCCCTTCGGCCCGTATAGTCATGCTGAACTATGCCACCGAGTCCCATCGACTTGCTCCATGACCATAGCCCTGCACTTCACTTCCGTCCATGCACTTATTCAAACTTCTGTTAAATGTTGCAAGCGATCCTGCAGTCATTACTTCCACTGACAGCCTGTTCCACTCTCACCGCACTCTTTCCCCTCATGTTCCCCTTAAACATTTCACCTTACATCCTTAACCCATGACCATCAGTCCCAGCCAACCTCAGTGGGGCAGAGGCTGCTTGAACTTACCCTATCCATACCCGTCAAAATGTTGTACACCTTTACCAAATCTCCCGTCATTCTCCTACGATCCAGGGAATTAAGTGATAACCTGTTCAAGCTGTCCTTATAACTCTGTCCTCAAGACCCCGCAACGTTCTCGTTAAATCTCTATGATATCAATTTCATTGATAACTTTCCTTCAGAAAGGTGACCTTCCAGATCTGCATACAATACTCCTAATTCGGCCTCACAAACGTCATGAAACTTCAACATAACATCTCGTCTCCGATACTCAATACCTTGACTTATGTAGGTCAATGTACCAAAAGCTCTCTTTACGACCCTATCGAACTGTGATGCCGCTTTCGAGAGATTATGGATCTCTACTCTCCGATCCCCCTGTTCCACCGCACTTATCGGTGCTCCAATATTCAACATGTAAGTCCTTCCAAAGTGCAACAGCTCGCAGTTACCTGAATGAAATTACATCTACCACTTTTCAGCCCATTTTACCGGCTGGTCCAATGACTCTAAATGACTTTGGTAGATTTGGGGTAGTCTGGTAAGTTTGGGACACACGCCAATGACATTACGTCTGTGCTAGGTGTGAAGGAAAAAGCCGTTCCAGAGTTTTAAGTCCATAGATCTCTATAGGCATAACAGCAAATTATGTACGCTGTATTTCCCCGGCGTTATTTTCACATTGAAATCCCGCAACGTGTCTGTCCTCGCCATCCCCCGCGGCCAAAATCTACAGCAATTGCACCCCATATTACGGTCTGACATCTGCATTTCCACAAAACTAACATCGATTTTTCAAGCTTCCGTTAACATTGAGATTACAAAATGTTTCTGAAATCCTTGGTCTCAGTCCGCGATACCCGGGACACGAGAAAAGAGCTTATTTCTAGTCTCGAACTGTGAACTGGGGGAACTGGACCGTTCAACAGGCGAGGTTTCGGCAACACAGAATCGCACGCTGGAGCGGTGCAGTGCATCGGAACCAGGTGAACAGTGGGACTTGCAAGACAGAACTGTGGGTCACAAGGGCGGCACTGATCTACACTGACAAACGTAGGTCGTTCCACTCGGGAAGAGAGGAGGTTATAAACGGGTGAATGCAGAAAAAAAACGATTGAAAGCATCGTCAGTTGAACTGGAGTGATGAATCATGCCCGTTAGTAAAGCGAGTGAGTAATGAGAAGAAGATGTAATTACACGGGTCCCCATTGGTGCGGAGATTACCTGCATGAGTGGTGAATCAGTTGGGCCCGGCAGGGAAACATCACTCATTCATGACATCGCTGCAGCAACGAGGGTCAGTCTTTTATGACTGATTCTGGGATTTCAGAAACTTGGAGATTTCTACACCCAAAGGGCAAAGAATTTTCATTCTTTTCACATGTTTGCCATTCTTATTCTCGAATTGACTACTTTTTTATTGACTCTCGATTAATTCCATCTGTAATTGATTGCAATTAAGACATTATCGCTATTTTGGAAAATGCTCCAATGAAACTTTCTATTAAGTTAATGGATACTTCTTCTACTAATATACAATGGCGATTTAATTCTAATTTGCTTCAAGACTTGGACTTTGTCAAGGGACAGATTGATTTCTTCTTTTCAACTGATACTATGGAAGAAGTTTTCAACGGAACAGTATGGGATGCTTTTAAAGATTATATCCACGGACAGTTTATTTCCTATTCTGTTGGTTTGAAAAAAACGTACTAAAAATTAAATACCTTTGTTGGTTGATAAAATTAAAGAAATTGATAAAAAAAAAGTGCTATTGCTCCTAGCAAGGTGCTTTATAAACAGAGAGTTGAACTTCAAATGGAACATAGTTTACTATTAACATCCTCAATCGAAAATCAATTAATGAAAACCAGAAATCAGTTTTATATTCATAGTGATAAATCGGGTAAATTATTAGTTAATCAACTGAAATCTACTTTGGTTAAACGTCAAATTACTAAGATTCGTAAATATGATGATACTTTAACAGTTGATCATGACGAGATAAACAAAACCTCTCAAGAATTTTATACCTCTTTATCCCATTCTGACCTTCCTCATGATTTTAACATCATGCATGATTTTCTAAGAAAATTGAATTTTCCAAAATTATCACCCGAAGACTGTTTAACATTAGAAACTCCTATTACATAGGAAGAAATAACAGCTGTAATCTCATCAATGAATTCCGGTAAAGCACCTGGTCTGGATGGTTTTACAGTGGAATTCTTTAAGTCTTTTTCCTCTATTCTCTCTCCTTGGCTGTCTAGAATATTCAAAGAAGCAATCAGTTTAGGTAAATAACCACAATCGTTTTATGAAGCTTCTATTTCTTTAATTCTTAAAAAGAATAAAGATCCTACTGATTGTGCATCATATAGACCAATATCTCTTTTGAATGTAGATTCAAAATTTTTTTTCAAAAATTTTAGCAACTAGGTTAGAGAAGGGATTACCTCAAATTATATCTGTGGACCAAACAGGATTTATTAAAAACCGTTATTCATCTTTTAATATCAGGAGGTTAATGAATATTATTTGTACCCCCTTACTTAACACTCCAGAATGTATTATTTCATTAGATGCGAGAAAGCCTTTGATAGAGTTGAATGGCCATATTTATTTAGTGTGTTCGAGAAATTTAATTTTAGTCCGATATTTATATCCTGGATTAAGTTGTTATATCATACTCCTGTAGCTTCGGTTTGTACTAATAATCAAAGATCTCCCTTTTTTCATCTTTTTCGTGGTACTAGGCAAGGATGCCCTCTTAGTCCTTTACTATTTAATATCGCCCTTGAGCCTTTAGCAATTGCTATCCGTGACTCGCCCAATATTTTTGGTATTACCTGCGGAAATGAAATACATAAATTATCACTATATGCAGATGATTTGTTATTATATATCTCTAATCCGGAGAAGTCAATTCCTGCTATTTTAACGCAAACAACAGGAATTCTGCAGATGCTGGAAATTCAAGCAACACACATCAAAGTTAGTCCTGACGAAGGGTCTCGGCCTGAAACGTCGACTGCGCCTCTTCCTATAGATGCTGCCTGGCCTGCTGCGTTCACCAGCAACTTTGATGTGTGTTCCTGCTATTTTAGCTTTTTTGGCTCAATTTAGTAATTTTTCTGGTTACAAATTAAACCTTAATAAGAGTGAATTATTTCCCCTAAATAAGCAGGTTCCTATTTATGGATGTTCACCATTTAAATTGGTTACTGACTCTTTTATATATTTAGGGATTAAAATCACGAAAAAACATGAAGATTTATTTAAAGCTAATTTTTTTTACCTTTAATTGATTAGATTAAACATTTGTTTACTAAATGGTCAGCAATGTCTTTGTTATTGATCGGTCATTGATCAGTCGGATCAATGCTATCAAGATGATTATTTTGCCTAAATTGTTATATGTATTTCAATCGGCACCAATTTTTATTCCAAAATCTTTTTTTGATAATGTTAATTCAAAAATTTCTTCATATATATGGCAAAACAAAAACCCTAGGCTGGGTAAAGGGCATTTACAGAAATCTAAAAAAGGAGGGGGGTTAGCGCTCCCGAACCTTAGATTTTACTATTGGGCAATTAATATTTGATACTTAAAATTTTGGTTACGGGACTTGGATGTAATTTCAAGTCCACATTGGGTAAATCTTGAATGTAATTCATTACAAGGGTTTTCATTGGGTTCTGTTTTAGGGATTTCGCTTCCTTTCATTCTTTTTAAATTGTATGAACAAATGAATAGTCCAATAGTTAAGCATACTTTACGTATATGGTTTCAATTTCGAAATTTTTTTGGGTTGAACCAATTTATTTTAGCAAGTCCTATTATACCTAATTTCTTTTTTCAACCTTCCACTATGGATCAAGCTTATTTAGATTGGAAAATCAAAGGTATAGTACAATTTCGTGATTTATTTTTGGATAATTGCTTTATGTCCTTTGAATAGATAGATAGATAGATAGATATACTTTATTAATCCCGAGGGAAATTTGGTTTCGTTACAGCCGCACCAACCAAGAATAGGGCGTAAATATAGCAATACAAAAAACCCCAACAATCAAACACCGAAATGAAAACGATGCCAGATGGAAAATAAGTCCAGGACCAGTCTATTGGCTCAGGGTGTCTGACCCTCCACGGGACGAGCTGCAAGTTCGATGGCCACAGGCAGGGACGACCTCCCGTGCAGCCCAGTGTTGAATCTCGGTGGAATGTGGCCGAAGTCCAACAGTAAGAAGTTCAATATCCAGTGTGCAAACACGTTCCTCGATCGTAATATACCCCGGATTGCACCATCCGTTGTTAGCCAGAACAGTAAGCACTCAACTCCTTGACGCTTAACGCTCTCAGTGCACTTCCGGCCAGCCGGAACGGTATTACCCACCGAACTCCTCTTCTCCAAAAGTGTCTGTTGTCTCGACCCGGTCCTCTTTCCTCGGCTTTGTGATCCCCCTTTGTGTGTTTTCCTCCGGATTTCAGCAGGGGTGTCCACCGCTCTGTTCGCTAAGCCGGCCGGTCTTTGCTCGTCCGTGAAATACACAATGCGACTTTGCTTCTGTCCCGCGTGTCGGGATGTAACTGTTTCCAGCGCTAAAGAAAACCCAAATAAAGCTCTCTGTACCAGCATGTTAGAGAGGGTGCAGCTTCGACGTGTTACCGTGAGAGAAAAAATACAAAAAATAACGTAAATTAAAAAGTAAGAAGAAGAAAGTAAGAACAGATCGGAACGGCTGTACCAGGCTGCATGCACGACCGGCGCATGCGCACAACTATCTAATAAATATAATTTACCTAGATCTCACTTTTTTAGATATCTACAGGTTAGAAACTTTTAAGTTACTGTTTCTCCTAATTTTCCACATTTATATCCAATGGATATTTTGGATAAAAAATTAGATTTAAATCTTTTTCAGAAAGGTGTTGTAGCAATTATTTTTAATATAATTATGAATTTATGTCCTGATTTATCTAATAAAATTAAAACTGATTGGGAAAGAGAACTTAACATTACTCTACTGATTGAAAAATGGGAAAAAATTCTCCAGTTAATTAACTCATCCTCTATATGTGCTAAACATGTGTTGATACAGTTTAAAGTAGTGCTCAGGGCTCATATGTCCAAAGATAAATTATCTCGTTATTACTCTCATATAAATCCTATATGTGATGGATGTCACTCCGAGATAGCTTCTTTAACTCACATGTTTTGATCATGTCCTTTGTTGAAGAAATATTGGAAAGATATTTTTGATATTATTTCAACGGTTTTGAATATAGACTTACAACCCCACCCAATTACTGCTATTTTTGGGTTACCAATGATAGAATCAAATCATTTAACCTCTTCAGCTCGTCGGATGATTGCATTTCTTACTTTAATAGCTAAAAGATCCATTTTGCTGAATTGGAAAGAGATTAATCCTCCTACCACGTCTCATTGGTTTTCTCAAACTATGTTGTGTTTACATTTGGAAAAAGAAATAGAAGTGTTGTTTATAACCCCTCTATTAAATTCGTAAAGACTTGGAGGCCATTTATTCACCGTTTTCATATGATGTAATTTGACCATTTCCAAACTTATTTTACTTGTCTGTAATGTTGGTTTCTGGTTTAGTCAATTAATTCTGTTTAGATTAGGTTTTTTTGGAGGGGGGGGGTTATTATTTTTTTTCCTTTTTCATGATTTTTTTTAGATATTTTTCTTTGTTTTATATTATTAATTTGTATCCTATATCATTGGGAGTTTTATCATTAAGTGTTATCTGGCTTTATAATCACTCATGTTAATTATAACAATGTATTCCCAATAATTCTGTACTACTACCATGTTATGTTTATTTTTATGAAACTAATAAAAAGATTGAAAAAGAGAGCCAGGGGGTGTTTTATCGCGTCCTTCAGTTGCTCCCTGAACTTGGTCTGCGTGACGGCGTAAAGAGCCATGTTCATCGAGCCCAGTTCTCGCAGAGAATCAGGAGGAAGCGTCACCGCAGACGGTCGGTCCCACGCACGGTGCCCACAGCAGGACGAAATTGCCAGAGATGATCAGCAGTAAAACGAGGGATTTCCTGTGGCTCTCCATCTGCGGGTCCCTGGCAATCTGTCCCTTGTCAGCTCAGTGGAGCCTCCTGCGCCCTCTGCTGGTGGCTATAACATGCCAGACGGTTAATGCAACTCGTCAGCAGAACCAATAAGAATTGCATCACAGGAGTGAGGAGGTAATTAAATAAATCCATTGGTATTGCGACAGATAAAGGCACATAATATGCTGTTTCCCTACAAATAAATGGAGCAATTATCAGTGCATAATGCCCTGTGAGCCGAAAATACCAGGTAAGTGTTTCTTAAACAGCTAATCACAGTCACTGTCCCCAGAATCACAGCCGCAGGTTTCCCAGTGCAATATTTTGTTTTCAGCTTCTGACAACAAATGGCCACAAACCGGTCAAAGGTGAACGTGACAGAGAACCAGACCGAACAATCGGTGGCGGCGAAAAGCAGGACGGCATGAATTTTACATACTGGTGTACCCTAGACCGGAGGGAACGTTCCACTGGCACGTAGGTATCCGGAATCTTGCTCAATATCAGGTCCAGAACAACGACCATACGATCTGCCGCTGCCATGGCAACCAGGTAGTGAATGACAACTCTGGAGAGACCGCATTTTCCTCTGGACAAGATTAAAATCGTCACCAGGTTCACTACGAGGAGGAGAAAAAAATAATAATCAATTGACAGACAGCAGAAAGCGTTTTCTGTTAAGAATTTATCCGATTTGTGGCTAGTGGGCAGTGATGCTGGCGCTTAGTTGACAGAGCGGATGGCTGCAAGAATATTGCGGATTTGGATTATATTTCCAAATATTTGGATTTGGAAAATTAATTTGCATTGCTAACACAAGATCTGGAAGCAACTTGATTCGGCAGCTGATATTCTCGAGGGGAGATGAAACGACAGAAAAGAAGCAACGTTTCCAGGGGCAAGATATCAAAGCTCCGGTCATGAAATGATGTATGCAACGATTGAACAGAGTTTACCGATTAGATCATTGACCTGTACAGTGCCAAGAGTCACAGTGAACAGCATCGTTGCAGAATTTGAAGCTTTCAAAATTTCTTATACGGAGTGTGCGACAGCAGCAATAATTTCAAATGGGCGATAAACATGAGAAAACGTTAAATATTGTTGCATAGTTGAACTTTGGAGAGAGCCTCACCGGGAAGAGCAATGATAGCGAGGACGGGGGAGTAAATCACTTCAATGATTATTAATGCAACCACAATTCGAAGATCTATGGTCATCCATTCATAATTTTCAAAGATAAATTGAGCAGCCCGGAAGACATTCTTTGGAATTTCTGCTACATTCCACACTGCTGTTCCCGGACTCTGATCCATTACAGAACCAGCAAATAGATCCCCTCTAGTTCGCCTACCAGCCCCGACAGGGAGTTAAGGATGCCATCGTCTACCTGCTGAACCGTGTCTACGCCCACCTGGACAAGCCAGCGAGCACTGTGAGGGTCATGTTTTTTGACTTCTCCAGTGCGTTCAACACCATCCGCCCTGCTCTGCTGGGGGAGAAGCCGACAGTGATGCAGGTAGATGCTTCCCTGGTATCATGGATTCTCGATTACCTGACTGGCAGACCACAGTACGTGTTCTTGCAACACTGTGTGTCCGACAGAGTGATCAGCAGCACTGGGGCTCCACAGGGAATTGTCTTGTCTCCCTTTCTCTTCACCATTTACGTCTCGGACTTCAACTACTGCACAGAATCTTGTCATCCTCAGAAGTTTTCTGATGACTCTGCCGTAGTTGGATGCATCAGCAAGGGAGATGAGGCTGAGTACAGGGCTACGGTAGGAAACTTTGTCACATGGTGTGAGCAGAATTATCTACAGCTGAATGTGAAAAAGACTATGGAGCTGGTGGTAGACCTGAGGAGGGGTAAGGTACTGGTGACCCCTGTTTCCATTCAGAGGGTCAGTGTGGAAATGGTGGAGGATTGCAAATACCTAGGGATACGAGTTGATAAAAAAACTGGACTGGTCAAATAACACTGAGGCTGTCTACAAGAAGGGTCAGAGCCGTCTCTATTTCCTGAGGAGACTGAGGTCCTTTAACATCTGCCGGACGATGCTGAGGATGTTCTACGAGTCTGTGGTGGCCAGTGTGATCATGTTTGCTGTTGTGTGCTGGGGCAGCAGGCTGAGGGTTGTAGACACCAACAGAATCAACAAACTCATTCGTAAGGCCAGTGATGTTGTGGGGATGGAACTGGACTCTCTCACGGTGGTGTCTGAAAAGAGGATGCTGTCCAAGTTGCATGCCATCTTGGACAATGTCTCCCATCCACTACATAATGTACTGGGTGGGCACAGGAGTACATTCAGCCAGAGACTCATTCCACCGAGATGCAACACAGAGCGTCATAGGAAGTCATTCCTGCCTGTGGCCATCAAACTTTACAACTCCTCCCTTGGAGGATCAGACACCCTGAGCCAATAGGCTGGTCCTGGACTTATTTCCTGGTATAATTTACATATTATTATTTAACTATTTACGGTTTTATTACTATTTATTATTTATGGCGCAACTGTAACGAAAACCAATTTCCCCCGGGATCAATAAAGTATGACTATGACAATGACTATGAAACCTTCCTACCGCAGAATGTGCTCTCTCTGTCCTGCTGTGTGGATCAGCGAATCGCTGTGAGTTCTGGAGCGGCTGCTCAGTGAGAACTCAGTGATTCAGATGCTTATTAATAGGAGAGGAAAACTCTCTTGTGATGTCAAAACCTTCCCTGGAAATGGCGACATTGGCATTTAATGAAATGACAGTAGCAGGTGTGCGGAGGTGTTGTCAAATAATTTCAAGCAATAAAGTTTTATATGTTCATAATTTGTTTATAAAATATTCAGTAGATTTAGCAAAAACTGAGTCAGAGTAAAATTCGAAGATAAGGTTAAAGTAAAACGTGCAGATTCTCTCATTAATTTCGTTTAAAGAAAACCGGTATTTGTTTCAAAAGCTTACTTTTGAGTATTCTGATTGAAAAGCAGGGTAGCATGAGTGTTTGGCTTAGAGAGAGTGGGGGAAAGAGGGATACCGAGAGAGAGAGAGAGCGAGAGAGGGGAGAGCATGAGAGATAGAGATAGACAGACAAAGGGGGGGGGGGGGAGCGAGAAAGAGACTGACAGAAAGGGGTGAGAAGGAGAGAGAGGAGAGAGAGTGAGAGAGAGAGACAGAATGAGAAAGAAGGAGAGAGACACAAAGGGACTGAAAGAGGGAGGGAGAGAAGGAGAGAGACAGCAGAAGTGAGAGAGAGACAGACAGACAGGGAGGGGGGAGAGAGAGAGAGAGAGAGAGAACGAGAACATTATTATTCTTTGCACTCGGTTTCTCGGAAGGACTCTAATCCACCTACTGTTTTTTATTGGCTTTACTGCATTATTTAAGTTTAGAGAAAATAAGAAGTCGGACATTTGATACATCCTTTAAATTTGAAGAAACCTGACAACCTTTTACTCAATATTTTCATATGGTTTGATTTATTGCTCTTCCAGTTAATTTCTCGAAACTCTGGATTTGATCAGAAAATTTCTAGTTTTTTTTTGCTTTTACTCTCAATATGGGCTGCCCAGTCCCCTTTTTTCTTTCTCTTTTTTGATTATAGAAAATAGTGGGTTTTATATATATCCATATATAAAAATTATAAAAGTTTCTTTATCTTTTTTCTTTTTATGAAATGATAAGAGCAGAATTGATTATCTTACTTTTTATTATATATTATTAGATTAATACTATGTATGATCTTGATCATGTTTATTTTACGTTTTATATGTATTGTTATCGATATAGATGTCTGAGATAATCCTCTTTTTTGTATATGTGTACTTTTTGAAATTAATAAAAAGGTTGATAAAGGAAAGGACAAAGGGAGGGAGAGAAGGAGAGAGAGGGGAGAGGGGAGAGAGAGACAGAGAGAGCATTATTATTCTTTGCACTCGGTCTCTCGGTCTTTCTGTTCCTTTTCAAGTGTTTCATGGCCAATTTTCATATCATCGTAATAAAGTGGTTTAGTCCATGAAACATCTGCGGGAGAGTTTTTAAAGTACAAAGCCTGTTGCATTGGGTCGGTTCCACTCTCTTGACCTCAGAATTCCGTGTCCAGTGGTACAGACAGCCAGCACAAACTGACCTCTTTCTTGGTTCCAGTGAAGAACCGTGAGTTCATCTGTGTCTTGACACGTCCTTCGCTCTCTCCGGAGCATTGCAGTACCGAATGCAAACAGATAATTTCAAAATCAAAACCACGTTCATTATCACTGTTAACTTAGCAGCAGCAGTTCAATGCAATACATAGCATAGAAAAAGTGGATAAATAAGTAAACTAATTACATTGGATGTATAGTGAATTTTTAAAAATCGTGCAAAACACAAGTAATACATGTTAAAAATGTGAGATAGTAAGCACGAGTTCAAAGTCCATTTAGGAATCGGATGGCAGAGGGGAAGAAGCTGTTCCTGAATCACTGAGTGTGTGCCTTCAGGCTTCTGTACCTCCTTCCTGATGGTAACAGTGAGAAAAGGGCATGACCTGGGTGATAGGGGTCCTGAATAATGGATGCTGACACTCTCCAAGAAGATGTCCTGGGTACTTTGTAGGCCAGTACCCTCTTCTGGCAGGGGAAGGGCTCAGACGAGACCAGAGAGCACGGTGTCGGCTTTGCCGTGAAGAACTCGCTGCTGAAGATGGTAGAGCCGAGCGAGAAAGGGACGGAGCGGATCTTCTCGCTTCGACTCCACACATCTGACGGGCCTGTCAACCTTGTCAGCATCTATGCCCCAACCCTCTACTCTACACAAGACGCAAAGGACGAGTTCTACGACCATCTCTCAATGACGATACAGAAGATCCCAAGTCAGGAACAGTTGCTGCTACTTGGTGACTTCAACGCCAGAGTGGGCGCCGACCACGACTCCTGGCCAAGCTGCCTGGAGCGGTATGGGATCGGCAACATGAATGACAACAGGCAACGACTGCTCGAGCTTTTCATGTTCCACGAATCGTGTGTCACCAACACCTACTTCCAGACCAAAGCTCAGCACAAAGTGTCTTGAAAGCATCCCCGCTCCAAACACTGGCACCAGCTAGACCTGATAATCACAAGACGCCGTCACCTGAGAAACCCGCTCATGACTCGCTCTTTTCAGAGTGCCGACTGCGACATGGATCACTCTCTGGTTTTCTGCAAGATCAGACTTCGGCCGAAGAAGTTGCGCTACGCCAAGCCCCCATGCAAACAGTGCATCGATGCCAGTAAGACACAGCACCCAGACAAAGCGGCGGAGTTCATCAATTCACTGGAGGATGCTCTCCTTGCAGATCCACCAGAAGTAAATGCTCAGGAGAGATGGGACTCTCTCAGGGACTCTATCCACAGCACTGCACTCAAGGCCTTCGGGAAGAAACGGGGCAAGACACAGGACTGGTTTGAAGCGAGCTCAAGTAAGCTCACCGCTATCATCGAGGTAAAGCGCTACTAGAGCACAAACACCACCCCAGCCAGGCAACACTGCAAGCGCTAAGGACAGCAAGAAGCAAGGCCTAGGAAACAGCCAGACGGTGTGCACATGACTACTGTCTACAACTATGCGAAAGCATTCATTCATCATTTGACACAGGCAACATCCGTGGAGTGTACCAGGCGATCAAGAAAGCCATCGGTCCAACCCAGAGCAAGATAGTACTGCTGAACACCATAACAGGCGAGACCATCAAAGACAAAGGCAAGCAGATGGAGAGATGGGTGGAGCATTACTCTGAACTCTTCTCCAGAGAAAACAGCATCTCGGACAGCGCGCAGACGCCGTGGAATGCCTGCCTGTCATGGAGGAACTGGATGCATTGCCGACTGCCGAAGAGCTGAGTAAAGCCATCGACAGCCTGCCCACTGGAAAGGCACCAGGATTGGATGGCATTCCACCAAAGGCCATCAAGTGCGCAAAGGGCATCCCGCTAAACCACCTGCACGAACTACTGTGTCAGTGCTGGATAGAGGGAGAGGTGCCGAAAGACATGAGAGACTGCAACATTGTCACCATATATAAGAACAAAGGGAACAGAAGTGTAACAGCTACAGGGGAATCTCCTTGCTGAACATCGTTGGGAAGGTCTTCGCCTGCGTGGTCCTGAGCAGACTGCAGAAAATAGCCGAAAGGGTATATCCCGAGTCTCAGTGCGGTTTCAGGTCAGAACGCTCCATAATCGACATGATCTTCTCCCTTCGACAGCTACAAGAGAAATGCAGAGAGCAAAGACAACCACTCTACGTCGCTTTCATTGACCTTACGAAGGCCATCGACCTTGTGAGCGGAGACGGCCTGTTCAAAATCCTCGCCAGAATTGGTTGTCCCCCGAGGCTCCTCAGGATAGTTCAGTCATTCCACTGTTACGTACCCCGTAACTGGGTTGCCAAACCAGCAGAAATGGAACACTCAGTTGGAGTCTGGATTACTAGAACTAAGAAAGTTTTATTAAATAAACAAGCAACACAGTAATCGAAAGGATAATAAATGCAACAGTTCAGCAATGATAAACACACATGTGCACAGAATTAAGATAACAGCATCAATCAAGCTCTATCGTTGTCTAGGGGTAAATGATCAAATTTCAAAGTGACACAAAAGTTCAGTCCAATTCGCAGTAATCGTTGCCATGGCGATGGACAACGTGGGGGGAGGGAGAGAGAGAACGACTGATCATTCAGACACGGCTTCCACTCACAGACCGGCGATATGGCTCACAAGCAGCTTTTGGGCGGGTCCTTTGTGATGTCACCTGAGGTCACCGACTGTGACCCCTCCTCCAGATGCGGTCGATCCTCTGCAGTGAACCCGGCACCCAAGCGAGAGTGGACACACACCGGGTTCCCGCTGATCGTACCTTTCCACCCTGTGCGTTGTCCGATACTGCCCACCGACTCGTGAGAGGCGCACCGCTTCCAGGGTCTCGTTACCTCGGGTGTCGAGTGTCCCTGCCTTAGCGAACCGGTCCCTTTTTATCCCCCTGCTGGGGTATCGCCTGTCCATCACTTCAAACAGTTCAGGGTTCAAAGGGGGAGCCGCCCCAGACAGCTCTCTCTCTCCCATCCCTTCATTACACATCTCCAGATGCTGTTTCATTGTGTTTCTTATCTCTCTCTTGAAGACAGGTGACAGACCAACTGCTGATCACACAGGACAGCTAACATCTTATCTATGTGTATTCTCGTCACACTTCCCCCCTTTTAGGATTTTTACCGGGAGGTAAAAATTACAAACATGAATACATTATTTGATACACGCACAAATATACATCTTTATCAGCTATTTGGCTAACACAGCGAGTTTGAAGTTGTCAACACCTTGACAGACAGTCATCACATTTTCTGTTCCTTTTATATGTGTTATTAATAATCCCTTAGACCAGGCTCCAACTCAGCAAACTTCATAGTGGCCAAAAACACTGATGAATTTCGATCAATGTAACCTCTCATTTGGTTTTGTCCGGGACCACAATAACAAGGGTCGTCCCATTCCGACTCAGTTTTCTCTCGCAAGGGCTTAGTAGGAGGGGGACGGGTATTGACCGCAGAGTTATTGCAAAACTTCCTACAGTACCCCACCATCTCCAAGAGCCTTCTGAGGGCCCTCTTGTCTGTCGGGGTTGGGAGGTCAGCGATAGCCTGCACTGTAGCTTGCATCGCTGCCAGCTGCCCCTGTGTCACCACAATACCCAGGTAAGTGACCCTCGTGTGGCCGAATTCATTTTTTTCAAGGTTCACTATCAAGCTGGCTTCAGACAGCCGTATTAAATTGCCAATCCACACCTCTGTGTTCATCAGCTCTTTAGTCACAAAATTACTCATTATATATGGCTGTTGTTTGCTAGGTTCACCTATTGTAACAGACATCACCCCACGTCCCAGTTCTTTGCATCGCCTCGGGACAATCAAGCACACGGGTGCGAGTCGTTTAATTACTTCTGCTAAAGATTCGCTTTGTTCGGGAATTAAGGGAGAGACCTTATCAGTAGACCTGGCCAAAACAATAGCCTTCTCCCATCTGATCGATCCCATACTAATCTTTTCAAAATGGGTTTTTCCTCTTATCAGGGGGCCCCTAGCTTCATTGATTTCCACGCTAACACCGACTAGGTTTGTTAGCATATCAAAAGCCGGTGACCGTCTCAGTTCGCGTCGGTCATGATCAATAACATTCTTCCCCTTGGGCAGCCGGTAAATCTCTTTCACGATCCCACCAACTGTTTCCTCCAGCACCGCAAAATGTCCACCGGGGGGTACCTCGTGGGCCATGTTAAAAACCTCACCCCCATAACTCTTTTGCACCACCCCCCACTCCTCATCTGCGGGTACTGTACTTGATTTCCCTTTTTTCCTTAGCACTTCGTCCTCCACACAATAGCCTACTAGTTCCCTTGTTAAAGCTGTGTCAGAGAGAGCTGTCTCTACCAAAACCATCAGCCCCTCGTCTCGCTCCTGCGTCGGCACAAATTCTTTCCTGGCTACTGCTACGTCTGTCCCAGCTCCCTCACTCCCTCTTGTCTCACTACATTCTTTCTTTCCATTTTCTACCCTCTTATCGTACAAGGTTGGCAGAAACGTGTCAGCTAAATTCACTACCGCAGCCCTATGATGAACCTGTGAGTCCATGGGCGGGGCCTCAATGCTGCCAGGCTGACCTGTCAATCTCACGGCTGGGAACACAATTCCTCCGGCGATGTCATTACCGAGCAAGACTTCCACGCCTTTCATCGGTAATTCGGACCTCACCCCGATCGTGACTAGTCCAGAGACCAGGTTGCTTTGTAAGTGTATCTGGTGCAAAGGGACTGACTCTGTCCCTTCCCCAACACCTTTGACCTATACCTCCCCAGTCTGGGTCTCTGAGCTAAACTCTAATACACTCTTCAGTATTAGTGACTGACACGCTCCCGTGTCTCTCCAGATCCGCACTGGAACTGGTTTTAACCCCTCCTTCACTGACACCAATCCGGCCGAGATAAACCTCTCGCGCCCTTCCTGGACTTTTTCAGACCTGTCCTTCCCTGGCGGTTCGCTTAACAGCTCGATAAAGCCATTCAAAATCGCTGTTTTCCCTTTTCCCGTCTCCTTCTTTGGGGCAAAGCACCTGGACGCAAAGTGTCCGGCTTTCCCACAATTATAACAGACGACCCCAGGACTTCCTACCAGACTGCTCCCGGTCTACCTTATCCTTTTCACTAGTCCCCGGCTTACTTTCTGACTTTTCCGGCGGACTCTCCCTGCCGTCCTGACTACCCTTCTGGTAGCCTTTACTCGGGGCAAACTTCATTTTATGCGTCAACGCGTACTCATCCATTAACTTAGCAGTTGCGGCTAACGTGGCTGCCTCTTTCTCATCGAGGTATGGTCTCATACCCTCAGGGACACAACCTTTAAACTGCTCAATCAGAATCAGTTGTAGCAGTCTGTCATAATCCCCCTCTACCCCCTTCGAGGCGCACCAACGCTCACAATATGTCTGCATCTCACGGGCAAACTCCAAATACGTGCGGTCCCACTGCTTCCTCGCATTCCGGAACCTCTGCCGGTATGCCTCCGGGACCAACTCATAAATCCTGAGGATGGCCTCTTTAACCACCTCATACCTCTGGGCATCTTCCGCAGACAAAGCGGAGTAAGCGTCTTAGGCTTTCCCTTTCAGTACACTCTGAAGTAACACAGCCCACTTATCCCTCGGCCATTCCTAACTTATAGCCACTTTTTCGAAGTGGAGAAAGTACCGATCCACATCGGTATCGTCAAATGGGGGAACCAGCCTAACCTCCTGGGTCGCCCGGAACCCTCCACCTTGGTTCGGCACGAGCCCCTGCTCGGCCCTTATCTTTAACTTCTCCAGCTCAAATTCCCTTTCCCTCTGTTTCTCCTCTCTCTCCAACTGTCTGTCCCTCTCTTTCTCTTCTCTCTCCAACTGTCTGTCCCTCTCTTTCTCTTCTCTCTCCAACTGTCTGTCCCTCTCGTTCTCTTCTCTCTCCAACTGTCTTTCTCTCTCTTGCCTTTCTACCTCTTTCTCTTTCTCCCGCCTTTCTAACTGCTTCTCTTCGTGTTCTAACTACCGTACCCGGAACTCGTGCTCGTGTCTCAGTTTTTCAAGCTGTACCTGTACCACGTCTCCAGCAGGTTTTTCAATAGACACCACCCCCAGCTCAACTTGGGGAAACACACCTTTAGATACATAGTGCTCTACAATAGCTCTGTGTATCTCCTCTCTCCTCATTGTCGACTTCACCTTAGCAAGATTCAACCGTTTGGCCACAGCTGTCAATTCCGATTTCCTGGCATCCTCTAATACTTCCAAGGTCGGCGCCTTTATAAATTCCTCAGCCTCCATTTCTGCTGTTTGTCTTTTCTTTCTTTCGGGAATTTTAACCCGATCAATCCACTCCGTCCCAAATTTAGCGTTCAAAATCGCGGACGAGAACCCCACTTATGTTACGTACCCCGTAACTGGGTTGCTAAACCAGCAGAAATGGATCACTCAGTTGGAGTCTGGATTACTAGAACTAAGAAAGTTTTATTAAAGAAACAAGCAACACAGTAATCGAAAGGATAATAAATGCAACAGTTCAGCAATGATAAACACACATGTGCACAGAATTAAGATAACAGCATCAATCAAGCTCTATCGTTGTCTGGGGGTAAATGACCAAATTTCAAAGTGACACAAAAGTTCAGTCCAATTTAGTTCAGTTCGCAATAATCGTTGCCATGGCGATGGACAACGTGGGGGGAGAGAGAGAGAGAACGACTGATCATTCAGACACGGCTTCCACTCACAGACCGGCGATATGGCTCACAAGCAGCTTTTGGGCGGGTCCTTTGTGATGTCACCTGAGGTCACCGACTGTGACCCCTCCTCCAGATGCGGTCGATCCTCTGCAGTGAACCCGGCACCCAAGCGAGAGTGGACACACACCGGGTTCCCGCTGATCGTACCTTTCCACCCTGTGCGTTGTCCGGTACTGCCCACCGACTCGTGAGAGGCGCACCGCTTCCAGGGTCTCGTTACCTCGGGTGTCGTGTGTCCCTGCCTTAGCGAACCGGTCCCTTTTTATCCCCCTGCTGGGGTATCGCCACTTCAAACAGTTCAGGGTTCAAAGGGGGAGCCGCTCCAGACAGCTCTCTCTCTCCCATCCCTTCATTACACATCTCCAGATCGCCTGTCCATCACTTCAAACAGTTCAGGGTTCAAAGGGGGAGCCGCTCCAGACAGCTCTCTCTCTCCCATCCCTTTATTACACATCTCCTGATGCTGTTTCATTGTGTTCCTTATCTCTCTCTTGAAGACAGGTGGCAGACCAACTGCTGATCACACAGGACAGCTAACATCTTATCTATGTGTATTCTCGTCACACCACACAGACATGAAGGGCGTCGTTCAGTTTGACGGCTCTTCTTCGGAGGCCTTCAACATCCACAGCGGTGTGAAGCAGGGCTGTGTGCTTGCCCCCACCCTGTTCGGCATCTTCTTCTCTGTCATGCTGAAGCACGCCTTTGGAACATCAACTGATGGTGTCTACCTCCACACCAGATCGGACGGGAGACTGTTCAGTCTGTCCCGGCTGAGGGCAAAAACCAAGGTTTGTGAAGTACTCATCAGGGACATGTAGTTTGCAGACGATGTGGCACTGGCAACACACTCTGAAGAGCAACTGCAACGCTTCATGGACAGCTTCTCAAGAGCCTGCCAGGACTTCAGCTTGACCATCAGCCTGAAGAAAACCAACGTGTTGGGCCAAGGCGTTGAGCACCCCCCTGCCATTGCCATTAGCAATTACGAGCTGGAGGTAGTTCACGAGTTTACATACCTTGGCTCCACCATCACGGACAGCCTCTCCCTAGACCCCGAGATCAACAGACGGATCGGACGAGCGGCCTCAACATTCGCCAGGCTGACAAAGAGAGTCTGGGAGAAGCTGACGACTCACACGAAGGTTGCAGTCTACAGGGCCTGCGTCCTCAGCACACTGCTTTATGGCGCGAGACCTGGAGCCTCTACTCCAGACAAGAGCGGCGTCTCAACGCCTGCTACCTTCGCAGCCTGAGACGCATCCTGGACATCACGTGGACTGACCGAGTCACCAACAATGAGCCTGGCCCGCGCCCAGATACCCAGCCTCTTCACCCTGCTCCAACAACGCCACCTCCGCTGGCTGGGCCTCGTACACCGCATGTCGACGGGTGGATACCGAAAGACCTGTTGTGCGGAGAACTGGCCTCCAGCAAGAGAGCACAAGGGCGGCCCATCTTCGTGTCAAAGATGTCTGCAAGAGAGACATGAAGTGACTGAACATGAACATCGAGAGGTTGGAGGACATCGCAAGAGATCGCTCTCGCCGGAGGCTGGAACTACGCAGAGGTCTAAAAAGAGAAGAGAAGCTGAGGCTTGCTGCTGAAGGAAAGCACAATCGCCGAAAAAACAGCACCAAGACAAACCTGGAGGAAAGCGCCTTTAAGTGCAGTCGCTGCAGCCGAGACTGTCACTCCCGTGTGGGCCTCTACAGACGCTGCTCTACCAACACAGACTGAAGCAAGACTTTCCAGGCGCAGATCCATGGTCTCGTGAGACTAACGGATGCCACCTACTGTTCTATGGTCTTCACAATCTCTACGGCTATCTCTTTCTGAACCCTGGGGTGTTCACTTTCTGGTCCAGGAGTCTTATCTACCTTCAGGCCTTTCAGCTTCCAGAACACCTTCTCTCCTTGTTAAAAGCATTTATCCTCACTTCTGCCCTAGATACTCCTGAATGTTTGGCATTTATGTAATAAATTCAATGACACAATTGTAGTGGGTGATTTCAATCTGCAGGAAGATTGGGAAAGTCAGATTGGTGTGAGATTGCAAGAAAGGGAATGTATTGAATGCTTATGAAATGGCTTTTTAGATCAGCTGATGGTTGAGCCTACACGGGGAACTGTTATCTTAGATTGGGTGTCATATAATAACCCAGATCTTATTAGGGAGGTTAATGTAAAGGAACCATTAGAAGGCAGTGAACATAATATGATTGAATTCCTACTGCAATTTGTGAGGGAGGAGCATAGGTCACATGCGTAGTATCGCAATGGAACAAAGGGAATTACAGAGGTATGAGAGAGGTGATTCCTCAGTGGATTGGAGAAGGATACTGGTGGGGATGACGCCAGAGCAGAAATGGCTGACGTTTCGGAGAATAGTTCAAAATGTACAGGATAGATCTATCCCGCAGAAGTAGATCTCAAACAGCGGGGCGAGGCTACCGTGGCTGACAAAGGAAGTTAAGGACTGTATAAAAGCCAAGGAAAGTGTTTATAAGGTAGCAAAAGTGAGTAGGAAGTTAGATAATTGGGTAGCTTTTAAAATCCAACAACAGCCAAATATAGAAAAGCTATATGAAGGGTAAAGCTGAAATATGAGAGCAAACTAGACAATAATATAAACTATTATAAAAATGCGAAAGGAAGGCGAGAGTTGATATTGGACCACAGGAAAATAATGCTCATGAGGTAGAAATGGGGAAGAGATGGTAGATGAACTTGATAAATACTTTGCATCCGTCTTCTCTGTGGAAGACACTAGCAGTGTGCCAGAGATCCGTGAGCATCAGGGAGCAGGAGTGAGTGCCATTGTTATTACAAAGGAAAACGTGCTAGTCAAACTCAGGTTCTTAAAGTGAATAAGTCACCTGGACCAGATGGATTGCATCCCAGAGTCCTGAGAGTGGTTGCTGAAGAGGTAACAGATGCATTGATCATGACCTGTCAAGCATCACTTGATTCTGGCATGGTGCTGGAGAACAGGAAGATTGCAAATGTCAATCCAATCTTTGAGAAGGGAGGAAGGCAAAGAAAAAATTATCATCCAGTCAGCCTAACTTCAGTGGCTGGGAAAGTGCTGGAGTCTATCATAACAGATGAGTTTTTTGGGGTTACTAGTAGAGTAATGATAAAATAAGTCAAAGCCAGCATTGCTTCTGTACAGGAAAATCTTGCCTGACAAGCCTGTTCAGATTTCATTGGGGAAGTAATAAGCAGGATGGTCAAACGAGAGGCAGTGGATATCATTTACTTGGATTTTCAGAAGGCATCTGATCAGGTATCACACATGAGACTGCTTAACAAGATAAAAATCAGAAAAAAAACACTGCCATTGATAGAGGAATGGCTAATAGCCAACAGGCAGTGAGTGGGAATAAATGGGGCCTTTTCTGGTTGGCTAGCAGTGACTAGTGGTCTTCAGGGGTCAGTATTCGGTCCGCTACTTTTCACATTGTTGGTCAATGATTTGGATAATGGAACTGATGGCTTTATGGAAAGGTTTGCGGATGATACAAAGACAGGTGGAGGCATTGGTAGTGCTGAGGAAGCAATGCGATTGCAGCAGGACACAGACAAATTTGAAGAATGGGCAAAAAAGTGGCAGATGGAATACAATATTGGGAAATGTACGATAATGCACTTCAGCAAAAGGAACTATTATCTGATTGGGGAGAAGGTTCAAACAACAGAAGTACAGAAGGAAATACGAGTCCTTGTGCAAGACTCCCAGAAGGTTAATTTACAGGTTGAGCCTGTGGTAAAGAAAGCAAATGCAACGCTGGCATTTATTTAAAGTGAAGTAGAATATATAAGCAAGGAGATAATGCTGGTACTTTATAAGACACTAATTAGGCCGCACTTGGAGTATTTGGGATCCATATCTCAGAAAAAGTGTGTTGTCATTGGAGAGAGTCCAGAGGATGTTCAAGAAGATGGTTCCGGGAATGAAGGGGTTAAGATATGAGGAGCATTTGCCAGCCTTGGGTCTGTACTCCTGCACTGACCTATGTTTAATAAATGTGGGTGGTGGGGGGTAAATCTCACTGAAACCCACCGAATGTGGAAAGGTCTGGATAGTGTGGATGAGGAGAGGACTTTTCGTATGGTGGGGGTAGCCATAACAGGAGGCACAGCCTCAACACTGAGGAGCGACATTTTAGCATAGTTAAGGAGGATTTTATTTAGTCAGAGAGCAGTGAATCTGTGGAATTCTCTGACATAGACGGCGGTGGGGGCCAAGTCAGTGGGTACATTTAAGGCAGGAACTAATAGTTTGCTGATCAGTCAGGGCATTACAGGATATGCCGAAGAGGCAGGTGCATGGGGTTGAGTGAGAACCGGGATCAGCCATGACAGAATGGTGGAGCAGACTCGATGGGTTGAATGGCCTAATTCTACTCCTATGTCTTATGGTCTTATACTACTGCTGTCTTACACAGTGAAGATTGACACAAAATACTTATTACATTCGGCCGCTATTTCTTTGCTCTATTACTAACTCACCAGCATCATCTTCCAATGGTACAATATCAACTCTTGCCTCTCTTTTACTCTTTATATATCTGAAAAACTTATGGTACTTGCTATCGTTGGCTCACTTAATTTTTCATCTTGTTTCTCCTGTGTGTTTTTTCAGTTGTCTCCAATTGGTTATGTAAAAGCTTTCCAATCCTCTAACTTCCCACTACTTTTTTGCTATATTATATGACTCCACTTTTGCTTTTATTAAAACAGGAGAAAATCTGTGGATGCTGGAAATCCAAGCAATACATACTCAAAATGCTGAAGGAACCGAGGAGGCCAGGCAGCATATATGGGAAATAGTAAACAGTCGACATTTTGGGCCGAGACCCTTCATTAGGACTGGGAAAAAAAACAGCTGAGACATCAGAGGACTAGGTGTGGGGGTGAGAGGGGTGGAAGAAGTTGTAGGTGATAGGTGAAACTGGGAGAAGGGAGTAATAAAGGAAAAAACTCCTTAGGATATAATTTCCTTAACGATTCTCGAAAGATCATTGCTAATGCCTCCACATCAATTCAGCCACCACTTTCAGATCTCTGGGGTGTACACCATCTGGTCCAGGTGACCAATTTACTTCAGACCATTTCTGTTTCCCAAGAACCCTCTCTCAAGTTACATAACTTTACACATTCTGACCAGTGACATCCGGGACTTCAATATTCCTGCCAGGGTCTTCCACAGGTAAGAGTGATGTACAGTATTCATCTGCCATCACTTTGCACCCCCACCCCATTACTACCTCTCCAGCATCATTTTTCAGCGGTCCGATATCCACTTCCGCCTCTCTATTACACTAAGTGTACCTGAAGAAAAAATTGGTATCCTCTTTAATGTTACTGTCTAGCTCACCTATGTATTCCATCTTTTCCTTAATTATTTTAGTTGCATTCTGTTGGTTTTTAAAAGATTCCCAATCCTGTAACTTACTAGTAATTTTTGCTTTATGCCCTCTTTGGTTTTTATGTTGTCTTTGATTTCTTTTATCAGCCATGGTTTTGTCACTTTACCTTCAGAATACTACTTCCTCTTTGTGATGTGTATATCTTGTGCCTTCTGAATTGCTTCCAGAAAATCCAGCCATTGCTACTCTGTTTTCATCCCTGCCCATGTTCTTTGCAAATCAATTTTGACCAATTTTTCTCTCATGCCTCTCTAATTCTCTTTATTCCACATCTGACTTTAGCTTCTCCTTCTCTATTGTCAGGGTGAATTTGATCAGATTAAGATCATTTGCCCCTAAGGGTTCTTTAAACTTTAAAGTGACCGAATTAATTCTGGTTCATTACAATACCCAATCCAGAATAGTTGATCCCCAAGTGGGTCAAACACGAGCTGCTCTAAAAATGCATCTTGTAAGCATTCTAGGAATTCCTCCTCTTGAGACCAACCCCATCCTAATTTTCCTAATCACCTGCATGACAATCCCCCATGACTATTGTAACATTGCCCTTTTGGCACGCATTTTCTATCTCCCATTGTAATTTGTGGACCACATACCTTACTACTGTTTAGAAGTCTCTATAGAATTCCCATCAGGGATTTTTTTTTTTTTTTTTTTACATTTGCTCTTCCTTAATCCTACCTACAGATTCTACAGCTTCCAACCCTATGCCACCTCTTCCTAATGATTTAATTTAATATTTTACCAACAGAGCCACACAACCCCATTACTAACACACATAAAAGTTGCTGGTGAATGCAGCAGGCCAGGCAGCATCTCTAGGAAGAGGTGCAGTCGACGTTTCAGGCCGAGACCCTTCGTCAGGACTAACTGAAGGAAGAGTGAGTAAGGGATTTGAAAGTTGGAGGGGGAGGGTGAGATCCAAAATGATAGGAGAAGACAGGAGGGGGAGGGATGGAGCCAAGAGCTGGACAGGTGATAGGCAAAAGGGATACGAGAGTACCCCACTACCGGCTTGTTCTTGGCTTGTTCTCTCAAGAAACATATACAGTAAGTATCTGGGAAACAAGAGGACCTGCAGGTGCTAGAAATCTGGAGAACTACACACAAAGTGCTGGAGGAGCTCAGCATGTCAGGCAGCATCTATGGATGGGAATCAACATTTCGGGCCAAGACCCTTCATCGGTACTCTTGATACCCACGTAATTGGAATATCAACAAGCAAAGAAAATAGAAAGTAGTGCAAAATGGGGAAAACCTTTGACAAAATTTAGTTCAAGGCTTAAAAAAACCTGCCAAACAGAACTCAATTGTTAGTAAATGCAACAAAGGCAAAAAACACTTTTATCAATACCAACATTGACTTTTTTTTTAATAAAAATATCTTGGTCCTATTTCAATCAGTAATATTTACAAAGGTAAATAAGAACTTTAGAAATCTTTAGAAAAGGCTATTTACACTCAAACCCACTTAGATTAACACTACCCTGGACAGAAGGAGGAAGAGAAATAATACACATGAAAAAAAATCACACAACAGTCAGATAAAACTTCTAAGTATATATTTCCATCAAAAATGATGAGGATTCAGCACTCCATGTCTGTATCTGCAATCATAATAAGAAATACATACCAGAAAACTTAAATGAGAAGCCAACTCAGAAAAATGAATCATCACTACGGAAGAAAACATTAACCAGTGGAATGAGTATGACCCTCCATGGGAGACATCCCAACGATCTGAGCAGACGAGATGGTGACAAGGAAGCATCAACCACCTGACTGAGAGTTGGAGACCTCTTCCCAGAAACAGAGGGGTTTCTTGCAGAAATATGGGACAAGGTGGTTAACAAAAAGAAAACAAAATCGAAAATACATGAAATACAAACAAACAAAGCAGTAAGTGCAGAAAATGCCACGAGAAACCACACACAATCCAACACATTCCAGGATCCTGCAGCAGTTTAACTCAATCTGATTACTTACAAAGTTACAATCAAGTGGCAAATGTCATTCACCAAAATCTTGCTTTAAAATACAAACCCATGAATGCCCTCCATCACTTCATAAAGGCACCATAAATTCACACCTGATCCAGATTTAGAGTCAAAATCTTACAAATTATATGATAATCAATACATTATTTCAGATAGGACAATCCATAATAACCATCCGGATATAATATTACAGGGTAAAGAAGCAGGAACAACTCCCTGAATAGATAAAAGCATTCCCAACACACACATGTTCCTCGACCAGTGGAGCACCTTACCACAGGTATTGTTTGTGTCATCAGTCACACAACCGAAAGAATTTCTCTGTCAATCAGCTTCCAAATATTGCTACTTTGTCATTTGTTGCCATGCCCCGCTGCTGATTCCCTTCTCCTCATCATACGTTCTTACCCCGACTATCGTCCAGAGCCCCAAACTCTGCCCTGTGCAGACCTGCCTCTGGTTTCTGACCCTGCTCCATTGAACATCCAACTAATGGTTTTGAAATTCTGATTTCAGTCTACAGAAGATAGTGGTGTTTTCAACAACCTTTTAGAAGCAGGAAAAATGACCCATAATGTGGAAATGACTCATGATTAAGGAGGTCATTCTTCCTCAGCCCAGAGACTCGAGGGGCGAAGAATGTCTCAGACAGAACTGCAGTCAGCTCGACTTCTTCAGTCTGCAGGAAATTCAAGGGAAACCTCTTCACCCACACTATTTGGAACCCATGACCACAGGGAGAGCGAGAGAAGGATAACAGGGGAGGACTGAAAAGGACTGTCGTGGAACAGAATCACTGGCAGGGTCCAGCCGGCCTGACTTGACTCTCTACTGTACACTAGGTGTGTTATAAATTCACTAAGTACCAGAGACAGAGGTTAAAGTAGAACTGATTTATTGTCTCAGATCCAGAATATTAAACTCCAGTCCCATTAAAGGTGAATATGCAGAAGAAACTCCTCCCATGCCCAGGGTGCAGAACTGGGTGTGTGAGCAGCAGCAATAATTGCAGAGTTCAGCAACGACAGTCACTCTTGAGACTGCATTCAGCAACAGTGATAGACAAATATCCAACATGCAGCTCATTAAAACTTTCTCTCCAGTGTGAACCCGGTAGTGTGTCACAAGTGCAACTTGCTGTAAGGTTTCACTGCTCATGTAATGGCCTCTCTGCAATGTTTCACTGCTACGGTAATGGTTTCTCTGTAGCAGCAATGTTTAGGTTATGACCAGAGATAACAGGGTTTTGGAATGCAGAGCTATCCAATGACAGAAATGTTCTTCCTTGTGAGTCTGGAAGAGGAATTTTCGTGGTCTTTAGCTGGGGAGAGATGAGAAGACGCGAATGGAGAGAGTAGGCCCTTTTTATTTTATTTTGTTTACTTCACTAACTCTATCGTCAAAGTAAGAATTATAAAGCTCAATCGTTTAATCACATATTGTGTACTGTTTGTTATTTCAGGGTACCGATTTGTAACAGGGTACACATCACGCAGCATCCACCCAAACGAGATTGCTTAAGTTTGGCCGGGCTGGGGGGCTATCACCCCCTATATTAAGCTGCCAGCCGAAGTGAGTTACATAAGGTTAGATGACTGACTGAATCCTTTCCCAAGTCTGAGCAGGTGAATGGCCTCTCCCCAGTGTGAACTCGCTGATGTACCTTCAGATTAGATGACCTAATGAATCCCTTCCCACACACTGAACAAGTGAACGGCCTCTCCCCAGTGTGAACTCGCTGATGTACCTTCAGTTGAGATGACAAAGCGAATCCCTTCCCACAGACTGAGCAGGTGAATGGCCACTCCCTGGTGTGAACTGACTGGTGTGTCAATAGGTGATATGAGCAAATGAATCCCTTCCCACAGTCTGAGCAGGTGAACGGTCTCTCTCCGGTGTGAACTGACTCATGTCTCAGTAGGTTATAGGATGAAGTGAATCCCTTCCCACAGTCTGAGCAGGTGAATGGCCTTTCCCCGGTATGAACTGACTCATGTCTCAGTAGGTTATATGACGAAGTGAATCCCTTCCCACAGACGGAGCAGGTGAATGGCCTTTCCCCGGTGTGAACTGACTGGTGTACCAGCAGGTCGGATGACTGAGTGAATCCCTTCCCACAGTCTGAGCAGGTGAATGGCCTCTCCCCAGTGTGAACTCGCCGATGTACCTTCAGAGTAGATGACTGAGTGAATCCTTTCCCACAGTCTGAGCAAGTGAACGGCCTCTCCCCAGTGTGAACTCGCTGATGTACCTTCAGTTTAGATGACTGAGTGAATCCTTTCCCACAGTCTGAGCAGGTGAACGATCTCTCCCCGGTGTGAACTGTCTGGTGTCTCAGTAGGTGAGATGACAAATTGAATCCCTTCCCACAGTCTGAGCAGGTGAATGGCCTCTCTCCAGTGTGAACTCTCTGATGTACCTTCAGATTAGATGACCGAGTGAATCCCTTCCCACAGTCTGAGCAGGAGAACGGCTTCTCCCCGGTGTGAACTCGCTGGTGATCCATTAGGTTAGATAACCGAGTGAATCCTTCCCCATAAATTCAGCAGATGACCAGCCTCTGCCCAGTGTGAACTGACTGGTGTGTCCACAGGTGAGATGACCAACTGAATCCCTTCTTACCCACAGAACAGGTGAATGGCCTTGCCCAGTGTGAACTCACTGATGTACCTTCATGAGATGACCTTGAATCCCCACAGTCTGAAAAGGTTCACAGCCTCTCCCTGTGTGAACTGACAGGCATGCCAGTCAGTCAGATAATCGAGTGAATCCCTCCCCACAGTCTGAGTCAGATTGATGATTGAGTGACTCCCTTGCTCCACTTCTAATATACGTGGACGGAGACAGCAAAACTGGCGTGCTGTGTTCGAGATTCCCGTAGATAAATTCCTTGTCGTTTTTAACCTGAAAAAAGATTTATAAAATCAATCAATGACTGAAGGACAACATTTCAGATGAGATCTCTTGAGTTGCCAAGGTGTGATCTGACATCACACTGTTACGGTGAGGTTCAGCACAAGTTGGAGAGAGAAATCATCTTCTAACTGGGCACAGTGCTGGTATCTGGAATGACCATCAAATTCTCTGATGCTCTTCCTGTCTCTATAAGAATGGGGCATTTCTGCCATCTCCAATCGGTGACCTGGTTCAGTTTGACACTCTCCATTGATATTATTCCCTGCTCCCACTGAGCTGCATGGGTGCCTGGCCCCACAGGAACTGAAACACTTTCACACAAATAGCCTTTGTTGACGTGCAGCTGAGATTTTCTTTTATCTACTGTCAATGTAAAGTGCCACAGTTTTAAGGCTATGTAAACATTTCCTGCCCAGATGAATGGTTGGTCCGCACAGCTGTTAAAAGGAATTAAATGAATATTAGTATTATTTCATGTTCTTGTCAAGAGTCATAGAAAAGTACAACACAGTAACAGGCCCTTTGGCCCATCTAGTTTGTGTTGAACTATTTAAACTGTCTACACCTTTACTCCTACCATCCAGGTACCTATACAAACCTCATAAATGTTGAAATTGAGCTCGCATGCACTAGTCGGGCTGTCTGCTCATTCCACACCTGGATGACTGTCTGTGTGAAGAAGTTTCCCCTTAATGTTTCATCTTTCACCCTTCATCCATGGTCTCTTGTTGTAGTCCCTCATAATTTTGGTACACCCCCATTAAATCTCCCCTCAATCTTCTACATTCCAAGGAATAAAGCCCAGAGCTGTTCAATCTCTCTTTATAACCCAAGACCTCTAGACCTGGCAAAATCCTTGTGAATTTTCTCTGAACTCTTTCAAACTCTTTTACATCTTTCCTGTAGGTTGGTGACCAAAACCGTACACAATACTCCAAATTATGCCTCACCAATGTCTTCTTCAAAGTCAACATAACATCCATTTCCTGTACTTTGTACTTTCGTCTATGATGGCCAATGTGCCAAAATCTTTCTTTCCGTCCCTATCGAACTGCGACACCACTTTCAGTGAAATATAGTCGTGTATTCCCATATCCCTTTCTTCTCCAACACTTCTCAGTGCCCTACCAGTCACTGTGTAAGACCTACCCTGGTTTCTGCATGTTAGACAGAGATTCATCATGAGGTGCCAGAGGAATTCCGTTTCTCTGATGCTTGGCTCCGAGCTTCTCGCCAGCTGAGTTCGAACAAATAAACTGATGAAAAGGATACGCTAAACACCTCACACTTGTCTGCGTTAAATTCCATTTTCCGTTTCTCAACCCATTTTTTCCAGCAGTCCAGATCACATGCATGCCATGATATTCTTCCTCGCTGTCCACTACACCACCAATCCTGGTGTCATCCACAAATTTGCTGATCCAGTTAACCACACTATCATCCAGATTACTGACAGAGATGAAAAACAACAACAGATCCAGCACAGATCCATGTGGCACACCACTAGTCACAGGTTTTCAGTCAGAAAGGCAACTACCTGCTACCATACTCTGCTGATGAAGTTTTAAGGGGGATGTAAGAAATAATTCTTGGACTCTTGTAAATAATGGGTTAAAAGTAAGTGCAAACTTATGTGTGCTCTGTTCTGGATAGTGTGCAAATTTCTGTTTTGTCCTTCACTGAGGAATCTGCTTGCAGCTTGTTTAGATTAATGGCTCACAGATGTCTCTTGGGAACGTTATGTAGAGTTGAGTTCTCATGAGACACGAATTGAACTAAACTCCCTCCTTTGTCTAACAAAAGAGAATAACTGATAAGGATTGGACAGAACATTAATTTGTAATTAAAACCCTGATTTAGTGGACTCTCTTATCTAAGAAATTAAATTTTGCTCCAACAGACTTGGTGGGAATACCAGTTGAACTAAAGTCCTTTTTGTTTCAGGATCTCGGCCCGAAACGTCGACTGTACCTCTTCCTAGAGATGCTGCCTGGCCTGCTGCATTCACCAGCAAATTTGATGTGTGTTGCTCCTCTTTGTTTCATTAGTTCTATAATGGTAACGTTTTTGCATGTTAGACAGAGATTCAGCACGAGCCGCCAGAAGAAGAGGAATTGTGTCTCTCTGATGCTTGGGTCCGAGCTTCTTGCCGGCTGAGTTCGAACAAATAAACTGGTGAAAAGGATAAAGTAAAGAACTGTTTGTAGTGTGCTTATTTGTCCAGCAAATTTAAGTTTACACCATAAAAAGTATCCCATCCAGATACAGGTGTCCCCCGCTTTTCGAACGCTCGCTTTATGAAACCTCACTGTTACGAAAGACCTACATTAGTACCCTGTTTTCGCTTTCAGGTGTTTTCACTGTTACAAAGAAAGGCAGCACGCGATAAAAAAGCAGCGCGCGAAAAAATCAGCGCGCGATAAAAGGCAGCGTGCGCCCGAGCAGCCGCTCTGCCCTGGATTCGGAACGGCATTGCTTAAACACATTGCATTGAGCAGCCGTTAGCAAGATGAGTTCTAAGGTGCCTGAAAGAGTAAGGGTGTTACACTTAGCGTAAAACTCGACATAATTAAGCGTTTTGATCGTGGTGAACGAAGCAAGGACAAAGTGAGTTTGGCTTGTGGAAGCTGATGAAGATGATGTTGAAGAGGTTTTGGCATCCCATGACCAAGAACTGATAGATGAAGAGCTGATGCAATTGGAAGAGGAAAGGATAACAATCGAAACCGAATGCAACCGAATGCAGAAAGTGAAGCAACTGTGTGAGATTTTCGCTGCAATGATAAAGTACGACTTTAATTTTGAAAGGGTACGTAGGTTTAGGGGATATTTGCAGGATAGTTTGAGTGCTTACAAACAACTGTATGATAGAAAAATGCGCGAGGCTCAGCAGTCAAGCAAGCCTTCCACATCAGCCACAGCAGATGAGAACCTCGACCTTCGACATCAAGGCGGGCAGTCATAGGAGATGATGAGCTGCCTGTCCTGATCAACGATGAGATGACACCCCTGTGTCCCACCACCCCAACACCCGAGCCCCGGACAGATACTGTACCGATTCGCGGAGAATGCTCTGATCTGCGCCGACATTTGCATGCCAGGCAGCACCTAATTAATTAGCATGTTTATTTCGGCTTTTTTCTTAACAATGTGCTGTGTGCTTCCCGGCTACCGCTGCATTCTTCGCGGCAATGTATTGGGTTGGCGGCCCGGAGGGTGGGGGCCACTGCACCACCCAGCCTGCGACAACTCAGTCTAACACACCATCATCAGTGTGCTCGGTGCTGTTTTCCCAATTCCAGTAAGTGATACTACACTGTACATACATTATTTCTACTTTATATAGGCTGTGTATTTTTACGTGTTATTTGGTAGATTTGGCAGTTTCATAGTTTAAAGGCTACTGGAGAGCGCGTTTATGCCAACAGCGCTTGCGTGAGATTTTCTGCTGAGAGCGCTTGCGTGAGATTTTTGCTACAGAGATCTATGCAGGCAATCGTTGTAGAGAAGTAATTCTACTTTATATAGGCTGTGTATTTATCATATCATTCCTGCTTTTACTATATGTTACTGTTATTTTAGGTTTTATGTGTTATTTGGCATGATTTGGTAGGTTATTTTTGGGTCTGCGAACGCTCACAAAATTTTGCCGTATAAATAAATGGTAATTGCTTCTTCGCTTTACGACATTTCCGCTTACGAACCTTTTCATAGGAACGTTCTACCTTTGGATGGCAGGGGAAACCTGTACTTCACAACTTTGTATGGCTACTCTCTCCTTTTGACTTCAAGAATTACCAGCGAACTGTGGAGATGGCTGAACACATCATGGAAACAAGCCTCCCTTCCATGGACTTGCTCTATACTTCCTGTTGCCTCAGTGAATCAGCCAACATAATTTAAGATTCCCAGAACTCCAGACCAGACATTCTCAATTCTCAACCACCCATCGGGTCGAAGATAAATGAAAACAAAAAACAGAAAACAGAAAACATACCACCAGACCTAGGGACACTTTCCATTCTGCTGTTATAAGCAAACTGAATATTCCTCAGCATTATAAGATGGACTCTTGACTTCATAATGTATGTCAATGTGACCTTGCACCATATGTCTACCTGCAGTGGTTTTCTCTGTAACCATAATGCTTTGTTACACTCCGTTAATGTTTTACCATAATCTACTGTTGTAATGTGCTGATCTGAGAGGATGGTACACAAGACAAGATTTTCACTGGACCTCGGTACATGACAATACTAAATGATTCCCCACTTTAATTGCATGGAAGTATTAGACAGACTGAGCTTCTCCTCTAGAACTTCCAGAGGGAGATTTCACTGAAGTGTACAAATGTTTGAGAAGCCCAGAAAAACAGAAAAGGCTTCCTTCTTGCATTAATAGGGCTATATACCTCGAAACATTGGCTGCACTTCGGCAATTTGTAACAGTGGAATGAAGTCAATGAAAAAAAAAATGCCCACCCACAATGAGAGAACGTGACAGATCTGGATCTCTCTCCCTTGTCTGAATGGAAAAAAGATTAATATGCACAACCGCGAGAAACAAACCCGCAGACGTAAAGCATGTGCTACCGGGCCATGAAGAAACGATATGATTTGGCGATATGAGTCAGCTGCACCTTTCCCCATTCCCTGTCAAACTTGAACTTGAAGATGCGCCCCGCCCGCCCCCATTGGCTGGTCCGCAAGAATATTGCCAATATGAAACCGGTCCGCAGTGCGAGAAAGGTTGGGGACCCCTTACATAAGGAACCGCGCACATGACCCCAGACCCTGGTGTAGCAAACCCATGCATGACATCAGGCATGTGGTGGGGGGAGGGAGGGGGAGGAGATAAGATTTTTGGTTCCATGGCTCTCTCCAGGGAAGGTGGGACCTGTACAGAAAGGACTACAGCAAAAGAGAAGGTTCTTTGGAAGCTGAAGATCTGAAAGCAGATAAGTCACCCGGACCAGATGGTTTACACCCACAGTTCTGAAAGAGGTGGCTGGACAAATTGTGGAGGCATTAGTAATGCTCCTTCAAGAATCACTTAATTCAGGAATGGTTCTGGAAGACTGGAATATTGAAAATGTCACTCTACTCTTCAAGAAGGGAGAGAGGCAGAAAAAAGGAAACTATAGGCCACTCAGTCTGACAGTGGTTGGGAAGATGTTGGAGTCGATTGTTAAGGATGTGAGTTCGGGGTACTTGGAGGCACAAGATAAAATAGGCCGGAGTCAGCATTGTTTCCTCAAGAGAAAATCTTGCCTGATAAATTTGTTGGAATGCTTTGAAGAAATAATAAGCAGGGTAGACAAAGGAGAATTGGTTGATATTGCGTACTTGGATTTTCAGGCCTTTGACAAGGTGCCGCACCTGAGACTCCTTAACGAGCTCTGAGCCTATGTTATTACAGGAAAAACGGCAGGAGGAAATGAGTGGGAATACAGACAGCCTTTTCTGGTTGGCTATCGGTTTCTAGTGGAGTTCCACAGGGGTCTATGTTGGGAACGATTCTTTTCATGTTATATGCCAATGACTTGGATGATGGAATTGATGGCTTTGTTGCAAAGTTTGCAGGGGATGTAAAGATAGTTGGAAGGGCAGGTCGTTTAAGGGAAGTAGGGAGGCTACAGAAAGATCAGGAAAATAGGCAAGGAAATGGCAGATAGAATACTGTGTTGGGAGGTGCATGATTATACACTTTGCTAGAAGAAATGAAAGGGTTGACTATTTTCTAAATGGAGAGAATGTACAAAAAAAATCTGAGATGCAAATGGAGTTGGGAGTCCTTGTGCAGGATTCCCTAAAGGTTTATTTGTGGTTTGAGTCTGTGGTGAGGAAGGCAAATGTGATGTTCGCATTCAGTTCAAGAAAACTAAAATATAAAAGTGAGCATGTAATGTTGGGACTTTATAAAGCTCTTGGATTATTCTCAGCAGTTTTGGGCCCCTTATATCAGAAAGGATGTGCTGACACTGGAGAGAGTTCAAAGGAGGTTTACGAAAATGAGTACAAAATTGAATGGCCTGTCATATGAAGAGCATTTGATGGCTCTGGACTTGTATTCAGAGGAATGAAGGATGATTTCATTGAATCTTATCGAATGGTGAATGGCTTTGATTGAGTGGATGTGGAGAGGATGTTCCCTGTATTGGGAGAGTCCAGGACCAGAGGATGCAGCCTCAGAATAAAGGGGATATTAGGGCGCCCTTTTAGAAGGGAGATGAGAGAGAATATCTTTAGCCAGAGAGTGGTGAATCTGTGGAATCCTTTGCCACGGGCAGCAGTGAAGGCCGAGTATTTATGGATATCAAAGGCAGAGGTTGCTAGATTCTTAATTGATGACAGTTTACGGGAAGAAGGAAGGAGACTGGGACTGAGGAAAATTGGAACAGGCATGATTAAATGACAGAGCAGGTGCGATGGGCCAAATGGCGTAATTTTACTCCTATATCTTATGGTTTTACTTGGGGGTACCAGAATGACGTCACATGTGGGTGAGAGTTTGTATTCAAAAGCTGTTTAATGGACGTTTTTAATGATTTCAGGGGGTAAACAAAGGAAACTTAATGGGTTTCATCAATGGATCCAATGTTGTGTGATTTAAAGTCCCCTGCAAGATACCCCGCTCTGCCATATTGCCCATACAGTGGGCGGTGTGTTGCTTGTCTCAAGTTGGGTCAGAAAACCCCAATGTTTCTGAGGAGCACTTTCCAGGGTGGTTCGGTCTGGGGTGGCTCAGTCAGTGCAGTGTCTCGTTGTTTAGTATTTTCAGAAACAACAGTTTTGCCAATATAAACTGGAATTGCCAGCAGGGTAAAGACAGGTTCGTATCAGTTAACAAAAGAGCTCTCGTCCCTGCGGTCCGGTCTCCCGGCGATCTATACACCCCAGCAGTGTAGGTATCCCTTCCTCTAAAAGTGAGTGAATCATTCAGATTGCTGATCGCTGACAGGAGTTATATTTGTTGGTCATTAAAGTTCATCCAGATTTGGCTGGATGGAGTTAATGCAGAGTTCGGGGGTGTCACAGTGAAAGATCCGAACAGCCAAATCCTCTATGCTGTCCCTCCGACCTCCGGCCACTGGTGGCGGCGTGGGGACCTCCTGCAAATCACAGCTCAGTGCCGACCCCAGATGTTGCCTGTGGTTCTCCTGGTTGGGTGGCGATGAGGAAGGGGCTGATCTCAGGTTTGTGTAAATTGAATGTCGGTTGCAGTGGGAAAGGGCCAGGACTGAGCCGGACAGCTGGACAGGAATGTAGGATCAGTTAGTTCTGGTTCCCCAAGCTGTGAGAGTGGATGTCAGTGACGTGGATCTGTTTACGTGTGCGGGTGTGGGGTAAATGGTGGGAAAGTTGTGGGGCTACTGGCAGGGTGGAGGGAGGTTGGGGATGTGGGTTATCAGACACAGTGTGACTCGGGAGGAGGGGTCCTAGAGCAGATTAAGTTGTAAACAGGGGAGGATCTGGTCCATTGCATCAGACAGATTTCAGGAAGCAACAAATCTCTGTTTATATTAATCACTGTCTAATCTTGCTGCTAACATTGTGTTTGTCACAGAGCCCAGAGTCTGGGAACAGCTAGATGGTAGGACGCAGATAGTGATGATGGGAGGCTGTTTATTGGAGTCAAGGCCAGCGCGTCGTGGAGTACCCCAGGGTTACACCCATTGCTACTTGTCATCTAAATCAATTATCTGGTTGAGAATGTACAGGGTATGGGTAGTGAGTTTGCAGCAAGTAATTTCAAACAATTACTTCTCTTTGCAAGATAGTAAATATGAACACCCCTCTTTCCCTCTCCACACTCAGAACCAACCAAAAGCTACTTCAGAAGATGCAAGTTCTTCAAATGAGCAAACACTGAGGGAATGTGAGTGAGTTTATACAGCTGGGATACTGACAGTACATTACCAGACCTGGAGTGATTGCAACTGGGTCTGACAGAGGCATAACTGATACTTCTGGGCACAGTCATTCTCACCTCAACTATTCCCTACCTTACTTTGTACAGATATGTAATGACTAAAGGACCAGTTTGAGTAAATGAGACTCACCAAACTTGCTTCTGACTGAATCAATGGAAACCCTGAGTCAGAAGGGTTCTCTCCAGTTGGAGCTGTCAACCCGTGGGCTGGTTCACTTGCTGCTGTTCCCTCATCTTCAGTCGTGGTTCACTTCCAGTTGTGGGTTTTGCTTCCAATAAATCTCTCACCACAGGCCTAACTTTAATATGAAAGATAATGAAGCACATTAACAATACAAAGGAGAACAAAATATTTCTGCTCACTGAAATCTAAACATTGAAGACAAATATAATGATCTCAGTGAACAAATCTGTAATTGTCCCTGACATGTCACAAAACCTGATATGGAATAGGAAGGAGTCATCATTCGGTCATGGTAAGATATAAGAAGTAGGAACAGAATTAGGTGATTCGATCTATTGAGTCTGCTCCACCACTCAACCATGGCTGAGATTTATTCCAACACCATATTCCTGCCTTCCTCCTGTAACCCTGAAGCTACTAAGCAATCATGAATATATTCATCTCTGCCCTAAATATACCTAACTGACAGCCTCAACCACCCTCTGTAGCAACAAATTCCACAGATCAGCCATCTTTTGGCTGAAGAAATTTTTCTCATCTCAGTTTTAAAGGGAAGCATCTTTATTCTGAGACTGTGCTGTCAGATCAGACTCTCCGTCTAATGGAAACATCTTCTCCATGTCCACTGTATCCAGGCTTTTCAGTATTCAGTAGGTTTACTTAACCACCACCCCCGCCTTTCACCACCCCGTCAAATGCTCCTCATACATAAAGCCGATCATTCCTGAGATTATTCATGTGAACCTTGTTCGCAACAACTGCACTGAACACATTACCAAGTATAACAGATGATCAGGAAATTTAAACTATTCCAGGGTGAATGTAATAGAAAGAAATTGGAATCACCAGAATCACTCAACAGGTAAGGAACTGCTGTGGAGAGAAAAACAAATTTAATGAATCAGGTTCACAATCTTTTGTCATAATGGATTCACAATTTTCCGTTTTTAGTGCAGATCTCCAGCAACTTGAGTTTCTGTTTGATTTCCACTACCTGACAGACAGATGACAGTGAGGAGGAATTTCCAAACACAGTTCGAACACTGAACCCCCAGGTCTATTTCTACTGGTGCAAACAAAGAACAGCCCATTTAATCACAGCCTCTCCTTGTGAGGGATGGAATACAAACTCATTCTCACCACAGATTAACAGCTATTGCTTCCAAAGGAACTCCAGAAACAAACATTTGATCCCATACCAGAAGTACTCACTCAACACCTTATAATCCCTTCATCATCGACTTCTCTAACTTCTGCTAAGGCCCCACCTCCCCCTCGTACCCCATCTGTTACTCATTTTTATGCACACATTCTTTCTCTCACTCTCCTTTTTCTCACTCTGTCCCTCTGAATATACCTCTTGCCCATCCTCTGGGTCACCCCCCCCGTCCTTCTTCCCGGACCTCCTGTCCCATGATCCTCTCGTATCCCATTTTGCCTATCACCTGTCCAGCTCTCGGCTCTATCCCTCCCCCTCCTGTCTTCTCCTATCATTTTGGATCTCCCCCTCCCCCTCCAACTTTCAAATCCCTTACTCACTCTTCCTTCAGTTAGTCCTGACGAAGGGTCTCGGCCTGAAACGTCGACTGCACCTCTTTCTATAGATGCTGCTTGGCCTGCTGCGTTCACCAGCAACTTTGATGTATGTTGCTTGAATTTCCAGCATCTGCAGAATTCCTGTTGTTTACCTTATAAACCCTGGCAGCTTGATCCCCGGGTCCATTTTACTTGGATCGAAAACTGTGATATACCAGGACCCAACCTCACAGAGTCACACAGCTGAACCTGCCACTTACCCACCCTAAGAGTCTCACACATCGTCCCCACATCTCACACTGGGTAGTGCAATCCGGGATTTCCCCACAACCAATGTCCAGCTGCTCGAAATTTCTGCTTCACTGCAGAAGGACGACCATCCAGCCCCATCTGTAGAAGCACTAACCAAAGTCAAAGCCAAAACACCAACAGTTCAATATGCCTGGAATGCCAATCACAGCATTATAGCCCAAGCACCAACTCTCCCAGTACTCTTTGCTGCCAGTACAATGCTGCATTGTGTCAGCCAGTCACTGTTCAAAAACTAGCACTCCCACAGTAATGCAAAACAGAACTGGAACCTGATGATCCTCTAGCATTCCAGCTAACAAAAACTGCTTCCAGGTGTAAAACAACACTTCACAATGAAGACAAGGGTTAGAAGAAAGATTGCTGATATAGGTGTCATGCAGGGTGGACCAAGGTTGACCCAGATGGTTGATAAACATCACTGAAGCTGGAGGTGAGGAGACTAGACAGAGGTTGAGCAAGATGGGCAGGGAATGAGCAGATGGAACCAGGTGGAGATCAAGGATGATCACAGATGGTTCTCCAGCAATACACAAATACAGAATTAATAGTACACACTACAGTATAAAAGATCTTAAAATGACAAAGTTAGAACAAACAATAAGAACTTTGGCATTTACACTTTGACCCTCACCAAATTTGATCAACACACCATAGAAAGTTTCCCATCCGGACACTTCACGCCTTTGCACGGTAACTACTCTGCCTGTGACTGCGAGGAACTGCAGAGACCTTTGGATACAGATCAGCACATCACAGAAACCATTCTCCCCACTAGGCTTCCCAGTCCCTCTGTAAAGCAGGCAGTGAAATCAAAGATCCCACAACCTGGGACGTTCTCCTTTCTCACCCACCCCAATCGGGGAGAAGACACAACAGCCATAAAGCTCAAAGACAAATACAAGGAGCCTCAGGAAGTGAGGTGAGTTAGGGGAAGTTAACGGAACTCAGTGGCCAACATCAGATTTCCCCAACATGACATGGAGGAAGCATCACCACCCATCCGGGGATTTTGGACATACACCACGTAATCTTGCGTCACAAAGCGGAGGCCAGGGCAGATCTGCGACAAACAGCCTCACGTGACCTGTTGGCGGGACTCCCACTTCAATTCCGGAAACAGACAGACTGGGCTCCTGGTTTGGATCGTTCAATGCAGATTAAGTGAAGTCTACACATTTTTGATGAGCACAGATAATTGGAAAATAAATGAGTAATTGGCCCTCAGTTCGGAGCTCACGGCCAACATTAGATCTCCCCACTCAGGATCGGTCTCAATACTCACCGATGGGAAAGTGATATCTTCGGCCCGCAGACAGTGATCCCGACCCCCGCTCCCCGACCCAAGCAGCGTGCACCCTTCCCGATCCCGCAGACGATATACTTAAGCACTGAGCGGAAAGGAAAACACCGCCCACCCGGAGACTGTGAGCATGCGCGAAGTGATGTTGCATCATTCGGAGGGCGGGGCCTCGGAAACAGACGCGCAGTTGCTGCCCATCTGCGGTTAAATGGGAGGGGTGAACGGGATCACGTGACCGGTAAAGTCTACCACCCCAGGCAGAGCTTCCAGCTACCCACCAGTCTGTGGAAAGAAACAAACTTGCCGCTCACATCTCCTCTACCTTAAATGTACTGTATTGGACATTTCAACCCCGAGGAAAAATATATCCTCTGTCTAATCTATCTATTCCTCTCGTAATCTTGTAAACGTCCATCCAGTCTCACACTAGCCTGCGCCGCTCTGGAGAAAACAACCCAGATTTGTGCAACCTGTCATTATAGCTCATGCCCTCTAATCTAGACAGTATCCTGGTAAACCTCTTCTGCACCCTACCAAAGCCCTGACATCCTTCTGAGAATGGGGGCGACCAGAACTGTATGAAACACTCCAGATGTGGTCTAACAGTTTTATAAGGCTGTGCGAACTGTAACATTTTAGAAACGAACCAGCAGCAATAGAGTTCACACTGGAGTCTGGTTTTGATGTTAAAGCCACTATCTTTATTGGTATCTACTTATTATATAGTAACTTAACGAAATAAAGGAAAGTTTACAGTGTTATGTGTATATGTGTGTAAATATAACTCCCAAACTATCGAGCCTGAGGGAACAAAGCTTAGAGTCTTGAGATGGTTAAGTAAGAAAGTTCAGCAATCCAAATGATGGGAGAGGGATATTTGTAATCCAGGGTGGAACGTAGAGAAAAGGCCGTTACTTTAAAATAACTGTCGTCGAAGTTCTTATCCGTTGAATCCGTCCACATACAAGTTATCAGTCAAAGTGACCTGTCACAGGAATACCGTCTTCCAGGGGTTATCACAGGCAAGGGTTAACAAAAGCGGTCCCCAAAAATATTCCAAAATCCATTCCTATGGATTATACGAAGTGACAGCCACACACATTCGTTGTGGTTCCGTGTACCGATGATCAAACCGCTCTTGTGGGCATAGGAGAGTTCCAAGCCTCAGCTGCGACAAACTGAAGCTATCAGCTTTTCCAGTCTCTCTCTCTCTCTCTCTCTCTTTAGACCGGCCGACTGCCTGTCTGCAGATTCCTGTCTCTCTCTCTTATGGTTAAATCCACAGTTAGCGCTGTCAGCATAGTCCCGCCTCCTCTCTCCGGCGCTCTTAAAGAAACAGTCACAGTACGACCGCAGGCTCGCAACAGCTGCAACACAACTTCCCGACTTTTGAACTCAGTGCTTCAACTAATAAAAACAACCATAGTATTTGCCTTCTTAACCAAGAATCCAATCAATCTGTGCAGTCTCTTTCAGGGAGCGATGGACTTGGAGTCCAAGATCCCTCTGATCATCAACACCGTTCAGTGTTTTGCACTTAACAGTGTACTGTCTCATACATTCGACCTACCGAGCTGCCAAGATGATATTCTAACCAAATCTCACTGAGATTTCTCAGGCCCTGTTGAATTTATTGCCGAGTGCACAAGTACGGGAAGGTACAGGTACAGAGAAACACTGACTTGTGGCAGCATCACAGGCAAGTACATTCAGATAACACACGGAACACAAATTATAACATTCTCTGTCAGTAACAATCTATAAATAAGTTTTATGTCATTAATAATACATAAAATACGTTGTGCCATTATCAATATTAAAATGTTCATTTTGTGTCAATAACAGACTTAGAAATATTGAATTTGGTCCCTGTCTCCATTCCTCTTGTAGTCCACAACCAGTTCCTTTGTTTTTGTCACCATGAGGGAGAGGTTGTTTTCTTGACACCACTGTGTCGGGGGTGATGACTTCTTCTCTGTAGGTTGCCTCGTTGTTATTTGAGATTAGGCCAACCAATGTCGTGTCGTCAGCAAATGTAATTAGCAGATTGGAGCTGTGGGTGGCGACACAGTCATGGGAATACAGAGAGTAAAGGAGGGCGTCAAGGAGACAACCCTGTGGGGTATGTGTGATGAGGGTCAGAGAGACAGAGGTGAGGGAGTCCACTCTTACCACCTGCCGGTGATCTGACAGGCAGTCCAGGATCCAGTACACAAGGCAGGGTGAAGACCGAGGTCTTTGAGCTTCTTGTCGATACCTTCGTATGGCTACTGCTCTGCCCATGACTGCAAGGAACTGCAGAGAACTTTGGAGAGTAGAGAACATCAGAGAAACAAGCCTCCCCTCCATGGACTGTTCCTACACTTCCCCTGCCTCGGTAAAGCAGGACGTGTACTCAAAGATACTCACACCGGGACGTTCTTGCTGCAAACCCGCTCCCCCATCGGGGAAGAGATACAAAAGCCTTAAAGCGCGTGCCACCGAGCTCAAGGACGGCTACCTGTCTGCAGTTATAAGCCAAATCAATGATAAAATATATTCGACCTCACAATGTAACTCGATGTGACCCTGCACCATATGTTTATCTGCGCTGCACCTTCTCTGCAGCCATAATGCTTTGTTACAGTTATTGTTTTGTCCCTCTACTCCTCCACACTACCAGGTATCCTGCCATTTACTTTGTACTCTGCCTTGGAGTTCGTCTTTCCAAAGAGTACCACCTCACACTTCTCCGGGTTGAACACCATCTGCCACTTCTCAGCCCACTTCTGCATCCTATCAATGTCTCTCTGCAATCTTCGACAATCCTATACACTATCTACAACACCACCAACCTTTGTGTCATCTGCAAATTTGCCAATCCACCCTTCTACCCCAACATCCAGGTCGTTAATAAAAATCACGAAAAGTAGAGATCCCAGAACAGATCCTCGTGGGACACCACTAGTCACAATCCTCCAATCTGAATGTACTCCCTCCACCACGACCCTCTGCCTTCTGCAGGCAAGCCAATTCTGAATCCACCTGGCCAAACTTCCCTGGATCCCATGCCTTCTAACTTTCTGAATAAGCCTACCATGTGGAACATTGTCAAATGCCTTACTAAAATCCATATAGATCACATCCACTGCACTACCCTCATCTATATGCCTGGTCACTCCTCAAAGAACTCTATCAGGCTTGTTAGACACGATCTACCCTTCACAAAGCCATGCTGACTGTCCCTGATCAGACCATGATTCTCGAAACCATGTGAGCAGTAAAGATGTCAAGAAAGACAGGCAGGTGATGGGGCAAATTTGTAGCCATTGGGATGAGTTGCAGTGAAATCAAAGCAAAAAGTACCAAATACTGGTCTTAAGGTGTTATACTTAAATGCACGCAGCATAAGGAATAAAGTGGATGATCTTGTCGTACAGCTACAGATTGGCAGGTATGATATTGTGGCTAAAGGATGCATGTCTCTGGGAGCTGAACGTCCAAGGATACACGGTGTATCGGAAGGATAGGAAGGTAGGCAGAGGGGGAGGTGTGGCTTTATTGGTAAGAAATGATATTAAATCATTAGAAAGAGGTGATATAGGATCAGAAGGTGCAGAATCTTTATGGGTTGAGCTAAGAAATTGCAAGGGTAAGAGGACCCTGATGGCAGTTATTTATAGGCCTCCAAACAGCTGCAGTGATGTGGACTACAAATTACAACAGGAAATAGAAAAGGCTTGTCAGAAAGGCAGTGTTATGATAATTGTGGGGGATTTTAACATGCGAGTGGGTTGGGAAAATTAGGTCGGCACTGGATCTCAAGAGAGAGAATTTGTAGAATGTCTGCGAGTTGGCTTTTTAGAACAGCTTGTTGTTGAGCTCACTAGGGGATCGGCTGTACTGGATTGGGTATTGTGTAATGAACCGGAGGTGATTAGAGAGATTGAGGTGAAGGAACCCTTGGGAGGCAGTGATCATAACATGATTGAGTTCACTGTGACATTTGAAAAAGAGAAGCCGAAATCTGATGTGTCGGTATTTCAGTGGAGTAAAGGAAATTACAGTGGCATGAGAGAGGAACTGGCCAAAGTTGACTGGAAAGGGACACTGGCGGGAAAGACGGCAGAGCAGCAGTGGCTGGAGTTTATGTGAGAAATGAGGAAGGTGCAAGACAGGCATATTCCAGAAAAGAAGAAATTTTCGAATGGAAAAAGGATGCAACCGTGGTTGACAAGAGAAGTCAAAGCCAAAGTTAAAGCAAAGGAGAGGGCATACAAGGAAGCAAAAATTAGTGGGAAGACAGAGGATTGAGAAGTTTTTAAAACCTTACAAAAGGAAACTAAGAAGGTCATTAAGAGGGAAAAGATTAACTATGAAAGGAAGCTAGCAAATAATATCAAAGAGGATACTAAAAGCTTTTTCAAGTATATAAAGAGTAAAAGACAGGTGAGAATAGATATAGGGCTGATAGAAAATCATGCTGGAGAAATTGTAATGGGAGATAAGGAGATGGCAGAGGAAATGAACGAGTATTTTTCATCAGTCTTCACTGAGGAAGACATCAGCAGTATACCGGACACTCAAGGGTGTCAGGGAAGAGAAGTGTGCGGAGTCACAATTACAACAGAGAAAGTACTCAGGAAGCTGAATAGTCTAAAGATAGATAAATCACCCGGACCAGATGGAATGCACCCTCGTATTCTGAAGGAAGTAGCTGTGGAGATTGCGGAGGCATTAGCGATGATCTTTCAAAAGTCGATAGATTCTGGCATGGTTCCGGAGGACTGGAAGATTGCAAATGTCACTCTGCTATTTAAGAAGGGGGCAAGGAAGCAAAAAGGAAATTATAGACCTGTTAGCTTGACATCGGTGATTGGGAAGTTGTTGGAGTCGATTGTCAAGGATGAGGTTACAGAGTATCAGGTGGCATATGACAAGATAGGCAGAACTCAGCATGGATTCCTTAAAGGAAAATCCTGCCTGACAAACCTATTACAATTTTTTTGAGGAAATTACCAGTAGGCTAGACAAGGGAGATGCAGTGGATGTTGTATATTTGGATTTTCAGAAGGCCTTTGACAAGGTGCCACACATGAGGCTACTTAACAAGATCAGAGCCCATGTAATTACGGGAAAGTTACATATGTGCATAGAGCGTTGGCTGATTGGCAGGAAACAGAGAGTGGGAATAAAGGGATCCTATTCGGGTTGGCTGCCGGTTACCAGTGGTGTTCCACAGGGGTCGGTGTTGGGGCCGCTTCATTTTACATTGTACATAACCGATTTGGATTATGGAATAGATGGCTTTGAACATTAACCTCACTCATATTGTCCTTGCCTTCATCAAGTTCCCTCTCATTGGTGAATACCGAAGAGAAGTATTCATTGAGGACCTCGCTCACTTCTACAGCCTCCATGCACATCTTCCAACCTTTAGCTCCAATTGGTCCTACCTTCACTCCTGTCATCCTTTTGGTCTTCACATAATTGAAGAATGCCTTGGGGTTTTCCTTTACCCTACTGGCCAAGGCCTTCTCATGCCCCCTTCTTGCTCTTCTCAGCCCCTTCTTAAGCTCCTTTCTTGCTTCCCCATATTCGTCAATAGATCCATCTGATCCTTGCTTCCTAAACCTCATGTATGCTGCCTTCTTCCACCTGACTAGATTATCCACCTCACTTGTCACCCATGGTTCCTTCACCCTACCATTCTTTATCTTCCTCACTGGGACAAATTTATCCCTAACATCCTGCAAGAGATCTCTAAACATCGACACATGTCCATAGTACATTTCCCTGAAAAAAACATCATCCCAATTCATACCCTCAAGTTCTGGCCTTATAGCCTCAAAATTTGCCCTTCCCCAATTAAAAATTTTCCTGTCCTCTCTGATTCTATCCTTTTCCATGATAATGCTAAAGGCCAGGGAGCGGTGGTCACTGTCCCCTAAATGCTCACCCATTGAGAGATCTGTGACCTGACCCGGTTCATTACCTAGTACTAGATCTAGTATGGCATTCCCCCTGGTCGGCCTGTCCACATACTGTGACAGGAATCTGTCCTGGACACACTTAACAAATTCTGCCCCATCTAAACACTTGGAACTAATCAGGTGCCAATCAATCCTTCGTCCTGACAAAGGGTTCCGGCCCGAAACATTGACTGATCGTTTCCACGGATGCTGCCCGACCTGCTGAGTTCCTCCAGTGTGTTGTGAGTGTTACTTTGACCCCAGCATCTGCAGATTATTTTGTGTTTGCCAATCGATATTAGGGAAGTTAAAGTCACCCATGATGACAACCCTGTTATTTTTGCACCTTTCCAAAATCTGCCTCCCAATCTGTTTCTCTGTATCTCTGCTGCTACCAGGGGGCCTATAGATTCCTCCAATAGAGTAACTGCTGCCTTCCTGTTCCTGACTTCCACCCATACTGACTCAAAAGAGGATCCTGCTACATTACCCATCCTTTCTGTAGCTGTGATAGTATCCCTGACCAGTAAAGCCACCCTTCCCCCCTGCCCCCCCCCAATCCCTTTTAAAGCACTGAAATTCAGGAATATTGAGAATCCATTCCTGCCCTGGTGCCAGCCAAGTCTCTGTAATGACCACTACATCATAATTCCATATATGTATCCAAGCTCTCAGTTCATCACCTTTGTTCCTAATGCTTCTTGCATTAAGGTACACACACTTCAGTCCTTCTACCTTACTACCTTTACACCGTTTATTCTGCTTCACTTTCCTCAAACCCTCTCTATATGTTATATCTGGCTTTACTCCATGGACTTCTTTCACTGCTCTATTGCTCCGGGTCCCATCTCCCTTGCAAATTAGTTCAAACTGAACCATGCTAGCAAACCTCCCTGCAAGGATATTGCTCCCCCTCGCGTTCAGGTGCAACCCATCCAATCTGTACAGGTCCCACCTTCCCCAGAGGAGATCCACATGATCTAAAAATCTAAAACACTGCTCCCTGCACCAACTCCTCAGCCTAGCATTCAACTGCCATCTCCTCCAATTCTTACCATCACTGTCACGTAGCACTGGCAGCAAACCTGAGAACGCCACCCTTGAGGTCCTGTTCTTCAGCCTTCTGCCCAGTTCCCGAAACTCACACTTCAGGACCTCAACCCTCTTCCTGCCTATCTTGTTGGTGCCAACATGTATCACGACTTCTGGTTGCTTTCCCTCTCGTACCAGGATGTCGTGCACCCGGTCAGAGACATCCCAGACCCTGGCACCCAGGAGGCAACTAACCATGCGGGTGTCCTTCTCACGTCCACAAAATCTCCTGTCTGCTCCCCTGACTATAGAGTCTCCAATGACGACAGCTCTCCTCTTCTCCGTCCCACCCTTCCGCACCACAGGGTCAGACTCAGTGCCAGAGGCCCTGCCACGGTGGCTCACACCTGGTCGGTGGTCCCCGCCAACAGTATCCAGGAAGGTAAACTTATTATTCAGGGGAAAGACTACAGGGGTGTTCTGCACTACCTGTCTACTTACCTTCGCTTTCCCCCTTCTGACTGTCACCCAACGACCTGCTTCCGGCTGCCGAGGTGTGACTACCTCTCTGTAGCTCTCATTTCTTGTCTTCCCACCAACTTCTCCGTCCCCTGCACCCCTCCCAAGCTCCGTCGTTGCTTCCACCTGCCGCCTCACTCCGTCTCAGTTAACGCCCCTGCTGTATACAGTTCCGCACCTCCATTACCCCGTTCCCTCCCTACATACATTGGCGTGTCCGTCGCACCCTCCCTCCCCTACCCACCTCCCAGTCTCCGTCAGCTGGAAAATCCTCTGCATTCCACACCGTCTCGGTCAAGACCTCACCAATACCCGCAAGTTCCTCAATGCCCCTTTCCAGCTACGTCATCCTTCATCCCCTAACTGGCCCTACCTCTGTCACCCCCTCCTTCCCCTACAGCCGATAGCACCTCCGTTAGCTACATCCTCCTCTACTCCCCAACGTAACTTCGTCTCCCACTCTCTCCCCAAAGATTTCCCAAATCCGTGACAACCTCTCTTCCGAACGCCCTCCTCCCCATACACCCTACCCGCCTTCGTTACCCCGTTCCTCCTCCACAACACTCTTCGTCTCCGTCAGCTTGTTCTTTCCCTGCACCTCTCACAAATTTGTGACGCTCATTTGTGTAGTTCTTACTGCCTGACTAACAAAATCGGGTTGCAGCGTATCAATTGCTCACCGAAGATCTTCTGCACTGTAGGCTTCACCTGGGTGAAAAAAGCAACAGGACAAATGTCTGATTCAGCCTCCTAAACAATTTGCATTTGTGAATCGCCTGTGCGATCTGCCGTTTTGACTTTGTGAACTTATGTCTCGAAGGTGCAGGACGGTTGCGGTGAAGTATGGGGCCAAACCGAGACGGTGAGGCCCTGCCCGAGAGCGGGCTATGAGCCAATAATTGGCCACAACGGAAGAGGAAATGGAGACAGAATGAAGATGCTGTGGTCCGGGTCTGAACCCGGGATCAGTTAAAGCATTGAGGTTTATTCATTTTAAGCGCCGGAACGAATTGGAAAGGTTGGGAACGGGCCGAATCGCGATGACAGGTTCCGGGCACAGAGCGTATCGAAGATGGTGAGACTAAGCTCGAGAGCAAGGAACGGCCCCATGTTTGGGCAATTCAATCACCGATCCAGACTGAAATGCTATGGAACTTGGTACTGGAGGCGAGGGATAGGCCATGTCAGCTGCCTCTGTGAGCTTTACTCTTCTCTATGGGCTGAATTCAGACTACAGTGATGGCTGCTCCATGACTATGGACGCTCGTGAACTTCAGATGATTGCACGATTTGTTTTCATTTTCCCTCTGGTCATTGGTTGTTTGACGGTCTTATTTTCTGTGCTTTGTGACTGCCTGTAAAGAGACGAAACTCAAGGTTATATGTCGTCTACATACTTTGATAATATATGGACCTCGACTTTGACTTTGAAACGCAACCGGTGGAGGACAACGAGGAAACACCAAACCATCTCTCCCTCTCGACCGCGCTGACCGTCTCTCTCTCTCTCTCTACTCTGTCCTAGCAGTCTCCTATCCCCACAGCTTTCCCCAACCCATAAATACCCCTTCTCTACTCTACCCACTCTGTCCACCTCTATCCTGCGGCCTCTTGTCATTACTCCCCCACCCTTTCCACCAGTATTCACTCCCAATCTCCCTTCCCTTCCACCCTTCTCCATCTCTCGCCCTATATCTATACCAGTACCTAATCTACCCCCTCTATCTCAACACCCCTTCACCCTCCAGGCATGCACTTTCTCTTGCCCATCTGTCAGATCTCCCTCCGCATCTTTCTCGTTGTTCTCTCTTCTTTCTCTCCCGCCTCTTCCATTCTGTTACTGTCTCTCTCCATCCTGCCTCTCTTTCTCTTCTCTCCCCAACTCTATCTCTCCCTACGCCCTCCCGCTAATTTATCTCGTCGCTCTCATTCACTTTCTATCCCTCCTCTCAATAAAGTATCAATAAAGTATGACTATGACTCACTCTATCACTTCACGCTCACCCCCATTCTTCTTTCCTTCCAATCTGTCTTTCATCTCTCCATATCCCCAGTCTCTTCCTTTCATTCCCCATCTCTCTTCTCTCTTCCTCTGCTCCCTGTCTGTGCCATGCCTCTACCTTATTTCTTACACCCACTGTCACCCTTATTTCCCACTGTTTCTCTCCCAGTTTCCACCCCCTTCTCCACCTCTCTCTGCATCTCTGCCTCCGTCCCTTCCTCCTGTCTTTATCACTCCATCCATTGTCGCTACTCTCTTGCCTTTCTCTGTCCCGTCTCTCTGAAACTCCTTCTCCCACACCCCTCCATCGCATCCCTCCCCCCACATCATCCCTCTCTCTGTTCCATTGACAGAGCGTGTAGGAGATTTGGTACCCTATCTTTGTGAAGATAGAATTGATGTCATCAGTTTCCAGCAGTTTGCTTGACATCTGCAGCTTTTTTTTTCCTTTCTGCCCTCCTTGCTTCACCGTTCTCTCTCTCCCTCTATCTCTCTCTCTCTTTCCCCTCTCCCTCTCTCCTCCTCTCCCACTCTCGACCTCTCCTTCTCTCTTCCTCTCCCCTTCTACGCCTCTCCCACACTCCCACTCCACCCCTCTCCACCTCTCCCCTCTGCTCGCCTCTCCCTCTCCCCCTTCCCTCTCTCTCTCTCTCCCCCCTCCCCATCCCACTCTCTCCCTTTCTCTCCCCCTCCCTCACCCTCTCTCCATCCCCCTCACTTCTCCTCTCTCCCTACCCCACTCCCCTCCGCCTCTTCCCCCTTCCCCTCTCCCCCTCCTTCCTCTTCCCTGTCTCCCGGCTCTCCCCTCTCTCCCACCCCCTTCCTCTCCCTTCCTCCCTCTCCCCCTCTCCCCACTTCCTGGTCTCCCCGCTTTTGTAGACAAGAACACCCTCCCCTCGACACCTCTGCCCACCCCCTACATGCCTTTCTATATGCCTGTCTCACCACATCATCTTAGCCTACTACTTCCCCTGGCTCTTCCTTTCCTCTCCACACTGCCCAACCCTGCCTCATAAGTCTGCCCCGTTCTGCCTCACTCTCGCTAACATTTGGTCATCTCTGTTACCGCACCCTTTTCTGTTTCCCCCACCTGCAGCCCCTCCAACGCTCCCTACCTCTGAACAGCCAACCTCACTTACTGTCGCCTCTCCATCTCTCTTCCTCCACCTCTCTCTCGCCCTTTTTTCTCTCTCACTCCCTCCTCCAATCTACCGCATTTCCGCCCTATCCTCCCTTTCTCTCTCTCCCGCCTTCTTTCCATTTCTCTCAATCTCTCGTCTCCCCTACTCGTTCTTACTGTCTCTTTTCCCCTATTCTCTCCCTCGCCTCTTTATTCCCTCACCCTCCCTCCCCGACTCCTACCCCTAACTCTCCCCTCTCGTTCCCTCACTCTCGCTTCCACTGCACCCTCCCTGTACTTTGGCTCTATCACCCTGCCACTCTCAAACTCCAGTGTCATTCACTCCATCCTCTCTTTCTTTCCCTAATTCACACATCTGTTTAAAAAGCTCCTGAGAACAGAGAACCTAGAACCCCAAGATTGCAGTTACAATAAGGGTTGACACATGGACTGGCAGGGAATGTAGGGAGACTGATCATGTATCAATATGTGGTTTCCGTTTAATATGGCGACATGGTTGGCACAGATACTGTGGGCTGAAGGGTCTGTTCCTGTGCTCTCTCTTTCTCTGCTCTATGTAGGAGAAAGACACATTGAAGGCAGAAAGGTTTCTTGTCTCAGAGCGATATTTCAGATCGAGTTCTCAGTATTCTTAAGAAGGAGGGTGAGCAGCCGGATGTTGTGGTCCATGTAGGGACCAATGACGTGGGTAGGAAGAGTGAGGAGGTCCTGAAAGGTGAGTTTAGGGAATTGGGCGCCAAGTTAAAGGAAAGGGCCTCCAGGACAGCAACCTCAGGACTGCTACCTGTGCCACGTGCAGGCGGGTTCAGAAATAGTGAGATAGCGCAGAACAACACGTGGCTGAAAACATGGTGCAAGAGGGAGGACTTCAGATTTTTAGATAATTGGGCAGTTTTCCAGGGAAAGTGGGACCTGTCCCGACAGGACGGTTTACATCTAAACTGGAGGGGGACAAATATTCTTGCAGGTAGGTTTGCTAGAGAGGCTCCAGTGGATTTAAACTAGATACAAGGTGGGAGGGGAACCAGAGTGTAGGAAGAGATGTGGGGGAGAAGGTAGAGAAAGAAGGTAGTAAAGTTGTTCGCACTGTTAGTGATAAACAGAGAATAAGAGGTGGAAAATTTCTTAAATGCATTTATTTTAATGCTAGGAGCATTATAAGAAAGGTGGATGAGCTTAAAGCATGGATTGATACCTGGAAGTATGATGTGGTAGCTATTAGTGAAACATGGTTACAGGAGGGGTGTGGTTGGCAACTAAATATTCCTGGATTTCATTGCTTCAGGTGTGATAGAATTGGTGGGACAAGAGGGAGCGGTGTTGCATTGCTTGTCAGAGAAAATATTACAGCGGTGCTCTGGCAGAATAGATTCGAGGGCTTGTCTACGGAGGCTATTTGGGTGGAATTGAGGAATAGGAACGGTGTAGTAACACTTATAGGGGTGTATTATAGACCATCAAATTGGGAGTGAGAATTGGAAGAGCAAATTTGTAAGGAGATAGCAGATATTTGTAGTAAGCAAAAAGTTGTGATTCTGGGAGATTTTAATTTTCCACACATAGACTGGGAAGCCCATACTGTAAAAGGGCTGGATGGTTTGGAGTTTGTAAAATGTGTGCAGGATAGTTTTTTTGCAGCAATACATAGAGGTACCAACTAGAGAAGGGGCATTGTTGGATCTCCTGTTAAGAAATAAGATAGGTCAAGTGACGGAGGTATGTGTTGGGGAGCACTTCAGGTCCAGTGATCACAATGCCATTAGTTTCAATATAATTATGGAGAAGGATAGGTTTGGACCTAGGCTTCAGATTTTTGATTGGAGAAAAACTAACTTTAAGGAGGTGTGAAAAGCTTTAGAAGGCGTGGATTGGGACAACTTGTTTTATGGGAAGGATGTAATAGAGAAATGGAGGTCATTTAAAGGTGAAATTTTGAGGGTACAGAATCTTTATGTTCCTGTTAGGTTGAAAGGAAAGGTTAAAGTTTGAGAGAGCCATGTTTTTCAAGGGATATTGGAAACTTGGTTCGGAAAAAGAGAGATATCTGCAATAAATATAGGCAGCATAGAGTAAATGAGGTGCTCAAGGAATATAAATAATGTAAACAGAATCTTATGATTATGATTATGAAGACACGCAGTTCTCTTTTATTGTCATTTAGTAATGCATGCATTAAGAAATGATACAATATTTCCTCCGGTGTGATATCTTAAGAAAGAAATTTGAAAAGCTAAAAGAAGATATAAGGTTGCTTTAGCAAGTAAGGTAAAAATAAATCCAAAGGGGTTCTACATTTATATTAATAGCAAAAGGATAGTGAGGGATAAAATTGGTCCCTTAGAGAATCAGAGTGGACAGCTATGCGTGGGGCCAAAAGAGATGGGGGAGATTCTGAACAATTTCTTTTCTTCGGTATTCACTAAGGAGAAGGATATTGAATTGTGTAAGGTAAGGGAAACAGGTAGGGAAGTTATGGAAACTATGATGATTAAAGAAGAGGAAGTACTGGCGCTTTTAAGGAATATAAAAGTGGATAAGTCTCTGGGTCCTCACAGGATATTCCCTAAGACTTGAGGGAAGTTAGTGTGGAAATAGCAGGGGCTCTGACAGAAATATTTCAAATGTCATTAGAAATGGGGATGACGCCAGAGGATTGGCGTATTGCTCATGTTGTTTGATTGTTTAAAAAGGATTCTAAGAGTAAATCTAGCAATTATCAGCCTGTGAGTTTGACGTCAGTGGTGGGTAAATTGGTGGAAAGTATTCTTAGAGATGGTATATATAATTATCTGGATAGACAGGGTCTGATTAGGAACAGTCAACATGTGTTTGTGCGTGGAAGATCATGTTTGACAAATCTTATTGAAATTTATGAAGAGGTTACTAGGAAAGTTGATGAGGGTAAAGCGGTGGATGTTCTCTATATGGACTTCAGTAAGGCCTTTGATAAGGTTCCACATGGAAGGTTAGTTAGGAAGGTTCAATCGTTAGGTATTAATATTGAAGTAGTAAAAGGATTCAGCAGTGGCTGGGTGGGAGACGCCAGAGAGTAGTAGTGGATAACTGTTTGACAGATTGGAGGCCAGTGACTGGTGGTGTGCCTCAGGGATCTGTACTGGGTTTAATGTTGTTTGTCATTTATATTAATGATCTGGATGATGGGGTGGTAAATTGGATTAGTAAGTATGCAGATGATACTGAGATAGGTGGAGTTGTGGATAATGAAGTAGGTTTGCAAAGCTTGCAGAGAGATTTAGGGCAGTTAGAAGAGTGGGCTGAAAGATGGCAGATGGAGTTTAATGCTGATAAATCTGAGATGCTACATTTTGGTAGGACTAATCAAAATAGGACATACATGGTAAATGGTAGGGCATTGAAGAATGCAGTAGAAGAAAGAGATCTAGGAATGGTGGTGCATAGTTCCCTGAAGGTGGAATCTCATGTGGGTAGCGTGGTGAAGAAAGCTTTTGGTATGCTGGCCTTTATAAATCAGAGCACTGAGTATACGAGTCGGGATGTAATGTTGAAATTGGACAAGGCATGGTGAGGCCAAATTTGGAGTATTGTGTACAGTTCTGGTCACCGAATTATAGGAAAGATGTCAACAAAATCGAGAGAGTACAGGAAAGATTTACTAGAATGTTACCTGGGTTTCATTACCTAAGTTACAGAGAAAGGTTGAACAAGTTGGGTCTTTATTGTTTGGAGTGTAGAAGGCTGAGAGGGACTTGATAGAGGTATTTAAAATTATGAGGGGGATAGATAGAATTGACGTGGTTCTGCTTTTTCCATTGAGAGTAGGCAAGATTCAAATAGGAGGACGTGTTGAGAGTTAAAGGGGAAAAGTTTAGGGGTAACTTCTTTACTCAGAGAGTTGTAGATGTGTGGAACGAGCTTCCAGCAGAAGTGGTTGAGGCAGGTTCGATGTTGTCATTTAAAGTTAAATTGGATAGATATATGGACAGGAAAGGAATGGAGGGTTTTGGGCTTAGTGCAGGTCGGTGGGACTAGGTGAGAATAAGAGTTCGGCACGGACTAGAAGGACCGAGATGTCCTGTTTCCGTGCTGTAATTATTGTATGGTTATATGGTATTCGAGAGAATACAGTTTTAATTTATTAAATCTTTCCTTATAACTCTGGTCGTCCTTTCACATTCTTGCTGCAAACCCGCTCCCCCATCGGGGAAGAGATACAAAGGCCTTAAAGCGCGTGCCACCGGGCTCAAGGACGGCTACCTGTCTGCAGTTATAAGCCAAATCAATAAAATATATTCGACCTCACAATGTAACTCGACGTGACCCTGCAAATATGTCTATCCGCACTGCACTTCCTCTGCAGCCATAATGCTTTGTTACAGTTATTGCTTTGTCGTATATCAGCTCAATGTACTGTCGTAATGTATCGATCTCTGTGGATGGTAGGTCAGGCAAGATTTTCACTGTAGCTCAGTACGTGATGATAATAAACAAATTCCCCATTTTAATTGTGTGGAAATATTAGACAGACTGAACTTCTGCTCTGGAACCACAGAAGGAAACTTAACTGTTGTCATTTCTGAGGAATGCAAATAAATGGAAAAGGCTTCATCTCACATTACGATCTGCGGTAACTAGGATCAGGTGACCGGTGGCGGGTATCCCTTACCAATTATCAGAATCAGGGTTAACAGCACCGGCATATGTCATGGAATTCGTTGTCTCTGCGGCAGCAGTAGAACCCAATTCGTAACAATAGATTTTAACAATTGTGATTTAAAATAGGAATATACATATTAAATAGTTACATTATATAAGTAGTGCAAAATAAAAAGATAAGAAATGTAATAAACTATTTTAATTGTGTGGAACTATTTGACTGACTGGGTTGTTGCTTTGGAAATTCTGGAGTGAAGCTTACCTAAACTGTAGACATTTATGAGAGCTCAGATAAATAGAAAAGGCTAAATTCTCACATAAATGGGTCATACACCCAGAAACATCGGCTGCACTTCAGCAGGTAAAAACAGTGGAATGAAACGTGCTGAAAATATTGCAGAAAAATCATATTGTCCACCCACAAGGAGAGGATGTGACAGATCCGGAAAGGATGTGACTGCCTTGTCTGGACGGGCGGAAGATTAAGCTACACGTACATGTAGAGCAGTGACCCACAGATGCTGCAGATCTGCGGGAAAACGTGAACAGGAAACGGGATCAGGTGACGGGTGGAGGGTGAACCGGTGACTCTGCTCCTCGCCCCTCACACGCTACCCGACCTGTCCACTGAATTTCCCACATTATTACATATTTACACCAGATACGTATTTACTTTTTCCCTCTATATCTTCCCTGTCCCTTTCGCTGCACCTCCAGGTCACAGAGTCACCGGTTCGATTCCCATCCCGATCCAATACACAATTCAGACCCAAACAGGAAATGTGCAGGTTTCATTTAAATCAGTCTATGTTTATAAACATTAATTTTTATTTACATTCTTCCGGCCTGACAGGACAGCAACACTGAAACATCAAGTAGGAAAGAGGAGGTGGCCATTCAGCCCCTCTAACCATCAACAAGATGGCGGCTGCTCTCCCATCTCAGCCACATGTTTCTGCCTGATCCTTATTCCCTCGATCCCTCCAGTCTCCACACATCTGTCGGCCTCTGTTTTATGTGAGGATGATCACTGAGTCTTCACCGCCCTCTGTGGTGGGGATTTACAGACATTCACCACCCTCGGAGTGGAGACATTTCCCCTCAACTCAGTCCCGGACAGTCCACCCCCTTTTTCAGAGACTAGTAATGATGTTGTGCATTTCAATGTGCTCACCTCTCAGTCTTTGATTCTCTAAATGAAAGGGCTATCGCATTTGATCTTTCTTCACATGATGACCCCACCACTCCAGGGATCTGTCTGGTGAATCTCTATAACAAATACTCTGTAACCTCTTTGTTAATCCTCTATGGCATTAATTTCCATCTTCTGCAGCCCCGTGTTGCCCCAACCACTCACCTCCCACCCCCTCTCTCCCCTCTCCCTCTCCCTCCCCGGGTAACCGGCATCAAACCGACGGGCCGAGTGGTCTCCTCCTACCTTTCAGCGATACCTCAGACTCCGGCCGCAGGAGACGCTTCACAAACGTCCCCAACTTCCCTCGGAGGGAAATGGAAATAGATCAGAAAGCAAACATTTACTTTCAATTTGTTCCGCTTTGACGAAGGGATCGCAGCGGGACACGAATTCAGCGGGGGTAACGCCCTCTCGGCTTTCCCGCCTCCGCTACTGGTTGTAACCAGTGATTGACATCACCTCGGGCCATTGGGCATAGCGTAGCTCCTGAATCTTCTGTTAACAGCGGAGGAGGGAGGGGCTGGTCACGTGATTAGTAGTCCAGTCGTTAAACCGACCAAGCTCGAACTCACCAGCGCGTGGGTGACGTAAGACACCGCGCACGTAAGGGCAGGTGTCTGACGTCAGCCGTGGGGAGCGCTTGTGTTTAAAAAGACTTTAATGGACGTTTCTTATGATTTCAGTGGGACAACAACATTAATCACGGGTTTCATCACTGAATCCACTGTTGTGAGATATAAAGTGCCCTGTCATGTGCCGTGTTGTTGGTGGAGTGGGCAGCGTGGTGTTTGTCTCGATTCTGGTCACAACAGGAGAATTGCCAGCGGGGTTCACACACAGTGTATTAGTCAACAGAAACCCTCTCGTCCCTGCAGACTTTGTAGATCATGGATACCCGTCCTCTCAAAGTCAGGGTATCATTCTGACAGCTGATCGCTGAGAGGAATTATATTTATTGATCATAAAATTTCGCCCAGATTCGTTTGGACGGATTTGATGTGGAGTTCGGGGGTGTCACAGTGAAAGCCGGACGGCCGAACTCTCTCCGTTGTCCAAACATCCTTCCACGTGAGGCGACACTTCACCTAAAACCTTGCTACGTGCCTCTGGTGAAGAGTAAACCTGCAATCTCAAGGACAGTGAGAAAATGGTCGGAGGCGGCTTATGAGGCGCTCCAGGGTTGTTTTGAGGTGACAGACTGGCAGGCACTCTGTGAGCCCATGGAGAGGACATTGATGGCTCACAGAGTGCATCACTGATTACATAAACTTCTCTGTGGACTGTAATGTTCCGACAAGAACTGTCCTTTGTTATTCAAATAACAGGCCATGGGTGACAAAGGACATTAAGGACATCCTGAACGCTAAAAACAGGGCGTTTAGAGATGGAAATAGGGAGGAACTGAGGGCAATACAGAGGGACCTGAAAGCCAGGATCAGGGAGGCTAAAGACAGGTACAGGAGGAAGCCTGAGTGGAAACTCCAGCAGAACAACATGACAGAGGTCTGGAGGGGAATGAGGACCATCACTGGGTTCCGGCAAACTAGCAACAGAGGAGCTGAGGGCAGTGTGGACAGGGCCAATGAACTTAACCTGTTCTTTAACAGATTTGACATTGTGGCCCCTGCCCATCCCCCACATGAGCCTGTTGTCGGCCCCCAACCAACACATATTCCACTCTCCCCTCCTACCCCTCCTCACAGTCCCCCACCCTGCTCTCATGACTATACCCCTTCCCCTCACGAAACCACCACGGTGGGCTTCACAGCTGAACAGGTGAGAAGACGGCTGAAACGTCTCAACCCAAGCAAGGCTGCAGGACTGGATGGTGTCAGTACCAGGGTGCTCAAAGCCTGTGCCCCTCAGCTATGTGGAGTACTTTGCCATGTATTCAACCTAAGCCTGAGGCTCTGGAGGGTTCCTGTACTGTGGAAGACATCCTGCCTCGTCCCTGTGCCGAAGATGCCACGCTCCAGCGGCCTCAATGACTACAGACCGGTAGCATTGACCTCCCACATCATGAAGACCCTGGAGAGACTTGTTCTGGAGCTGCTCCGGCCTATGGTCAGGCCACACTTAGATCCCCTCCAGTTCACCTACCAGCCCCGACAGGGAGTTAAGGATGCCATCGTCTACTTGCTGAACCGTGTCTACACCCACCTGGACAAGCCAGCGAGCACTGTGAGGGTCATGTTTTTTGACTTCTCCAGTGCATTCAACACCATCCGTCCTGCTCTGCTGGGGTAGAAACTGACAGCGATGCAGGTAGATGCTTCCCTGGTATCATGGATTCTTGATTACTTGACTGGCAGACCACAGTACGTGTGCTTGCAACACTGTGTGTCCGACAGAGTGATCAGCAGCACTGGGGCTCCACAGGGGACTGTCTTGTCTCCCTTTCTCTTCACCATTTACACCTCGGACTTGAACTACTGCACAGAGTCTTGTCATCTTCAGAAGTTTTCGGATGACTCTGCCATAGTTGGATGCATCAGCAAGGGAGATGAGGCTGAGTACAGGGCTACGGTAGGAAACTTTATCACATGGTGTGGGCAGAATTATCTGCAGCTCAATGTGAAAAAGACTAAGGAGCTGGTGGTAGACCTGAGGAGAGCTAAGGTACCGGTGACCCCTGTTTCCATCCAGGGGGTCAGTGTAGACATGGTGGAGGATTACAAATACTTGGGGATACGAATTGACAATAAACTGGACTGGTCAAAGAACACTGAGGCTGTCTACAAGAAGGGTCAGAGCCGTCTCTATTTCCTGAGGAGACTGAGGTCCTTTAACATCTGCCGGACGATGCTGACGACGTTCTACGAGTCTGTGGTGGCCAGTGCTGTCATGTTTGCTGTTGTGTGCTGGGGCAGCAGGCTGAGGGTAGCAGACACCAGCAGAATTAACAAACTCATTCGTAAGGCCAGTGATGTTGTGGGGATGGAACTGGACTCTCTCACAGTGGTGTCTGAAAAGAGGATGCTGTCTAAGTTGCATGCCATCTTGGACAATGTCTCCCATCCACTACATAATGTACTGGGTGGGCACAGGAGTACATTCAGCCAGAGACTCATTCCACCGAGATGCAGCGCAGAGTGTCATAGGAAGTCATTCCTGCCTGTGGCCATCAAACTTTACAACTCCTCCCTTGGGGGTCAGACACCCTGAGCCAATAGGCTGGTCCTGGACTTATTTCATAATTTACTGGCATAATTTACATATTACTATTTGACTATTTATGGTTCTATTACTGTTTATTATTTATGGTGCAACTGTAACGAAAACCAATTTCCTCCGGGATCAATAAAGTATGACTATGACTATGACCTGTGAATCTTCCGGGGTCGCCTATTGTGTCCGCTGCCCCCGATGCGGCTGCTTCTACACTGGTGATACTAGTTACTCCGCAGTTGTGTGGGGTGGGTTTTTTTTCGATGTTATTGTTCCCTTTTGTGCGGGAGGGATGCGTTTGGGTGGTTGATGATTGGGATGCCGTTCTTTTTTATGCGGGGAGTGGGTGGGAGTTTGATTTTTTTCTCTGAACGATTTTCATGTTCTTTCTTTGTTTTGTCACTCTCTGGAGAAGGAAAAAACTTCAGATTTGTTTATGGATACCTGCTTTGATAATAAATTAACCTTTGAACTATCGGCTCCAAGCGGAACTTCCCGGTGTCCAAACATTTTCATTCCCATTCCCATTCCCGTTCCAACGTGTCAACCCATCGCCTCCTGTTGTGCTAAAATGAGGCCACCATCAGGGTCCAGGATCAGCACCTTATATTCCGTCTGAGTACTCCCCTCTCCAACCTGATGGCATGAATATCGATTTCTCCTTCTGGTGAATAAATCTCCCCATCACCCCTCCTTCCCACTCCCTCTCTTCCTCTCTGACTTTTCATGTCCTCTCACCTGCTGATCACTTCTCTCTGGGTCCACTGCTCCATCCCTTTCTCCAATTCTCCACTCTCCTCTCCTATTAGATTCTATTTTCTTCTGCTCTTGAGCTTTCCCACCTACCTGACTTAACCTATCACCTTCCAGCTAGACATTTCCTCGCCCGCCCCAATCTTATTCAGATATTTCCCCCATTCCATCTCAGTCCTGAAAGAGGGTTCAACTGCAAACGTTGACTAATGACTCTTTTCGATAGATGCTGCCCCGCCTGCTGAACTCTGCCAGCATTTTGTTTGTGTTGCTCTGGATCTTGACTACAGCTCTGCCTTTAATACCGTCATTCCAAATAAACTGATTCCTAAGCTCCAGAATCTGGGCCTTAGCATTCAGATCTGCAGCTGGATCTTCGACTTCCTCACAGACAGGATACAGGCTTTAAAAATAGGGGACAAGCTCTCCTCTACAATCACTCTGAGCACCAGTGCCCCACAAGGCTGTGTACCAGCTCCCTGCTGTATTCACTGTACACCCATGATTGTGTAGCCAAGTTTCCATCAAACTCAATATACAAGTTTGCTGATGACACAACAATTGTAGGCCGTATCTCGGGTAATGATGAGTTTGAGCACAGAGAGGAAATTAAGAACCTGGTAGCATGGTGCGAAGACAATAACCTATCCCTCAATGTCAGCAAGACGAAGGAATTGGTTGTTGACTTCAGAAGGAGTAGCAGACCGCACAACCCAATTTACATCGGTGGTGTGCAAGTGGAACAGGTCAAAAGCTTTAAGTTCCTCGGGGTCAATATCACAAATGACCTGACTTGCTCCAACCAAGCAGAGTCCACTGCCAAGAAGGCCCACCAGCGACTTTACTTACCGAGAAAACTAAAGAAATTTGGCCTGTCCCCTAAAACCTTCACTATTTTTATAGATGCACCGTAGAAAGCATTCTTCTAGGGTGCATCACGACCTGGTATGGAAGTTGTCCTGTCCAAGACCAAAAGAAGCTGCAGAAGATTCAAGATTCAAGCTCCAAGATTCAAAAAACTTTATTGTCATTCTCTGCAGGGCAGAATGAGACAGCGTTCCTCAGGGGCAGTGCAATCATAACATAACAAACGCAACACTAAATAATAAATATAACAATAAATAGTAAAACACAACAGCCACATGTCAGTTAAATCAGTTATAAGTGTCCAGTGGAAGTTAAAAATGTCCAAAGCAGAGTCAGGTGGAGCAGCTATTTAGCAGTCTGACTGCCTGTGGGAGGAAGCCATTTTGTAGCCTTGTGGTTTTAGTTTTGATGCTCCTGTAACGTTTGCCTGATGGCAGAAGAACAAACAGTTCATGGAGAGGGTGTGAGGGGTCTTTAATGATGTACCGTGTCTTCTGGAGGCATCGACTCTGAAAGAGGTCTTGGACAGAAGGTAGGGAGACCCCAATAACCTTCTCTGCTCCCCTAACCACCCTCTGCAAGGCTTTTTTGTCGACAGCACTGCAGCTGGAGTACCAGGTTGTGATGCAAAAGGTCAGCATACTCTCAACCACACCTTTGTAGAATGTAGTTAAGATGTTAGTGGGGAGTGATGCTTACTAATGTTTACTAATTTTTAATATTTAATATTTGTAATCCAGGAAGCGGGAAGCGCAGAATCAAATATCGCTGTCATAATTGTACGTTCTAGTAACAATTGTTTGGCCACAATAAAGTATAAAGTATTTTCAGCATCTGCAGACTTTGTCGTGATTTTAATTTACCTCTCCGTTGTCCCGCCCGCCTCCGGCCACTGGTGGCGATGTGTAGACCTCCGGCTGCCGGTGGCGCTGCGGCGAACCTCCAGCTGAACGCATGCGTGGTGCCGCTCTCAGCTTTTGCCGTTGTGTCTGCCGCCATTCGGGCTGCGTGAGTCTTAAAAGGAGCTGATCCCGGCGTTGTGTAAACCGGGCCCGAGCACTGCCGGACGGCTGCAGCAGGGGTACAGTGCCAATTTTTTAGGTGCCAGAACTGTACGAGGGGTGATGGATAAGTTCATGGCCTAAGTTAGAAGGCCTAAAGTTACACACATAAAAGTTGCTGGTGAACGCCGCAGGCCAGGCAGCATCTCTAGGAAGAGGTACGGTCGACGTTTCGGGCCGAGACCCTTCGTCAGGACTAACTGAAAGAAGAGCTAGTAAGGGATTTGAAAGTGGAAGGGGGAGATCCAAAATGATAGGAGAAGACAGGAGGGGGAGGGATGGAGCCAAGAGCTGGACAGGTGATTAGCAAAAGGGATATGAGAGGATCAGGGGACAGGAGGCCCAGGGAGAAAGAAAAGGGGGAGGGGGGGAAACCCAGAGGATGGGCAAGGGGTATAGTCAGAGGGACAGAGGGAGAAAAAGGAGAGAGAGAGAGAGAAAGAATGTGTGTATATAAGTAAATAACGGATGGGGTACGAGGGGGAGGTAGCGCAGTAGCAGAAGTTTGAGAAGTCAATGTTCATGCCATCAGGTTGGAGGCTACCCAGACGGAATATAAGGTGTTGTTCCTCCAACCCGAGTGTGGCTTCATCTTGACAGTAGAGGAGGCCGTGGATAGACATATCAGAATGGGAATGGGATGTGGAATTAAAATGTGTGGCCACTGGGAGATCCTGCTTTCTCTGGCAGACAGAGTATAGGTGTTCAGCGAAACGATCTCCCAGTCTGTGTCGGGTCTTGCCAATATATAAAAGGCCACATCGGAAGCCCCCGACGCAGTATATCACCCCAGCCAACTCACAATTGAAGTATCACCTCACCTGGAAGGACTGTCTGGGGCCCTGAATGGTAGTGAGGAAGGAAGTGTAAGGGCATGTGTAGCACTTGTTCCACTTACGAGGATAAGTGCCAGGAGAGAGATCAGTGGGGAGGGATGGGATGACGAATGGACAAGGGAGTCGCGTAGGGAGCGATCCCTGCGGAAAGGGGGGAGGGGGGGAGGGAAAGATGTGCTTAGTGGTAGGATCCTGTTGGAGGTGGCGGAAGTTACGGAGAATAATATGTTGGACCCAGGGGCTGGTGGGGTGGTAGGTGAGGACAAGGGGAACCCTATTCCTAGTGGGGTGGCAGGAGGATGGAGTGAGAGCAGGTGTGTGTGTAATGGGGGAGATGCGTTTGAGAGCAGAGTTGATGGTGGAGGAACGGAAGCCCCTGTCTTTAAAAAAGGACATCTTCATCCTGGAATGAAAAGCCTCATCCTGAGAGCAGATGCGGTGGAGACGGAGGAATTGCGAAAAGGGGATAGCATTTTTGCAAGAGACAGAGTGAGAAGAGGAATAGTCCAGATAGCTGTGAGAGTCAGTAGGCTTATAGTAGACATCAGTAGATAAGCTGTCTCTAGAGATAGAGACAGAAAGATCAAGAAAGGGGAGGGAGGTGTCAGAAATGGACCAGGTAAACTTGAGGGCAGGGTGAAAGTTGGAGGCAAAGTTAATGAAGTCAATGAGCTCAACAGGCATGCAGGAAGCAGCGCCAATGCAGTCGTCGATGTAGCGAAGGAAAAGTGGGGGACAGATACTGAAATAGGTTTGGAACATAGATTGTTCCACAAAGCCAACCAAAAGGCAGGCATAGCTGGGACCCATACGGGTGCCCATGGCTATACCTTTAGTTTGGAGGAAGTGGGAGGAGCCAAAGGAGAAATTATTAAGCGTAAGGACTAATTCCGCTAGACGGAGCAGAGTGGTGGTAGAGGGGAACTGGTTAGGTCTGGAATCCAAAAAGAAGTGGAGAGCTTTGAGACCTTCCTGATGGGGGATGGAAGTATATAGGGACTATATATATATTTCCATGGTGAAAATAAAGCGGTGGGGGCCAGGGAACTTAAAATCATCAAAAAGTTTCAGAGCGCGAGAAGTGTCATGAACATAGGTAGGAAGGGATTGAACAAGGGGGGATAAAACCGTGTTGAGGTATGCAGAAATGAGTTTGGTAGGGCAGGAGCAAGCTGAGAAAATGGACAGGCAGGTTTGTGGATCTTGGGTAGGAGGTAGAAATGGGAAGTGCGAGGTGTGGGAACTGCAAGGTTGGTAGCAGTGGGTGGGAGATCCCCTGAGCGGATAAAGTCGGTGATGGTGTGGGAGAGAATGGCCTGGTGCTCCTTAGTGGGGTCACGATCGAGGGGTAAATAAGAGGAGGCATCCGCGAGTTGTCACTGTGCCTTGGCAAGGTAGAGGTCAGTGCACCGGACTACAACAGCACCCCCCTTATCGGCGGGTTTTATAGTAAGGTTAAGATTAGTGCGGAGGGAGTGGAGAGCAGAGTGTTCGGGAGGAGTGAGGTTGGAATGGGAACAGGGTGCGGTGAAGTCGAGACGGTTGATGTCCAGTCGGCAGTTAGCAATAAAGAGATCCAGGGCAGGCAGAAGACCAGAGCGGCGCCTCCATGAAGAAGAGGAGGGTTGAAGATGGGAGAAGGGGTCATCGGTGGGGGTGGGAGAGTCCTTGCCGAAGAAGTAGGCTCGAAGACAGAGCCGGCAGAAGAAGAGTTTCCGCGTCATGGCGAACGCGGAACTCACTGAGGTGTGGGCGAAGGGGGACAAAGGTGAGGCCCTTACTGAGGACAGAGCGTTCCGCCTCAGACAGTTGAAGGTCGGAGGGGATGGTAAAGACCCGGCACCGATGAGAAGTAGGATCAGAGGGGGAGGGGAGGGAGGCTGGTGGTGTCAGTGGAAAAGGGAGGGTTGGGGTGAGAGGAAGAAGGAGCCTCCGTGGACCCAGGAGTAGCTGATGGAATGTGAGGGAGACGGGGTTGCAGAGTGGTGGTGGGGGAAGGGGAGACAGGAGTCACAATAGCAGCACGTGAAGACCCAGCCTGGAGTTCAAGGCTGGAATCTTGAGAGCTCGGATCAGAGGCCTAAAGTTATACAGCTCTCGTAACAAGTACGTGCAGTTCAACTCTTTGAGTGATTATGCAGAAAGTTTGAAGTTAATAACTTTTGTGGTATCTCTATTTCAGATAATTGAAAATTGCTAGGTTTTCTAAAATTGACTCTTTCCACCTTAGGCCATGAACCTATCAATCACCCCTCGTATGTCACGCCCATTTTGTGTACCTGCTTATTTCATGTACTGCGCAACTTCCTTGCCCCATTCATGTAATGAGCAGTACACAAATTGAGTGTAATTCATATATTTATAAGAAGACATTATCTTCTTATAATGTCAAGCACTAAACCAAGATGAAAGAAATATATGAATTCCAGAACTCCACAGAAATATAGTGATAGTTAAGACAGTTACAAGAGTATAGCCTATCACTACATTTCAATGTATAACTGGTACAATAAAACATATAATACATAATTTGATAATATGACAAAGTATTGCACAGTTGCACTCACTAATTAGCATAAAATATAATTATCAAGCAAGTAAAGAAAAAAACGGTAATCATGTATTTTACCAATTTAAAAGTAATTACCTACTTACCAAATGCCACTAATTTAGAAGTTCCAGAATAATTAACACAAAGGGTCAGGCGTAATATGTTTTTGGGGGTCGAAGCAACTCTTGTCCTGGTGTCATCTGCTGATCTGTGGTACCACAGCCATAATGCGATGTAAGCCCAAAGCATGATCGATCCACCCTAGTGCTTAACAGTTGGAGAGGGGTTCTTTTCATGAAATTCTGCACCCTTTTTCCTCCAAAGATACCTTTGCTCATTGCGGCCAAAATGTTCAGCCAAAAGAGATGGGGGAGATTTTGAACAATTTCTTTTCTTCGGTATTCACTAAGGAGAAGGATATTGAATTGAGTAAAGTAAGAGAGACAAGTAGGATAGTTAGAGAAACTATGATGATTAAAGAAGAGGAAGTACTGATGCTTTTAAGGAATATAAAAGTGGATAAGTCTCCTCGTCCTGACAGGATATTCTCTAGGACCTTGAGGGAAGTTAGTGTGGAAATAGCAGGGGCTCTGACAGAAATATTTCAAATGTTATTAGAAACGGGGATGGTGCCAGAGGATTGGCATATTGCTCATGTTGTTCCATTGTTTAAAAAGGGGTCTAAGAATAAGCCCAGTAATTATTGGCCTGTGAGTTTGACGTCAGTGGTGGGTAAATTGATGGAAAGTATTCTTAGAGATGGTATATATAATTATCTGGATAGACAGGGTCTGATTAGGAACAGTTGTAACGTTCAGCTATATTGGCTTGTATTTATCTCGGGGAAACCCCGTCTGCCGCCCACCTGGTCTCCGGGTTACGTCGGTTGCTGTGCAAATGCCACCTGATTCGGCTTCAAACATCAATCATCAGCCAGCACACAATGTACGTTTTACAAATTACACTTTATAAATCTCACTAGGACTATGAGATTAATAGAGGTATAATACAAAAGGGAATGAAAAAGGCACCATACTTATCAAAGTTCAGTTTCTTCGTGCACACAGTTAGAGCTTGGGACCTTCTTTCTTCCCCCTGCGATCCACTCTGACCCCTTCAACTCGTAGCTCGACCAGAGCACTCCCAGCATGTCTGTCGTCCTCCCGGTCTCTCATCCAACTTCCTGCCAAAACCCCCGTTTCCCAGCCATATGAGACAGCATATCACCCCAAGAAAGAATAACATGGGCACCCATTGGTTCATTAGCTCTGTTAATATAACCAAAACAAACTGCTAGCTAGAGAACGTTTCAGCATTTAACATAACAAAGAAGCCATTTAAATTAACATACGCAGTAACGTAAAAGAAGAAACCCCTTTCACAGTCAACATGGATTTGTGCGTAGAAGGTCATGTTTGACAAATCTTAATGAATTTTTTGAAGCGGTTACTAGGAAAGTTGACGAGGATAAAGCGGTGGATGTTGTCCATATGGACTTCAGTAAGGCCTTTGACAAGGTTCCACGTGGAAGGTCAGTTAGGAAGGTTCAATTGTTAGGTATTAATATCGAAGTAGTAAAATGGATTCAACAGTGGCTGGATGGGAGATGCCATAGAATAGTGGTAGATAACTGTTCGTCAGATTGGAGGCCGGTGTCTAGGGGTGTGCCTCAGGGATCTGTACTGGGTCCAGTGTTGTTTGTCATATATATTAATGATCTGGATGATGGGGTGGTAAATTGGATTAGTAAGTATGCAAAGATAGGTGAAGTTGTGGATAATGAAGTAGGTTTTCAAAACTTGCAGAGAGATTTAGGCCAGTTAGAAGAGTGGGCTGAAAGATGGCAGATGGAGTTTAACGCTGAAAAATGTGAGGTGCTACATTTTGGTAGGAATAATCAAAATAGGACATACAGGGTAAATGGTAGGGCATTGAAGAATGTAGTAGAACAGAGGGATCTAGGAATAATGGTGCATAGTTCCCTGAAGGTGGAATCTCATGTGGATAGGGTGGTGAAGAAAGCTTTTGGTATGCTGGCCTTTATAAATCAGAGCATTGAGTATAGGGGTTGGGATGTAATGTTGAAATTGCACAAGGCATTGATGAGGCCAAATTTGGAATATTGTGTACAGTTCTGGTCACCGAATTATAGGAAAGATGTCAACAAAATTGAGAGAGTACAGAGAAGATTTGCCAGAATGTTACCTGGGTTTCATCTCCTAAGTTACAGAGAAAGGTTGAACAAGTTGGGTCTTTATTCTTTGGAACGTAGAAGGTTGAGGGTGGACTTGATAGAGGTGTTTAAAATTATGAGGGGGATAGATAGTGTTGACGTGAATAGGCTTTTTCCATTGAGAGTGGAGGAGATTCAAACAAGAGGATATGAGTTGAGAGTTAAAGGGCAAAAGTTTAGGGGTAACATGAGGGAGAACTTCTTAACTCAGAGAGTGGTAACTGTGTGGAACGAGCTTCCCGAAGAAGTGGTTGAGGCAGGTTCGATGTTGTCATTTAAAGTTAAATAGGATAGCTATATGTACAGGAAAGGAATGGAGGGTTATGGGCTGAGTGCAGGTCGGTGGGACTAGGTGAGAATAAGAGTTCGGCACGGACTAGAAGGGCCGAAATGGCCTGTTTCCGTGCTGTAATTGTTATATGGTTATATGTTATATAACTTCATCAGTCCATAGGACTTGCTTCCAAAATGTATCAAGCTTGTTTAGGTGTTCCTTTGAACCATTTGAATAGAGCTTTTTGACCGCAATGAGCATGGGTATGGTTGGAGAAAAAGGTGCAGAATGTCATGAAAAGAACCCCTCTCCAACTGTTAAGCATGGGGGTGGATGGATCATGCTTTGGGCTTGTGTTGCAGCCAGTGGCATGGGGAACATTTACTCGTAGAGGGAAGAATGAATTCAATTAAATATCAACAAATTCTGAAAGCAAACATCACACCGTCTAAAAAAGCTGAAGATGAAAAGAGGATAGCTTCTACAACAGGATAATGATCCTAAACACACATCAAAATCCACAATGGACTACCTCAAGAGGCGCAAGCTGAAGGTTTTGCCATGGCCTTCACAGTCCCCCGACCTAAACATCATCGAGAATCTGTGGATAGACCTCAAAAGAGCAGTGCATGCAAGACAGCCCAAGAATCTCACAGAACCAGAAGCCTTTTGCAAGGAAGAATGGGTGAAAATCCCCCAAACAAAAATTGAAAGACTCTTAGCTGGCTACAAAAAACGTTTACAAGCCGTGATACTTGCCAAAGGGGGTGTTATTAAGTACTTACCATGCAGGGTGCCCAAACTTTTGCTTCGGGCCCTTTTCCTTTTTTGCTATTTTGAAACTGTAAAAGATGGAAATAAAAAAAGTTTTCTTGCTTAAAATATTAAAGAAATATGTCATCTTTAACTTTATGTCTTTTGGAAATCAGTTCATCTTTTACTCGCTTAGCTATTCACAGCAAAAGAAATTTTGACCGGGGTGCCCAAACTTTTGCATGCCACTGTATATCAGCAATCTTTCTTCTAACCTTTGTCCTCATTGTGAAGTGTCCTTTTGCACCTTTGGCCTCGCTGAGTTATTTCCAGAATTGGTTTTTGTTAGCTGGAATGCTAGAGGGTCATCGGGTACCATTTCTGTTGTGCATTGGTGTGGAAGTGCTAGTTTTTGAACTGTGACTGGCTGACATACTACAGCATTTTACTGGCAGCGAAGGGTTCCGGAAGAGTTGGTGCTTGGGCTATAATCCTGTGATCTACATTCCAGGCATATGGAACTGTTGGTGTTTTGGCTTTGACTTTGGTTAGTGTTTCTACAGATGGGGCTGGATAGTCGTCCTTCTGCAATGAAGCAGAAATTTCGAGCAGCTGGACATTGATTGTGGGGAAATCCCGGATTGCACTACCCAGTGTGAGATGTGGGGGTGATTTGTGAGTCTCTCAGGGTTGGTGAGTGGCAGATTCAGCAGTGTGACTCTGTGAGGTTGGGTCCTGGGATATCACAGTTTTAAATCCAAGTACAATGGACCCGGGGATCAAGCTCCCCAGGCTTATGAGGTGTTGAGCGAATATTCCTGGTCTGGGATCAGATCTTTGTTTCTGGAGTTCCTTTGGAAGCAATGGATGTCAACCTGAGGAGAGAATAAGTTTGTATTCCATCCCTCACAAGGAGAGGCTTGGAGTAAATGGGCTGTCCCGTGTTTACAACAGTAGAGATAGACCCGTGAGTTTGGTGTTCAAACTGTCTTTGGAAATCCTTCCCTCACTTTCACCTGTCTGTCATTTGGTGGAATCAGGCAGAATGTCAAGTTGCTGGAAATCTGTACTAAAAACTGAAAATGTATGAAGTCACTCTGACGAAACGTTATTAACCTGAATTGTAAAGTTTGTTCCTCTCCCCGCAGCTGTTCCTTACCTGCTCAGTGTTTCTGGTAATTTCAGTTTATTTTTATTACATTCACCCTGGAATGGTTTATATTTCTTGAAATGGACCTGCTTTATCCTGGGAATGGAAATGGCTCGTTCTGTGATAGTAGAACAGTAAAGAAAGCACAACTTTTCCCAGTAAATTATCCTGGTACTAATCTGTCTGTTATTCCTGGAAATGTTTTCAGTACAATTATTGCTAACGAGGTTTACGATAATATCAGGAATGATCGGCTTTTTGTATGAGGAGCATTTGATGGTTCTGGACCTGTGCTCAATGGAGTTCAGAGGGACAGTGGGGGTGGTGGAGGGATGTATGGTTAAATAAACCTACCGAATGCTGAAGAGCCTGGATACCGTGGACATGGAGAGGAAGTTTCCATTAGACGGAGAGTCTGTGATCTGACAGCACAGTCTCAGAATAAAGATGCTTCCCTTTAAAACTGAGATGAGAAAAATATTTAGGCCAAATGATGTCTGATCTGTGGAATTTGTTGCCGCAGAGGTTGGTTGAGGCTGCCATTTGGGTATATTTATGACAAAGATTAATATATTCGTGATTGCTAACTAGCTTCAGGGTACAGGAGGAAGGCAGGAATATGGTGTTGGAATAAAACTCAGCCATGGTTGAATGGTAGGGCAGACCAGATAGATCGAATCACCTAATTCTGTTCCTGTGTCTTATGTCTTACCATGACTGAATGATGGCTCCTTATCCCATATCATTTTGTGATGAGTGAGGGACAATAAGAGATTGTTCACTGAGATCATTATATTTGCCTTCAATGTTTAAATTTCAGTGAGTTTTTTTCTCAGTAACATTAAGCAGAAATGTATGGTTCTCCTTTTTATTGTTAATGTGCTTCATTATCTTTCATGTTAAGGTTAGACCAGCGGTGAGAGATTTATAGGAAGAAAAACCCCAACTGGAAGCAAACCACTTCTGAAGACGAGGGAACAACAGCAAGTGAACCAGCTCAAGGATTGAGAGCATCAACTGGATAGGACCCATCTGACTCAGAGCTTCCAGTGATTCAGTCAGGAGAAAGTTTGGTGAGTCTCATTTACTCAAACACTGGTCCTTTAGATACAGTATTACATACCTGCACAAAGGAAGGTAGGAAATAGTTGGAGTGAGACTGAATGTGCCCAGAAGAACCAGTTATGCCTTTGTCAGACCCAGTTGCAATCACTCCAGGTCTGGTAATGTGCTTCCAGCAGCCCAGCCCTTTAAAACCACTCCCAGTCTGTTGAAATAGAATCCAGATAAAGTCACTCAGAGACCGTACAAGTACAAACTCTTTACTCCAAGCACCCGGGGCTTACTCAGTTAGTCCCTCAAACAGGAACAGTGTCTGACTGTTCCTGCCCAATCCACTAACTGACTAACAATTCCCCTTACACCACAGATATTTCCGTCCAGATACCTCCCCCCACCCCCACAAGACAGGCTGGAGCCAAAGTTATTTACTACATGACAGCGCCCTAAAGACAAATTACAAAATAGTCATAATGGCTTACACACACAGAACAGACTGAAGCTGTCCTATCTCTACACATGAGTGCACAAGGAGATAAGCACCCTGAAACCCTAGCTAGCTACCCTCAAGAAGAAATATGGCTCAGCATGGCTTAGCACATCTGTTGATCATCAGCAGTTTCTTTCAGAAAAACAGGCTGCCATTGTTTAACATAATCTTAACCCTTTTACATACTTTATCATTCCCTCCTTTTGATCATTACCTGATCAACAAAGCAGTAATTGTTTACAGAGAAAGCAACCAAGTACAGCATTGACTTATTAGTGGGTAAAAACAGCGTACAACAGTAGTTATAACAATGATATGTACAACTATTAGGCCATAGTGCCATATCATGCCCCACATATTACCGAACAGGCCTTACAAGACCACTATTTTGACCCTTGGGTGAACCCGTGTAAATCCTGCCCTACTTTCTTGATGATGTCAGTCTCTTTCGCAGTATGCTTGGAGAGGAATGTAATGTTAGTCGACTCATCAGGGATATAGGTGCACCATTCTTTGTCAATAATAGCACAGGTTCCCCCTTTCTCAGCTGGGATAAAATCTAAAGCCATACGATTCTGTAGGACTGTTTGCCAGATTGCAATCATTTCAGTGGATATTTCTGTTACTTAGGCCTGTGTTTCTGTCAGAGCCCCTGCAGTATTGTGGCCAGCTCCTCAAGTGCTGTAGCCAAATTGATTAGCTCTCATGAATTCCTGGCTACTCCATAGGAGAGAAAAATGATCATCCAAAATTGTTCAGTCTCAGTTATTCCTCTCTGCTGCTGGGCACCTGCAAGTATGGCCAGGATGCATGTTTCCCAGTATAGGAAGTTCTGTTTGATGGGGGTCTGAGATACTATCCCTCAAAACACTGACAGCCACAGTTATCTCTGACTGGACTACAGTTCCTCACCTCACTTCCCCAGGTGTTATTTGAGAAAGCCCAGGCTGAGAGTTCCTCACTCTGGTTGAGCGGGATTACTGACATTGGAATCATAGTTTTACCATGCTGTGGAATTTCGACACAAACCCAGCAGGCTCCTAGTTCTACCTGTTTGTTGTAGGTCTGACAGAGAGAGAAAGGTGTTAACATGGGGGTCCCTGGATGCTGGGGTGAGCCCTCTCAAAGACATAAACACGAACACCACTATCAACCAATACATTTTCCTTTAGTCTGAGAGAGTCCTACTCAGTTCCTTCAGTAACACATTTGCAGTCTGTTCGATATATCCACTGAGATTGCCCCTTCAGTTTCACAGCCGTGGGAGTGGTCAGTAACACCTGATATGGTCCTTTCCACCGAGGTCCGAGATTCCCTCATTCCCAGTTCTTGGTCAGGACAAAGTTCCCAGGTTCTATAGTGGGATAGTCACTCCTCTCTGCGGGGTAATTCTCTTCCTTGTACGTCTGTCGTACCTGTGAATATCATGCTTGGAAAACTTTGATTAGTTGCCATATATATTTCCTCATCTCTTCCCCGAGGGTATGCATATCCAATTTTGCTGGTTGACTTTCTGGGAGCAATGATACACAAGGTCTTGGTCCCCAGGGTGTCCTCATGGGCCGTCCATAAATGATTTCAGCTGGTGACAACCCTGTTTCCCCTGTGGGGTAACCCTCATGTGGAATAGGGCTAACGGTAGGACCTTCACCCATGTGAGTCCAGTCTCCGCTGTTAGTTTGGCCAGTTTACTCTTCAGAGTGCCATTGGCTCTTTCCACTATGCCAGCGGCCCGTGGGTGGTGTACACAGTGGAATTGTTGCTTGATAGCTAGTTCATTACATACCCCTTCGTTTACTTTCGCCACAAAGTGTGGGCCATTGTCAGAGCTCAGCATCTCTCGCAGGCCATACATGGGAATTATTTCCAGTAATAATACCTTCACAACAGTCATAGCAGTATTACCGGTAGTTGGAATAGCTTCAATCCATCTACTAAACACATCTGTAATAACTAAGCAGTATCTATAGCAATATACTCTAGGCAATTCAAAAACATCAACTTGTAGACACGAAGAAGGTCCACCTGGCAAGGGAGTCGTACCTGGTGTGCAGGATACAGGTTACCAACCATTCCCTTCTTTTCCAGGTGTGTACAATTATGTACATAATCGACCAATATTGGTAAAATCTGTCGGAACACAAACCTGTCCCGCTGGGGTGGTCCAAAGGCCTAGGTCGGGGTCTTTCTGGCACCCCATCTGCGATCACAGTTTGGGCTCCTCCTCAGAGGCGTCCCCCTGAAAAGTACGTACCTCCCACATGTCTGGCAAACCTGTTCTGCTTGAGTCGCAGAGAGTTAATTGACAGGAACCCAAGGGGACTACAACTACCGAGGATTGTGCCGCACTTTTCGCTGTCTAATCTGCTAAAGCATTGCTTTTAGTGATCCAGTTGGACATGCGGGTATGGGCCGCACATTTAATAATAGCCAAAACTCGAGGTAGCTGTAGAGCGGTGAGTAAGTCATTTACAAAGGTTGCATTCCTAATGGGGTGGCCAGATGAAGTCAGGAATCCCCATGTTACCAGAGGGCCCCGTAGTCATGTACAATTCTGAATGCATAAGGGAGTCTGTGTAAACGTCGCACTTTTGTCTGTTGCTAGGACACAGGCACGAGTCCGAGCAAACAGCTCAGCTTTCTGAGCAGAGACAGCTGCTTCAAAAGAGGCTTGCTCAACTATTTCACTGCCTGTCACTATCGCATAGCCAGAATATCGTTTCCCTGCTGGATCCACAAAAGAACCTCCATCCTCATAAAACGTTGCCTCAGGCTTGAGGGAGTATTGCGGAGTGGATGGGAGAGTCTGTCCTTCTTTCACGCTGATCTGGACGGTGGGGGGGTGGGGGGGAGCAGTTGGTGTGGCTGACTTCATGGCCTGAAATTGCCCAGAAATGGTGTACAATGTCTTGAGTTTGGTCAATATTAAAAGAATGTCTTACTAGATTCCCCATCTTCACCTCAGACTCCTTCCAGTATCGGAGTTGGCCCACGGCCAAGTCTTGCCAGTCTCCCGCGGTGCTGGAGGCTTGTTTCGTCAGGGTGTACGCAATGAACCCTCGGCTCTTTGGCTTGAACCCAGGGCAAACCCTAACGGTGGTATGGGGAACCACCAGTACTGTCTGTCGCCAAAGGAAATCCGGAACTTTGGCCAGAAATGCACTGCCCTCTCTTCCTTTAACCTCTCCAGTCACTGAGACTAGGAACTTCTTTCCCTCAAGGGGTGCATAATATTGGCTTTCCTCAGTTGAGCACCCCGTAGGGTCATAGTACAGAATCATATGAGAGTCGGCCGCTGGTAGAAGGAGTTCAAGCGCACTGGAGTCCAGATTAAGTGCCTGCCACTGGGGGTTCGGAAACTGGGGAAGCTGTCGGTTGTTCGCTAGTCCCAGGGTGATACCCTTGTCCATGTATAGAATCTCAACTTCCAATGGACAGAGCAAGCCTCTTCCTGCTAGATTACACCCCCGAATGGTGGTGACTGTAAATGAAACCTCACACTGGGTCCCCTGGAATTCCACCTGCAGTGGCTGGGTATGTGAATACGTCTGTTCTGTGCCTTCGAACCCAGACAGAGTGATTTTAGCGTCTGATAGCTGGAATCCCTTTTCCGATATTACTTCCTGATCGAGAGTCGTTGTGGTTGCCCCCATATCAATCATAAACGGAATTGGAATTCCAGCAACTTGCAATATTACAATTGGGCTCTTCCTGAGGGGGGGGGGGGTTCTCATGGTAGGAAGCATCCTTGCTTGTCAATTTCTAAACAGGTTGTTGTCCCCACCTGTCTTTTGGTAAGTTTTTGTTCCCCTTTCTGATCCCCAGATATAGTCCGCTTGCGTCCTTCTTCCTGCTGAACATATTCGCCTTTAATATTAGTTCCCTTCGGGGTTGATCGGGATTTGAAAGCCGGGTCCCAATAGTATGTCAAAGCTCGTTGCATTCGATTTTGGTCATTGTCAGGCCAATCTATATTATTTGTTTTAATCATGTTGGCTAACTTAGTTGGTAAGCATTGGAGCAGTGAGGCCCTAAACTGGGGGGACGAATTCCCATTAACTAAAGGCTTGATCTCCTGCGATAGTGCCGTAGCAGGCCACAAATCGCTCCCGATAGTCTGGTCCTGATTCCCCAGGCTTAGGTTTGCATTCAAGTACTTTAGTGATGTTTACAGGTTGCTGGACAGCCTTTTCCAAGGCTTGAATAATCTACTCTGTCTGTTCGTTCTCATTATGGATTCCCGCCTGTAACTCCTGATAGGTTTTGTATCTAAATTCTGCCTTCCATTTCCACCCCCACCAGCTGAGACAATCATGCAGCAGAGACTAAATAAAACTTGTGGGGTTGCATTATACGCTTGTATAGTACTGCGGACACACTGAGCAAACTGTGCTGGTTTTTCTTTTCTATCTGGGGCCTGACTCATGATCATTATCATTTCTTGAGGCTTCCAGGGTGCATACACAGGAATCACTGAGGGCTGTTCCTCCTCCTGCTCGTGGATTGGGCAGCATTCGGGTGGGCAATTGTCTTTGTGAAGCCATTAACTCTGGGGTTTTATTGGATTCTTCCCTCCCTGTCTCGGAATAATCCTCGGTATTCCCTTTCTGGATCTCAGGGTATAAGGATCTCCCCTCCCCAGCCACCGCTGCTTTACCCGAGCGGCCACTGTATCTGAGTACTGGGAGGATTGGGGTTCGGGGGCACTGTGTGCACTTGGCCCCTGGTAAGGTGGGGGGGGGTACGGTGGGTGCTCACTCCTCAGCACAGTCACTGTCCTCAAACAGGGTTGGTATGCCAGACATGGGTTCGGGATCCCGTATTGGCCCTGGATCTCGCGCGTGGCACTGCCGATCTAAACCTTCCTGTGTGTCCATATCTGCCTTTGCCTGTTTTCTTTGTTTCTCTCGTTCTCTTTTTCCTTCTCCCATCTACCCATTCGCAATCCACCTTTAATGTTTTCTAACTCTTGGGATTTCCTTTTAACGTACATACCGTTACACCCCTTTATCACATGCATTGTTCCTCCAACTGGCCAGTAAAGTACTATTCCATTTGGTATCAGCTTTATATTTCCATTCTTTAATCAATAATTTCCACTTTTTCCTGCAATTCTTTTTCCAAATTAAATCTACTGCTTGTTCACAAGAGGTTATATCCTAAGTTCCCCTTGGTGGCCACACACCGTTTCCCAATCGCTTAGTTAGTGCAGCACTTAACATCCAAAGATCCTTTTCCTTATCTGGTATTTGCTCACACATACTCTGCGGTGGGGGGGGGGGGTCCCCTTCCCTCCCTTATCCTGAATTTATCCCATTTTACTGCCGAGGTGAGAAATTTACCTGGCTGTTAGTCTCATATCCTTATCATCAAATTTCAACCGGCCATATCCTGAGGCATGCACAACCCTTTACTGAATTCTTCGGGCAGCGGCAGCCACTTCTCCCAACCAGGGCTTACAATCCTGTTCCGAGCGTAATACAGAATAGCCAATGTCACCCGCAGCAACCTCACTTTGATGCTCAAATATAACTCTTATCTGTCATTCAAGAGGGAGTTAGATATGGCCCTGGTGGCTAAAGGGATCAGGGGGTTTGGAGGGAAGGCTGGTACAGGGTTCTGAGTTGGATGATCAGCTATGATCATACTGAATGGTGGTGCAGGCTTGAAGGGCCGAATGGCCTACTCCTGCACCTACTTTCCATTTCCTCCTATGCTCAGTCGTTGGAACCCGTCAAGGTACAAGTTTCGATGGGCGAGCAGCAGAATGCCTGACTGGACACAAGCAGTGGCCAGCGGTAAAACACCTCGGGGCGGCCTACCACTCAGTTGTGTACGATTCAAACCCTCAGTCGCTTACTCAGCCCAGAGAAACATTTCCTATGTTAGGATCTGAGTCACGGCACCAAATGTAAACTTAAATTGCCAGACCAATAACCACACCACAAACAGTTCTTGACTTTACCTTTTTCACCAGTTTATTTGTTCGAGCTCAGCCGGCGAGAAGGTTCAGAGCCAAGCATCAGAGAGACAGAATTCCTCCCTGTCTGGTGGCTCGTGACGAACCTCTGTCACCAGATTACATACAGCAACGTTTATACAGTTCAAAGAGACCATCATTATCCATATATGGAGTTCTTTTCCAATTCTTAGTCCAAGATTGTCAAACTACAAGATACAGAGGGCCAGACATAGAAAAGTCAGCCTCGAAGTGTTTGTCAGACACACAAATCTGTTACTGTACAGAATCAGACAGTTCTGTCCTTGATTGAAACAAAGAAGTAGTTTAGCTATTTCACAACCTCTCAACTGCGCGAAGCATAAACAAAGGATGCAACTTATGCTAACAGAGTACAAAATCCTTGAAGGTCATTAACCTCTGCATCCTCAATATCCTCACAAACTTCATCAGACCACTTTAGAAACTGTTGGGGGGATTACTTGGCGGAGGAAAGTCAAAGGGGTGACAGGGGATTCGTTAGTTAGGGGAACAGAATAAGAGGGGACTAATATCCTAGTGGTAAGGCTTGCTAGTGTGTTGGGGGGCGTGATGTGGTTAAAATAAGTTTCCGGGGGGATGGGAGCCAGAATGACAGAACAGATAGTGGAGAGGGTGAATTGAATTGAATTGAATTTATTACATACATCCTTCATATTCATGAGGAGTAGAAATCTTTACGTTATGTCTCCGTCTAAATGTGCAATGTGTAATTTATAGTAATTTATAATAAATAGTTTATATATAGGACAGTCAATATAACATGGAAATGCAATTCTATCAGCATGAATTAATCAGTCTGAAGGCCTGGTGGAAGATGATGTCCCGGTGCCTGTTGGTCCTTTCACTGTGGTACCATTTCCTGGACGGTAGCAGCAGGAACAGTTTGTGGTTATGGTGAAAAGGGTCCCCAATATCCTTTAGGCCCTTTTTACACACCTGTCTCTGTAAATGTCCTGAATAGTGGGAAGGTCACATCTACAGATGCACTGGACTGCCTGCACCACTCTATGCAGAGTCCTGCGATTGAGGGAAGTACAGTTCCCATACCAGGCAGTGATGCAGCCAGTCAGGATGCTCTCAATTGTGTCCCTGTAGAAAGTTCTTAGGATTTGGGGCCCCATCCCAAACTACTTCAACTATCTGAGATGAAGGATGTGCTGCTGTGCTCTTTCGACAACACAGCCTGCATGTACAGACCATGTGAGATCCTTGGTGATGGTTATGCCGAGGAACTTAAAGCTGGTCACCCTCAAGTTCCATTAATGTCAATAGGGGTTATCGTGTCTCCGTTCCTCCTTTATTTCACAATCAGCACCTTTGTTTTTGTGACAATGAGGGAGAGTTTGTTTTCTTTTCTTTGTAATTTATTTTTTATTGAAGTTCATCATCAAACAAACAGTTCCATAATATGTATTTCAGATACGGGTGTCCCCCCGCTTTTCGAACGTTTGCTTTACGAAACCTCACTGTTATGAAAGACCTACATTAGTTACCTGTTTTCGCTAATGGAACGTGTTTTCACTGTTACAAAACAAGGCAATGCGCGATAAAAAGCAGCGCGTGAAAAAAGCAGCACGTGATAAAAGGCAGTGCGCGCCCCGAGCAGCCGCTCTCCCCTGGATTCGGAACTGCATTCTAGCCGGCATTGCTTAAACGCATGCCTGTGAGCAGCCGTTAGCAAAATGAGTTCTAAGGTATCAGAAAAGCCTAAAAGAGCTCGTAAAGGTGTTACACTTAGTGTAAAACTAAGCATAATTAAGCGTTTCGATCGTGGTGAACGAAGCGAGGACAAAGTGAGTTTGGTTTGTGGAAGTTGACGAAGATGGTGTTGAAGAGATTTTGGCATCCCATGACCAAGAACTGATAGTTGAAGAGCTGATGGAATTGGAAGAGGAAAGGATAACAATCGAAACTGAATGCAGTAGCGAATGGACTGAAAGTGAAGTCATCCAGGAACTGAATGTGAAGCAACTGTGTGAGATTTTCACTGCAATGATAAAGTACGACTTTAATTTTGAAAGGTTACGCCGGTTTAGAGTATATTTGCAAGATGGTTCGAGTGCTTACAAAGAACTGTATGATAGAAAAATGTGTGAGGCTAAGCAGTCAAGCAAACCGTCCACATCAGCCACAGCAGACAACGAACCTCGACCTTTGACATCAAGGCAGGCAGACATAGAAGAAGGTGACCTGCCTGTGCCCTGATGGAAACAGACGACGATGAGATGACACCCCAGTATCCCACCACCCCAACCCCCGGGTTGCGGACCGATACATTGCCGCAGAGAATGCAGCGGTAGCCGGGACGCACCCAGTACATCTTTAAGAAAAAAGCCGAAATAAATGAGCTAATTACTTAGGTGCTTCCCGGTGACTCGCCTCTGATCTGGGCCGACATTTATGTGCCGGGTGGCACCTAATTAATTAGCTTGTTTATTTTGGCTTTTTTCTTAAAGATGTTCTGGGTGCGTCCTGGCCACCGCTGTACCCCTGCATGCTTCGCAGATCGGTATCAGTCGGCGGCCTGGTGGGGGGCCACTGCACCACCCCAACCTCTGACGGCTCAGCCTAACACACCATCATAAGTGTGCTCGGCGCTGTCTTCCCAATTCCGGTAAGTGATACTACACTGTACATACATTATTTTTACTTTATATAGGCTGTGTATTTTTATGTGTTATTTGGTATGATTTGGCAGCTTCATAGCTTAAAGGTTACTGGAGAGAGTGTTTCTGCCGAGAGTGCTTGCGTGAGATTTTCGCTACGGAGAACAGTGCGGCAATGATTGTAGAGAAGTATTCTACTTTATATAGGCTGTGTATTTATCATATCATTCCTGCTTTTACTATATGTTACCGTTATTTTAGGTTTTTTGTGTTATTTGGCATGATTTGGTAGGTTATTTTTGGGTCTGCGAACGCTCACAAATTTTTCCCATATAACTAAATGGTAATTGCTTCTTCGCTTTACGACATTCCGGCTTACGAACCATTTCATAGGAATGCTCTACCTTTGGATGGCGGGGGAAACCTGTACTGTACATATATATCATATATTCATATTTGCCACAAATGTCCACAGTTAGTTACCTGGGGTATACACTAATAGAAAAGAGAGGAAAGAAAGAACAAGCAAAAGGAGGAAACTGTACAAGTAAGGAGTAATCTTTTTTTTGTACAACATATTCATTGACTTGTGAGAGTAAAATCAGGCCTATGAGGTGTTATGTAGTTAAGCCATTTTTCCCAGTATGAATCAAATTGTTCCAACTAATGATTAACAGATGCTGTTACCTTCTCCATTTTGTAAATGTCCATTGTAATTTCCATCCATACATTTAAAGCTGGGCTGTCCTGTGATAACCATTTCTTGCCACCAGCCACCAGCAGTATATTCATTAAATATTTATCTCTTTTCAACCATTCTTGAGGTATATACCCAAAATATATGGTCTTACTTTGTAAGGGTATTTCACATTTAAAGATGTCTTGTAGGGCATTGTGTATCCCACTCCAATAGTCTTTGATAACAGGGTAATCCCAGAAAATATGGTAATGGTTTGCATTTTGATTTCCACAATTTCTCCAGCAAACAGGGAGGTTAGTATCATTATGGGATTTCTGAAAGGGTGTAATAAAATATCTTATCAAGTTTTTCCATCCAAATACCCTCCATTTCTGTGAACTGATACACTTCCATTGATACCTCCATATTATTGTCCATTCTTCCTCAGATATAATTATCCCTCCTTCCTTCTCCCATTTTGTTTTAATGTATTTAGTTGAATGTGTTTTAAGATTTGACAAACCCTTATACACGCTTGAAATGATTCTACTACCATCATCTGAATTATATGCTTTTCTAAATAGCTCTATCAAGCATGTACTTGCCTTGGTTACATTTTTAACCGTCCTATTAATGTACTGTCTCATCTGCAAATACCGATAAAAGTCTTGTTTTCCTAATAAGTGTTTCTCTTTAAGGATTTTGAAACTGAACAGTGTTCCTTCTTTCACTATATTGCAAAGAACTGATATTCCTTTAGTTGTCCATTCCTTAAATCTAGCATCCAATTTATTCGGCGTAAAATCCGAGTCATATGCACACCATTTAAGAATTGCAATATCTCCCTTTAGTTTGTAATTCTTTTATAATAGTTTTCCATATTTTAAAAGTCCGTTTCACCCATGGGTTATCAATAATATTTATGTAACTTTGTAGGTTGTTATCAGCCAAAATTGCCTGTATGGGGATAGAAAGTACCCTCTCCTCAATGTTTTTCCATTGAGCATCATATGATGGGTTGCACCAGCATATCACAGCTCTCAACTGTGCTGCAAAATAATAACCTCTGAAAGAAGGTAGGCCCCATCCCCCCTTTTCCTTTGCTGAATTGCAAAATTTTGAGACGAACTCTAGGCCTTTTACCTTGCCATTTATATCTTAATAGCATCTTGTTCCATTCATTGAATAGTTAATCTCTATTGGTAGGGTCTGAAAGAGATATAATAGTCTGGGCAATATATTCATTTTAATAGATTCAATCCTTGAACTGAGACTAAAATAAGGAATTAGGTTCCATCTTGTTATATCTTCATTAATTTTTTTTATATATAGGTGGATAATTGCATTCTGATAATTCTGCCAAATCTTTTGGCATAATAATAACCAAGTATTTGAAAGACTCTGTTTGCCATGCCCAGGGATATCTACTTTCAATTTCTCTTGGTGGGCTATAGTTATATGAAAGTAATTGGGTTTTATCTATGTAGATCTTGTATTCTGATAATTGACCATATTGTTCAAAGGATTGTATCAATTTAGGTAAAGGGTATGTTGGTTACCCTAGATAGATCAAAATTTCATCCACGTAACAGGCCAATTTATGCTCTGTCCCTTTAATAATAATTCCCCTGATATCTTCATTTTGTCTGATGTATTAAGCTGGTGATTCCAGATATAATGTGAAGAGTGGCGGTGACCATGCACAACCCTGTCTCGTGCCCCTTCTAGGGTAAAACTATTTGACAAATATCCATTGATGTTCATCCTAACAGTGGGATTGTCATATAGTGCCTGTATAGTTTTAATAATTGTGTAATGTAAACCAAATTTATGTGTAACTCTGTAACTCTCCAATTAACCGAATAAAATACCTTTTCAGTGTCCACACTTATTACTGTTGCTTCAATTTTAATTTTTTGTATATGGTCCATAATGTGAAGTGTCCTTCGTATATTGTCTTGTGTTCGGCCTTGTTGTATAAAACTTGTCTGATCATTATGTATCAGTGTGGGTAGAAACTCTTCTAATCGTTTGGCTATGTTGGAGGTAAATAATCAATATCTTTCTTTCTTTCTTTATTAATCTTTTTATTGATTTAAAAAGAGCATATATACAAGCAAACAAGAGAGAATTATCTCAAATATATATATCAATAACAATACAAACAAAGTGAAATAAACATTATCAAAATCATACATGGTATTAAGCTAATATGTAGTATATAATAAAAAAGAAAACAGCTAATTCTCCTCTTATCAGTTCATAAAGAGAGAAAAAAACATTAAATATTAAAAAAGAAAAGAAAAAAACCCACTACACTATATGAAAAAAGGGTTAAAAAAAAAGGGGACTGGGCAGTCCATTCTGAGGATATGACCAAAGAGAAAAGAAAGACTTTCTGATCAAATCGAGAACTTCAAAAATAAATAATTGGAAGAGAAATAAATTAAATCAAATGAAAATATTGAATGAAAGGTCGCCAGATTTGCTCAGATTTAAAGGATGTATCAAGTGTCTGACTTCTTATTTTCTCTAAACTTAAACAGGACATAATGGAGGAAAGCCAATAAAAGACAGTAGGTGGATTAGAATCCTTCCACTTCAGTAAAATGGCACTCCTAGCCAATAAAGTTGAAAAGGCTATCATATGTTGAGCAGAAGCAGGAATATCTCCTGCTTCCGATGGGATAATCCCAAAGATTGCTGTAAGTAAGTTAGGTTGTAGGTCCAGATCCAAGACTTTTGATAATGTTTTAAAAACATCTCTCCAAAAATTATCTAGCTTTATGTAAGACCAAAACATGAGTTAAAGTGGCCACCTCAATATTACATCTGTCACAAATAGGATTGATGTTAGAAAAAATACATGCTAGTTTATCCTTTGACATCTGGGCCCAATACACTACCTTGAACTGTATCAAGGAATGGTGGGCACAAATAGATGAGTTATTAACCAAATGAAAAATTTTGCTCCATTGATTATCTGAAAATGACACTTGAAATTCCAATTCCCAAACACATTTAATTTTATCGTTAGATGTCATTCGTAAATTCAATAACCGTTTACAAATTATAGCTATCAATCCTTTTTGAAATGGTTTAAGCTGAAAGAGAGCATCTGTCATATTAGGTGGATAAGCAGAAGGGTAATCTGGCAGCAAACCACATAAAAAATTCCTAATTTGTAAATATCTAAAAAAGTGTACATCAGATAAGTCATATTTATTCACTATCTGAGAAAAAGACATTAAACAATCCCCTAAAAACACATCTGAAAAAGTTATTATTCCTTTGGTTTTCCAAATTAAAAAGGCCTTATCCAAAATTGATGGTTTAAAAAAATAATTGAAATGGATATTACTTGAAAGAACAAAATTATTTAACTCAAAAAATCTATGAAACTGAAACCAAATTCTTAAAGTATGTTTAATAAAGGGATTAAAGTCTTGTCTACTAATCTTAGAAAACAAAAAGGGAAGAGGAGCTCCCAGTAAAGAGGCCAAAGAGAACCCCTTCACCTTTTCCTCCAAATCCAACGGTGAAGGACATTCATATATGTCTGAATAAGTAATTCAAAAAGTAATATATCAAATATTAATTGCCTATACATTCTAAAATTTGGCAAAGCCATACCACCATCCTTTTTTAATTTCTGCAATAAGGGTTTACTCAATCTACGATTTTTATTGTTCCAAATATAAGATTAGAGAGTCTATTCTGTCAAAAAACGTCTTAGGAACAAAGGAAGGAACTGCCTGAAATAGATATAAAATTTCGATAGAACTATCAGTTTAATAGCATTAATTCAACCTATTAATGATAATGTCATAGGTGACCATTTGGAAAGCATTTGACAGGTGTAATCAATTAATGGGAGAAAATTATATTTATGCAGGTCCTTAAAATTTTTAGTAATTTTAATACCAAGATAAATAAAGTAATTTTTAGCAATCCTAAAAGGTTGAGCTAGAGGAAACGTCTAGCCGTGGGGGATAGCCTCTCCTACCTGTGAGTTGAGGGTCCTCACTGCAGTACCCATAAAAGTAAGTGAAAAAATCGATGTCCATTACGCAGAAAAGACTTCCCTGTGTGTTTCTCCCATGTATACATTTAGGTGGGGAAAAAGGAGTGAACGAATGAATGAAAAATAAAATAATTGAGTAATATAAAATCCACATTGTAATATGTACTTCTTGAGATAGGTATAACACTGTCTAATTTTGCTTCTGTTCAGCTTATCAACATTTGAAATTAGTCAGACCTTATGGCTGTTCTGGAGGGGGTGAGGGCTGTCTTCTGAAAACTCAGTCTCTTCCTGATATTCTTCTCTCGCACTCCTCCTGTCCCCTGCTTTCTCGATTCTCTCACCATTTCCCAGGTGGAACGGGATAGCTGCTCAGCCAGGCTTTCCCTCGGTTTGATCACGCTGACAGGCAACCCTCTGTCCTTCATGTCTGCAGTCACCTCTTCCACTGCCTGATACAGCTGCGTCCCATCTTCATAAAGCACTTGCAGTTTAGCAGGGTATGGAGTCTGGAAGCTAATCCTTCTTTGCTTTAATACTTGCTTCACTTCAGAATATTCCTTACGTTTCTGCAGGACCGCTGGGAGGTAATCTTGATCAAAATATATTAATCTCCCATTTAAAAATACCACCTTCTTTCCCCAGGCCTTGCGCAGAATCCCTGCTTTGGTTTTGTACCAAAGGAACCTGATTACTATTGACCGTGGCTTATTTTCCCTGTCTCCAGAAGGCCTTGGGACAAGCACGCAGTGTGCTCTCTCAATGTCAAGTGGTATGTTCGGGGGAAGTTCCAGTGTGTCCCGTAGCAAGTTTTCTACAAACTCTGCTATAGACAACCCCTCCGCTCCTCGGGGAACATTATATATCATGATGTTCTTTTGTCGTGACCTTCCTTGTTGGTCAAGTAATTTACTTTCTTGTTGATTTAACATTTTCGTCATCTTACTTAGCATCTGTTTCACATTTTGGATGCGATCTTCCAAATTTTCAAGTCGTGTTTCTGCCACTGCTATTTTTTGATTAATGTTGGTGAGCTCTGACTTGATATCATTTAGTTGCTGTTTTATGTCTTTTTGGAATTCCTGTATCTCTTCCAGAATTGTTACTAAATTTGTCGCTTTGCCTGAACGAGGCCCAGTGTCAGCCTCGCTGCCACTTGCTCGTGTAGGAGAGCCACTCGCTGCACGCCCCCTTGTCCACAGGCTCCGCAGTGATGCTTTTTTAATCTCCATTCCTTTTCCCTATTCTTGCCCCTCTTACCAGTTCAGATATTTTCGAGAGATCTAGTATTTGGCGGATTGGAGGAGCTATTGTTTTAGGCCACCATTCTGAACGATGATGTCACCGGAACCGAATTTGTTTTCTTGACACTAGTCAGATGTTCAGACCTCAGACAGAGTCAGCAATCAAATGATTTTGCACCGTACGATGAATGTGCTGAGCTGTGTATCTCACAATGCCAGAAGCATCGTAGGAAAGCCAGATGAGCTCAGGACAGGGAATTATGATACTGTAGCCATTATTGGGACTTGGTTGCACCCAACAGTCTGAGGGATTTAGAGGAACAAATTTGTAGAGAGATCGCAGACCATGCCAAGAAACAAGGGTTGATTCAGTAAGTGATTTTAACTTTCCATATATTGACTGGGACCCCCATACTGTAAAAGGACTAGATGGGGTAGAGTTTGTCAAAAGTGCCCTCTATCAGTATGTAGAAGTGTGCAATAAGCTGTTAGGAAATGATCCAGGGCTGGTGACAGAAATTAGTGATCATAATGCCATGAAATTCAAAGTAAATATGGAAAAAGAGAGGTCTGGAACATGGATTGAGATTCTAAATTGGAGAGGAAGGTTAATTTTGATGGTATCAGAAAGGATCTGACAAGTGTGGTTTGTGACAGGCTGTTTTCTGGCAAAGGAGTACTTGGTAAGTGGGAGGCCTTCAGAAGAGATATTTTGAGGATGTAGAGTTTGTGTGTGCCTGCCAAAATAAAAGTTGAAAGGTAACAGGCGCAGGGTACCTTGGTTTTCAAGAGATATTGAGGCCCCAGATATTTTATTCCTATAAATGCCTCAGACTGTTGGGTGCTACCAAGACTCATTAATGACTACAATATCATAATTCCATGCCCTGAGCTCATCTGAGTTTGTTTTTGGTAATCTTCTGTTGGTTTCTAAAAGCTTTCTAATAGTTTTTGCTCTTTTGTTTGCCCTCTCTTTGGCTTTTATGTTGGCTTTGGCTTCTCATTTCAGCCATGGTTGTGTCCTCCTGCCTTTCCAATCCTTCCACTTCTTTGGGATGTATCTATCACTCAGCTTCCCAATTCCTCCCAGAAACTCCAGCCATTGCTGCTCCGTTGTCACTCATACCTTTTCCCTTCCAAACAAGTTTGGCCAGCTCCTCTGTCATAGAAACATGGAGAAGTTCAGTACAGAAACAGGCTATTTGTCCCATCTAGTCAATGCTGAAAAAACATTTAAGCTGTCTAATGCAACTACCTGCACCGGGACCATTGCCCTCCATACCCCCACCATCCAGGCTCCCAAACAAACTTCTTTTAAATGGTGAAACCAAGCTCATTTTCATGACATGCTGGCATCTCATTCCACACTCTCATGACCATTTCAGTAAAGAGCTTTTCCAAATATTCCCCTTAAATTTTCACCTTCCCCACTTACCCATGACCTCTGGTTGTCATCCCACCCAACCTCAGTGGAAAAAGCTGCTTGCATTTACCCTATCGATACCCTCATAACTTCGTATATTTCTAACAAATCCTCAAACAATGTATAATTTCATCGTTTATGTTTCGAGCCTTTTTTAGATGAATAAGATGATGAGGGGCATTGATCGTGTGGATGGCCAGAGATTTTTTTCCCAGGGCTGAAATAGCTAACAAAAGGGGGCATAGGTTTAAGGTGCTTGGAAATATATACCGAGGGGATGTCAGGGGTAAGTTTTTTACACTGAGAGTGGTGGGTGTATGGAATGCACTGCCGGCTATTTGTGTGGGAGTGTTTCAGTTACTGGGGCCAGGAACCCATGCAGCTCAGTGGGAACAGGGAATAATACCAATGGAGAGAGTCAGACTAAGCCAGGACACAGATTGGAGACGGCAGAAATGCCCCATTCTTATAGAGACAGAAAGAGCGTCAGAGAATTTGGTGGTCATTCCAGATAACCAGCACTGTGCCCAGTTAGAAGATGATTTCTCTCTCCAACTTGGGTTGAACTTCACTGTAACAGTGTGATGCCAGATCACACCTTGACAACTCAAGTGATCTCATCTGAAATGTTGACCTACACCCATTGATGGATTTTGTAAATCTTTTTACAGGTTAAAAATGACAAGGAGTTTGTCTGCTGGAATCTTGAACACAACACGCCAGTTTTGCTGTCTCTGTCCAGATATTTAAGAAGTGGAGGAAGGGAATCACTCGATCATCTGACCGATTGGCATGCCCGTCATTTTACACAGGAGGAACCCATTCATCTGATCAGACGGTGGGAATTGATTCAGTCGGTCATTTCAACTATAGGTACATCAGCAAGTTCACACTGGGACAAGGCCATTCATCTGTTTTGTGTGTGAGAAGAGATTCATTCGGTCTTCCCACTTGTGGACACACCAGTCAGTTCACACTGGGCAGAGGCTGGTCATCTGCTGAATTTGTGGGGAAGGATTCACTCGGTCATCTGAGTTAATGGCTCACCAGCGAGTTCACACTGAGGAGCGGCCGTTCACCTGCTTGGACTGCGGGAAGGGATTCACTTGCTCATCTAAGCTGAAGGTACATCAGCGTGTTCACACTGGGGAGAGACCATTCACCTGCTCAGACTGTGGGAAGGGATTCAGTCAGTCATTTCACCTCAGAAGGCACCAGTCAGTTCACACAGGGGAGAGGCCATTCACCTGCTCAGACTGTGGGAAGGGATTCACTTGCTCATCGAAACTGAAGGAACATCAGCGATTTCACACTGGAGAGAGGCCATTCACCTGCTCAGACTGCGGGAAGGGATTCACTCAATCATCCAACCTACTGGCACACAAGTCACTTCACACTGGGGAGAGTCCGTTCACCTGCTCAGACTGTGGGAAGGGATTCAATTGCTCTTCTAAGCTGAAGGTACATCAGCGAGTTCACACCAGAGAGAGGCCATTCACCTGCTCAGACTGTGGGAAAGGATTCACTCAGTCATCCCAACTGGAGGTACATCAGCGAGTTCACACTGGGGAGAGGCCATTCACCTGCTCAGACTGTGGGAAGGGATTCACTCAGTCATCTAAACTGAAGGTACATCAGCGAGTTCACACTGGAGAGAGGCCATTCACCTGCTCAGAATGCGGGAAGGGATTCACTCAGTTGGGCAACCTACTAGGACACAAGTCAGTTCACACTGGAGAGAGGCCATTCACCTGCTCAGACTGCGGGAAGGGATTCATTTGCTCATCCCAACTGAAGGTACATCAGCGAGTTCACACTGGAGAGAGGCCATTCACCTGCTCAGACTGTGGAAAGGGATTCATTTGCTCATCCCAACTGAAGGTACATCAGCGAGTTCACACTGGAGAGAGGCCGTTCACCTGCTCGGACTGTGGGAAGGGATTCACTTCGTCATCCGACCTGAAGGTACATCAGCGAGTTCACACTGGGGAGAGGCCGTTCACCTGCTCAGACTGTGGGAAGGCATTCACTTCGTCATCTAACCTGAAGGTACATCAGCGAGTTCACACTGGCAAGAGGCCATTCACCTGCTCAGACTGTGGGAAGGGATTCACTTGCTCATCCGAACTGAAGGTACATCAGCGAGTTCACACTGGGGAGAGGCCGTTCACCTGCTCAGACTGTGGGAAGGGATTCACTTGGTCATCTAACCTGAAAGTACATCAGCGAGTTCACACTGGTGAGAAGCCATTCACCTGTTCAGACTGTGGGAAGGGATTCACTTTGTCATCTCAGTTACTGAGACACCAGTCAGTTCACACTGGGGAGAGGCCATTCACTTGCTTGGACTGTGGCAAGGGATTCACTTGCTCATCTAAACTGAAGGTACATCAGAGAGTTCACACTGGAGAGAGGCCATTCACTTGCTCAGACTGTGGGAAGGGATTTACTAAATCATATAACCTACAGAGCCACCAGTCAGTTCACACTGGAGAGAGGCCATTCATCTGCTCGGAATGTGCGAAGGGATTCAGTCAGGCATCTCACCTACTGAGACACCACTCAGTTCACACTGGAAAGAGGCCATTCACCTGCTCAGACTGTGGGAAGGCATTCACTAAATTATCTAAACTGAAGGTACATCAGCGAGTTCACACTGGGAAGAGACCGTTCACCTGCTCAGTGTGTCGGAAGGGATTCACTCGGCCATCTCAACTGCAGAGACACCAGGAAGTTCACACTGGGGAGAGGCTGATGACATGGTCAGACTTTGGGAAAAGATTTTCTCAGCCAAGTCACTGAGTTCACACTGGGGAGAGGCCGTTCACTTGCTGTGAATGTGGAAGCGATTCACTCAGTCGTCTAACGTTATGTAACTCTCGCTTCGGCTTGCTGCTTAATACAGGGGGTGATAGCACCCCCAGCCCGGCCAAACTTAAGAAATCTCGTTTGGGTGGATGCTGTGTGATGTGTCCTCTGTTACAAATCAGTACCCTGAAATAACAAACAGTACATAATATGTGATTAAACGATTGAGCTTTATAATTCTTTCTTTGATTATATGGTTCGTAAAGTAAACAAAAAAAAATAAAAAGGACCCACTCTCTCCATTCGCATCTTCTCATCTCTCTTCCGGACTCAGAAGAAGGAACATTTCTGTCATTGGATAGCCCCGCACTCCAAAACCCTGTTATCTCTAGTCATAGCCTAAACATTGCTGCTACAGAGAAACCATTACCTCAGTTGTGAGACATTACAGAGAGGCCATTACATTAGCAGTGAAACCTCACAGCATTTACACTTGTGACACACTACCAGGTTCACACTGGGGAGAAAGTTTCAATAAACTGCATGCTGGATATTTCTCCATCACCGTGCTGAATGCAATTTCGAGAGTGACTGTCGGTGCTGAACTCTGCAATTATTGCTGCTGCTCACCACACCCAGTTCTGCACCCTGGTCACTGGGCATGGGAGGAGTTTCTTCTGCTGCACCTTCACCTTTAATGGAACTGGAGTTTAATATTCTGGGTCTGTGACAAATAAATCAGTTCTATTTTAAACTCTGTCTCTGGTACTTAGGGAATTTATAACACAATTAGTGTACAATAGAGCAGCGGTCCCCAACCACCGGGCCGCAAAGCATGTGCTACCGGGCCACAAGGAAACGACATGGTTTGGCGATATGAGTCAGCTGCACCTTTCCTCATTCCCTGTCGCACGCACTATTGAACTTGAACACACGCGAGGTCATTAACTGTGCGTTATCCATGTCAGCGCGGGAAGGAGATCAACTCCTCGAGCTTGCAATTGACGGCGGGCTGAAAAGTATGTTTGACATAACATCTCTGCCAGCATTCTGGATCAAAGTCAAGGCTAACTATCCTGAGATAGCCACGAAAGCACTGAAAACGTTGCTTCCATTTCCAACATATCTCTGCAATGAATGTAATGAAAACTAAATTGTGGAATAGACTGGGCTTAAGGAACCCCCTTCCAGTATCGCTGTGTCCCATCACCCCTCGATAGGACCGTGTTGTTGCAGGGAAACAAGCCCAGGGCTGCCACTGATTCAGCGATATTGGTGTGTTGCAATGATTTTATATGTTCATGCGGGGAAAATATGTGCTGTGTGTTTAATATCCAAACGTTACTTAAAATGTTATGATGCTATTGACTTATAAGTGACTTATATAACCATATAACAATTACAGCACAAAACAGGCCATCTCTGCCCTTCTAGTCCGTGCCGAACGCTACTCTCACCTAGTCCCACTGACCTGCACTCAGCCCATATCCCTCCATTCCTTTCCTGTCCATATACCTATCCAATTTTTCCTTAAATGATAATATCGTACCAGCCTCTACCACTTCTACTGGAGTTCGTTCAACACTTACTTCAAGCTCCCCTGTCCTCCCCTGATAATTGATTTATCGCTATATTCATGCGAAGAAAATAGGCGCTGTGTGTTTAATATTAAATTCATTAGATAATCCCTTTTAGAAACGAAAGTGAATGTATTAGCTACTTATCACCTACATTGCGGTCATGATTAACCCCTCCCCCCCGAAAAGAATTGCCAAAAGCGATTTACAGAGAAAAAATCAGCATGAACGCGCATGCGCACTGGTGCCCGCGCAAGGCTTCATGGTCATTGTAGTCTTTCTGGGGTAAACCCAACGTTTTGACCGCTACTCTTGTCATTGGCAACCCTAGCCACACCGGCCCCGGCCCCCCCCCCCCCCCGGGGCAGCCCTGCAATAGAGAGTCAACTCAGGCTGGCCGAACCCGGCCAGTGATTCTGTTCCACAACAGTCCTTTTCAATCCTCCCCTGTTGTTCCCCTCTCACTCTCCCTGTGGTGATGGGTTCCAAACAGTCAGCACTCTGTGGGTGAAGAGGTTTCCCTTGAATTTTCTGCAGACTGAAGTTGAGCTGACTGCAGTTCTGTTTGAGATGTTCTTCGCCCCTGAAATCTCTGGGCCGAGGAAGAATGAATTTGGTAGTTAACCTCATTATTCACGGCTCATTTCCACATTATGGGTCATTTTCCCTGCTTCTGAAGGGTTGTTAGAAAACACCACTGTCCTCTAAAGACTGAAAGCAGAATGGGAAACCATTAGTTGGATGTTCAACGGAGCAGGGTCAGAAACCAGAGGCGGGTCTGCACAGGGCAGAGTTTGGGGCTCTGGACGATAGTCGGGGTAGGAACATATGATGAGGAGAAGGGAATCAGCACCGGGGTGTGGCAATGAATGACAGAGTAGCAACATTTGGAAACTAATTGGCAGAGAAAATAATTCGGTTGTCTGATGACACAAACAATACCTGTGGTGAGGTGTTCCACTGGTTGAGGAACATGTGTGTGTTGGGAATGGTTTTATCTATTGTAGGAGTTGGTCCTGCTTGTTTATCCTGTAATATTATATCCAGATGGTTATTTTAGATTAACCTATCAGTTAATGTATTGATTGTCATATAAATTGAGCGATTCAGTCCCTAACTGGATCAGGCTTGAATTTATGGTGCGTTAATGAAGTTACTGTGCTCATTCATGAGTTTTTATTTTAAAGCAAGATTTTGGTGAATGATATTTACCCCTTGATTGTACCTGCATAGGTAATCAGATTGAATTAAAATGCTGCAGGATCCTGGAATGTGTTGGATTGTGTCTGGTTTCTTTTGGCATTTTCTGCATTTATTGCCCTGTTTGTTTGTATTGTATGTAGTTCTTTGATTTTTTTTCTTCTTGTTAACCACCTTGTCCTGTATTTCTGCAAGGAACCCCTCTGTTTCTGGGAGGAGGTCTCCAACTCTCAGTCAGGTGCTCGATGCTTCCTTGTCAACATCTCGTCTGCTCAGATCATTGGGATGTCTCCCATGGAGGGTCATACTCATTCCACTGGTTAATGTTTTCTTCCATAGTGATGATTCATTTTTCTGAGTTAGCTTCTCATTTAAGTTTTCTGGTCTGTATTTCTTATCACGATTGCATATACACACACACACATGGAGTGTTGAATCCTGTTCATTTTTGATGAAAATATATATTTAGAAGTTTTATCTGACTGTTGTGTGTGTTTTTTTTTCCATGTGTGTTATTCCTTCTGTCCAAGGTAGTGTTAATCTAAGTGGGGTTGAGTGCCAATAGTCTTTACTTTTTTTTCATTATTAATTTTTTTTTAATAAGTTTTTACAATGCAACAAAAGAAAAAAAACAAAAAAGCGGTCTATACAGTGCAAAACAAACGTATCAAATGTACAGTTCATAACAGTTAAGGAAAAGCACCCATAGTAAAATCATATAAAGATAGTTACCACCCAACCCACTACCCAACTCCAAGCCAACCTTACGATATATAGAAAAGTTAATCAGAACTTTTATTACCTCAGAGCTGTATGTTTGTATAAGGAAGGTGTATTGCTTACTATCTGAGCTATAATATGTTACACATCCAAAAAAAAAACATAAATCTTAACTGAAAGAAACTGGAAGTTCATTCTGCAGCATGTGGGAAATCAGGGATACTTCCAGTGTCCCTGACGACTCTGTGTGCAGGAAATGTGTCAGACTTCTGGCAGACCGCATTGAGTGGCTGGAGCTGCGACTGGATTCATACTGGAGCATCAGCGATGCTGAGAAAGTCATGACTAGCACGTTCAGTGAGTTGGCCACACCGCAGGTAAAGGCTACACAGGCAGAAAGGGAATGTGTGGCCACTAAACAGCGTAGCAGTAGGCAGGTAGTGCAGGAGTCCCCTGAGGTCATCTCCTTCCTAAACAGATATACTGTTTTGAGTACCGTTGGGGGAGATGTCTCATCAGGGGAAGGCAGCAGCAGCCGAGTTCATGGCACCAAGGGTGGCTCTGCGGCACAGGAGGGACGGAAAAGGAGTGGGAGAGGTATAGTGATAGGGGATTCGATTGTAAGGGGAATAGATAGGCGTTTCTGCGGCCGCAAACGAGACTCCAGGAGGGTATGTTGCCTCCCTGGTGCAAGGGTCAAGGATGTCTCTGAGCGGCTGCACGACATTCTGGAGTGGGAGGGTGAACAGCCAGTGGTCGTGGTGCACATAGGTACCAACGACATAGGTAAAAAACGGGATGAGGTCATACAAGGTGAATTTAGGGAGTTAGGAGATAAACTAAAAAGTAGGACCACAAAGGTAATAATCTCTGGATTACTACCAGTGCCACTTGCTAGTCAGATTAGAAATAGGAGGATATATCAGATGAATACGTGGCTTGAAAAATGGTGCAAGGGGGAGGGATTCAAATTTCTGGGGCATTGGAACCAGTTCTTGAGGAGGTGGGACCAGTACAAACAGGACGGTCTGCACCTGGGCTGGACTGGAACCAATGTCCTAGGGGGAGCATTTGCTACTGTTGTTCAGGAGGATTTAAACTAAAGTGGCAGGGGGATGGGAACAAATGCAGAGAGACAGAGGGTTGTAAAATGAGGGTAGAAGCAAAAAGTAGATGAAAAGTAAAAGTGGCAGGCAGGCAAATCCAGAGCAAAAATCAGAAAGGGCCACTTTTCAACTTAATTGTATAAGGGCTAAGAGTGTTGTAAAAGCAAGCCTGAAGGCTTTGTGTGTCAATGCAAGGAACATTCGTAACAAGGTGGATGAATTGAAAGTGCAGATAGTTATGAATTAATATGATATAGTTGGGATCACAGAGACATGGCTCTAGGGTGACCAAGGATGGGAGCTCAATATTCAGGGATATCCAATATTCAGGAGGGATAGACATGAAAGAAAAGGAGGTGGGGTAGCATTGCTGTTTAGAGATGAGATTAACGCAATAGAAAGGAAGGACATTAGCCAGGAGGATGTGGAATCGATGTGGGTAGAGCTGCATAACACTAAGGGGCAGAAACTGCTGGTGGGAGTTGTGTACAGGCCACCTAACAGTAGTAGTGAGGTTGGGGATGGCATTAAACACGAAATTAGAAATGCGTGCAATAAAGGAACAGCAGTTATAACGTAGGAAGAGGTGCAGTCGACATTTCAGGCCGAGACCCTTCGTCAGGACTAACTGAAGGAAGAGTGAGTAAGGGATTTGAAAGTTGGAGGGGGATGGGGAGATCCAAAATGATAGGAGAAGACAGGAGGGGGAGGGATGGAGCCAAGAGCTGGACAGGTGATAGGCAAAACTCCCCCTCCTGTCTTCTCCTATCATTTTGGATCTTCCCCTCCCCCTCCAACTTTCAAATCCCTTACTCACTCTTCCTTCAGTTAGTCCTGACGAAGGGTCTCGGCCCGAAACGTCGACTGCACCTCTTCCTAGAGATGCTGCCTGGCCTGCTGTGTTCACCAGCAACTTTAATGTGTGTTGCTTGAATTTCCAGCATCTGCAGAATTCCTGTTGTTAGCAGTTATAATGGGTGACTTCAATCTACATATAGATTGGGTGAACCAAATTGGTAAGGGTGCTGAGGAAGAGGATTTCTTGGAATGTATGCGGGATGGTTTTCTGAACCAACATGTCGAGGAACCAACTAGAGAGCAGGCCATTCTAGAGTGGGTATTGAGCAATGAGGAAGGGTTAGTTAGCAATCTTGTCGTGCAGCCTTGGGTAAGAGTGACCATAATATGGTGGAATTCTTCATTAAGATGGAGAGTGACATAGTTAATTCAGAAACTAAGGTTCTGAACTAAAAGAAGGGTAACTTTGAAGGTATGAGACGTGAATTAGCTAAGATAGACCGGCAAATGATACTTAAAGGGTTGACGGTGGATATGCAATGGCAAGCATTTAAAGATCACATGGATGAACTACAACAATTTGGCAAAAGAATAAACCAGGGAAGGTAGTGCACCCGTGGCTGACAAGGGAAATTCGGGATAGTATCAATTTCAAAGAAGAAACATACAAATTAGCCAGAAAAAGCGGCACACCTGAGGACTGGGAGAAATTCAGAGTCCAGCAGAGGAGGACAAAGGGCTTAATTAGGAAAGGGAAAAAAGATTATGAGAGAAAGCTGGCAGGGAACATAAGAACTGACTGTAAAAGCTTTTATAGATGTGTGAAAAGAAAAAGATTGGTTAAGACAAATGTAGGTCCCTTACAGTCAGAAACAGGTGAATTGATCATGAGGAACAAGGACATGGCAGACATATTGAATAACTACTTTGGTTTTGTCTTCACCAAGGAGGACATAAATAATCTTCCGGAAATAGTAGGGTACCGAGGGTGTAGTGAGATGGAGGAACTGAGGGAAATACATGTTAGTAGGGAAGTGGTGTTAGGTAAATTGAAGGGATTAAAGGCAGATAAATCCCCAGGGCCAGATGGTCTGCATCCCAGAGTGCTTAAGGAAGTAGCCCAAGAAATAGTGGATGCATTAGTGATAATTTTTCAAAACTCGTTAGATTCTGGATTAGTTCCTGAGGATTGGAGGGTGGCTAATGTAACCCCGCTTTTTAAAAAAGGAGGGAGAGAGAAACTGGGGAATTATAGACTGGTTAGCCTAACATCGGTGGTGGGGAAAATGCTAGAGTCAGTTATCAAAGATGTGTTAACAGCACATTTAGAAAGCAGTGAAATCATCGGACAAAGTCAGCATGGATTTGTGAAAGGAAAATCATCTCTGATGAACTTCATAGGAATTTTTGAGGATGTAACTAGTAGAGTGGAAAGGGGAGAACCAGTGGATGTGGTATATTTGGATTTTCAAAAGGCTTTTGACAAGGTCCCACACAGGAGATTAGTGTAAAACCTTAAAGGCACACGGTATTGGGGGTATGGTATTGATGTTGATAGAGAATTTGGAAGCAAAGAGTGGGAATAAACGAGACCTTTTCAGAATGGCAGGCAGTGACTAGTGGGGTACGGCAAGGCTCAGTGCTGGGACCCCATTTGTTCACAATATATATTAATGACTTAGACGAGGGAATTAATTGCAGCATCTCCTTAGAACACCTGGAGAATAAAGACGCATACGTAAGGCTCCTTTTCATTGACAGCAGCTCTGCCTTTAATACCACCGGAACCTGGGCCTTAGCACTTAGATCTGCAGCTGGATCTTCAACTTCCTCACAGACAGGACCTAGGCTGTAAAAATAGGGGACAAGCTCTCCTCTACAATCACTCTGAGCACCGGTGCCCCACAAGGCTGTGTACTCAGCCCCCTGCTGTACTCATTGTACACCCATGATTGTGGAGCCAAGTTTCCATCAAACTCAATATACAAGTTTGCTGATGACACAACAATTGTAGGCCGTATCTCGGGTAATGATGAGTTTGAGTACAGAGAGGAAATTAAGAACCTGGTGGCATGGTGCGAAGACAATAACCTATCCCTCAACGTCAGCAAGACGAAGGAATTGGTTGTTGACTTCAGAAGGAGTAGCGGACCGCACGACCCAATTTACATCGTGGTGCACAAGTGGAACAGATTAAAAGCTTTAAGTTCCTCGGGGTCAATATCACCAATGACCTGACTTGGTCCAACCAAGCAGAGTTCACTGCCAAGGTGGCCCACCAGCGCCTTCACTTCCTGAGAAAACGAAAGAAATTTGGCCTGTCCCCTAAAACCCTCACTAATTTTTATAGATGCACCGTAGAAAGCATTCTTCTAGGGTGCATCACAACCTGGTATGGGAGTTGTCCTGTCCAAGACCGGAAGAAGCTGCAGAAGATCGTGAACACGGCACAGCACAACACACAAACCAGTCTTCCGTTCGTGGACTCACTTTACACCGCACGCTGTCGGAGCAGTGCTGCCAGGATAATCAAGGACACAACCCACCCAGCCAACACACTTTTCGTCCCTCTTCCCTCCGGGAGAAGGTTCAGGAGCTTGAAGACTCGTACGGCCAGATTTGGGAACAGCTTCTTTCCAACTGTGGTAAGACTGATGAACGGATCCTGACCCGGATCTGGGCCGTACCCTCCAAATATCCGGACCTGCCTCTCGGTTTTTTGCACCACCTCACTTTCCATTTTCTATTTTCTATTTATAATTTACAATTTAAATTTTTAATATTTACTAATTTTAACTATTTTTAATATTTAATATTTGTAATCCAGAGAGTGTGAAGCGCTGAATCAAATATCACTGTGATGATTATACGTTCTAGTACCAATTGTTTGGCGACAATAAAGTACAAAGTATAACACACTGAGCCGGGAATCCTCCTTAGACACAGGACAGCGTCGGGACTCTTCTTGACACAGGGTCAGGACCCCTCTAGGGTACAGAGCCAGGACCCATTTTGGACGCAGGACATGGATACGGAGACCACACAACGATGTGTACTATGACTTGGCACAAGTCCGCTCCAAGCAGCAGCGAGCTCTTGACTCACCCTGGCGGGTTAACTTTCACTGCCTGCTCTGACAAGGGGAGGCGGCTTCCTGGCACTTGCTTTGGGAGGAGACTAGGCTTGCTCTGGCCAGATGACATTGGCTCGCAGTACGTTCTTTAACGCTCTCACGCTGAATAGCTGAAAGCCGGAGACTTATAAACTGCCGGTTCAGCCGAGAGTAAATTGCCTCCAATCACCAAGCCCGAGGGACACGGGAAAACAGGGAACCAAAGGGAAACAGGGAGTCAACGGTCCGGATCGTAACACAAACAAGGTAAATTTAAAGGGAAACCCGATCCGGACCATGACAATCAGAGGGTTAGGTTCCAAGTAGTAATTAAGTATATGGGACAAAGTTAAAAAGACATCTCTCCAGAATTTCTCCAAACTAGGCCAAGCCCAATACAAAGCCCAAGCCTTCGGGAAGTATCGCCCCCTTTATACTTGTCACAACAGGGACGAATGTCAGGATAGAACCGGGATAGTTTAGTTTTAGACATGTGAGCACTGTGTACAACCTTAAACTGTGAAAGGCAGTGACCAGCATGTAGAGAAGTTGAATTAACTAACTTGAGAACTGAATCCCAGACCTCGTCAGAAAGAGAAAAAATTAAGTCCTGCTCCTAGGCAGTTTTAATTTTTTCAAAGGGAGCTCGCCTCAACATCACTAACATATCTTGAATAGTAGATATTAAACTTTTACCCAATGGGTTCATACGAAGAAACAAGTCCACTACGTTTTTATCAGGTATCTCAGGAAAATTTGGTATTAAAGGATTGATAAAATGTCTAATTTGGAGATATCTAAAAAAATGAGTATAAGGTAGATTGAACTTTGAAGACAATTGTTTGAAAGATGCAAAGCAATTGTCTATAAAAAAATCTTTGAAGCACCCAATACCCTTTCTGCACCAGTCCTGAAATGTTGAATCATGCATAGGAGGCTGAAAAAGATGATTATATACAATAGGACTCATTCATAGGCATCCGTTAGTCTTGTGAGACCATGGATTTGCGCCTTGGAAGGTTTCCAGGGTGCAGGCCTGGGCAAGGTTGTATGGAAGACCGGCAGTTGCCCATGCTGCAAGTCTCCCCTCTCCATGCCACCGATGTTGTCCAAGGGAAGGGCACTAGGGCCGATACAGCTTGGCACCAGTGTTGTCGCAGAGGAATGTGTGGTTAAGTGCCTTGCTTAATAGGAATAGAGAGAGAGAAAAACCATGAAGCCCTTTATATTTCCTGAACTGAGCCCATATTCTCAAAGTATGTCTGATGACAGGGTTAACAATAAATTTAGGCAGATGGCAAGGAAGTGCGGGTCCAAGAAATGCAAAGATGGAGAAATTCTTTTAAGAATTCAACTCCACAGCCACCCATATTGGACAGTCAAACTGATTGTAAAAGTAAGATAAAAAAATAATACAACATATATTGGCTGCCCAATAATATAAACAAAAATTAGGCAAGGCCATATCCCCTACCCTTTTGGGTTTTTGAAGGTAAGCTTTATTTAGTCTGGAGCATTTGCCCTTCCATATATAGGACGAAATAATAGAATCTAACGAGTCAAAAAAAGCTTTAGAAGTAAAGATTGGTAAAGATTGAAATAAGTATAAAAATTTTAACATTTTTAATTCGACCTATTAGAGACATGGACAGGGGTGACCACTGTACAAGACTCTGTTTTGTAAAATTTAAAAGATTAGTAAAATTTTCTCCAAAAAGACGCTTATAATTCATTGTTACTGTAATGTCAAGGTAAGTAAATGGATTATTAACTACTTTAAAAGAGAGGTTATGAAATTTCAATAATTGTGCTGCTCTGTTTATTGGAAAGAGATCGCTCTTATGTATTAAGTTTGTATCCAGAAAGCTGGCTAAATCTGTTAAGGAGTGAAAACATTGGGGGTAAGGAGGTAGTCGGATTTGATATAAAAAGTAAAAGATCATCGGCTGAAAGAGAAACTTTATGCTCAGCACCATCGCTCTGAATCCCCGTCAATTCAGCACAGCTACGAAACGCAATCGCCAATGGCTCTATAGCCAGATCAAAAAGTAAGGGACTTAAAGGGCACCCTTGCCGGGTGCCACGTTTAAGGACAAAAAGTTGGGATTGCTGAGAATTGGTCAAAACAGAAGTAGTAGGGTGTGAATATAACAATTTAATCCACGTAATAAAACTTTGTCCAAAATCAAATTTGTCTAAAACTGCAAAAAGATAATTCCACTCCACATGATCAAATGCTTTCTTCGCATCTAGCGAAATAACACATTCAGGAGTCCCGGCTGAAGGTGAATATAAGATATTGAATAGATGCCTTCTGTTAAAAAAAGGGAGACGATTTTTAATAAAACCAGTTTGGTCTTCAGATATAATTAAGGGTAGGATGTTCTCCAATCTATGGGCCAAAACTTCAGCCAAAATTTTAACATCAACATTTAGCAAAGAAATCGGCCTATATGAAGAACACTCAGTTGGATCTTTGCCATTTTTTGTTAAAAGAATGATACATGCCTCATTAAATGATGTTGGCAATTTACCATGTTTAAACAAATCGGATAAAACTTAGTTGAGGTGAAAGCAGTGAGGAAAATGATTTATAAAATTCTGCGGAAAACCCATCAGGACCAGGAGATTTACCAGACTGCAGTACAAAAATAGCTGAGGATATTTCTTCCAGTGATAATGGTTCATTCAGTTTTATTTTAAGATCAGGAGAAAGCGTAGGAATATTTAAGCTATTTAAGAAATGCTCGAGCGAGTTGTTTATCATTTGAAGATTTAGAAGTATAGAGTCAAGAATAATAATTCTTGAATGTATCATTAATTTCGGAATAGTTCAAGGTAATAGTTGGTCTATTGCTTTAATATGATTAACCAGATCCAATCACTCTTTATAGGTCTTTCTTTTCAAATTCGCAGTATATGAAATTATTTGACCCCTTAGGTATGCTTTCATAGTGTCCCAGACAACCTGACTTGAGGTTTCAGATGACACATTAGTGATAAAAAAAAGTAATCTGGTCCTCCATAAATTTTACAAAGTCGTTATCTGACAACAAGATCGGATTGAAACGCCAATGCTCATTAATCTGGGGGAGACCAGGAAGAATTATAGACAGGGTGACTGGGGCGAGATCCGAAATCAATATACTCTTATAATCACAAGAGCGAACAAATGGAATCAGCTGATTACCAATTAAAAAATAATCAATTATAGTAAAAGTGTGATGAACATGTGAAAAAAAGAATAATCACTTTATGAAATAATCCCTTTTATGAAAACGGCCAGTGAGTGAGTGGGCCAGTGAAGGAGTGGAGCTTTGAGGCTTTGACTCGAGAGATTCTGGCAGTTTTGGCAGTTGGTCTGTGCAATCAAGTCAATCAAGATTTGAATAGATCAGCAGAAAGCCGTTGTTTAGCCAATCAAGATTTGAATAGCTCAGACTCAGCAGAAAGCAGCTGATTGGGCAATCGAGGTCAGGTGACCAAGCATTTTGAAAAGCTCAAACAGATAAATAGAGGGATAGCTCAAGCAAAGTGGCCAGTGAGTGAGTGGGCCAGTGAAGGAGTGGAGCTTTGAGGCTTTGACTCGAGAGGCTTTGACGAGAAGAGGCAGAGGACAAGCTTTCTCGCAGTTAGTCTTTACAATGCCTCCTGAGACGGTGATGTGCCTCTCATGTGAGATGTGGCAGTCTTGGGGGAACTCCCCTCTCCCGCAGAGTCACATCTGCCAGAAGTGCATACAGCTGGATGATCTGGAAGACCGTGTAAGGAATCTGGAGCAGCAGCTGGATGACCTTCGACTCATAAGGGAGAATGAGGCAGTTATAGATGAGAGCTACAGGGAGGTAGTCACACCTAGGCTGTCGGAAGCATGTCGTTAGGTGACAGTCAGAGGGGGAAAAGCGAAGGTGAGCAGACAGGTAGTGCAGAGCACCCCTGTAGCCATTCTCCTGAATAATAAGTTTACCGTCCTGGATACTGTTGGCGGGGAACACGACCAGGTGTGAGCCACGGTGGCAGGGCCTCCGGCACTGAGTCTGACCTGGTGGTGCAGAAGCGTGGGACAGAGAAGAGGAGAGCTGTCGTCATTGGAGACTCTATAGTCAGGGGAGCAGACAGGAGATTTTGTGGACGTGAGAAGGACACCCGCATGGTTTGTTGCCTCCCGGGTGCCAGGGTCCGGGATGTCTCTGACCGGGTGCACGACATCCTGGTACGAGAGGGAAAGCAACCAGAAGTCATGATACATGTTGGGACCAACGACATAGGCAAAGAGGGATGAGGTCCTGAAGTGTGAGTTTCGGGAACTAGGCAGAAGGCTGAAGAACAGGACCTCAAGGGTGGTGTTCTCAGGATTGCTGCCAGTGCTACGTGACAGTGATGGTAAGAATTGGAGGAGATGGCAGTTGAATGTGTGGCTGAGGAGTTGGTGCAGGGAGCAGGGTTTTGGATTTTTGGATCATTGGGATCTCTTCTGGGGAAGGTGGGGCCTGTACAGATTGGATGGGTTGCACCTGAACTCGAGGGGGAGCAATATCCTTGCAGGTAGGTTCGCTGGCATGGTTCAGGAGGGTTTAAACTAATTTGCAAGGGGGATGGGACCCAGAGTGATAGAGCAGTGAAAGAAGTGCATGGAGTAAAGCCAGATCTAACATACAGAGAGGCTTTGAGGAAAGAGAAGCAGAATAAATGGTGTAAAGGCAGTAAGGTAGAAGGGCTAAAATGTGTGTACCTCAATGCAAGAAGCATCAGGAACAAAGGTGATGAACTGAGAGCTTGGATACATACATGGAATTATGATGTAGTGGCCATTACAGAGACTTGGCTGGCACCAGGGCAAGAATGGATTCTCAATATTCCTGGATTTCAGTGCTTTAAAAGGGATAGAGAGGGCGGGAAAAGGGAAGGAGGGGTGGCATTACTGGTCAGGAATACTATTACAGCTACAGAAAGGGTGGGTAATGTAGCAGGATCCTCTTTTGAGTCAGTATGTGTGGAAGGCAGGAACAGGAAAGGAGTAGTTACTCTATTGGGAGTATTCTATAGGCCCCCTGGTAGCAGCAGGGATATAGAGGAGCAGATTGGGAGGCAGATTTCGGAAAGGTGCAAAAATAACAGGGTTGTTATCATGGGTGACTTTAACTTCCCTAATATTGATTTGCACCTGATTAGTTCCAAGGGTTTAGATGGAGCAGAGTTTGTTAAGTGTGTCCAGGATGGATTCCTGTCACAGTAAGTGGACAGGCCAACCAGGGGGAATGCCATACTAGATCTGGTACTAGGTAATGAACCGTGTCAGGTCACAGATCTCTCAGTGGGTGAGCATCTGGGGGACAGTGACCACCGCTCCCTGGCCTTTAGCATTATCATGGAAAATGATAGAATCAGAGAGGACAGGAAAATTTTTAATTGGGGAAGGGCAAATTATGAGGCTATAAGGCTAGAACTTGCGGGTGCGAATTGGGATGATGTTTTTGCAGGGAAATGTACTATGGACATGTGGTTGATGTTTAGAGACCTCTTGCAGGATGTTAGGGATAAATTTGTCCTGGTGAGGAATATAAAGAATGGTAGGGTGAAGGAACCATGGGTGGCAAGTGAGGTGGAAAATCTAGTCAGGTGGAAGAAGGCAGCATACATGAGGTTTAGGAAGCAGGGATCAGATGGGTCTATTGAGGAATATAGGAAAGCAAGAAAGGAGGTTAAGAAGGGGCTGAGAAGAACAAGAAGGGGGCATGAGAAGACCTTGGCGAGTAGGGTAAAGGAAACCCCCAAGGCATTCTTCAATTACGTGAAGAAAAAAAGGGTGACAGGAGTGAAGGTAGGACCAATTAGAGATAAAGGTGGGAAGATGTGCCTGGAGGCTGTGGAAGCGAGCGAGATCCTCAATGAATACTTCTCTTCGGTATTCACCAATGAGAGGGAACTTGATGATGGTGAGGACAATATGAGTGAGGTTGATGTTCTGGAGCATGTTGATATTAAGGGAGTTGTTAAAATACATTAGGATGGATATGTCCCCGGGGCCTGATGGAATATTCCCCAGGCTGCTCCACGAGGCGAGGGAAGAGATTGCTGAGCCTCTGGCTAGGATCTTTATGTCCTCGTTTTCCACGGGAATGGTACCGGAGGATTGGAGGGAGGCGAATGTTGTCCCCTTGTTCAAAAAAGGTAGTAGGGATAGTCCGGGTAATTATAGACCAGTGAGCCTCACATCTGTGGTGGGAAAGCTGTTGGAAAAGATTCTTCGAGATAGGACCTCTGGGCATTTAGAGAATCATGGTCTGATCAGGGACAGTCAGCATGGCTTTGTGAAGGGCAGGTCGTGTCTAACAAACCTGATAAAGTTCTTTGAGGAGGTGACCAGGCATATAGATGAGGGCAGTGCTGTGGATGTGATCTATATGGATTTTAGTAAGGCATTTGACAAGGTTCCACATGGTAGACTTATTCAGAAAGTCAGAAGGCATGGGATCCAGGGAAGTTTGGCCAGGTGGATTCAGAATTGGCTTGCCTGCAGAAAGCAGAGGGTGGTGGTGGAGGGAGTACATTCAGATTGGAGGATTGTGACTAGTGGTGTCTCACAAGGATCTGTTCTGGGACCTCTACTTTTCGTGATTCTTATTAACGACCTGTATGTGGGGGTAGAAGGGTGGGTTGGCAAGTTTGCAGATGACACAAAGGTTCGTGGTGTTGTAGATAGTGTAGAGGATTGTCAAAGATTGCAGAGAGACATTGATAGGATGCAGAAGTGGGCTGAGAAGTGGCAGATGGTGTTCAACCCGGAGAAGTGTGATGTGGTACACTTTGGAAGGACAAACTCCAAGGCAGAGTACAAGGTAAATGGCAGGATACTTGGTAGTGTGGAGGAGCAGAGGTATCTGGGGGTACATGTCCACAGATCCCTGAAATTTGCCTCACAGGTGGATAGGGTAGTTAAGAAAGCTTATGGGGTGTTAGCTTTCATAAGTCGAGGGATAGAGTTTAAGAGTTGCGATGTAATGATGCAGCTCTATAAAACTCTGGTTAGGCCACACTTGGAGTACTGTGTCCAGTTCTGGTCGCCTCACTATGGGAAGGTTGTGGAAGGATTGGAAAAGGTACAGAGGATATTTACCAGGATGCTGCCTGGTTTAGGGAGTATGCATTATGATCAGAGATTAAGGGAGCTAGGGCTTTACTCTTTGGAGAGAAGGTGGATGAGAGGAGACATGATAGAGGTATACAAGATAATAAGAGGAATAGATAGAGCGGATAGCCAGCGCCTCTTCCCCAGGGCACCACTGCTCAATACAAGAGGACATGGCTTTAAGGTAAGGGGTGGGAAGTTCAAGGGGTATATTAGAGGAAGGTTTTTTACTCAGAGAGTGGTTGGTGCGTGGAATGCACTGCCTGATTCAGTGGTGGAGGCAGATACATAGTGAAGTTTAAGAGAAAACTAGACAGGTATATGGAGGAATTTAAGGTGGAGGCTTATATGGGAGGCAGGGTTTGAGGGTCGGCACAACATTGTGGGCCGAAGGGCCTGTACTGTGCTGTACTATTCTGTTCTATGTTCTATGTTCTCTCTCATTTGGATGGAGAATAGAGGATGATCGATCCAAAACTGGATCTAACCAACCATTAAAATCACCACCCAATATGAGAGAATATGATCTCAGCTCAGGCAATAAAGAAAAAAAAATCAAAAAACCCACATCATCTGAGTTGGGAGCGTATAAGTTAGCCAGGACAACCGGTGTATTATATATTTTCCCCGAGGCAATAATAGAATCGGGAGAATGAGGAGATTATAGATAGTAGCTACAGGGAGGTAGTTACGCCAAAGGAGCAGAGGACAGGAAATTGGGTTACTGTCAGGCGAGGGAAGATGAAAGGGCAGGCAGAGCAGGGTTCCCCTGTGGCCATTGCCCTCAACAAGTATACCGCATTGAATACTGTTGGGGGGGATGACTTACCTGGGACAAGCTGCAGTAGCCGGATCTCTGGCACTGAGTCTGGCTCTGCAGTGCAGAGGGGAGGGTGGAAAAAGAGGAGAGCTGTAGTGATAGGGGATTCGATAGTTAGAGGTGCAGATGGGAGGTTCTTTGGTCGTGACAGGGAATCCAGGATGGTTTGCTGCCTCCCAGGTGCCAGGGTCAAGGATGTCTCTGATCGATTGCATGACATTCTGAAGTTGGAGGGTGACCAGCCAGATGTCGTGGTGCACATCGGTACCAATGACATAGCAAGGAAGAGTGAGGAGATCCTGGACAGTGAGTATAGAGAGCTTGTTAGGAAGTTGAAAAGCAGGACCTCAAGGGTGATAATCTCAGGATTGCTACCTGTGCTAGGTGCCAGTGAGGGTAGGAATAGGATGCTCTGGAGGAGGAACAAGTGGCTGAGGAACTGGTGTAGGGGGCAAGGTTTCAGATTTCAGGACCATTGGGACCTCTTCTGGGGCAGGTGGGACCTGTACAAGAGATACAGGTTACACTTGAACTACAGGGGGACCAATATCCTTTCAGGGAGGTTTGTTAGTGCTACTGGGGAGGCTTTAAACTAGATTTGCAGGGGGATGGGAACCAGAGTGCCAGAGCTGACAGTGTGGCTGGGATGAAAATAAATGATGTTAAGAGTTCAAGCAAAACCGCTGATAGAAAGGTTGTGAGTGGTGGTAAAAATCTTCTGAGGTGTATATATTTCAATGCTAGGAGTATTGCGGGGAAGGCGGATGAGTTGAGGGCGTGGATTGACACGTGGAATTATGATGTTATAGCAATTAGTGAAACTTGGCTACAGGAGGGGCAGGACTGGCAGCTTAATAATTCAGGGTTCCAATGTTTCAGATGTGATCGAGGCAGAGGAATGAAAGGTAGGGGAGTAGCATTGCTTGTTAGGGAAAATATTACAGCAGTGCTCAGGCAGGACAGATTAGAGGGCTTGTCTACTGAGTCCTTATGGGTGGAGCTGAGAAACAGGAAAGGTATGGCCACATTAGTGGGATTGTATTACAGACCACCCAATAATCAATGAGAATTGGAAGAGCAAATCTGCAGAGAGATAGCAGGCAACTGCAGGAAACATAAAGTTGTGGTGGTAGGGGAGTGCAGAGTTTGTATGTTCCTGTCAGGATTAAAGGCAAATTGAATAGGAATAAGGAACCTTGGTTCTCAAGGGATATTGCAACTCTGATAAAGAAGAAGAGGGAGTTGTATGAAATGTATAGGAAACAGGGAGTAAATCAGGTGCCTGAGGAGTATAAGAAGTGCAGAAAAATACTTAAGAAAGTAATCAGGAGGGCTAAAAGAAGACATGAGGTTGCCTTGGCAGTCAAAGTGAAGGATAATCCAAAGAGCTTTTACAGGTATATTAAGAGCAAAAGGATTGTAAGGGATAAAATTGGTCCTCTTGAAGATCAGAGTGGTCGGCTATGTGCAGAACCAAAGGAAATGGGGGATATCTTAAATAGGTTTTTTGCGTCTGTATTTTCTAAGGAAACTGACATGAAGTCTATGGAATTGAGGGAATCAAGTAGTGAGATCAGGGAAACTGTACAGATTGAAAAGGAGGAGGTGCTTGCTGTCTTGAGGAAAATTGAAGTGGATAAATCCCCAGGACCTGACAGAGTGTTCCCTCGGACCTTGAAGGAGACTCGTGTTGAAATTGCGGGGGCCCTGGCAGAAATATTTAAAATGTCGTTGTCTACGGGTGAGGTGCTGGAGGATTGGAGAGTGGCTCATGTTGTTCCGTTGTTTAAAAAAGGATCGAAAAGTAATCTTGGAAATTATAGGCTGGTGAGTTTAACGTCGGTAGTAGGTAAGTTATTGGAGGGAGTACTAAGAGACAGAAACTACAAGCATTTGGATAGACAGAGCCTTATTAGGGAGAGTCAACATGGCTTTGTGCGTGGTAGGTCATGTTTGACCAATGTATTGGAGTTTTTCGAGGAGGATACCAGGAAAGTGGTTGAAGGGAAAGCAGTAGATATTGTCTACATAGATTTCAGTAAGGCCTTTGACAAGGTCCTGCATGGGAGGTTAGTTAGGAAAATTCAGTCGCTAGGTATATATGGAGAGGTGGTAAATTGGATTAGCCATTGGCTCAATGGAAGAAGCCAAAGAGTGGTGGTAGAGAATTGCTTCTCTGAGTGGAGGCCTGTGACTAGTGGTGTGCCACAGAGATCAGTGCTGGGTCCATTGTTATTGTCATCTATATCAATGATCTGGATGACAATGTGGTAAATTGGATCAGCAAGTTTGCTGATGATACAAAGATTGGAGGTGTAGTAGACAGTGAGGAAGGTTTTCAGAGCCTGCAGAGGGACTTGGACCAGCTGGAAAAATGGGCTGAAAAATGGCATATGGAGTTTAATACAGACAAGTGTGAGGTATTGCACGTTGGAAGGAAAACAAAGTTAGAATATGCAGGGTTAATGGTAAGGCACTGAGGAGTGCAGTAGAACAGAGGGATCTGGGAATACAGATAGAAAATTCCCTAAAAATGGTGTCACAGGTAGATAGGGTCGTAAAGGGAGCTTTTGGTACATTGGCCTTTATTAATCAAAGTATTGAGTATAAGAGCTGGAATGTTATTGTGAGGTTGTATAAGGCATTGGTAAGGCCGAATCTGGAGTATTGTGTTCAGTTTTGGTCACCAAATTACAGGAAGGATATAAATAAGGTCAAAGAGTGCAGAGAAGGTTTACAAGGATGTTGCCAGGACTTGTGAAACTCAGTTACAGAGAAAGGTTGAATAGGTTAGGACTTTATTCCCTGGAGCATAGAAGAATGAGGGGAGATTTGATAGAGGTATATAAAATTATGATGGGTATAGATAGAGTGAATGCAAGCAGGCTTTTTCCACTGAGGCAAGGGGAGAAAAAAACCAGAGGACATGGGTTAAGGGTGAGGGGTGAAAAGTTTAAAGAGAACATTAGCGGGGGGCTTCTTCACACAGAGAGTGGTGGGAGTACGGAATGAGCTGCCAGATGAGGTGGTAAATGCGGGTTCTTTATGAACATTTAAGAATAAATTGGACAGATACATGAATGGGAGGTGTATGGAGGGATATGGTCCGTGTGCAGGTCAGTGGGACTAGGCAGAAAATGGTCCAGCACAGCCAAGAAGGGCCAAAAGGCCTGTTCCTGGCTGTAGTTTCTATGGTTTCTATGGACCATTTGTATCAGAATTTTTGTTACGAAGCTCAAAGGGAACATTTTGATTTTTAAGAATTGAGCCTCCCCATGCCCCCCCCCCCGGCTTTAGCCTGAAAAGTAGAATGGAAATGTTGCTCTCTCCATCTTGACATGAGACGAGAGTTATCAGAACTACGAATGTGTCTTTCTTGCAGAAAAGCAATTGCTGCATTAAGCTGTTTAAGATGTGAAAACACCTTCCTTCTTCTAACAGGGTGGTTCAAACCCTTAACATTCCAGCTTACAAAATTCAATGGACTAACCATTGTCCTTTAAATAGAGGTAAAAGATCATAGGCATAAGCATTATCAGCAATTCGAGTAGCAGCTGTGGAACAAAAGTATAAAACAAGACAAACAGGAAAAAAATACATCCTGAATAATACAAATATCTAAAGGTTTTAAGATTGAAATTGGCAATGGAGTTCCCTCCCCCACCCCTATCAAATCCCACAACAAGAGAGCTACCAAAAAAAGCAGCAAGCTCTTCAGAAAAAAGATAACCCCTCAAAAAAGAACAACTTCCTGTCTCTTAACATCTTCATCAGCCCCATCTGTTATCAAAAAAAGAAAACTTTTAGCACTCCAAACTAAAGTTATAGATAATTAAAAAAACAGTTCCACCAAAATTTGTTAAGCTTAACTCAGTTAAAAAAACCGAAAAAATATGAACTAGTATTTAAGAAAAAATATAAAAACAAGTACAAACGTAAACTGATTCTACCCATGTCATAAAAGGGGCGTTGTTGGTGGAGTCTTGGTCTAGAGCACAGGAACACAGAGCCTAGGACTTGAGAGACAGGAACATGGAACACAGAGCCGGGACCCCTCCTTGGGAACAGGACGTAGGGCCGGGACTCATACACAGAACACGATGAGACTGTTTCCAACTAGGTTGCGGCAAATGGCCGGCCCTACCAAGCGAAGGCGTGGACACAGAGACAGTCCCCAACACTACGATAGACAGTTCCTTATCTTGACATTGCAAGGCTCCGGTGGTTCAACTTGACAAGGTTGCAGGGCAAGGCTCCAGAAGGAAGGGAAGGGGAAGGGGAAGGGAACAGTCCAGCAACTGAAGCTGAACCCAGGAGCTATTTTGCAGCCAGCCCAAAATCAGAATCATGTGCCTCAATTAAGGCACACAACAGGACAAGGGAAAAGCGGAAAACCTGGAATAAGGAGCGATGGACTGGACCGTGAACCAGAATGCGGACTTCACGGACCGGACCATGACAAACCAATAACCTACCCGCAAAAAAACTATGAAGAAACAAAATTACTAACTTAAGAAAGAAGACAGGAAAAAAAAGGAAAAAGTACTTCTCCACCAGTATAAATAAACAGACCTAATCAGAAGAAATCAAAGTAGCAGGGAGGTTATGGATAAACATCTGAGCTTCTGTAACCGAGTTAAACAACTTTACAGTATCATTAGTAAGAGTAATTCGGAGGCGAGCCAGAAATCGGAGGGAAGGCCTAAATCCACGGTTGTAAAATTCTTTCATTACTCTTTTAAACTCGGCTCGTAGACTCAGAACTTGGGGAGCGTAGTCCGCTCAACACAAATTGGTTGACCGTTAAATTTCAGTTGTCCACTATGACGGGCTTCCTTAATTAAGAGATCTTTAATCTGGTAACGATGAAAACAAATAATCACTGGGCGTGGCCTTTGTCCGGGCTCCGGTTTTGGCGCTAAGGTGTGGTGAGCTCTGTCTATCTCGGGCGGGGTCGGAAGTATATCGTTCCCAAAAAATCTCACATAACAAAGAGGAAAAAAACTCAGCGGGGGATTCATGTTCTGGCACCCCAAGAATACGTAGATTTTGACGTCTGCTCCGACTTTCCAGGTCAGTAACTTTGGATATTAGTTTGCTATTGTGCCCTCTGAAGCTGGAACAAGCATTTTCCAACTCCTTAAAACGGTGGTCTAAATCATCCGTGGTGAACTCAAGATGCGATAAGCGTTTGGCATGAGCCTCCAGTACGGCGTTAATCTGATCAGATTTCACTTCCAATGGTCTGATAGTAGACTTAAATTCAGATATTTTATCTTGTCTATGCTGCTCCAGTAGCGAAGCGACACCTTCAGCCGAAGAGCCGGCTACAGGAAGTTCTTTTCCTCCCCGGTTTGATATTTGTAGTCATTGTAAAACAGGTGTATTCGCAGGCAGGAGGGAGATTAAAAAGATTATCAGTTTGGAGTAAAAAAGGGAGACAAAGAGTACGGAGATAAGAAAAAGAACGGAGCGATAGTTTTTAGCGACTAAACTATCACCATCTTGACTGGAAGTCCAATAGTCTTTTCTAAAGTTGTCATTTCAGTTCTTATTTATCTTTGTAAATTTTACTGATTGAAATAGGACCAAGATATTTTCATTAAAAAAGTCAATGTCGGTATTGATGAAAGTGTTTATTGCCTTTCTTGCACTTGTTAAGTATTGAGCTCTGTTTGGCAGGGTTTTTTAAGCTTTGAGCTAAATTTTCTCAAAGGTTTTCCCGATTTTGCACTACGTTCTATTGTCTTTGCTTGTTGGTTTTCCAGATACGTGGGTATCAAGAGTCCCAAAGAAGGGTCTTGCCCGAAATGTTGATTCCCATCCATAGATGCTGCCTGACATGCTGAGCTGCTCCAGCACTTAGTGTGCAGTTCTCCAGATTTCTAGCACCTGCAGGTCCTCTTGTTTCCCAGATCCTTACATGTTTCTTGAAAAAAAAACAAGCCGGTTGCGGGGTTGTGTGGCTCTGTTGGTAAAATATTAAATAAAATCATTAGAAAGAGGTGGCATAGGGTTGGAAGGTGTAGAATCTGTGGGTAGAATTAGGGAATAGCAAATGTTAAAAAAAAATCCCTGATGGGACTTGTATAGAGACCCCCAAACAGTAGTAAGTATGTGGTCCACAAATTACAATGGGAGCTAGAAAATGCCTGCCAAAAGGGCAATGTTACAATAGTCATGGGGGATTGTCATGCAGGTGATTAGGAAAATTAGGATGGTGTTGGTGTCAAGAGGAGGAATTCCTAGAATGCCTGCAAGATGCTTTTTTGAGCAGCTCGTGGTTGAGCCCACTTGGGGATCAGCTATTCTGGATTGGGTGTTGTAATGATTCGGAATTAATTAGGTCACTTAACTTCAAGGAACCCTTCGGGGCAAGTGATCTTAATCTGATCAAATTCATCCTGACATTAGAGAAGGAGAAGCTGAAGTCAGATGTGGAATAAAGAGAATTAGAGAGGCATGAGAGAAAAATTGGTCAAAACTGATTTGAAAAGAACACGGGCGGAGATGAAAACAGGGTAGCAATGGCTGGAATTTCTGGAAGCAATTCGGAAGGCACAAGATATACACATCACAAAGAGGAAGTAGTATTCTAAAGGTAAAGTGATAAAACCGTGGCTGATAAGAGAAACAAAAGACAACATAAAAAAACAAAGAGAGGGCATAGAGCAAAAATTACAAAGAAGTTAGAGGATTGGGAAGCTTTTAAAAACCAACTGAAAGCAATTAAAATAATTAAGAAGGAAAGATGGAATACATAGGTGAGCTAGCCAGTAATATTAAAGAGGATACCAATTTTTTTCTTCAGGTACATATAGTGTAAAAGAGAGGCGGAAGTGGATATCAGACCACTGAAAAATGATGCTGGAGAGGTAGTAATGGGGTGGGGGTGCAAGGTGATGTCAGATGAACTGAATAAGTATTGTACATCACTCTTATCTGTCGAAGACACAGGCAGGAATATGGAATTCCCATATGTCAGTGGTCAGAATGTGTAAAGTTACTTGGGAGAAGGTTCTTAGGAAACACAAAGGTCTGAAGGTAAATCGGTCACCTGGACCAGGTGGTGTACACCCTGGAGATCTGAAAGAGGTGGCTGAAGAAATGTGGAGATGGCTACAGGAGGGGCAGGACTGGCAGCTTAATATTCCAGGGTTCCGATGTTTCAGATGTGATCGAGGCAGAGGAATGAAAGGTGGGGGAGTAGCTTTGCTTGTTAGGGAAAATATTACAGCAGTGCTCAGGCAGGACAGATTAGAGGGCTTGTCTACTGAGTCCTTATGGGTGGAGCTGAGAAACAGGAAGAGTATGGCCACATTAGTGGGATTGTATTTCAGACCATCCAATAATCAACGAGAATTGGAAGAGCAAATCTGCAGAGAGATAGCAGGCAACTGCAGGAAACATAAAGTTGTGGTGGTAGGGGATTTTAATTTTCCATATATTGATTGGGTCTCCCATACTGTTAGGGGTCCAGATGGTTTAGAGTTTGTAAAATGTGTTCAGGAAAGTTTTCCAAATCAATATATAGAGGGACTAACTAGCGGGGATGCAATATTGGATCTCCTGTTAGGAAACGAGTTAGGACAAGTGACAGAAGTCTGTGTAGGGGAGCACTTTGATTCCAGTGATCATAACACCATTAATTTCAACTTGATCATGGACAAGGATAGATCTGGTCCTAGGGTTGAGGTTCTGAACTGGAAGAAGGCCAAATTTGAAGCAATGAGAAAGGATCTAAAAAGCGTGGATTGGGACAGGTTGTTCTCTGGCAAGGATGTGATTGGTAGGTGGGAAGCCTTCAAAGGAGAAATTTTGAGAGTGCAGAATTTGTATGTTCCTGTCCGGATTAAAGGCAAAGTGAATAGGAATAAGGAACCTTGGTTCTCAAGGGATATTGCAACTCTGATAAAGAAGAAGAGGGAGTTGTACGAAATGCAGAGGAAGCAGGGGGTAAATCAGGTGCTTGAGGAGTATAAGAAGTGCAAGAAAATACTTAAGAAATCAGGAGGGCTAAAAGAAGACATGAGGTTGCCTTGGCAGTCAAAGTGAAGGATAATCCAAAGAGCTTTTACAAGTATATTAAGAGCAAAAGGATTGTAAGGGATAAAATTGGTCCTCTTGAAGGTCAGAGTGGTCGGCTATGTGCAGAACCAAAGGAAATGGAGGAGATCTTAAATAGGTTTTTTGCTTCTGTATTTACTAAGGAAACTGGCATGAAATGTATGGAATTAAGGGAAACAAGTAGTGAGATCATGGAAACTGTACAGATTGAAAAGGAGGAGGTGCTTGCTGTCTTGAGGAAAATTAAACTGGATAAATCCCCGGGACCTGACCGGGTGTTCCCTCGGATCTTGAAGGAGACTGGTGTTGAAATTGCGGGGGCCCTGGCAGAAATATTTAAAATGTCGCTGTCTACAGGTGAGGTGCCGAAGGATTGGAGAGTGGCTCATGTTGTTCCGTTGTTTAAAAAAGGATCGAAAAGTAATCCGGGAAATTATAGGCCAGTAAGTTTAACATCGGTAGTAGGTAAGTTATTGGAGGGAGTACTAAGAGACAGAATCTACAAGCATTTGGATAGACAGGGACTTATTAGGGAGAGTCAACATGGCTTTGTGTGTGGTAGGTCATGTTTGACCAATCTATTGGAGTTTTTCGAGGAGGTTACCAGGCAAGTGGATGAAGGGAAGGCAGTAGATATTGTCTACATGGACTTCAGTAAGGCCTTTGACAAGGTCCCGCATGGGAGGTTAGTTAGGAAAATTCAGTCGCTAGGTATACATGGAGAGGTGGTAAATTGGATTAGACATTGGCTCAATGGAAGAAGCCAAAGAGTGGCAGTAGAGAATTGCTTCTCCGAGTGGAGGCCTGTGACTAGTGGTGTGCCACAGCGATCAGTGCTGGGTCCATTGTTATTTGTCATCTATATCAATGATCTGGATGATAATGTGGTAAATTGGATCAGCAAATTTGCTGATGATACAAAGATTGGAGGAGTAGTAGACACGTGGAAGGGTTTCAGAGCCTGCAGAGGGATTTGGACCAGCTGGAAAAATGGGCTGAAAAATGGCAGATGGAGTTTAATACAGACAAGTGTGAGGTATTGCATGTTGGAAGGACAAACCAAGGTAGAATATACAGGGTTAATGGTAAGGCACTGAGGAGTGCAGTGGAACAGAGGGATCTGGGAATACAGATACAAAATTCTCTAAAAGTGGTGTCACAGGTAGATAGGGTCGTAAAGAGAGCTTTTGGTACATTGGCCTTTATTAGTCAACGTATTGAGTATAAGAGCTGGAATGTTATGATGAGGTCATATAAGGCATTGGTAAGGCCGAATCTGGAGTATTGTGTTCAGTTTTGGTCACCAAATTACAGGAAGGATATAAATAAGGTTGAAAGAGTGCAGAGAAGGTTTACAAGGATGTTTCCGGGACTTGAGAAACTCAGTTACAGAGAAAGGTTGAATAGATTAGGACTTTATTCCCTGGAGTGTAGAAGAATGAGGGGAGATTTGATAGAGGTATATAAAATTATGATGGGTATAGATAGAGTGAATGCAAGCAGGCTTTTTCCACTGAGGCAAGGGGAGAAAAAAACCAGAGGACATGTGTTAAGGGTGAGGGGGGAAATGTTTAAAGGGAACATTAGCGGGGGCTTCTTCACACAAAGCGTGGTGGGAGTATGGAATTTGCTGCCAGACGAGGTGGTAAATGCGTGTTCTTTTTTAACATTTAAGAATAAATTGGACAGATACATGGATGGAATATGGTCCGTGTACAGGTCAGTGGGACTAGGCAGAAAATGGTTCGGCCCAGCCAAGAAGGGCAAAAAGGCCTGTTTCTGTGCTGTAGTTTCTATGGTTCTATGGAGGCATTAGCAATGCTCTTTTGAGAATCGGTAAGGAAATTATATCCTAAGAATTTTTTTCCTTCATTACTCCCCTCTCCCAGTTTCACCTATCACCAACCACTTCTTCCACCCCTCTCACCCCCACGCTTCTTCCTGTGACATCTCATCTTTTTTATCCCCCAATCCTGATGAAAGGTCTTGGCCCGAATCGTTGACTGTTTACTATTTCCCATATATGCTGCCTGGCCTCCTAGGTTCTTCCAGCATTTTGTGTACGTGTTGCTTGGATTTCCAGCAACAATAGATTTTCTCCTGTTTTTGATAAAAGCAAAAGTGGGGTCATAGAATATGGCAAGAAAATAGTGGGAAGTTAGAGGATTGGAAAGCTTTTACATAACCAACAGGAGACAACTAAAAAAAAAAGACACACAGGAGAGATAAGATGATAAATTAACGTAAGTGAGCCAATAATATCAAGTACTGTATCAATGCTTTTGAAATGTGGCGCTATCGACGAAGGTAGAAGATCAGCTGAGGAGAGAAAGTTTCAGGTGAGAGAGTTTTGTCCAAAGCTGATAGACCATGGATATTGCTGGAGAAGATTATGAAGTTAAAAGTTGCTTATTGTGGACATATTACGCGGAGAGATAACATCTTGTCTGACTTGCTATATGGTAAGGTGGGGGGAAAGAAAGGAAGAGGAAGGTAAAGAATAACATGGCTGGATAACATCAACGATTGGACCAAGCTGGACAAGACCAGAGATGTTGTGGACAAGTGTCGGGACAGAGTGGCGTGGAGGGAAATCGTCTTCCAACTGGAAATTCCATATGCGACCTAATGACGACTGTATCAGAAGTTTTTCAGATATATAAAGAATAAAAGAGAGGCAAGAGTTGATATTGTACCGCTGGAAGATGATGCTGGCGGGTTAGTAGTAGAGCAAAGAAACAACAGCTGAATGTAATAAGTATTTTGTGTCAATCTTCACTGTGTAAGACACTATCAGTATAAGACATAGCAGAATTAGGCCATTCAGCCCCATCAAGTCTGCTCCGCCATTCTGTCATGTCTGATCCCGGTTCTCACTCAACCCCATGTACCTGCCTCCTCGGCATATCCTGTAATGCCCTGACTGATCAGCAAACTATTAGTTTCTGACTTAAATGTACCCACTGACTTGGCCCTCACCGCCATCTGTGTCAGAGAATTCCACAGATTCACTGCTCTCTGACTAAATAAAATCCTCCTTAACTACTCTAAAAGGTCGCTCCTCAGTTTTGAGGCTGTGCCCCCTGTTATGGCTACCCCCACCATACAAAAAGTCCTCTCCTCATCCACACTATCTGGACCTTTCCACATTCAGTGGGTTTCAGTGAGATTTACCCCCCACCACCCACATTTATTAAACATGGGTCAGTGCAGGAGTACAGACCCAAGGCTGGCAAACACTCCTCATATCTTAACCCCTTCATTCCCGGAACCATCTTCTTGAATATCCTCTGGACTCTCTCCAATGACAACACACATTTTCTGAGATATGGGTCCCACATATTCTAACGGAATGTTGGCCTTCATTGCTAGAGGGATTGAATTGAACAGCAGGGAGGTCATGCTGCAACTATACGGGGTACTGGTGAGGCCGCGCCTGGAGTACTGTGTGCAGCTCTGTTCTCCATACTTGAGGAAGGATATACTGGCTTTGGAGGCAGTGCAGAGGAGATTCACCAGTTTGATTCCAGGGATGAAGGGGTTAACCTATGAGGATAGTTGCTTGGGACTATACTGTGTGGAATTCAGAAGAATGAGAGGGGATCTTACAGAATCATACAACATTTTGAAAGGGATAGATAAGATAGAAGTAGGAAAGTTGTTTCCATTAGTAGGTGAGACTAGAACTAGGGGATATTACCTCAAGATTCAGGAGAGAAGATTTAGGATGGAGATAAGGAAAAACTGTTTTTCCCAGAGTGGTGAATCTGTGGAATTCTCTGCCCAGAGAAGCAGTATATTTAAGATACAGTTAGATAGGTTTTTACATAGTAGGGGAATTAAGGGTTATGGGGAAAAGGCAGGTAGATGGAGCTGAGTTTACGGACAGATCAGCCATGAACTTATTGAATGGCGGGGCAGGCTCAATGGGCCAGATGGCCTACTCCTGCTCCTATTTCTTATGTTCTTAAGTGTGGCATAAGTAGTGTCTTATAAAGTATCAGCATTATCTCCTTGCTTATATATTGTACTTCACTTTAAATAAATGACAGTATTGCATTTGCCTTCTGTCCCACAGACTGAACCAGTAAATTAGCCTTTGGGAGTCTTGCCCGAGGACTCGTATTTCCTTCTGTACTTCCGTTGTTTGAACCTTCTCCCCAATCAGATAATAGTTCACTATTGTTCCTTTTGCCAAATTGCATTATCGTACATTTCCCAGTATTGTTTTCCATCTGCCACTTTTTTGCCCATTCTTCAAATTTTTCTGTGTCCTGCTGCAATCGCTTTGCTTCCTCAGCACTACCAACCTCTCCACCTGTCCTTGTATCATCCACAAAGCCATCAATTCCATTTTCCAAATCATTGACCAACAATGTGAAAAGTAACGGACCGAATACTGACCCCTGAAGACTACTAGTCACTGCTAGCCAACCAGAAAAGGCCCCATTTATTCCCACTCACTGCCTCTTGGCTGTCAGACATTCCTCTATCCATGCCAGTATTTCTTCTGACTTTTTATCCTGTTAAGCCATCTCATGTGTGACACCTTATCAGATGCCTTCTGAAAATCCAAGTAAATGATATCCACTGTCTCTCATTTGTCCATCCTGCTTATTACTTCCTCGAAGAACTCTAAGAGATTTGTCAGGCAAGATTTTTCTGCACAGAAGCTATGTTGGCTTTAACTTATTTTATCATTAGTCTCCTAGTACCCCAAAACAACATCTGTTGTAATAGACTCCAACACTTTCCCAGCCACTGAAGTTAGGCTAACTGGACTATAATTTGCTTTCTTTTGCCTTCATCCCTTCTCAAAGAGTGGAGTGACATTTGCGATATTTCTATCCTCTGGGACCACGGCAGAATCAAGTGATTCTTGACAGGTCATGACCAATGCATCTGTTATCTCTTCAGCAACCTCTCTCAGGACTCTGGGATGTAGTCCATCTGGTCCAGGTATCTTATCCACTTTAAGAATCTGAGTTTGCCTATCACGTTTTCCTTTGTAATAGCAATGGCACTCACTCCTGCTCCCTGACACTCACGGATCTCTGGCACACTGCTAGCGTCTTCCACAGAGAAAACGGATGCAAAGTACCTATCAACTTCATCTACCATCTCTTCCCCATTTCTACCCCATGAGCATCATTTTACCAGTGCTCCAGTATAAACTCTCGCCTCCCTTTTGCATTTTTATAATGGTTTATATTATTGTCTAGTTTGCTCTCATATTTCAACTTACCCCTTCATATAGCTTTTTGTTAGTTGTCTGTTGTTGGATTTTTAAAGCTACCCAATTATCTAACTTCCTACTCACTTTTTCTACCTTATAAGCACTTTCCTTGGCTTTTATACAGTCCTTAACTTCCTTTGTCAGCCACGGTAGCCTCGCCCCGCTGTTTGAGAACTACTTCTGCGGAACATATCTATCCTGTACATTGTGAACTATTCCCAGAAAAGTCAGCCATTTCTGCTCTTGCATCATCCCCACCAGCATCCTTCTCCAATCCACCTGGGAAATCACCTCTCTCATACCTCTGTAATTCCCTTTTTTTCCCATTGCGATACTAAGCATGTGACCTATGCTTCTCCCTCTCAAACTGCAGTAGAATTTTAATATTATGATTACTTCCTTCTAATGGTTCCTTTACATTAACCTCCCTAATAAGATCTGGGTTATTATACAACAGCCAATTTAAGATAGCAGTTCCCCGAGTAGGGTCAACCATCAGCTCGACTCATCAGGCTCAACTCGGTGGGCCGAATGGCCTACTTCTGCTCCTTTGTCTTGTCTTGTGATCAGCTGCTCTAAAAAGCCATTTCATAAGCATTCAATACATACCTTCTCTTGCGATCTGACACAAATCTGACTTTTCCAATTCTCCTGCAGATTGAAGTCATCCACTACAACTGTGTCATCAGATTTATTACATAAATGCCAAACACTCAGGAGTATCTGGGGCAGAAGTGAGGATACATGCCTTTACCAAGGAGAGAAGGTGTTTTGGAAGCTGAAAGACCTGAAGGTAGATAAGACTCCTGGACCAGAAGGTGAGCACCCCAGGGTTCAGAAAGAGATAGCTGAAGAGATTCTGAAGGCATTAGAGTTATAGAACACCACAACACAGGAAAATGCCATTCGGCCAATCTAGTCTGTGCAAAAGCATTAATTTTCCGAGTTCCAACAACTTCCACCTGGACTATAGCCCTCCATATCCTTCTCACCCATGGACCTAAGCAAACTACTCTTAAAGGTTGAAATCGTCCCTGCCACTTGCTCTGGCAACTCGTTGCACACTATCCCGTCCTCTGAATGAAGAAGTTCCCCCTTAGTTTCACCTTCAAGTAATGAGTAATGATCTATCAAGAATTACTAGAATTTGGAATTGTTCTGGCTGACTAGAAAGTTGCAGATGCCACTCCACTCTTTACAAAGAGAGGGAGGCAGAAGAAAGGAAATTATAGGACAGTAAGTTTGATCTCAGTTGTCAGGAAGATGTTAGAGTGTATTAAGGGTGAGTTTTTTGGGTACCGTAATTGGAGACGCATGATGAAGTTGGCGAAAGTCAGCAGGATTCCTTAAGAAGAAATCGTGTCTGACAAACCTCTTGGAATATTTTGAGGAAATAACAGGCAGGACAGATAAACCAGAGGCAGTGGAAGATGTTTGCTTGGATTTTCAGATGATCTTTCACAGGGTATCCCATGCAAGGCTTATTGAAAAAGTAAGGAGGCATGGGATCCCAGAGGACATTGCTTTGTGGATCCAGAACTGGCTTGCCCACAGAAATCAAAGAGTGGCTGTTGATGGGTCATAGTCTGCATGGAGGTCGGTGACCTGTGGTGTGCCTCAGGGATCTGTTTTGGGACCCCTAAACTTCGTGATTTTTATAAATGAACTGGATGAGGAAGTGGAGGGATGGGTTAGTAAGTTTGCTGATGACACAAAGGTAGGGGCTGTTGTAGATAGTGTGGAGGGCTGTCAGAGGTTACGGCGGGATACTGACAGGATGCAAAACTGGGCTGAGAAGTGGCAAATGGCGTTCAACCCAGATAAGTGTGAGGTGGTTCATTTTGTTAGGTCAAATATGATGTCAGAATATAGGACTAATGGTAAGACTCTTGGCGGTGTGGAGGATCAGAGGGATCTTGTGGTCCGACCCTATGGGACACTCAGTTGCTACGCAGGTTGACTCTGTAGTTAAGAAGGCATACGGTGCATTCGCCTTGCATGGGATTGAGTTTAAGAGCTGAGAGGTAATTTTGCAGCTATATAGGATCCTGTTCAGACCCCACCTGGAGTAATTTGCTAAATTCTGGTCACCTCACTACAGGAAGGGTGTGAAAACCATAGAAAGGGTGCAGAGGGGATATACAAGGATGTTGCCTGGATTGGGGAGCATGCCTTATGAGAATAGGTTGAGTGAACTCAGCCTTTTTGCCTTGGAGTGACGGAGGATGAGAGGTGACCTGATAGAGGTGTATAAGATGATGAGAGGCATTGATCTTGTGGACAGACAGAGGTTTATTCCCAGGGCTGAAATGGCTAACACGAGAGGTCACAATTTTAAGGTGCATGGAAGTAGGTACAGAGGAGATATCAGGGGCAAGTTTTTTTACGCAGAGAGTAATGAGTGCGTGGAATGGGCTGCCAGCGACGGTGGTTGAGACAGAAGTGATAAGGTATTTTAAGAGTCTCCTGGCTGGGTAGATGGAGCTTAGAAAAATGGAGGACTATGGGTAAACCCAGGTAGTTCCAGGGTAAGGACATGTTCAGCACAGCTTTGTGGGCTGAAGGGCCTGTATTGTTTGCAGGTTTTCCATGTTTCTAAGGTGTTGCACGTGAAGCTGCTTAACAAGGTCACAGCTCATGGAATTACAGGAAAGATACTAGTATGGATAGAAGATTGGCTGACTGACAAGGGAGAAAGAGTCAGAATAATGTGGAGAATTCTGTTTTGCTGTCGGTACTAATGGTGCTCCATAGGGGTCAGTATTGAGACCGCATCTTTTCATGTTAAATCTGAATGATATGGATGATGGAATTGATACCTTGGTGACGAACTTTGCAGTTGATACAATGATAAGTACGGTACAGGTAGTTCAGAGCAAAGCGGCAGTCTGCAGGACTTCGATAGGTTTGGAGAACAGGCAACGAAGTAGCATATAAAATGCAGTGTGTGCAAGTGTACGGTCATGTGCAACTGGCAGAAGGAATAAGGGCGTAGAAAACAAAAGTAAATGGGAGAAAATTCATAAATCAGAGGTGCAGAAGCACTTGGGAATCCTTGAGCAGGAGTCCCTAAAGGTTTGCTTGCAAATTGAGTTGATTAAGGATGACAACTGTAATGTTAGCATGTAAGAGCAAGGATGTGACACTGTAGCTTTATAACGCATTGGTCAGATCACTCTTGGTGTATTGTGAGCAGTTTCCGACCTCCAATCTGAGAAGAAGATGTGTTCGAATTGGAACGGGTCCGAGGAAGGTATAGGAGAATGATTCCAGGAATGAAAGGGTTAACATATGAGCATTGGATGGCTTTGACCCTGTACTCGCTGGTCTAGAAGAAAGAGAGGGGATCTCATTGAAACCTATTAAATATTGAAGGGCCTCGAGAGAGTGGTTATGAAGACGATGCACCCCATACTGTGAGTCTAGGACCAGAAGCCACGGCCTCAATAGATAGGGCATCCACTGAGAGCAGAGAGGAGGAGGAATTTCTTTAGTTAGGGAGTGGTATACCGTTGGAATTCATTGCCACGGACGGAGTAGAGGCCAAGTCATTGAGTGTATTTTAAATGGATGTCCAAAGATTATGGGGAGAAGGCAGGAGAATGGGTTGAGAGAGATAACCAATTGGACACGAAGGAATGACGGAGCAGGAGCAGACTCGATTGGCTGAGCGGCTTCTGTCTCATATCTCATGGCTCATGGCCCGAAGAAGAGGCGAGTGAGGTTGCATTAGGGTTAAGATATTGTTAGGGTATCCGCGCCTGGATTATTGTATTCAATTTTGTTCATTTTGCTACGGGAGAGAGGACGTCAAGCTGGAATGAGTGCAGGGGAGATTTACAAGAATGGTGCCGGTACTCGAGGGACTGAGTTCTGGAGAGAGGTTGGGCAGGTTGGGACTTCACACCTTGAAGTGCAGGAGATTGAGGCTGACCTTATGCAGGTGTTCCAAACCATGAGTGTACAGAAATATGGAATGTGCGCAGTCCTTTTCCCCAGTTTTGTGGAATCAACAAGCAGAGGGCACCGGTTTAAAGTGAGAGAGGATTGATTTAATAGGGATCCCAGGGAAAAATTATTAATCCACTCTCCCTTCCGGTTCATTGTTTAACTAACTCGATGAGTGCACTCTCAGGTTGGAGGAGCAACACCTCATATTACATCCGGGTAGTTTACAACCCGAAGGCATGAACATTGAGATCTTTAACTTCTACCTCCACCTCTTCTTTTCATCAACCCACACACCCGTCTCCTCCATTCTGTCTCCCCACTTCTCTCTTCTCCACTGCGGATCGTCTCCCTCTGGTTCCTCTTTTACCTCCTTTTTTCCCGTTGTCCACTCTCCTATCCTATCAGATTCCTTCTTTTCAGCCCTTTGCATTTTCCACCTACCACCTCGCAGTGTCTCACTTCATCTCCCACCTCCCCCATCCACTCACCTTCACTCTTATCTGGCTTCACCGATCATCTACCAGCTTGGACTCTTATTCCACTCCCCGCACCATCTTCTTCCTGCTTCTCCCCACTTCCAGTCCATATGGAAGGACTGTTTGGGACCCTGACTAGTCGTGAGGAGAGAGGTTTGGGGCAGGTCTGGCACTTCATCCACTTGCAGAGTTGGCTTCCAGCCCGTTGCATCCCTCCTTATCGCTGTAAACCTCTCCTTTTTGTGGACAACACTTCCACTTGGTGGTGATTTGCCACAATGACAGGACCCCCGATCTGTGGACTCCATTGTCACCAGGTGCCGCTCTGCCGCAATAACACTGAGAGACAGAAACGTGACGCTGCAGCCTGCTGAAATGTTTATTCAAGATTCAAGGTTGTTTCATTTTATTTCCAGCAGACATGTGTGAATAAGATCGAAATAATTATTACTCCGGCTCCAAAGCAACACAAAAGCACAATAGTTAAAACCACAGTTATATCCACAGCTTATATACTGTGCACAGATTGATTGTATGTCCATAAAGTGACGCTCAGCATGGGATGCCTGCAAATAAGATGACAAACGGGAACTTATAAAGTGGAGGTGTTTGGTGGTGTGGAAGGGTGGGTTAGTGGGTAGAGATATTTATCAGCCTTACTGCTTGGGAAAATTAGCTGTCCCAGAGGCTGGTAGTCCTGTTGAGGATGATGCGTAGTCTACCCCCTCCCAATGGAAGGGGACAAACAGTCCATCAGCAGGATGTGTGGAGGTTGATTATGAAAATCAGTTTGGTGCTTGATCTCAAGAGAGGGAATTAGGAAAATACCAATGAGATGCTTTTAGTTTATTCTAGATTGGGTGCTGATTAGGGAGCTTATGGTAAAGGAAACATGTGGACGTAGTGATCATAACATGTTACAATTCACCCTGCACTTTGAGAGGGGAAAGGTACAACAAGATGCATCATTATTAGTGGAGTGTGGGGAATTACGGAGGCACGGGAGAAGAGCTCACCAAAGTTGACTGGAAGGGGACACGAACACGGATGACGGCAGGATAGCCATGGCTGGAGTTGCTTGACTTGACAGCCTCAGGGTAGAAGAGAAACACATCATGTTCAACCTGCGTAGCTCCAACCTGAAGGCATGAATATCGATTTCTCCTTCCAATTAAAAATCACTTACCATCGCCTTTCCTTCTACTCTCCACTCTGGCCATTCACCTTTAAAGTTATGTAAATATGATGTTACCATTCATTAGGGGAAAACTATTTGTAAGGATACAATGTTGAGATGCTATGAGGCATTAGACTATCATGACTCATCTCAGGAAAAATGTGCTGGAATTGGACTGAGTCCAGAGGAAGTTCATAAAAATGATTCCGAGGCTGACAGGGTTAACGCGTGAGGAGCATTTGATGTCTCTGGGCCTGTATCCAATAGCGTTTAGAAAAAAAATGAGGGAGGCTCTCGAATACCGATAAGCCGAGAAAGAGTTCATGTGGAGAGGATTTTTCCTGTAGTCGGGGACCAGGGGAACACGCCCACAGAATAGCGGGACCAGCATCTGGAACAGAGAAGAGGAAACATTCTCCCGCAGTGTCTTATGATTATTCAACACAACCGTGTATTATCTATGCTCCTGTGCCCATTCTCCTCGCTCCCCTTAACTGTTATCTATTTCCACCTCAAAAATATCCAGCCAACCGGCCTTCACACCCTCGGGGCAGTGAATCCCAAACATTGCACTCTCAGATAGATGGAAACCTCATTGATCACAAAGGAAATTATATAAAGAAACAGAATTCCAGGAATTTTCACACATCTCCATTTGAAATGAGCATCCCTTATCAACCCCTCTCTGTCACTCTCTGACTGACGAGGAGAGATACTCTATCATGATGCTCCATAAATAACCTATCATTTGTGAATATGTTCTAAATTCAGGGCCAAATCATCTCAAATCTGCTGATAAATCATCCCAAGTATTACACCGGAAAAACTGCTCTGGCTGGCTGCATAGCCACTCTTAAGGTTTCTTTCTGCTTGGAGATTAAAACTGTGCGTAGAATTCTAGGTGTGTCCTCACTAACACCCTGTACAATGAGATGAGGTTTATTATCGCTGGCATTTGGCGTGAAATTCTTTAACTTAGCAGCAGCAGTTCAATGCAATTCATATTCTGGCATAGATAATAATAATAAATTAAGTAATGAAAAAACATAGTAAATAAGCACTAAATCAATTATGCCTAATGAATAGATTATTAAAAACTGTAAAAGCAGAAACATTGTATATTAAAAAGTGTCCAAAGCTTTCAAAGTCCATTCAGAAATCGGATGGCAGAGGGCAAGAAGCTGTTCCTGAACCGCTGAGTGTGTGCCTTCAGCTTCTATATCTCCTGCCTGATGGGTAACAGTGAGAAAATGGCATACCCTGGGTGCTGAAGGTCCTTTATAATGGACGCTGCCTTTCTGAGACACCGCTTCCTAAAGATGTCCCGGATACTTTATAGCCTAGTATCCAAGATGGAGCTGACTAGATTTACAATCTTCTTCAGCTTCTTACGGTCCATAGAAACCATAGAAACCATACAAACTACAGCACAGAAATAGGCCCCTTGGCCCTTCTTGGCTGTGCCAAACCATTTTCTGCCTAGTCCCACTGACCTGCACACGGACCATATCCCTCCATACACCTCCCATCCATGTATCTGTCCAATTTATTCTTAAATGTTAAAAAAGAACCCGCATTTACCACCTCGTCTGGCAGCTCATTCCATACTCCCACCACTCTCTGTGTGAAGAAGCCCCCGCGAATGTTCCCTTTAAACTTTTCCCCCCTCACCCTTAACCCATGTCCTCTGGTTTTTTTTCTCCCCTTGCCTCAGTGGAAAAAGCCTGCTTGCATTCACTCTATCTATACCCATCATAATTTTATATACCTCTATCAAATCTCCCCTCATTCTTCTACGCTCCAGGAAATAAAGTCCTAACCTATTCAACATTTATCTGTAACTGAGTTTCTCAAGTCCCGGCAACATCCTTGTAAACCTTCTCTGCACTCTTTCAACCTTATTTATATCCTTCCTGTAATTTGGTGACCAAAACTGAACACAATACTCCAGATTCGGCCTCACCAATGCCTTATACAACTTCATCATAACATTCCAGCTCTTATACTCAATACTTTGATTAATAAAGGCCAATGTACCAAAAGCTCTCTTTACGACCCTATCTACCTGTGATGACACTTTTAGGGAATTTTGTATCTGTATTCCCAGATCCCTCTGTTCCACTGCACTCCTCAGTGCCTTACCATTGACCCTGTATGTTCTACGTTGGTTTGTCCTTCCAACGTGCAATACCTCACACTTGTCAGGATTAAACTCCATCTGCCATTTTTCAGCCCATTTTTCCAGCTGGTCCAAGTCCCTCTGCAGGCTCTGAAAACCTTCCTCACTGTCTACTACACCTCCAATCTTTGTATCATCAGCAAACTTGCTGATCCAATTTACCACATTATCATCCAGATCATTGATATAGATGACAAATAACAATGGACCCAGCACTGATCCCTGTGGCACACCACTAGTCACAGGCCTCCACTCAGAGAAGCAATTCTCTACCACCACTCTCTGGCTTCTTCCATCGAGCCAATGTCTAATCCAATTTACCACCTCTCCATGTATACCTAGTGACTGAATTTTCCTAACTAACCTCCCATGCGGGACCTTGTCAAAGGCCTTACTGATGTCCATGTAGACAATATCCACTGCCTTCCCTTCATCCACTTTCCTGGTAACCTCCTTGAAAAACTCCAACAGATTGGTCAAACATGACCTACCACGCACAAAGCCATGTTGACGCTCCCTAATAAGCCCCTGTCTATCCAAATGCTTGTAGATTCTGTCTCTTAGTACTCCCTCCAATAACTTACCTACTATTGACGTTAAACTCACCGGCCTATAATTTCCCGGATTACTTTTCGATCCTTTTTTAAACAACGGAACAACATGAGCCACTCTGCAATCCTCCGGCACTTCACCCGTAGACAGTGACATTTTAAATATTTCTGCCAGGGCCCCCGCAAGTTCAACACTAGTCTCCTTCAAGGTCCGAGGGAACACTCTGTCAGGTCCCGGAGATTTATCCACTTTAATTTTCCTCAAGACAGCAAGCACCTCCTCCTTTTCAATCTGTACAGTTTCCATGGTCTCACTACTTGTTTCCCTCAATTCCATAGATTTCATGCCAGCTTCCTTAGTAAATACAGACGCAAAAAGCCTATTTAAGATCTCCCCCATTTCCTTTGGTTCTGCACAAAGCCGACCACTCTGATCTTCAAGCGGACCAATTTTATCCCTTACAATCCTTTTGCTCTTAATATACTTGTAAAAGCTCTTTGGATTATCCTTCACTTTGACTGCCAAGGCAACCTCATGTCTTCTTTTAGCCCTCCTGATTTCTTAAGTATTTTCTTGCACTTCTTATACTCCTCAAGCACCTGATTTACCCCCTGCTTCCTCTGCATTTCGTACAACTCCCTCTTCTTCTTTATCAGAGTTGCAATATCCCTTGAGAACCAAGGTTCCTTATTCCTATTCAATTTGCCTTTAATCCTGACAGGAACGTACAAACTCTGCACTCTCAAAATTTCTCCTTTGAAGGCTTCCCACCTACCAATCACATCTTTGCCAGAGAACAACCTGTCCCAATCCACGCTTTTTAGATCCTTTCTCATTTCTTCAAATTTGGCCTTCTTCCAGTTCAGAACCTCAACCCTAGGACCAGATCTATCCTTGTCCATGATCAAATTAAAACTAATGGTGTTATGATCACTGGAACCAAAGTGCTCCCCTACACAGACTTCTGTCACTTGCCCTAATTCGTTTCCTAACAGGAGATCCAATATTGCATCCCCTCTAGTTGGTCCCTCTATATATTGATTTAGAAAACTTTCCTGAACACATTTTACAAACTCTAAACCATCTAGACCCCTAACAGTTTGGGAGTCCCAATCAATGTATGGAAAATTAAAATCCCCTACCACCACAACTTTATGTTTCCTGCAGTTGCCTGCTATCTCTCTGCAGATTTGCTCTTCCAAGTCTCGTTGACTATTGGGTGGTCTGTAAAACAATCCCACTAATGTGGCCATACCTTTCCTGTTTCTCAGCTCCACCCATAAGGACTCAGTAGACAAGCCCTCTAGTCTGTCCTGCCTGAGCACTGCTGTAATATTTTCCCTAACAAGCAATGCTACTCCCCCACCTTTCATTCCTCTGCCTCGATCACATCTGAAACATCGGAACCCTGAATTATTAAGCTGCCAGTCCTGCCCCTCCTGTAGCCAAGTTTCACTAATTGCTACAACATCATAATTCCATGTGTCAATCCACGCCCTCAACTCATCCGCCTTCCCCGCAATACTCCTAGCATTGAAATATATACACCTCAGAAGATTTTTACCACCACTCACAACCTTTCTATCAGCGGATTTGCTTAAACTTTCAACATCATTTATTTTCACCCCAGCCACACTGTCAGCTCTGGCACTCTGGTTCCCATCCCCCTGCAAATCTAGTTTAAAGCCTCCCCAATAGCACTAACAAACCTCCCTGAAAGGATATTGGTCCCCCTGTGGTTCAAGTGTAACCCGTCTCTCTTGTACAGGCCCCACCTTCCCCAGAAGAGGTCCCAATGATCCTGAAATCTGAAGCCCTGCCCCCTACACCAGTTCCTCAGCCACTTGTTCCTCCTCCAGAGCATCCTATTCCTACCCTCACTGGCACCTAGCACAGGTAGCAATCCTGAGATTACCACCCTTGAGGTCCTGCTTTTGAACTTCCTACCAAGCTCTCTATACTCACTGTCCAGGATCTCCTCACTCTTCCTTGCTATGTCATTGGTACCGATGTGCACCACGACATCTGGCTGATCACCCTCCCACTTCAGAATGTCATGCAATCGATCAGAGACATCCTTGACCCTGGCACCTGGGAGGCAACAAACCATCCTGGATTCTCTGTCACGACCACAGAACCTCCTATCTGCACCTCTAACTATCGAGTCCCCTATCACTACAGCTCTCCTCTTTTCCCCCCTCCCTTCTGCACTGCAGAGCCAGACTCAGTGCCAGAGATCCGGCTACTGCAGCTAGTCCCAGGTAAGTCATCCCCCCCAACAGTATCCAATACGGTATACTTGTTGCTGAACAGGCGTTGTGCAGTTAAAACAGTCCTGTGCAGAAGCCCCTCCATACCAGACAGTGATGCAGCCTGTCAGAGTGCTCTCCACGGTATACTATAGAAGTTTTTGAGCGTGTTTATTGACATGCCAAATCGCTTCAAACTCCTAATAAAGTATAGCCGCTGTCTTGCCTTACTTATGACTACATGAATATGCTGGGACCAGGTTAGATCCTCAGAGACGATGATGCTCAGGAACTTGAAGCTGCTCACTCTCTCTACTTCTGATCTGTCTATGAGGATTGGTATGCGCTCCCTCGTCTTACTCTTCCTGAAGTCCACAATCAGCTCTTTCGTCTTACCGACGTTGAGCGCCAGGTTGTTGCAGCGGCACCATTCCCTATCTAGTGTATCTCACTCCTCTACGCCCCCTCGTCGCCGCCTGAGATTCTACCAATGATGGTTGTATCCTCAGTAAATTTGTAGATGGTGTTCAAGCTATGCTTAGCCACACAGTTACGTGTATACAGAGAGTGGAGCAGTGGCCTAAGCACGCACCAGTGAGGTGCGCCAGTGTTAATCATGAGCGAAGAGGATATGTTAATGGTAGCTACCCCGGCCCATGACATAATCTCTACTCCCTGTGATGTGATGGCCAAAATACAATCTGCCTTTTGAACTATTTGATGCAAAGTGACAACGTCGTCATTAGATTTCTTTCCTCTGTTTCTGTGTTGTCAGCAGATTTGACATCTCTCATCTCGTTCCCTCCTCCAGGCGGTTAAGCAGTGAACATGTCTATTGAGCATACGAACATGTACCAGAGCATGTCTGTAGGGTTAGTACTTTGCTCTGGGTGTAAGATGTGGGAATCCCGGGCATCGTCCAGTCTCCCAGATGGCCAGATCTGCGCCAGATGCACCGAGGTACAGCTTCTGAGAGACCGTGTTAGGGATCTGGAGCTGCGGCTTGATGACCGATAGCTTATAATGGAACGTGAGCAGGAGATAGACGGGAGCTACAAGGAGTTAGTCATCCGAGGCTGCAGGAGTTAGATAAGTGGGCGACTGTCAGGGCAGGGAAAGGATGGGAAGAGCTCAGACAGTAGAGAGCACCCCTGTGGCCATCCCCCTCAGTAATCGTTATCTTGCTTTGAATGCTGTTGAGGGGGGTGACCTGACAGAGGACGACCACGGCGATCCGGTCTCTGGCACTGAGTCTGGTTCTTTGGAGCAGAAGGGAAGGAGGAAGATGAGGAATGTGGTAGTCATAGGGGATCGAATAGTGAGGAGAACAGACAGGAGGTTCTGTCAGCCTGATAGAGATACCCGCATGGCGTGTTGCCTCCCAGATGCCAGGGTACGGGATGTCTCGGATTGGGTGCAGAGTATTCTGAAGGGAGAGAGTGAACAGCCAGAAGTCTCGGTACACATCAGTACCAATGACATAGGTAGAAAAAGGGAGGAGGTCTTGAAAAGAGAATTCAGGAGTTAAGTAGGAAGCTGAAAAGCAGGACCTGCAGGGTAGCAATCTCCGGACTGCTGCCTGTGCCACAGCTAAAGAGCACAAGAATAGCATGATCAGGCATATTATTGTGTGACTGAGAGATGTGTAGGGGGCAGGGTTTCAGGTTCCTGGATCTTTGGGGCATCTTCAGGGGAGGTACGGCCTGTACAAAAAGGATGGATTACAACTGAACAGAAAGTGGTCCAAAATCCTAGCAGGGAGCTTTAATAGAGCTGCTAGGGAGGGTTTAAACTAATTTGACAGGGGGATGGGATCCGGAGTGATGGGACTGAGGAAGGGGAAAACAGAAATAAATCAGAGATAGCGTGCAACAGAGATGATAGAAAGGACAGATAGGAGATGAAGCTTAATCACAGCCTGTGGGATAAGTTGCAGGGTAATACAGGTGAGGTGCAGTTAAAACAGTAAATACTAGACTGAAAGTGTTGCATTTGAATGCACGCAGTACCAGAAGTAAAATGGACAATCTTGAAATTCAGCTACAGATTGGCCAGTATGATGTTGTGGCCATCTCTGAAACTTGGCTAAAGGATGGCTGCCATTGAGAGCTGAACACCCAAGGATATACGGTGTATCGGAAAGATAGGTTGGTGGGTAGAGCGGGTGGTGTAGCCCTGTGTATAAGAAATGATATTAAATCATTCGAAAGGAATTACTTAAGATCAGAAGGTGTAGAGTCTCTGGGTTGAGTTAAGAAATGGCAAGGGTGAAAGAAACCTAATGGCAGCTGTATACAGGCCTCCAAACAGCATCCGGGATGTGGATTACAAATTACAGCAGGAGATAGAGAAGGCATGTCAGAAGGACAATGTCATGATAATTGTCGGAGATTTTAAATGAAAGTTGATTGGAAAAACCAGGCCACTACTGGACCTCAAAAGAGAGAATTTATAGAATGTCTAAGGGATGGCTTTTTAGAATTGCTTGTTATTGAGCCCACTAGGGGATTGGCTGTTGTGCAATGATCCGGATATGAAAAGAGAGCTTAAAGTTAAAGAACCCTTAGGGAACATCTTTCATCAAAATCTTACTTTAAGATACAACATCATGAATTATAAACTCAACCCTGATCCAATTTTAGAGTCAGGGCTGTAGTATTCAATTATGACCGATCCATTATTAGAGAGAGGATAACACATGATACCCGTCCGAATATAATATTGCAGGATAAACATGCAACAACAATTTATTTATAGGTATGGCCATTCCAAACAACACCGGAAATATGCTGACTTTCAAGAGGAAAATGAACGACTATGGTACATGATCAGAGTATACGTTGTCCCAATCGTAATATACACGACTGGTATCATCCCAAAATAACTACACAGTAGCACTAAACAATTCGACCTGGACGACAATATTTATGTACCGTTTCTAAATCTCCAGAAAGCTACAACACCCAACTCCACTAGACTAGTCCAAAAGTTCCAAGCGATTGAGAAACGAGTCAGTGTCTATAAGGTTTTTTTTTATCAGTTTTAGCTGAGATAAAATAAAAATAATCAACATGTGATTCTACTGGAGTGAATGTAGAGGAGAAATTTGATGGGATGGAAATTTATTAGAAATCAGGAAATGACATGATATTATTTTCCTTGAAGCAGAGTAGGCACCGGAGGTTTCTGAAAAAAAAAAATCGCAATTAGGAATGAGTGCTGTGGTGTTAAACATTTCTCCGTAACATTTTTGTCTAATGCGACAGACAAATGCAAGCTTTACTGTAAATTCGTGTTGACTTTTTTTCATTTAATTTTATGCAAAAGACTAAAGTAACTAAAGTAACAGTTTTTGCCGATTTGGTCTTTAATGTCCCCAGAACCTGTCTCGTTTTCTCAGACCGAAAAGGGTCTGGCGGTGACGAGCGCGGGAATATAGTGGAAAGCGGAAAATAAAAGGTATGATGAGTTTAATGATCGGTAGGAGTGGAGGTCGCGGGGTGCGGGTGTCGGAGAGTCTGTTCCTGTGCTGTGTTTCTCTCAGGCTCTAAACCAGATTTACTCTCCCCGCTGCCACTTTCTCCGATGATCATTGGTTCCGTAGTGTCAATCTCTAGGAAGAGGTACAGTCGACGTTTCGGGCCGAGAGCCTTCGTCAGGAAATGTCGACTGTACCTCTTCCTAGAGATGCTGCCTGGCCTGCTGCGTTCACCAGCAACTTTTGTGTGTGTTGTTGAAAAATATGTTCAGAATCGTTGTAATTATTCTGATCCAATCCGGCGATGGTGTTATAAACGAATTTGGCAACATTCACCGACCACTGGATGATGAAGCTTCCGGAGATGGTGAGAAGTAAGGTAACAGACCTCCGCCTGCTCTCCATCTCCGGGTCATTGCGGTTCTCCGCCTTTCTCTGACCCTTCGGCCCCTTACGGACGCTGCTAGTCACTAAAATGTGTCTGACTGTCAGAGCGTTGAACGGTAGTCTCAACACGAACGGGAGCACTGTAATGGCGTTAGGACGATAGAAAACCAGTCATATCCCATCCACTCGAGATCCGAATAGTAGACCGCTATTTCAATACAGTCCCAGGGTATATTGTCAACCACTTTCACAGGACGATATAAAAAGTCGAAGGGCACATTATTAAAACAAAGTAGAACGCCGGTTGTTATCAGAACCACAGCCGCAGTTTTCCCGGTGCAATAGTTTGCTTTCCACTTCTGGCAACAAATGGCGACAAACCGATCAAGGGTAAAAGTGACGGTGAACCAGACAGAAGTTTCTGTGGCTGTCTCTCCAAGGGCAGAGATCACACTGCACACGGGGGTGATGTCCAGGAAAGTCCCGGGGAAGTAACAATAACTGAGCCGCCACAATATCACCGCAAACACGATGGTCAGTAGATCCGCCGCTGCGGTAGCCACCAGGTAGCGTGTGGTGCGAGTGGAGAGGCCGCACTTTCCCCGGGACAGGATCACCATCGCCACTGAATTCACTGGGAAACAACAGAAAGAGCGAGTGAGTTACTGTCTGTCCGCTCGGTGGGTCTCAGGGCAGAGAGATGCTGGAAATGGAGAACAGCTCATTTCCGGAGGTTTAAACCGCGGAAGGCGGGACGCCGGGAGAAACGTTACGGTCGGGGGCGCTGCACGGGGAGCAGGGTTCGGGAAGGAGGCCGGGAATGCTTTGGAAAATCAATGTAAATCTCTGTGCATCAGGTTTCTGACTGATATACAAAGCCGGGAAAGCCCCGGCAACTTTCTCAGCGATAGTGATTCCCGCGATCCGGTCACATCTGTTCACACTGTCCGGTACCGCTCAGCCGCGCTGTCTCCGACTTTGTCCATGGACAGTTTCCAAAGCTCGTTACAGATTTACTTCCCCCGTTCGCAGTCATCGATCTTCTCCTCAGCTTCCGCCCACACGGGCCCTGCTCGGCTCGCTTATTTTAAATTCCGCAACTACTCTTGGCCGCGGCTCCTTCACACGCCGTCGGGATCGGATCAGAAAGTTCGCATGTTGGTTTTATTTAATATTCTCCCTGACCCGCTCCGAATTACTGCGGCGTTATTCTAAATGCTCCGGTCCTGAATGACCCGGAGCGGAGTGTCGCCTGTAACTTACCCCGTCTGACCTGTATCGGACCCCGCTGTGTCGGCTCTGAATTCCATCGATATCAGAGCGTGGAAACAAACCCCGGGAAACAAAAACGCACAGACACCCTTATTTAATTTTTCCAAACTCCCGAAACTCTCGGGATCTAATATGCATTTGCTGTCATTTTCAGGATATAAACGTACATTTTATGTCAATAACAGACTTGGGAATGTTGATTTGGTCTCTCAGCCAAATTGTTGACACAGTTTGGGAACAACTGGGCTCGAGCACAGGTCCCTACAACACCAACTAGAACATTTTACAGGCCCTTCTAGCACGTCCTGTCATTCAATAAGGCCCGTGTCCCCAACACCACTCCAGTCCCCACTTTGCCCGGACCATTGGCCCCGCTTGCAGGGCAACAGTCTGTCGGTGTTTGCCGCCCAATGTGGTGAATCCCTCTGCTCGCCACCACCGTGGGCTCAGACATTTCCACAGATGAGCCCCTCCTGCCCCCACCGGGTCAAACATCCTGTCCGCCCCCTCTCTCACCATCTTCATCCTTTCAATAAAATCCCTCCCTCTCTGCCTCCTTTCACATCTGGGATCCCTCTCTCCCCGGGGGATCGGCATCAAACCGACGGGCCGAGCGGTCTCCTCCTACCTCTCAGCGATACATCAGACTCCGGTCGCAGGAGACGCTTCACAAACGCCCCCAACTTCCCTCGGAGGGAAATGGAAATAAATCAGAAAGCGGAGCATTTACTTTGGGATTTGTCCCGCTTTGACGTGGAGTTCAAAGCGGCTGCGGGAGGTCAGCGGGTAACGCCCTCGCGGCTGGTCCGCCTCCGCTATTGGGCGCAAACAGTGATTGACTTCGCCTTGGGCCAATGACTATAGCGCTGCGGTGGTTGGGGGTGGAGGGTCTCGTGATCGGTAGCTCAGCCGTTAAAATGTTTCAGCGCGAGCACAGCAGCGCTGTGTGACGTCAGATACACGCGAGGGGAAAACCATGTGTGACGTCAGGCGCGTGGGGGAGTGCTTGTATTTAAAAGCACCTTAATGGACGTTTCTTATGACTTCAGTGGGACAACAACATTAATCACGGGTTTCATCACTGACTCCATAACATTCTCTGTGGTTCAGCTTCCACGTCCCCCTGCCTGCCTTCCGGTCCTCCCGTAAGAGGCAGGTGGCTCGCAGAAGGCGGTGGTCAGAGAGGAACACCGGCGTGACGTCGGTGGACCTGACCGTGAGGGAGAGGAAGTCGATCCGGGAGCGGGCTGAGCATCCGATCGTGCGCAGGTGGCTTGTGGCTGTGCTCCACCTGTGGGGGTGCCGAAGGCGTCGCGCAGCTTGGCTGTCCTCACCGTTTCCATCCGGAGTCGGGAGGAACTGTCCAGCCTGCCGTCGGCACTGCCGGGTCTTCCAACCGCACCAATGGTGCAGTTGAAGTGTTTCGGCCAGAACGTCCGGCTGGGCCGTCACCAGCAGCGGTGGGAGCTGCTCGAAGACGGCCCGCCGCTCACTCCCCACGGGGGAGGCGTACACTTTGATCAGCCGGAGCGGAGTGCCCCGGTATTTGACGTCTGCTACCAGGACGCGCCCCGCAACCACCTCTTTAACTTGGGTGATTGAGAAGTTGCCTCCCCGCAGCAGAATCCCCAGGCTGGAAGCGCGACAAACGTTGCCCCCCGACCACACAGACAAACCCTGGGACCACCACCGTGGCCACCTTCGATAACTCCTGAGGTGCGGCAGACTGCACTCTCGGAGAAAGGTCACGTCGGCATTCACAGTGTTCAAGTACTGGAGCGCGCTGACAAAACGCCAGTACTCTTCACACTGCGAACGTTTAAGGACGCCAATTTAAGGTCCATCACCCTTTATAAATCCTCGTCCTCTTCTTCGCCGTCTGGAGCCCTCATGCCCACAGTCCTGGTGAAGTCTTCCACCTGTTGAGAGTTCAGGTACTGCTGGTCGTCCTCGATAGGGAGGGGCGTTACCGGTTCGGCACCAAAAGAAACCTTCGGGGCTGCCTCTCCATCTGGCTGCAGGCCACCAGAAGTATTACTGCTCCCGGATTCCCGGAGCTGAGGGGCTCTGCCGATCTCCACCTCCTGCGACTGGGGGGTGGCTAGCAGACCTTCACTCTTCCCGTGACTCTCCTCCGCCCGATTAACCAGCCTCTTCCGCTGTCGGGGTTGCTGGCCACCCCGACCGCCCTCCTCCTCCGAGGAAGACGAGTGCTCAGAGGATGTGTGATACTCTACTGCTCTTTTTTTTAGAGCTCTCCAATTGCTCCGCCCGTTGTCTTTTTGGCGGCGTCTTCTGGGTCCTTTTTCGTTTCGTGACCACACTCCAGTTTCCCCCTTCCCCCTCGGCTCTCCCCTCTTCCACTGAGGGAGATCTCAGGATGGATGCTTCTTCCTCCATCGCTACCGGCGTCTCCTCTGCAGAGAGGCGGGCGCCTCCACTCCAGCTGGGGCTTTCCCGCTGACATCCCTACCCCTGGCCATCTGTGCGTAGGAGCTCGCACGTTTCGGACAGGCCCTATACAGGTGGCCCGCCTGCCCACAGAGGTTGCAGGATTTGACCTCCATACAGTCTTTGGTGAGGTGTCCCTCCACCTTGCAGTTTCTGACACCACAGCCTTACACTGGGCTGCAATGTGCCCCACTTTGCCGCAGTTGCGGCACACTTTCGGTTGCCCGGCGTAAACCAGGAAGCCCCGGTTCCCTCCTATTGCGAAGACTGAGGGTGGATGACACAGCCATTGTAATCGACCCTCAACTTCACCCTGACTTGCCGTTTAGATGTCCAAACCCCCAGACTATCCTCGACGTTCTCACACTTACCCACACTCTCTACATATCGCGCTAGGAACGTGAGAACGTCGACAACAGGTACATAGGGATTAAACATCTGTACCATAACCGTTCTCTCTTGGGTTGCTTCGGCGAAGCGGGGCTGCGCTTTTAATAACGACAGCGGCGTCTCGCTCTCTCAGGAACTGGAGAAGGAGTACACGGGTTGGAGAACCTTGAAAGCCTTCTTTGATTTCCCGGTTCACCAGTGGGAAGCTACCAAGGAGAACATCAAGAGGTTCTTCATCCGCAAAGGTATCCAGAGAGCAAGGCAGGAGCAGAGGGAACTGCGTAAACTCCAGACAGAGTTGCAGCAACTCCTCCTTCTGTAGTCGAAGGGGGTGGATGTCAGGGAGGAATTGCGAGAGGTGAAGGGCGGGCAAGTCCGGGACTTCGCCGCCAAAGTCCTCCAAGTTCATCTTCCGATCAAGGGTCCAAACCGTGGAGCAGGACGAGACGTGCTCACGCTGCTTCTTCCAGAAGGTGCACTAGGGGAGCTCTGTGATCCACAACCTTAAGGAAGAGGGCGGCTCAGTCGCGTCCTCGCAGACAGACATACTGAGGATCTGCAAGTCCTTCTATGCCGGTCTGTACGACGAAAAGGCCACAGAATCCACAGCCTCCCGCAACTTCCTGTCGTCTATCACGCAGGTCTTAGACGACGGCAAGCGGGAGAGTCTGGAGCAGCCACTGACCCTGGACGAGCTGACAGGCTCCGTCCGTTCCTTTGGGTCGAATAGGACTCCCGGAGGCGACGGCCTACCGGCTGAGTTGTATTCGGCTCTGTGGAACTGGATGGGCCCTGACCTGATGGAAGTGTACAACGCTATGCTTCTGGCCGGCAGTATGTCAGAGTCCATGAGGAAGGGCATCATCACCCTCATCTACAAGCGGAAGGGGGAAAAGGAAGACATCAGGAATTGGAGGCCCATCTCTCTCCTGAATGTGGACTACAAGATCCTGTCCAAGGCTATCGCCAACAGGGTCAGGTCGGCTCTGGGACAGGTGATCCACCCGGGCCAAACCTGTGCTGTACCGGGCAGGAAGATCTTAGATAGCCTCGCGCTGCTGAGGGACACCATCGCCTACGTGCAGGACAGGAGGATGAACGCCTGCCTGGTCAGCTTGGACCAGGAGAAAGCCTTCGACAGGATATCGCACACGTACATGGCGGACGTGCTTTCCAAAATGGGATTTGGGGAAGGAATCCGGAATTGGATCAGACTGCTCTACACAGACATCTGTAATGCAGTCCAGGTCAACGGGTGGGAAACAGACAGCTTCCCCATCAGGTCTGGAGTCAGGCAGGGCTGTCCCCTCTCCCCCGTCTTGTTTGTGTGCTGCATTGAACCCTTTGCCCAAGCCATCAGGAGAGATGAGGGCATAAGAGGGGTGACGCTGCCAGGCAGTGGAGGGACCCAAGTGAAAACCTCCCTGTACATGGACGACGTCACCGTCTTCTGCTCTGATCCGAGGTCAGTTCGCAGGTTGATTGGCCTCTGCGAACAGTTTGAGCTAGAGTCGGGGGCCAGGATCAACCGCACGAAGAGCGAAGCCATGCTCTTCGGCATCTTGCCCGACCGATCCAGCGCCCCCTTCACCATCAGGTCTGACCACGTGAAGGTGTTGGGGATCTGGTTCGGAGGGGCCGAGGCGTGCAACAAGAACTGGCAGGAGCGGACTGCCAACGTGAAAAAGAAACTGCGACCGTGGGGAGGACGCTCCCTATCGACAACGGGCAAGAATCTGGTCATCAGGTGCGAGGTGCTCTCAGGGCTGCTGTACTTGGCGCAGGTGTGGCCCGTCCCCCGATCCTGCAGCTCGGAAATCACCCGAGCTGTCTTCAGATTCGTCTGGGGATGCATGATGGAGCGGGTCAGACGGACCGTCATGCACAAGTCCCTGGATAATGGGGGCAAGAACGTCCCCAATGTCGCCCTCACTCTGATGGCCAGCTTCGTGTGTGGCTGCATCAGGTTGTGCGTGGATCCCAGATACGTGAGCACAAAGTACCACTATGTGCCCGGGTTCTACCTGTCGCCCTGGCTACGAAGGATGGGTCTGGCCCCTTTCCCGCGCAACACCCCTGTCAGCTGGTCGTTGCCTCCATACCTGTCCTTCGCAGAAAAGTTCTTCAAGACCAACGCCTTTGACCACAAGGCTGTCAGGCAGTGGTCGGCACGTAATGTCCTGCAGGAGAAGGACGAGATGGACTCAGAGGGGTGGTTCCCTGAGCAGACTGTCCAGTATATCTGGCAAATTGCCTCATCGCCAGACCTCGCCAACAGGCACAAAGACCTCGTCTGGCTGGCGGTGAGAGGGGCCCTCCCAGTCAGATCCCTCCTGTACGCCCGGAACGTCGCTTCCACACCCCTTTGACCACGGGAGGACTGTAATGGGTTGGAGTCAGTGACTCACTTCTTTGCACACTGTGGGTTCGCGAAGATGTGGATGAGGATGGAAGGAACGGTGTGAAGATTCATACCCAGCAGCTGCGTTACCGAGGACTCCGCGATCTACGGGCTGTTCCCGGGGACACACACGGAGACAAACATCCGGTGCTGCTGGCAGATCATCAATTCGGTGGAAGACGCTCTTTGGTCAGCCCGAAACTTGGTGGTCTACCAGCACATGGAGATGTCGGTGACTGAATGCTGCCGACGGGCTCATTCTCGCCTGCAGGAGTACGTGCTGAGGGATGCACTCAAGCTTGGTGCGGCCACCGCGAAGGCCCATTGGGGAAGGACCACAGTTTTTGGCTCGTCACCCGCGAGAGTGGGAGGGGTCGGGTATGGAGGAGTATACCACTCGCCAGCGGTGTGGATAGATGAATCTACATGGTGCCACATGAGTGGCTGAAATTGTGTAGACCGTTAAAGAACTTTGGAAAAGGAATTAGAGCCAACGCCGGTTATTTTAATTGTTAATAATTTTATTGTAAGTAAGTCTTAATTCTTGACTAAGGTTTGAGAGTTGTGACGAGAATACACATAAAATTAAGATGTTTGCTGGCCTGGGTTAGCATCAGTGGCATCAGCAGTTGGTCTGCCACCTGTCCTCAGGGGAAGGAGAGATAAGGAACAATGAAGCAGCATCTGGAGATGTGTAATGAAGGGACGGGAGAGAGAGCTGTCTGGAGCGGCTCCCCCTTTGAACCCTGACCTGTTTGAAGTGATGGACAGGCGATACCCCAGCAGGGGGATAAAAAGGGAGAGGTTCGCTAAGGCGACACACACGACACCCGAGGTAACGAGACCCTGGAAGCGGTGCGCCTCTCACGAGTCGGTGGGAAGTACTGGACCTTAAACGCACAGGGCGGAAAGGTACGATCAGCGGGAACCCGGTGTGTGTCCACTCTCGCTTGGGTGCCGGGTTCACTGCAGAGGATCGACCGCATCTGGAGGAGGGGTCACAGTCGGTGACCTCAGGTGACATCACAAAAGACTCGCCCGGAAGCTGCTTGTGAGCAATATCGCCGGTCTGTGAGTGGAAGCCGGGTCTGAATGATCAGTCGTTCTCTCTCTCTCTCCCCCCACGTTGTCCATCGCCATGGCAACGATTACTGCGAACTGAACTATTAAATCGACTGGACTTTTGTGTCACTTTGAAATTGGTCATTTACCCCTAGACAACGATAGAGCTTGATTGATGCTGTTATCTTAATTCTGTGCACATGTGTGTTTATCATTGCTGAACTGTTGCATTTATTATCCTTTCGATCACTGTGTTACTTGTTTCTTTAATAAAACTTTCTTAGTTCTAGTAATCCAGACTTCAACTGAGTGATCCATTTCTGCTGGTTTGGCAACCCAGTTACGGGGTACGTAACAGAGTCAACGAACGATTTATTGTAAACATCTTTCATTTGAATATGGACTGAGAGTCAACGCATAATTTTATTGTAAATAACTTTATCTATTGAATAAGGACTCAGAGTCAACGAATGTTTTTATGTAAATAACTTTATTTTGTAATATTTCTGAATAAAGTATTTTTGGAAAGAAAAATAGTTTCATCACTGAATCCAGTGTTGTGTGATGTTAACTCTCCTGCAGGTGTCCGGCTGTGTCGTGTTGTTGGTGGAGTGGGCAGCGGGGTATTTGTCTCAACAACACCAGAATTGTCAGCGGGGTCCACACACAGTGTATTAGTCAACAGAAAACCTCTCGTCGCTGCAGTCTTTGTCTCCTGGTAAACTCAACACCCTGACAATGTGGATCATGTTTACTCTTTCTCTTTAAAGTCAGTTATTCATTCAGACAGCTAATTACTGAGCAGTATTATATTTGTTGATCATTAACGTTCGCCCAATTGGTTTGCATGGATTTGATGTGGTGGGTGTGTTCGTGGGTGTCAAAGTGTCGGCTGAAAGATCGAGTTTGGTCACAGAACATCAGGTTGGTCACCAAGTGCAAGGTATACAGGGCTGTTGTCATATCAGCCTTGCAATACGGATGTGAGACGTGGTGCCCATATCAGAGTCACTTACGCCAGCTTGACTAACTGCAGCAGCATCACCTACGTTCTCTGATGAGGATCACCCGGCGAGACAAGGTCTCCAATACCGATGTCCTCTCTCGAGCCGGAATGCCAGCAGTTTCAATCTTGGTGATGTCAGCCCAACTGCGCTGTGCAGGACATGTTGTCAGAATACCTGACGGAAGACTGCCCAAGGACATCTTGTACAGCCAACTGTCCAGTAGTAGCCGAAAACGAGGAAGCCAGCGACTACGGTACACGGATGTTCTGCACAGGAGCCTCAAGAAAGCTGACATTGCCCCATCAACATGGGAGGATGAGGCTCAAGATCGCTCACAGTGGAGGGACGCCATCAGAAAAAGTGTGGATGCTGCTGAGAACAAGCTCAACGAGGCAACAGAGGAAAGGCACAGGAAGCTTCTGCCCCTGTTACCCTCCAGGCCTCACCTGCCAAGTATTTGGCAAGCAGATCCTGTCAAGTATCGGCCTGTACAGCCACTCCAGGATGCACATATCAAATCCCACTAACTGACTGAAAGGTACCATCATCATCCTATGGGACGGATAGCCAGAGACAGAGAGAGAGAGAGAGAGAGAGAGTGAAAAGGCGGCAAAACTGAACTCTCTCCGTTGTCCAAACAGTCTTTCCAGCTGAGGCAACAATTCACAATTTACTTCCTCTGACCTTTCGTTCCTCTCACTTGTTTTTCACTTCTCCTTGGGTCCACTCCTCCATCCCTTTCGCCTATTGTCTAATCTCATAGAAACACAGAAAACCTACAGCACAATACAGGCCCTTCGGCCCTCGAAGATATGCCGAACATGTCCCTACCTTAAAAATTACTAGGCTTACCCATAGCCCTCTATTTTTCTAAGCTCCATGTACCTATCCAAAAGTCTCTGAAAAGACCCTATTGTATCTATCTGCACCACCGTTGCCGGCAGTCCATTCCACACACTCACCACTTCCTGCGTAAAAAAAAACTTACCCCTGACATCTCCTCTGTACCTACTCTCCAGCACCTTAAAACTGTGTCCTCTTGTGGCAACCATTTCAGCCCAGGGAAAAAGCCTTTGACTATCCACATGATTAATGCCTCTCATCTTCTTGTACACCTCTATCAGGTCACCTCTCATCCTCCGTCGCTCCAAGGAGAAAAGGCCGAGTTCACGCAATCTGTTTTCATAAGGCATGCTCCCAATCCAGGCAACATCCTTGTAAATCTTCTCTGCACCCTTTCTATGGTTTCCACATCCTTCCTGTAGTGAGGTGACCAGAACTGAGCACAGTACTCCAAGTGGGGTCTGACCAGGGTCCTATATAGCTGCAACATTACCTCTCGGCTCTTAAACTCAACCCCACGCTTGATGAAGGCCAATGCACTGTATGCCTTCTTAACCACAGAGTCAACCTGCGCAGCAGCTTTGAGTGTCTTATGGACTCGGACCCCAAGATCCCTGTGACCCTCCATACTGCTAAGATTCTTACCATTAATACTATATTCTGCCATCATCTCCTCTCCTATTAGTTTTTTTTCCTCCCGCTCTTGAGATTTCCCACCTCCCTGGCTTCAACTATCATCTTCGAGTGAGCTTTTTCCTCACCCGCCCCATTTTTGTTCAGATATTTCCCCTTCTTTCTCAGTCCTGAAGAAGGATCTCAACTGGAAACGGCGACTCTTTTCGATAGATGATATCTGACCTGCTGGGTACCTTCAGCATTTTGCGAGGGTTCTTTTGGATTTCCAGCATCTCGGGTTTGTGATTTATTCTCCGTCGTCACTCCGGCCAGCGGAGGCGCTGCGGAGACCTCCGACAACCGGTGGCGATGTGCAGACCTCCGAAACCGGTGGCGATGTGCAGACCTCCGGCCGCCAGGGGCGCTGTGGCAACCTCCCAGCTTCCCAGGTGTCACCGTGGTTCTCCGGTGAGTGGGCGTCTGATGTCGAGTTCGTGTAAACCGGGGGCTGGTTGCGGTTGGAAAGAGTCAGGACCGAGCTCAGTCGAACGACTAGAGGCTTCGCCCTCTCCGGTATCGTAGCCGCGGTTTCAGTTCTGCTCTCGAGCCCGGGCTGTGGGATCAATTAGTTGTGGCTCCCAGAGCGGGGAAGGGGTTTGGGGATCTGTGTGTGTGTGTGTGTGTGTGTGTGTGGGGAGAGGTGGACGTGTGGGTGCGGGGTGAGTGATCGGAAAGGTGTGGGACGGTAGGCACTTGAGGGTGAGGGGAGGGTGGTGATGTGAGAAAGTGGGATGATCAGACGTTCCGTGACCCGGGTCACATGAAGTTGGAGACAAGGGAGGATCTGGTCCATTGTATCGGACGCTCGCGTGTCCTTTCAGGAAGCAACAATTCTTCTCTTTATATTAATCACTGACTTGTTTTGCTGTTGACGTTGTGTTTGTCACAAAGCCCCAGAGCTGGAAACAGTTGTCACCGTCATGGGCTGCGAGTGCAGATCAGGAAGCGGATGGGGAGTTGGGGGTGTCTCTGACTTCTGCGTCAAAGTTTGTACAGCGGGTTCAGATCTGTTGGCATATCTGCAGTTACAATGGGAAAGGGAGAAAGGAAGGGGCTGAGAAGGGAGAGATTTAACCAGCGAAGCATGGTCGGGGGTGGAGGGGTACAGGAGCTGTCTGATAGATCGTTTTAATTGTTTTTGTTTTATATAATCTCACAGATGGTGACTGAGAAAGAGGCTTGTTGAGGGAGGATACCCGGAGGTGAGCAGGTCAGACACGGTATCAGGAGAGTGACAGTGAAGTGATTTCCTGTGTCACCGATATAGACATTAGTCTCATGTGAGCAGTTGGGGAAGGTGCAATTGTCAGTTGTTTAGCAGCACTCGTTTGGTGTTTGTATTGTCCAGGTGATCTAAGGCCATGTGAAGAGTCATTGCGATCACATCTGCCGTAGACCTATTGTGGTGATGGGCAGATTGCAGTGGGTCCAGGTCTTTGCTGAGGCAGGAGTTCATTCTCACTATGACAAACCCTGCAACATTTCATCACCAGAGATGTGAGAGCCACTGGATGATAGTCATTAAGACAGCTCACACTGCTCTTCGTGTTACTTGTCATCTGTAATCAGTAATTTGGTTGACAATGTACGGATGGTAAGTTTGCTGAAAGTAAGTTCAAACAATTATATTTTTGAAAAATAGTAAGTATAAACACTCCAAACAACAGGAATTCTGCAGATGCTGGAAATTCAAGCAACTTTTAAGTATAAACACTCCCTTCTGTTTCCTTGTCCCCAATCAGCCTTGCCCCCTCCTTACTGCCTTCCCTCTCCACCCCGTCTTCCCTCTTACCCCCACATTAGACGTAAGTTCAGGTGAAATGTTTTAGAGGAATCTGAAGGGGAATTCTTCACTCAGAGTTTGGTGAGAGTGTGGAATGAGCTGCCAGTGGAAGTGGAGGATGTGGGTTCGATTTAGACACTAAAGAGAAATTTGGGTGATGACATGGATGGGAGGTGTACGGAGGCTATGGTGCAGGTAGTTGGAAATAGGAAGTAAAAACAAAAACAGGTCAGCATTGACTAGAAGGGTCAAAGGGCCTGTTTCAGTGCTGCTGGGCTCCGTGACTCTAATAATATTCTGATTTGTAATTTCTACAGTCAGTGCTTTGTTGCTAATGACTGAACCCAGAAATTTACAGTGTGGGTGAAGAGGCTGCCCAGTGACTGTCTCTGTGCTTAAAGTCACTGGGACGTCCCATCCCTAAGCAGATATTGTCTTCTCCATTCGCTTTCACTCAGTCTGTCACTCAACAAGTTCATCATTTACAGGAAATCACAGAACTCACAGAGAAGGGAATCTCGACAGAGGATTCCCTGTTCTTCCTCAGCCTGGTGATGGGGAAAGGCTCCCACTCCCAGGGAGTGATGAAGGGATCCTCTGTGGAAATGAGGAATGGGTTGGCAAAGTTTGACAAAATGCTGAAAGAAGTTCTGGAGCTTGGAATAGTAAAACAACACACTGAAACAAAGATCACATTTAAACATTGTAGACTGAACAATGTTACAGAACATAGAACAGTACAGCACAGGAACAGGCCCTTCAGCCCTCAATGTTCTTAGCTCTCCCAAAGTGGCCAAGTAAATTAATAATCAAATGGCCGACTAAACTAATCCAATGTGCAGACACAATATCCATATCCCTTCATTTTCCTCTCAATCATGTGCCTAGCTAATAATCTCTTAAAAGTCCCTATGAAACAATATCAGCCTTTACCAAACCCCAGGTGCTCATTCCAGGCACCAACAAATCTGTGTAAAGAACCTGCCCTTCACACAGAGGTTGCCTTTCTCCTTTAAACTTACCTTCTCCCCCTCTGCTATTAAACATTCCAACCCCTCAAAAGAGATACTGTCTGCCTACTCTATCTATACCCCTCATAATCTTAGAAACCTCTATCAGAATTCCTCTCAGTCTCCACCACTCCAGAGAAAACAACCCATTTGTCCAACCACAAGCCCTCTAATCCAGGCAGCATCCTCGTAAACTCATTTGCACTCTCTTCAACTCTTTGACATCCTTCCCAGAATGGGGCGACTGGAACTGTATGAAATACTCCAGATGTCACCTAACTAGAGTTTTATGAGTTGCAACATAACTTCCTGACTTTTGAACACAATGCCTCGACTAATAAAGACAAGCAGGCAATTTGCCTTATTAACGCGCCCCCCCCCCCCCCCCCCCCGGTCAACCTGTGCAACCACTTTCAGGGAGTGATTAGCTTGGACTCCAAGCTCCGCCTGCTTACCGACCCTGTTGCATTTAACAGTGTACTGTCTGTTTACATTTGACCTGCCGAGCTGCAAGACTTCACATTTGGCCAGGTTAAGCTCCATCTACCATTTCTCTGCCCATATCTGCAGCTAATTTACAGGATATCCCCAGCACTGTGTTCTTTGACTGTTACCTATTCTATCCACACCCCAAGACATTTTCATCCGGATTGTTTACATACATTACAGACTGTAGAGGTCCCAGTACAGATCCCTGCAGAACACCACTAACCTAAACCTCCAGTTAGAATAGCTCCCTTCAACCACCACCCTTTGTCTTCAATGGGAAACCCAGTTCTGAATCCAATTCACCATGGATCCCATACATCTTAATCTTTTGGATGAGCTTCCCATGTGGGAAATGTCAAAGACCTCACAAAAATGTGCGAAAACAACTTCCTGAGTTCGACCTTCATTAATCATCCTCATGACTACATGAATAAAATCAATCAAGTTAGTAAGACACAATTTGCTCCAAACAAAGCCATGTTGGCTCCTCCCAAAAAAGCTATGGTTTTACAAATACTCATAAATCCTGTCCCTACCACTGACAGTCTCTAACTTCCAGGATTATCCCCGGTTCCCTTCTTGAATAACAGATCAACACTGGCTGCTCACCAGTCCTCCAGGACCTCGCCAGTGGCTAGGGAGGGCACAAAGATATTGTCCAAGGTCCCAACAATCTCTTCATTTGCCTCTGTCAATAATCTGTGGTGTGTCCCATCAGGCCCTGGGGTTTATCCACCTTGATGCTATTTAAAAGCCTAAAGCTTCCTGCTCCATTACTTCAAAATACTCGAGCATATTAATTCTCTTTGCCTTGATCTCCACATGCTCCACGTCCTTGTCTTTGATAAATATTGATGTAAAGTACTTGTTTATAAACCTCAGACACATCCTTTGTATCCAACCAAATTCTCCCCTCCCCCTTTGTCCTTGGGTGGTCGAACCCTCTCTTGTGTTATCTTCTCGCTTTGAGATTCTGTTTAATCACACTTGCCAAGCAGTTCTTATGGGCCGTCATGGCTTTCCCAATTTCCCACCAGTTTTTTAAATTTCTTGGAGTTCTCTTCTGGCTTCATATTAATCCTCCAAGTCTCTGTTTGTTTCTAGCTTCCTGAGCTTTATCTACTTTCCGTTTTACTCTGGACGACACTCATGACATTCCCCCAACATCCCTGGTTCTCTACCTTGCCGTACTTGTCCTTTCTTCTGACTGGAACATACCTGTCCTGTACACAGTGTAGTCCACATGTTGGATGTGGACTTGCTCAAAAACAGCTGTTCCCTGTTAACTCTCCCTCCTTCCTGCCTAATCTCTCGTAATTTGCCCTGCTCCAGTTTAATACTCACCCGCAAGGTCTATGCTTATTCCCCTTTCCCTCTGTACTTTTCATTCTCCCCATACTTTCCTCCATTCACCATAAAATTATTTCCAGTCATAACCACCATTCTACCCTGGGGAAAAGACGCTATCTGTCCACTCGATCCACTGAATGCCTCTGATCATCTTGTACATTTCTATTAAGTCAGCTCTCCTCTGCCTTTGCTCCAAAAAGAAATACCCTCGCTGGCTCAAAGTATCATCAGAGCACATGCTCTCTAATCCAGGCAGCATCCTGGTAAACCTCCTCTGCACTCTCTCTATAGTTTCCACATCCTTCCTATAATGAGGCGCTCGGAAGTGAATGCAACATTCCAAGTGTGGTCTAACCAGGATTTTTAGAGTTATAATATGACCTGCTGGCTCCTGAACTTAATCCCCAACTAATGTGGCTGACACCCAATAAATCGTCTTAATCTGCCTATCAACGTGTGAAGAAACATTGCGGGATCTGTGGATGTGGACCCTAATATCCCTCTGTTCCACCACACTGCTAACAATCCTGTTGTTAACCATGTACTCTGCCTTCAAATTCATCCTTCCGAAGTGAATCACTTCGCACTTTTCTGTGTTGAACTTCATCTAGCACTTCTCGGTGCTGATTTGCATCCTGTCAATGTCTTGTTGCAACCTATGACAATCTTCTACACTAACCACGGCCTCTAGCAATCTCCATATCATTGGCAAACTTACGAATTCCACCATTCCACCTCAAACAAATCATTTATGAAAAAACACTAAAAACAGGGGATCGCAGAACAGATCTGTGCACGTCACCACTGGTTACCAACATCCAGGGAGAAAACATTCTCTGCATAACTATCTTCTGCCTTCTCTGGATTAAAAAAAACAATTTTGAATACACCAAACAACTTTCTCTGGATACTGAAATAGCCTATCATGGTGAAACCTATCAAATGCCTATTAAAAGCCATTTTTACCAGTTCAACATCTCTACCTTTATCAATGTGCTTTGTCACATCCTCACAAAATACAACACGGCTTCTGATACATGACCTGCCCCTCTGAAGCCATAATGACTATTTCAAATCAGGTCTCCACATTCTCATAAATAATGTCTCGAAGAATCTTTTCCAATAGTTTGCACACAGAAGTAAGACTCACTAGACTATAATTTTCAGAGTTATCTCTACTTCTTTTTTTAAACAAAGGAATAATATTTTCCACATACCAAAGCTCTGACACTACTTCTCTGGCCAGTGATAAAGCGAAGGGTGCAGCAATCTCTAACCCACGCTTCCTGCAGTGACCTGGGGTATATCGCGACCACACCAGAGCACTTATCTATCCTGATTTCCAAAAGTTCCAGCACATCCTCGCTCTTAACCTCAACATGTTGTCTCACATCAGCCCATTTAACGCCGTCCTCCAAATCGTCACGATCCTGTTCACTAGTAAACACTGAAGTAAAGACTTCATTCAGGACATGCCCTACCTTCCTCGACCCCAGCGCATGTTTCATTTTCTATCCCAGACCAGTTCCTATCTTCAAACTAGTCATCCTTTTCTTCTTCACGTAAATTAACAATGTCTTGGGTGTTTCCTTAATCTCAGTTGCTAAGTCCTTTCTAGCTCCATTTTTCTATTCATCCTTGACTACCGTGTAACTCTCCATAGCCCTGTCTGAACCTTGCTTCCGACACCTTAAATCAGCCTCTTGACTAGATGTCCCATATCGCTTGGCAGCCATGGCTCCTTCACCCTACCATCCTTTCCCTGCCTCAATGGGACAAACCTATCCAGGACCCCATACAAGTGCTGCCGACAATGCTTCCACATTTCCGTTGTGCATTTCCCAGAGTGCATCCATTCCTGATTTATGCTCCGAGGTTCCAGCCTGGGAGCATTTTAATTCCACTTCCCACAATTAGTTACTTTGGGTCTGACACAGAGCTGCGGGGAGAGACCGGGACAGTGGGATTCTTTTAGGGGGTGACACGGGCTGTTAGACCATAAGACCACAAGATATAGGAGCAGAAGTAGGCCATTTGGCCCATCGAGTCTGCTCCACCATTCAATCATGGGCTGATCCACTTCATCCAGTCATTCACCACTCCACTGCTTTCACCCTATACCCTTTGATGCCCTGGCTAATCAAGAACCTATCTATCTCTGCCTTAAATACACCCAATGACTTGCCCTCCACAGCTGCTCGTGGCAACACATTCCACACATTTACCACCCTCTGACTAAAGTAATTTCTCCACATCTCAGTTCTAAAAGGATGCCCTTCAATCCTGAAGTCCTGCCTTCTTGTTCTAGAATCCCCTACCATGGGAAATAACTTTGCCATATCTAATCTGTTCAGGCCTTTTAACATTCGAAATGTTTCTATGAGATCCCCCCTCATTCTCCTGAACTCCAGGGAATACAGCCCAAGAGCTGCCAGGTGTTCCTCATACTCTCTCATTCCTGGAATATTTCTCGTGAATCTTCTCTGAGCCCTCTTCTATGTCAGTATATCCTTTATAAAATAAGCCCAAAACTACACACAATACTCCAAGTGTGGTCTCACGAGTGCCTTATAGAGCCTCAATTCACATCCCCGCCCTTATATTTTATACCTCTAGAACTGAATGCCAACATTGCATTCGCCTTCTTCATATGGAGGTTAACCTTTTGGGGTATCTTGCACAAGGACTCCCAAGTCCCTTTGCATCTCTGCATTATGAATTATCTCCCCATCTAAATAATAGTCTTCCTGTTTACTTCTTCCACCAAAGGTCATGACCATACACTTTCCAACATTGTATTTCACTTTCCACTTCTTTGCCCATTACCCTAAGCTATCTAAGTCTCTCTGCAGATTCTTTGTTTCCTCAACACTACCCGCTCCTCCACCTATCTTTGTATCATCAGCAAATTTAGCCACAAATCCATTAATACCGCAGTCCATATCATAGATATACATTGTGAAAAGTAACGGTCCCAACACCGACTCCTGTGGAACTCCACTGGTAACCGGCAGCCAGCCAGAATAGGATCCCTTTATTCCCACTCTGTTTTCTGCCGACCAGCCAATGCTCCACCCATGCTAGTAACTTCTGTGTAATTCCATGGGCTCTTATCTTGCTAAGCAGCCTCATGTGCGGCACCTTATCAAAGGCCTTTTGAAAATCCAAGTACACAACGTTTACTGCATCTCATTTGTCTACCCTACTTGTAATTTCCTTAAAGAATTGTGGTCGGTTTGTCAGGAAGAATTTTCCTTTCAGGAAACCATGCTGGATTTGGCCTATCTTGTCATGTGCCTCCAGATACTACATAATCTTATCCTTAACAATCGATTTCAACAACTTCCTGACCACTGATGTCAGGTTAACAGGTCTATAGTTTCCTTTCTGCTGTCTCTCACACTTCTTAAATAGAGGGGTAACATTTCCAATTTTCCAGTCATCCGGTACAATCCTAGAATCTATCGATTTTTGAAAGATCATCGTTAATGCCTCCACAATCTCTCCAGCTACTTCCTTCAGAACCCGAGGGTGCATTGCATCAGGTCCAGGAGATTTATCTACCTTCAGACCATTAAGCTTCCTGAGCACCTTCTCAGTCGTAATTTTCACTGCACAAAATTCACTTCCTTGACACTCTTGAATGTCCGGTATATTGCAGATGTCTTCCACTGTGAAAACTGATGGAAAATACGTGTTCAGTTCCTCTGCTATCTCTGCATCTCTCATTACAATATCACCAGCGTCATTTTGTATTGGTCCTATATCTACCCTTGACTCTCTTTTACCCTTTATTCTGTATACTTAAAAAATCTTTTAGTATCTCCTTTGATATTAGTCACCTTCTTCCTCTCATAATTCATCTTTTCCTTCCGAATGACCTTCCTAACTTTCTTCTGCAAGTTTTTAAAATCTCCCCAATCAGCTACCCACAAGCTCTGTCTGTCATGATCCGGTCCGATGTCCGCATTGCGGTCCACAGACTCCGGACTCCGGGTCTTCCGGCTGTCCCTGGTTTCGGTTGCACTTAACCATAAGCATCTGATGCTCATCTTGGGCCTGGGAATATAAGTGGCCCTGGGATGAAGTCTGGTTGCTGGATCGTCTCGTCAGTCTCCCCTTGGAGCAATCCACTAGTGGAAGGCTAGTGTAGCCATCGGGATATGGATTTGGCTGTTCTGTAGCCCGCTGAGGTTACTGTCCACCTCGAGCCTTGGAGCCACCCTGGACCTAGCTCCCTTCCTGTCCCTTGCCTCCATCGCGTAAGCCAGGCCGATTGCCGTTACCCTGCAGTTGGTTCTGCACCCTTCCTGTTGTGAGGGGATCCTGGAGTGCCCTTATTAACTGTTTGAAGAGAGAGAGAGAGAGAGGGAGTTATTTATCACCGAGGGCTTGTTTTGAAAAGAGAGAGAGAGAGAGAGACGAAAATTGACGGTTGGACTGTCACGTTAGGGCACGGGAGGTAACTTTGGATTTTTACTTTGGACATAACACTGAGCAGCTCGAAGGTTGCTATGGTGACTGACAGCACATTATTGATGTTACTTTCAAGGACAGATCTGCTTGCTTGCATTTGTTCACAGACAAAGTAAGGAGGGACTCTTTGAATGACAGGCGATGCTCAGCACGATGAGATAAATAGGAGGTCAGATGATACAGACCTCAGACACATGATCTGGACACTGAACGAGCATTGTTGTGCCCGAAGAGAAAGTGGGTTTTGGAGGATCGATGAGGCGGATCGATCCAATTGCTCTTCCAGTGAAGGAGAAGGGGTTGACTGGTTGGGCATTGTCTATGTGTCCACCCTTGCCGGGGTGATAGCACCACCACAGGAAAAATGGTCCCCTTTGTTAAAGTCACAGTCGGTGACTTGTGAAGGATTTCGGAGGATGATGAGAAGATCGACGGCAACAGCTCACCTGAAGACTCAATTCACTCTCTCTCTCTCTCTCTCTCTCTCTCTCTCTCTCTCTCTCTATTGCTACTCAACTAAATACCACGAACTGAACTGAACTTTACTCAACATCGTAAGACTGTATCTTTTTACCCCTAGACTTAAAAAAGCTTAGTTTTTCATATACATATATTTCCACACTCACTGATATACTTATTTATATGTAATCACTGCTAACCTGTTTGATTTATTTACATTTATATTACTGTAGTCACTAATAAATATTATTAGTTTATAGCAATACTAGACTCCAAAGTGTTTTCCATCTCTGCTGGTTCTTTATACCCATCACGGGGTACTCGACACTGTTGCTTTCCTCCGTCGGATAATCCAGGCTGATTGCCATTACCCTGTGGTTGATTCTGCCCCTTCCTGTCCCTTGCCTCTGTTGGGTAAGCCAGGCTGTTTGCCGTTACCCTGCGGTTGGGTCTGTGCCTTCCTGTCCTTGCCTCTGTGGGGTGAGTCCCGCGTCCTGCCTAGGATTTGCCTTGTAGTACCCTTGCCCCGTCATGTCCTCATCAAGCCTCAAGACCCCAGCCTCCAGCCTCAGGCCACATCTTCATCTGTTCTTCAGGAACCCAGGCCTCGCCACGTCTTCGCCTGTTCTCCAGGAGCCCAAGGCTTGCCACGTCTTCGCCTGGTTTTAGGGTCCGAGCCCGAGTCAAGACCCAGGTTCTGGGTCCTCGTACAGTCTCTGGCTCGGAGTCCACGCCCAGGCTCCTTGTTCCCAGTCCCTCGTCCTGTTCCTGCTTCCCTAGCCTAGTCTGTGTTCTGTCCTGTCATTTAGTTTTGTCCATTCCAATTCCTAGTACTTCAGTGTCTGTGTTCTTGCATTTGGGTCTGCTCCCAACGCCACCCACTATGACACTGGCTTCCTTGTTTTTTTGTTTTTACTTCGGCTCTGACTTCACTTGTCATCCACGGTAGTGTCCTTCTTCTTATTTGGGAAAAAAAATCTGTCTTGCACTTCCCTCTTTTTTCGCAGAAACTCCAGCCATTGCTGCACAGTTGTCCTTCCTGCAAATGTCCCTTTCCAGTCAACTTCGGCCAATTCCCCTCTCATACCATTGTAATTTCCTTTATTCCACTGAAATACTGACACATTGGATTTTATTTTCCCTCTCAAATTTCAATGTGAACTTGATCGTATTGTGATCACTGTTCCCTACAGGTTTCTTAAGCTTAAGCTCCCTGATTATCTCTGGATCATTACACAACACCCAAGTCAGCATAGCCGATCTCCTAGTAGGCTCAACAGTGAGCTGTTCTAAAAAGCTATCCCGTAGACATTCTACAAATTCTCTCTCTTGCGGTCCAGTACCGACATGGTTTTCCCAATCCACTTTCCTGTTAAAATCCCCAACGATTATCATGACATTGCCTTTCTGAGAAGCCTTTTCTATCTCTTGGTAAATTTGCAATCCACATCCCAGCTGCTGTTTGTAGGCCTGTATACAAATGTCATTAGGGTTCTTTTACCCTTGCCATTTCTTAATTCAACCCATAGAGACTCTACACCTTCCAATCCCATGTCATTTCTTTCCAATGATTTAATATTATTTCTTGTACACAGGGCCACACCACTTCTTTTACCTACTAACCTATCTTTCTGATACGTCTTATATCCTTGGACATTCAGCTCCCAATGGCAGACATTCTTTAGCCAAGTTTCACAGATGGCCACAATGTCATATTTGCCAATCTGTAGCTGGATTTGAAGATCGTCCATTTTGTTCCTTATGCTGCGTGCATTCAAATGCAGCACTCTCAGTCCAGCATTTGTTGCTTCTGTTTTAATTGCACCACGCCTCCATTGCCCTGTAACTCATGCCACTGGCTTTGATTAAGCTTTTATCTCCTGTCTGTTCTTTCTATAATCTCTGTTGCACGCTATCATTGATTTATTACTGTTTTCCCCTTCCGCAGCCCAATGACTCCTGTTCTCATCCTCCTGCTAATTCGTTTAAACCCTCACTAACAGCTCTATTAAGTGTACCCGCTAGGATATTGGACCCCTTTGGGTTCAGGTGTAACCCGTCCTTTTTGTACCAGTCGTACCTCCCTCGGAAGAGGCCCCAGTGATCCAGGAATCTGAAGTCCTGCCCCCTACACAAGTCTCTCAGCCACACATTAATACGTCTGATCATGCTATTCCTTCATCGCTAGCACGTGGCGCAGGCAGCAATCCTGAGATTACTACCCCAGAGGTCCACAGGGGTCTGTGTTGGCAACTTTTCTGTTTACGTTCCATGTCAATGCATCGGATGACAGTATTGATGGCCCTGTGGCCAAATTTACGAATGAAGTCTAATATTGAAAGGACTGGATAGAGAGGTCGTGGAGGGCTATAGTATCTGTTTATCACAATGCCATAAATACAACTTAAATATACAAATGATAGGCTTGCTCCCCGGCTTGAGAATCTTAATTGGACAATGGCACTTTATTCACAAAATCCTCATAGCCCACAGTGACTGCAGACTGATCCCAGCAATGGATCCCGCCACTGCAGCCCCACAGTGCACTATGTACTGATTGCAAAGCTACGAAATTGCATGTGAATTGCCTCCCCTCCCCCGAACTCCACTCTCTCTGCGTCAACAGCAGACTGGGACATCTCACATCTCGCTGATGTGAGGACTGATCTCTGGGGAAATCCAAACGCTGCCTCCTTCCAGTCTGAAAACGACCCACTCATCCAGCCACACACTACCGGCAGTTTATCAATCTGCAACAAAAAAGCCTAATCACCTACTCCTGAGGTTCAATACCATTGCTGACCCTGAGTTCACCACCGTCAAAAGCCAGGAGGGACATAATAATCAGAAAGTCTGTCGTCGCAGCCATGTAGATAAAATGTGATCTTAGTAGGTGTGTGGCGTAAGTTCAGAATGTGAAGGAGACAGAGAAACTGAGCCAAGTCACAGACTGATGAAGGTTAGGAATGATTCATTCTGATACAGAGACGGAAGCAGAGAGATTGATATTGTTCCTGATGCCGGAACTGTAGTCAGTTAGAAGATGAAGTCTTGTTCCTCCAAATTGTTTTGAGCTGTGACAGTGTTTTTATCAGAAGGCACTATGGAGGCTATAATTATTTGAGTTGAAATGTTGTCCTTCACCCACTGACGTGCTTTGTAAACTTTTAACAGTGTAGTGTCACGAACCCTGTGATGGAAATAAAGAACCGGCAGAGAAGGAAAACACTTTGGAGTCCAGCATTGCTATAAACTAATAATATTTATTAGTAACTACGCAATACAGTAATGTAAATGTAGACAAATCAAACAGGTTAGCTATGATTATATATATATAAGTAAGTGTATCAGTAAGTGTGGAAAATATATGTATGAAAAACTAAGCTTCTTTAAGTCTAGGGGTAAAAGGATACAGTCTTATGATGATGAGTAAAGTTCAGTTCAGTTCAGTTCGTGGTATTGAGTTGAGTAGTGATGGAGAGAGAGAGAGGGAGAGATTTGAGTCTTCAGGTGAGCTGACGCCGTTGATCTTCTCGTTGTCCTTCAAAAATCCTTTAAAAGTCACCGACTGTGACTTTAACAAAGGGGACCAGTTTTCTGTGGTGGAGCTATCCCCCAGGCGAGGGTGGACACATGGACAACTCCTCACCAGTCAACCCTTTTCCTCTTTCCACTGCAAGAGTGATGGATCGATCTGCCTGATCGATCCTCCAAAACCCACTTTTTTTGTGGGCACAACAATGCTCATTCAGTGTCCAGAACATGTGTCTGAGGTCTGTATCATCTGACCTCCTATTTTATCTTCCCATGCTGAGCATCAACTGTCATTCAAATAATCCCTCCTTCCTCTCTCTGTGAAGAAATGCAAGCAGGCAAAAATCCTTGAGGATAGTGTCAACAACCTTCTGAAAATCATAACATCGAGTGTCCATTAAATAACACCGCCTTCAGTCTCCATAGCAACTTAAGAGCAGCTTGGTGCTATCTCCACTTCAACAGAAACCCAACAGTTAACCAGTTCTTTCTGATTCCTTAAAGTGATAGTCCGACTGTTAGGCTTCATCTCTCTCTTTTACAAACAAGCTATTGATGGTAAATAACTCTCTCTCTTTTCAAAAGCACAGTTAATAGGGGTAATTCAGGGTCCCGTTACAGTAGAAAAGCCAAAGAATTTGTGTATGGGAATCTCAAACACAACAGCACATTAATTCCGCTGTATCTCTCAGTTCACCAGCGCTTGAATGCCACCGATCCTTAAATGTGGAGGCAGAGATGCTGGAGAAGACAGCGCCCCGCTCGCTACAAGGAAGGACCAAACACTTGTCCATGTCTGGGATCTGATTGGATACATTGCCATGGCGTTGACAGCAGTGTGATGTCACCTACTGTCTCTCATTTTGGAAGGGATTCAGTCGGCTATCACAGATACACCAACAGCTTCGCACTGGGAAGCGGCCGTACACCTGCTCCATGTGTGCGAAGAGACTCATTCAGTTAACCCACCTTGTGATGCCCGGTGAGTTCACAATAAATAGAGGCCACATTTCTGTCCAGAGTGAGCAAACAGATTTACTCAATCATCCCTGCTGATGCAGCAACCACAACTTTGCATGAGTGAGGAAGTTCAAATAAGCCCCGTGTTAAATGTTTAACCATTACCGTGACTGAAGGCAGCTGCAGGTTCATGAGGGACTGTTACTGTCAGGTTCTGCAGTTCTTGTGTCTGCCCATCGTTCCCAGGACTGAACCCTGGTCACTGAGCATCGGAGGAGGCTGCTCTGCTGATGCTAGCCTTAAACTAGACCGGTGATTAACATCGTGGATCTGTGAAAGATAAATCAGTTCTGTATCAAACCTCGTGTCGCAGGTACTTACTGTCTCTACCAAACTCACGGTGTACTCTAGAGAGACCACTTAGTCCATCTGGTCCCTGCCCATGTTTCTGTTCTGTATCAGTATTTTAAAATCCATCTCTGCCGTTCCTCTCTCACCCTCCCTGTGATGACAGGTTGCAACTAGTCACCACTCCATGGGTGAAGAAATTTCCCTTGAATTTCATAGAATCATAGATATCTGCAGCACATTACAGGCTGTTCGGCCCACAATGTTGTGCCAACCACATAACCTATTCTGGAAACTGCCTAGAATTACCCTCGCAGATAGCCCTCTATTTTTTTAAGCCCCAAGTAGCTATCTAAGCTCTTAAAAGACTCTGTTGCATCCTCCTCCACCACCATCACCGGCATTGCATTCCATGCACTCACTGCTCATAATGGAAAATCATTACCTCTGACATCTCTCTTGCAACTACTTCCAAACACCTTAACACTATGCCCCCTAGTGTTAGCCATTTCAGCCCTGGGGAAAAAGCCTCTGGCTATTCCACAACCAATGTCTCTCATCATCTTATACACCTGTATGAATTCCCTGCATTGTTTTCTCCCGGCTGAATAAGACGATGAGCTCACTGTGGTTTTGACGTTGTTCAGGGCTCTGGACTATGGTGGTTAAACTCCTTCTTCCCTGCTCTTTTCAACGTTTTGGGTCATTTTCACTAATTTCAAAGGACTGCGCCTCAGGAAGCTGGGTTGTTGCAATGCGCCTCTAAAGCCTGACAGCAGACTAGCGAGTGAATCTTTGATGGAGCAGAGTCAGAAACTAGAGTTACCAGTACGAATCAAGGCTTTGGGTCTCCAGAAGGAGATGGGGTCTGGAGTTTACGAGGAAGAGGAGGAATCAGAGCAGCATGTTGTGGCTAGAAATGAAAGATCAGAAACATTTGGGGACTGGTTGATTGAAAAAAAATCGTTAATTTCCGCAAAATTCTGGAGGAAATCAGCAGATCAGGGAGCAAATGTGAAGAGGAATAAATAGACAACGTTTAGGCCGAGCCCCTTCAGAATGCCTAGAGTGTTTCCTCCTCTGCTTAGTTGTTGCCTGAACTGCGGAGTTCCTCCAGCATTTTGTGTATGTGCGTCTCTGTATTTCCAGCAACTGCAGAATCTCTTGTGTTTCATACTTGCATTTCTAAGAGGATGGTACTTTGGCAGTAGATACACGGAAAGCCTATTGATATTGTGTATATTGTTTATGGGAGCCGCTTTCTACGTTAAAACAGCTGCTGAGTTTTCTATACGCACAAACAAAAACTGAGATGTGGACATGGAACCGGGGCTGGCAGAAACTTTTAATGGCACCATGATTACCCATAAAGCACTGGGTTAAATATTTCGCTGTCGCCGAAGCGCCGATCAAATGCGCAGGCGTCAGGGTTGATGACGTTACCGAATATCACGCATGCCCGCAGTACACAAAAGGCCTCGGGATGTTTCGCAGCAGGAGGTAAGAGAATCTCCGGGCGAGAATTTTTAACACCGACCTCTGGTCAATTGCTGTGAGCGCCGGACACTGTGGCCTGCAATCCCGGTACTGTCCTGCTCTCTTCCCTCTCTCTCAGCCCCACGATCCGTATACGGGCCCCGAGGAGCTTCCGGCTGACGAGGGAATGGGAACCGATGGATCTCAGACAGAGCTGAGCTCCAGCTGTCTAAATGCAAGGATTGGGAACTCGGAGAAAGGGAACAAAATCTTTTACATCAGCTGTAGAGAAAATCACCTTTGTTCTTCCTCCAGTCACAAACGAGAAAGTCTGCAGATGCTGGAAATCCAAGCAACATACACAAATTGCTGGAGGAACTCAGCACATTAATACTCTTTAACATAGATGCTGCCTGGCCTGCATTTATATGTGTTTTGTGCGTGCATTTTGTGTGTGTTGCTTGTTCTACCTCCTCTTGTTCTGGACTTTTCTACCCGTGAGAAAATGTTTTAACTCATTCTCTCTGGATTCATAACGATATCAAACACCTTTCCCCTGAGCAACAAATAGCTTTCACAGCACAAATGTGCCAGACTTCAATGAGACAGACTACTGCCCCTCCCTTCATATTCATTGGCATTGCCATCAATGAGTTCACCAGTCTCCTTAGGGAGGGTTCAGGGGAAATGTTTATGTACCTGTGTGTATTGCGGCAATGCAAAAGTTGCTGGAGAATTTGCAAGTGGGAAGAAGTGGAGTGATATTTGGAGATCTGACTTTTTAAAACATCATTTAGCACGGAAGTCATATATGGACAGTGTGCAAAAGCTCTGGCGGGAAAATCCTTCATAACCCACTACAGGCCTGCTACATAGGCTGTGTGAGAGTGCAGATGAACCCGATCAAACCCAGAGGAGATCAAAGTTCTTACTGACAGTGATTTGCTAGCTGTTGAAATGAATACCTCTATGTATAAAATTAAGAGTGCACATGTTGTCACCATGCAAAAAAAATGCACAGCACAAGATTTTTGTGACCACTGGTCATTACAAATTACAGGGGACATTGGTAGGACGGTGGGGAGACCTCCAGTGTCCCTGACACCCTCACCTGCAAGATGTACGTCCAGCTGCAGCTTGTAACCCTGCACATTGGGGAGTTGGAGCTGGAGATCATCTGGGGGTCAAAGGAAGTGATAGATGTGCCATGAAGAGAGGTGAGTTGCACCCAAGGTGCAGGAAACTGGGTGAGAGTCAGGAAGGGGAATGAGGTTAAATAGCCATCGCAGAGTACTCTTGTGGCCATCCCACACAACAACAGGTGGACCATTTTAGAAACTGCTGGGGGGGATTTCCTAGCAGAGGAAAGTCAAAGGGCTGGTAGGGGATTTGTTAGTTAGGGAATCAAAACTAGCAGAGAGCAAATATCCAAGTGGTAAGGCTTGCTAGTGCTAGTGTGTGGTGGGGGTGGGGGTGTGGTTAAACTACAGTTGCAGAGGGGATTGGAGCCAGAATGCCAGAACAGATAGTGGAGAGGGTGAATTGAAATGACTTGTATCCTTAATATACATGAGGAGCAGAAATCTTTCCCATCCAAATGTGCAAAGTGTAATTTCTAGTAATTTACAATAATTAGTACATAGGACAGGCATTAAAACATAGAAATACAATTGCATCAGTATGAATTAATCAGTCTGATGGCCTGGTGGAAGGAGCTGTCCAGGAGCCTGTTGGTCCTGGCTTTTATGCTGTGGTACCGTTCCCCGGATGGTTAGCAGCTGGAACAGTTTGTGGTTAGGGTGACTCGGGTCCCCAGTGATCCTTCGGGCCTTTTTACACACCTTTATAAATGTCCTGAATAGTGGAAAGTTCACATCTACAGATGCACTGTGCTGTCCACACCACTCTCTGTAGAGTCCTGCGATTAAGGGAAGTACAGTTTCCATACCAGGCAGTGATGCAGCCAGTCAGGATGCTCTCAATTGTGTCCCTGCAGAAGGATCTTAGGATTTGGGACCGATACCAAACTTCTTCAAGCATCTGAGGTGAAAGAGGCACAAAGCCACATACTACACAGCCAGTATGTACAGACCACGAGATCCTCGGTGATGTTTATGCCGAGGAACTTAAAGCTGTTCACTCTCTCAACCCCAGATGCATTGATGTCAATAGGGGTCAGCCTGTCTCCATTCCTTCTGTAGTACTCAACCAGTTCCCTTGTTTTTGTGACATTGAGGGAGAGGTTGCTTTCTTGACACCCAGACAGATGTTGTTCAGACAAAGTCAGCAATCAAAAGGTTGAGCATGGTGCGATGAATGTGCTGAGCTGTGTATATCACAATGCAAGAAGCATCATAGGAAAGCCAGATGAGCTCAGGGCATGAAATCATGATAGTGTAGCCATTACTGGGACTTGCTTGCACCCAACAGTCTGAGGGATTTAGAGGAACAAATTTGTAGAGAGATCGCAGACCATGCCAAGAAACAAAGATTGATTCAGTAAGTGATTATAACTTTCCATATATTGACTGGGACTCCCATACATAAAAGGACTAGATGAGGCAGAGTTTGTCAAATGTTCCCTTAATCAGTACGTAGAACTCCTGATGTAGAAGTGTGCAATAGCTGTTACGGAATGACCCAGGGCTGGTGACGGAAATTAGTGATCATAATGCCATGAGATTCAAAGTAAATTTGGAAAAAGAGAGGTCTGGACCATGAGTTGAGATTCTAAGTTGGAGAAAGGTTAATTTTGATGGTATCAGAAAGGATCTAGAGGAACAAATTTGTAGACAGATTGCAGACTATGACAAGAAACAAATGTTGATATAGTAAGTGATTTTAACTTTCCAAGTATTGACTGGGTCTCCCATACTGTAAAAGGTCTAGCTGGGGTAGAGTTTGTCAAATGTGCCCTTAATCAGCATGTAGAATTCCCAACGTACAAGTGTGCAATAAGCTATAAGGAAATGATCCAGGGCTGGTGACAGAAATTAGTGTCTGAAAACACTCTGTATCTAGTGATCATAATGCCATGAGATTTTAAGTAAATATGGAAAAGAGGGGGCATTTTAGGTGCTTGGAAGTGTGTACCGAGGGGATGCCAGGGGTGAGTTTTTCCACACACAGAGTGGTGAGTGAGTGGAATGTGCTGCCAGCAGCGGTGGTCGAGGCGGATACAAGAGGGTCTTTTAACAGCCTCTTAGATAGGTACATGGAGCTCAGAAAAATAGACGACTATGTGTTAGGGAAATTCTAGGCAGTTTCTAGAGTAGGTTACATGGTCGGCACAACTTTGTGGCCTGAAGGGTGTGTAATATGTTGTAGGTTTCCTGTTCTATGTTAAACAGCGAAACAACATTGGCTGTTCTCCAATCCTCTGGTACCTCCCCCGTCACCAAGGATGATTCAATTATCTCTGCTAGGGCCCTTGACAACTTCTGCACTTACCTCCCGTAGGGTCCGAGGGAGCATCTTGTCGTGCCCTGGAGATATATCCACCCTAATCTGCCTCAGGATAGCAAACATCTCCTCTTCTTTAATCTGTACGGGGTCCACGATTTTAATGCTGCTTTTCCACACTCCCATAGACCCATCACCTGAGTAAATAGAGATGAAAAAAATATCTAAGATCTCCCCCATCTGCTTTGGTTCTGCACATGGATTGCCGTTCCGATCTTCCAGAGGACCAACTTTGTGCCTTGTAATCCTTTTGCTCTTAATCTATCTCTCCTTTTGCTATTAATCTATCTCTAGAATCCCTGAGAATTATCCTTGGTCTTTTCTGTGAGGACAATCTCATGCCTTCTTTTAGCCATCCTGATTTATTTCTTATTTGTTCTCTTGCATTTCTTATACTCCATAAGAACCTGCCTGCCTATCCCTGTTGTGCAACTCTGTTTTGTGCTTCACCAGGATCTCAATATCTCTTGAAAACCAAGGTTCCCTACAGTTTCTATCTTTACCTTTCATTCTGACAAGCACATACCTGCATTTTACTTTCAAAATTTCGCCTTGAAGGCCTCCCACTTACCAAGCACACTTTTGCCATAAAGCAGCCTGTCCCAATCCACAGTTGCCAGATCCTAGTGTCATAATTCCAGGTGTTGATCCATGCCCTGAACACATCTGCCTTTCCTATACTGCTCCTTGTATTGAAATATACCGAGCTCAGTGTATTCACTGCACCATGCTCAACTTTTTCATTCCTGACTTTGTCGGAGCTCTGAACAACATATGTCTCCACAACCCCTCCACTATCTGTTCTGTTATTCAGGCTCCCATTCCCCCTGCTTAGTTTAACCCCCCCCCCTTCCCCACCTCCCACCATGCAGCTCCATCACCCCTTTGGCTTCCATCTCCCAGATCAATAAAAGGGAGGTGCATACCAGGTACAGGCAAATGGGAACAAATAGGGTACTTATGAAATACAGGAAATTCAAGTGAACACTTATGAAAGAAATAAAAGAAGGCATGAGGTTGCCCCAGCAGACAAGTTGAAGGAGAATCACAGATTGCTCTGCAACGACACCGCTGCCAAGCTGTATCGGCCCTTGCCCTTCCCTTGGACAACACTGATATTTAAATCATCATTAGTGACAGGAGAGGTACTGGAGGATTGGAGGACAGCCAATGTTGCTCCGCTGTTCAAGAAGGGCTCTAAAATAAACTAGGAAATTATACATTGGTGAGTCTGACATCAGTAGTGGGAAAGTTATTGCAATGTGTGTGCAGGAACCGGATATATAAGTATTTGGATCGATGTGGACTGATTAAGGATAGGCAGCATGGCTTTGTGCATGGTAGGTTATGTCTGTCCCATCTTATAGAGTCTCTGGAGGAAGTTATCAGGAAGTGGATGAAGGCAAGGCAGTGGATGTTGTCTACATGGACTTTAGCAAAGCACTTGACTTCTCATATGGGAGGTTGGTCAAGGAGGATCAGTCACTCAGCATTCAAGATGAGATAGTCAATTGGATGAGACACTGTCTTTGGGAGAAGTCAGAGTGTGGTAGCAGATGGTTGCCTCTCTGACCGGAGGCCTGTGACTAGTGGTGTGCCATAGGGATCAGTGCTGGATCTGTTGTTGTTTGTCATCTATATCAGCAATCTTGATGATAATGTGGTTGACTGGATCAGGAAATTTGTGGATGACACCAAGATTGGTGGTGCAGTGGACAGCAAGGAAGATTATCATGGCTTGTAGTGTGATCTGGACCAGCTGGAAAAATGGGTTGAGAAATGGAAAATGGAATTTGATCAGACAAGTGCGAGGTGTTGCACTTTGGTAGGACCTACCAGTGTAGGACTTACACAGTGACTGGTAGAGCACTGAGGAGTGTTGTAGAAGAAGGGGATCTGGGAATACAGATCTATATTTTACTGAAAGTGGTGTCACAGTTCAATAGGGATGAAAAGAAAGACTTTCGCACATTGGCCTTCATAAACCGAAGTACTGAGTACAGGAGATGGATGTTATGTTGACTTTGTACAAGACATTGGTGAGGCCTAATTTGGAGTATTGTGTGCAGTTTTGGTCACCAACCTACAGGAAAGATGTAAAAGAGGCTGAAAGAGTTCAGAGAAAATTCACAAGAATGTTGCCAGGTCTGGAGGACTTGAGTTATAAGGAAAGATTGAACAGGTCAGGAATTTATTCCTTGGAATGTAGAAGATTGAAGGGAGATCTGATGGAGATATACCACAATTATGAGGGTATAGTTAGGGTAAATGCAAGCTGGCTTTTACCACTTAGATTGGGTGGGGCTACAACCAGAGGCCATGGGTTAAGGGTGAAAGGTGAAACATTAAGGGGAACATGAGGGGAAACTTCTTCACACAGACGGTCATCCGGGTGTGGAATGAAGAGCCAGCACAGGATTTAAGAGGTTCGTATAGGTACCTGGATGGTAGGGGTATGGGAGTAGAAAGTTTAAATAGTTCAGCACCAACTAGATGCCAAAAGGCCTGTTTCTGTGTTGTACTTTTCTATGACTGTGACAAGAACCTTAAATAATGCTAATATTCACTCTAATTCCTTTTAACAACTGTGCAGACAAACCATACATCTGAGTAGGAGATATTTACATGGCGTTAAAACTGTGACACTTTAAATTAACAGTACATAGAAGAAAATCCCAGCTACACGTTAACAAAGGCTATTTGTGTGGGAGTGTTTCAGTTACTGGGGCCAGGAACCCATGCAGCTCAGTGGGAACAGGGAATAATACCAATGGAGAGAGTCAAACTGAGCCAGGTCACAGATTGGAGACGGCAGAAATGCCCCATTCTTATAGAGACAGGAAGAGCATCAAAGAATTTGATGGTCATTCCAGATACCAGCACTGTGCCCAGTTAGAAAATAATTTCTCTCTCCAACTTGGGTTGACCCTCACTGTAACAGTGTGATGTCAGATCACACCTTGACAACTAAAGTGATCTCACCTGAAATGTTGTTCTTCACCCATTGATGGATTTTGTAAATCTTTTTACAGGTTAAAAATGACAAGGAATTTGTCTACGGGAATCTCGAACACGGCACGCTGGTTTTGCTGTCTCTGTCTAGACATTTAAGAAGTGGAGCAAGGGATTCACTCAATCATCTGACTGATTGGCACGCCTGTCATTTTACGCAGAGGGGAACCCATTCATCTGCTCAGACAGTGGGAATGGATTCACTCGGTCATCTCAACTGAAGATACGTCAAGTTCACACTGGGCAAGGCCATTCACCTGTTCTGTGGGTGAGAAGGGATTCAGTTGGTCTTCTCACCTGTGGACACACCAGTCAGTTCACATTGGGCAGAGACTGGTCATCTGCTGAATTTGTGGGGAAGGATTCACTCGGTCATCTGACATAATGGCTCACCAGCGAGTTCACACTGAGGAGAAACCGTTCTCCTGCTCAGACTGTGGGAAGGGATTCACTAAATCATCTCAGCTACTGAGACACCAGTCAGTTCACACTGGAGAGAGGCCGTTCACCTGCTCAGACTGTGGGAAGAGATTCACTCGTTCATCCACCCTACAGAGACACCAGCGAGTTCACACTGGGGAGAGGCCGTTCACCTGCTTAGACTGTGGAAAGGGATTCACTCAGTCATCCACCCTATTGGCACACCAGTCAGTTCACAGTGGGGAGTGGCCATTCACCTGCTCACACTGTGGGAAGGGATTCACTCGGTCATCTGCTCTGCTGACACACCAGCGAGTTCACAATGGGGTGTGGCCATTCACCTGCTCAGACTGTGGGAAGGGATTCACTCGGTCATCTCATCTACAGAGACACCAGCGAGTTCACACTGGGGACAAACCGTTCACCTGTTCAGACTGTGGGAAGGGATTCTCTCAGTTATCCTCCCTACAGAGTCACCAGCGAGTTCACACTGGGGAGAAGCCGTTTACCTGCTCAGACTGTGGAAAGGCATTCACTCACTCTTCCACCCTTTTGGCACACCAGCGAGTTCACACTGGGGAGAGGCCGTTCACCTGTAGTGAATGTGGGAAAGGATTCACTCGGTCATCTCATCTACAGATACACCAACGAGTTCATACTGGGGAGAGGCCGTTCACCTGCTGTGAATGTGGGAAGGGATTCGCTCGGTCATCTCATCTACAGATACACCAGCGAGTTCACACTGGGGAGAGGCCGTTCACCTGCTTTGAATGTGGGAAGGCATTCACACGATCATCTCACCTACTGAAACACCAGCAAGTTCACACTGGGTAGAGGCCGATCACCTGCTCAGACATTGGGAAGAGATTCTCTCAGCCATCTCCACCAAATGTGCATCATTGAGTTCACACTGGGGAGAGGCCGTTCACCTGCTGTGAATGTGGGAAGGGATTTACTCAGTCATCTAAGCTTGTGACACACTACTGGGATCACACTGGGGAGAAAGTTTCAGTAAGCTGCATTCTGGATATTTGTCCATCACCGTTGCTGAATGCAATTTTGAGAGTGACTGTCGGTGCTGAACTCTGCAAATATTGCTGCTGCTCACCACACCCAGTTCTGCACCCTGATCACTGGGCATGGGAGGAGTTTTTTCTGCTGCATATTCACCTTTAATGGGACTGGAGTTTAATATTCTGGATCTGAGACAAATAAATCAGTTCTATTTTAAACTCTGTCTCCGGTACTTAGTGAATTTATAACACACCTAGTGTACAGTAGAGAGTCAACTCAGGCCAGCTGGACCCTGCCAGTGATTCTGTTCCACGACAGTCCTTTTAAATCCTCCCCTGTTTCCCTTTTGCTCTCCCTGTGGTGATGGGTTCCACACAGTCACCACGCTGCAGGTGAAGAGGTTTCCCTTGAATTTTCTGCAGACTGAAGAAGTGGAGCTGACTGCAGTTCTGTCTGAGATGTTCTTCGCCCCTCAAATCTCTGGACTGAGGAAAAATGACATTGATAGTTAACCTCCTTAATTATGACTCATTTCCACATAATAGGTCATTTTCTCTGCTTCTAAAGGGTTGTTTGAAAACACCACTGTCCTAAAGACTGAAAGCAGAAATGGTTTTATCAATTGAACGAGTTGTTCCTGCTTGTTTACCCTTTAATATGATATCCGGATGGTTATTATGGATTGTCCTATCTGAAATAATGTATTGATTATCATATAATTTGTAAGATTTTGACTGAAAAATTGGATCAGGCTTAAATTTATGGTGCCTTTATGAAGTGATGGAGGACATTCATGAGTTTGTATTTCAAAGCAAGATTTTGGTGAATGATATTTGCCACTTGATTGTAACTTTGTAAATAATCAGATTGAGTTAAACGACTCCAGGATCCTGGAATGTGTTGCATTGTGTCTGGTTTCTCTTGGCATTTTCTGCACTTACTGCCTTGTTTGTGTTTCATGTATTTTCAATTTTTTTTCCTTTTGTTAACCACCTTGTCCTGTATTTCTGCAAGGAACCCCTCTGTTTCTGGGAAGAGATCTCCAACTCTGTCAGGTGCTCGATGCTTCCTTGTCACCATCTCGTCTGCACAGATCATTGGGATGTCTCCCATGGAGGGCCATACTCATTCCACTGGTTAATGTTTTCTGCCAGAGTGATAATTCATTTTTATGAGTTGGCCTCTCATTTAAGTTTTCGGGTCTGTATTTCTTATCATGATTGCATATACATTTTTGATGAAAGTATATACTTGGAAGTTTTAACTGACTGTTGTGTGATTTATTTTCATGTGTGTTATTTCTCTTCCTCCTTTTGTCCAAGTTAGTCCAAGGTAGGGGTTGAACGTAAATAGTATTTTCTAAAGTTTTCTGAAGTTCTTATTTATCTTTGTAAATTTTACTGATTTAAATGGGACCAAGTTATTTTTATAAAAAAAAGTCAATATCGGTATTGATGAAAGTTTTTATTGCCTTTGTTCTATTTGCTAACTATTGAGTTCTGTTTGGCAGGTTTTTTTAAGCCTTGAAGTAAATTTTGTGTAAGGTTTTCACTATTTCACTCTACTTTCTATTTTCTTTGCTTGTTGATATTCCGGATAAGTGTCAAGAATCCCGATGAAGTGTCTTGCCCGAAATATTGATTCCCATCCATAGATGCTGCCTGACATGCTGAGCTGCTCCAGCACTTTGTGTGTAGTTCTCTAGATTTCTAGCATCTGCAGGTCCTCTTGTTTCCCAGATACTTACTCTATATGTTTCTTGAGAGAACAAGCCAAGAACAAGCTGGTGGTGGGGTTGTGTGGCTCTGTTGGTAAAATATTAAATAAAATCATTAGAAAGAGGTGGCATAGGGTTGGAAGGTGTAGAATCTGTGGGTAGAATTAGGGAATAGCAAATGTAAAAAAAAATCCCTGATTTGAATTGTATAGAGACCTCCAAACAGTAGTAAGTATGTGGTCCACAAATTAAAATGGGAGATAGAAAATGCGTGCCAAAAGGGCAATGTTACAATGGTCATGGCGGATTGTCATGCAGGTGATTAGGAAAATTAGGGTGGTATTGGTCTCATGAGGAGGAATTCCTAGAATGCCTACAAGATGCTTTTTCAGAGCAGCTCATGGTTCAGCCCACTTGGGGATCAGTTATTCTGCATTGGGTGTTGTAATGATCTGGAATTAATTAGGTCACAAGTTCAAAGAACCCTTAGGGGCAAGTGATCTTAATATGATCAAATTCACCCTGACATTAGAGAAGGAGAAGCTAAAGTCAGATGTGGACTAAAGAGAATTAGAGAGTCATGAGAGAAAAATTGGTCAAAATTGATTTGAAAAGAACACGGCAGGGATGAAAACAGAGTAGCAATGGCTGGAATTTCTGGGAGCAATTCGGAAGGCACAGGATAGATACATCACAAAGAGGTAGTATTCTAAAAGTAAAGTGACAAAACCTTGGCTGATAGGAGAAACCAAAGACAACATAAAAACCAAAGAGAGGACATAGAGCAAAAATTACTAGGAAGTTAGAGGATTGGGAAGCTTTAAAAAAAACAACAGAATGCAACTAAAATAATTAAGAAGGAATAGATGGAATACATAGGTGAGCTAGCCAGTAATATTAAAGGGGATAACAAACTTTTCTTCAGGTACATATAGTGTAAAAGAGAGGCGGAAGTGGATATTGGACCATTGAAAAATGATGCTGGAGAGGTAGTAATGGGGTGGGGGTGCAAGGTGATGTCAGATGAACTGAATAAGCATTGTACATCACTCTTATCTGTCGAAGACACTGGCAGGGATATGGAAGTGCCAGATGCCAGTGGTCAGAATGTGTAAAGTTGCGTTATTCAGGAGAAGGTTCTTGGGAAACAGATGGTCTGAAGGTAAATAGGTTGTCTGGACCAGATGGTGTATACCCCAGAGATCTGAAAGAGGTGGCTGAAGAGTTGTGGAGGCATGAGTAATGATCTTTTGAGAATCGTTAAGGAAATTATATGCTAAGAAGTTTTTTCCTTTATTACTCCCCTCTCCCAGTTTCACCTATCACCAACCACTTCTTCCACCCCTGTCACCCCCACACTTCTGCCTCTGATGTCTCATCTTTTTTTCCCAGTCCTGATGAAGGGTCTCAGCCCAAAACATCGACTGTTTACTCTTTCCCATATATGCTGCCTGGCCTCCTAGGTTTTTCCAGCATTTTGTGTATGTGTTGCTTGGATTGCCAGCATCCTCAGATTTTCTCTTGTTCTTGATAAAAGCAGAAGTGGGGTTATATAATATAGCGAGAAAATGGTGTGAAGTTAGAGGATTGGGAAGCTTTTACATAACCAGCAGGAGACAATTAAAAAAGAACAAACAGAACAGACAAGATGAAAAATTAAGGTAAGTGAGCCAATAATATCAAGTATCAAATGTTTTTCAGATATATAAAGAATAAAAGAGGCAAGAGTTGATATTGTACCGCTGGAAGATGATGCTGGCGAGTTAGTAACAGAGCAAAGAAATAGCAGCCAAATGTAATGAGTATTTTGTGTCAGTCTTCACTGTGTTAGACACTAGCAGTATAAGACCATAAGACATAGGAACAGAATTAGGCCATTCAACCCATCGAGTCTGCTGCGCTGTTCTATCGTGGCTGATCCCAGTTCTCACTCAACCCCATGTACCTGCCTCCTCGGCATATCCTGTAATGCCCTGACTGATCAGCAAACTATTAACTTCTGCCTTAAATGTAGCCACTGACTTGGCCCCCTCTGCCGTCTGTGTCAGAGAATTCCACAGATTCACTGCTCTCTGACTAAATAAAATCCTCCTTAACTACTCTAAAAGGTCGCTCCTCAGTTTTGAGGCTGTGCCCTCTGTTATGGCTACCCCCACCATACGAAAAGTCCTCTCTTCATCCACCCTATCTAGACCTTTCCACATTCGATGGGTTTCAGTGAGATTTACCCCCCACCACCCACATTTATTAAACATAGGTCAGTGCAGGAGTACAGACCCAAGGCAGGGAAACACTCCTCATATCTTAACCCCTTCATTCCCAGAACCATCTTCTTGAACATCCTCTGGACTTTCTCCAATGACAACACACTTTTTCTGAGATATGGGTCCCACATACTCTTAAGTGCGGCTAGCTAGTGTCTTATAAAGTATCAGCATTATCTCCCTGCTTATATATTCTACTTCACTTTAAATAAATGCCAGCATTGCATTTGCTGCCTTTATCACAGGCTCAATCTGTAAATTAACCTTCTGGGAGTCTTGCCCGAGGACTCGTATTTCCTTCTGTACTTCTGTTGTTTGAACCTTCTCCCCAATCAGATAATAGTTCACTATTGTTCCTTTTGCCAAATTGCATTATCGTACATTTCCCAGTATTGTTTTCCATCTGCCACTTTTTTGCCCACTCTTAAATTTTTTTTCAGTGTCCTGCTGCAATCGCATTGCTTCCTCAGCACTACCAACCTCTCCACCTATCTTTGTATCATCCGCAATCCTTGCCACAAAGCCATCAATTCCATTTTCCAAATCATTGACCAACAATGTGAAAAGTAACGGACCGAATACTGAGCCCTGAAGACCACTAGTCACTGCTAGCCAACCAGAAAAGGCTCCTTTTATTCTCACTCGCTGCCTCTTGGCTGTCAGCCATTCCTCTAACTATGCCAGTATTTCTTCTCATTTTTATCCTGTTAAGCAGTCTCATGTGTGACAAGTTATCAGATGCCTTCTGAAAATCCAAGTCAATGATATCCACTGCCTCTCGTTTGTCCATCCTGCTTATTGTTTCCTTGAAGAAGTCTAACAAATTTGTCAGGCAAGATTTCCCAGTACAGGAGCGATGCTACCTTTGACTTATTTTACCATTAGTATCAGGGCAGGAGCTTCAGGGCATCAGTTTCAGGCCATAAGTTTCAGGGCATGAGATTCAGGACATGACATTCAGGGCATGAGATTCAGGGCATGAGATTCAAGGCAGGACTTTTAGACCAGGACATTCAGAGCAGAAGTTTAAGGGCAGGAATTTCAGGGCATGAGATTCAAGGCAGGAGTTTCAGGGCAGGAGTTTCAGAGCAGGAGACTCCGGACAGGAGTTTCAGGACAGGAGATTCAGGGCTTGATTTTAAGCGCAGGAGATTCAGGGCAGGAATTTCAGGGCATGAGATTCAGGGCAGGAGCTTCAGAGCAGGAGTTTCAGGGCAGCATTTTCAGGGCATAAGGTTCAGGGCAGAAGTTTCAGGGCAGGAGTTTCACGGCAGGAGTTTCAGGGCAGAACCTTCAGAGCAAGAGCTTCAAGGAAAGAGCTTCAGGGCTGGAGCAACAGGGCAGGAGTTTCAGGGCAGAACTTTCAGGGTATGAGTTTCAGGGCAGGAGATTCAGGGAAGGAGTTTCAGGGCAGAAGTTTCTGCACTGGAGATTCAGGGCAGGTGTTTCAGGGCAGGAGTTTCAGGGCTGGAGTTTCAGGGCATGAGATTCAGGAAAGGAGATTCAGGGCAGGGGTTTCTGCACAGGAGATTCAGGGCAGGAGTTTCAGGGCATGATATTCAGGGCAGGAGTTTCAGGACATGAGACTGAGGGCAGGAGTTTCAGGGCAGGAGATTCATGCACGAGTTTCAGGACACGAGTTTCGGGGCAGGAGATTCATGGCAGGAGATTCAGGGCATGAGATTCAGGGCATGTGTTTCAGGGCAGGAGATTCAGGGCAGAACATTCAGGGCATGAGATTCAGGGCAGAAGTTTCAGGGCATGAGATTGATGGGAATGAGTTTCAGAGCAGGAGATTCAGGGCATGAGTTTCAGCGCAGGAGATTCAGGGCATGGGATTCAGGACATGACATTCAGGGCATGAGATTCAGGGCATGAGATTCAAGGCAGGACTTTTAGATCAGGACATTCAGAGCAGAAGTTTAAGGGCAGGAATTTCAGGGCATGAGATTCAAGGCAGGAGTTTCAGGGCAGGAGTTTCAGAGCAGGAGACTCAGGGCAGGAGTTTCAGGACAGGAGATTCAGGGCTTGATTTTAAGCGCAGGAGATTCAGGGCAGGAATTTCAGGGCATGAGATTCAGGGCAGGAGCTTCAGAGCAGGAGTTTCAGGGCAGCATTTTCAGGGCATAAGGTTCAGGGCAGGAGTTTCAGGGCAGGAAATTCAGGACAGGAGATTCAGGGCAGGAGTTTTAGGGCAGGAGTTTCACGGCAGGAGTTTCAGGGCAGAACCTTCAGAGCAAGAGCTTCAAGGAAAGAGCTTCAGGGCTGGAGCAACAGGGCAGGAGTTTCAGGGCAGAACTTTCAGGGTATGAGTTTCAGGGCAGGAGATTCAGGGAAGGAGTTTCAGGGCAGAAGTTTCTGCACTGGAGATTCAGGGCAGGTGTTTCAGGGCAGGAGTTTCAGGGCTGGAGTTTCAGGGCATGAGATTCAGGGCAGGAGATTCAGGGCAGGGGTTTCTGGGCAGGAGATTCAGGGCAGGAGTTTCAGGGCATGAGATTCAGGGCAGGAGTTTCAGGGCATGAGATTGAGGGCAGGAGTTTCAGGGCAGGAGATTCATGCACGAGTTTCAGGACACGAGTTTCGGGGCAGGAGATTCATGGCAGGAGATTCAGGGCATGAGATTCAGGGCATGAGTTTCAGGGCAGGAGATTCAGGGCAGGAGATTCAGGGCATGAGATTCAGGGCAGAAGTTTCAGGGCATGAGATTCAGGGCATGAGTTTCAGGGCAGGAGATTCAGGGCATGAGATTCATGGGAATGAGTTTCAAAGCATGAGATTCAGGGCAGGAGTTTCAGGGCATGAGATTCAGGGCATGAGTTTCAGCGCAGGAGATTCAGGGCATGGGATTCAGGGCAGGACATTCAGGGCATGAGAGGGGTGGAGATTCAGTGCATGAGATTCAGGGCATTAGTTTCTGGGCAGGAGATTCAGGGCATGAGTTTCAGGGCAGGAAATTCATTCAGGGCATGAGTTTCAGGGCATGTGATTCAGGGCATGAGTTTCAGGGCAGGAGATTCAGGGCATGAGATTCAGTGCAGGAGTTTCAGGGCATGAGATTCGGGGTTGGAGATTCAGGGAATGAGATTCAGGGCATGAGTCTCAGGGTAGGAGATTCAGGGCATGAGATTCAGGGTGTGAGTTTCAGGGCAGGAGATTCAGGGCAGAAGATTCAGGGCATGAGATTCAGGGCTTTAGTTTCATGGCTGGAGTTTCAGGGATGAAATTTCATGGCATGAGATTCAGGGCATGAGTTTCAGCGCAGGATATTCAGGGCATGAGTTTCAGGGCCGGAGGTTCAGGGCATTAGTTTCAAGGCATGAGATCCAGGGCAGGAGTTTCAGGGCTTGAGATTCAGGGCATTAGTTTCAGGGCATGAGATTCAGGGCATGAGTTTCAGGGCATGAGATTCAGGGCAGGAGTTTCAGGGCATGAGATTCAGGGCATGAGTTTCAGCGCAGGAGATTCAGGGCATGGGATTCAGGGCATGAGTTTCAGGGCAGGAGATTCAGGGCAGGAGTTTCAGGGCATGTGATTCAGGGCATGAGTTTCAGGGCAGGAGATTCAGGGCATGAGATTCAGTGCAGGAGTTTCAGGGCATGAGATTCAGGGCATGAGATTCAGGGCAGGAGATTCAGGGCATGAGATTCAGGGCATGAGTTTCAGGGCAGGAGATTCAGGGCAGGAGTTTCAGGGCATGAGATTCAGGGCATGAGTTTCAGGGCAGGAGATTCAGGGCAGGAGTTTCAGGGCAGGAGTTTCAGGGCATGTGATTCAGGGCATGAGTTTCAGGGCAGGAGTTTCAGGGCAGGAGTTTCAGGGCATGAGATTCAGGGCATGAGATCAAGAGCATGAAATTCAGCGCGTGAGTTTCAGGGCAGGAGATTCAGGGCTGGAGATTCAGGGCATGAGTTTCAGGGCAGGAGATTCAGGGCAGGAGATTCAGGGCATGAGATTCAGGGCTTTAGTTTCAGGGCTGGAGTATCAGGGCTGAAATTTCAGGGCATGAGATTCAGGGCCGGAGATTCAGGGCAGGAGTTTCAGGGCATGAGATTCAGGGCATGAGTTTCAGGGCAGGAGATTCAGGGCATGAGATTCAGGGCAGGAGTTTCAGGGCATGAGATTCAGGGCATGAGTTTCAGGGCAGGAGATTCAGGGCATGAGATTCAGGGCATGAGTTTCAGGGCAGGAGATTCAGGGCAGGAGTTTCAGGGCATGTGATTCTGGGCATGAGTTTCAGGGCAGAAGATTCAGGGCAGGAGTTTCAGGGCATTTGATTCAGGGCATGAGTTTCAGGGCAGGAGATTCAGGGCAGGAGTTTCAGGGCATGAGATTCAGAGCATGAGTTTCAGGGCAGGAGATTCAGGGCAGGAGTTTCAGGGCATGAGATTCAGGGCATGAGTTTCAGGGCAGGAGATTCAGTGCAGGAATTTCAGGGCATGAGATTCAGGGCATGAGTTTCGGGACAGGAGATTCAGGGCCGGAGTTTCAAGGCATGAGATTCAGGGCAGTAGTTTCAGGGCTTGAGATTCAGGGCAGCATATTCAGGGAATGAGATTCAGGGCATGAGATCAAGAGCATGAAATTCAGCGCGTGAGTTTCAGGGCAGGAGATTCAGGGCTGGAGATTCAGGGCATGAGTTTCAGGGCAGGAGATTCAGGGCAGGAGATTCAGGGCATGAGATTCAGGGCTTTAGTTTCAGGGCTGGAGTATCAGGGCAGAAATTTCAGGGCATGAGATTCAGGGCCGGAGATTCAGGGCAGGAGTTTCAGGGCATGAGATTCAGGGCATGAGTTTCAGGGCAGGAGTTTCAGGGCAGGAGATTTAGGGCAGAAGTTTCAGGGCATGAGATTCAGGGCAGGAGTTTCAGGGCATGAGATTCAGGGCAGGAGTTTCAGGGCATGAGATTCAGGGCATGAGTTTCAGGGCAGGAGATTCAGGGCATGAGATTCAGGGCATGAGTTTCAGGGCAGGAGATTCAGGGCATGAGATTCAGGGCATGAGTTTCAGGGCAGGAGATTCAGGGCATGAGTTTCAGGGCATGAGATTCAGGGCAGGAGTTTCAGGGCAGGAGATTCAGGGCAGGAGTTTCAGGGCAGGAGATTCAGGGCATGAGATTCAGGGCAGGAGTTTCAGGGCAGGAGTTTCAGGGCAGGAGATTCAGGGCAGGAGTTTCAGGGCAGGAGATTCAGGGCATGAGTTTCAGGGCAGGAGATTCAGGGCAGGAGTTTCAGGGCATGAGATTCAGGGCAGGAGATTCAGGGCAGGAGTTTCAGGGCAGGAGATTCAGGGCATGAGATTCAGGGCAGGAGTTTCAGGGCAGGAGATTCAGGGCAGGAGATTCAGGGCAGGAGTTTCAGGGCAGGAGTTTCAGGGCAGGAGTTTCAGGGCATGAGATTCAGGGCATGAGATTCAGGGCAGGAGATTCATGGCAGGAGTTTCAAGGCAGGAGTTTAAGGGCATGAGTTTCAGCGCTGGAGATTCAGGGCAGGAGTTTCAGCGCAGGAGGTTAAGGGCAGGAGATTCAGGGCAGGAGTTTCAGGGCAGGAGTTTCAGGGCATGAGTTTCAGGGCATGAGATTCAGGGCAGGAGATTCAGGGCAGGAGTTTCAGGGCAGGAGATTCAGGGCAGGAGTTTCAGGGCATGAGATTCAGGGCAGGAGTTTCAGGGCATGAGATTCAGGGCAGGAGTTTCAGGGCAGGAGATTCAGGGCATGAGTTTCAGGGCATGAGTTTCAGGGCAGGAGATTCAGGGCAGGAGATTCAGGGCATGAGATTCAGGGCATGAGTTTCAGGGCAGGAGATTCAGGGCAGGAGATTCAGGGCATGAGATTCAGGGCAGGAGTTTCAGGGCATGAGATTCAGGGCATGAGTTTCAGCGCAGGAGATTCAGGGCATGGGATTCAGGGAATGAGTTTCAGGGCATGAGATTCAGGGCAGGAGTTTCAGGGCATGAGATTCAGGGCATGAGTTTCAGGGCAGGAGATTCAGGGCATGAGATTCAGGGCAGGAGATTCAGGGCATGAGATTCAGGGCATGAGATTCAGGGCATTAGTTTCTGGGCAGGAGATTCAGGGCATGAGTTTCAGGGCAGGAGATTCAGGGCATGAGATTCAGGGCATGAGTTTCAGGGCAGGAGATTCAGGGCATGAGTTTCAGGGCAGGAGATTCAGGGCATGAGATTCAGTGCAGGAGTTTCAGGGCATGAGATTCAGGGCATGAGATTCAGGGCATGAGATTCAGGGCATGAGTTTCAGGGCAGGAGATTCAGGGCATGAGATTCAGCGCTTGAGATTCAGGGCATCAGTCTCAGGGTAGGAGAGTTAGGGCTGGAGATTCAGGGCATGAGATTCATGGCTGGAGTTTCAGGGATGAAATTTCATGGCATGAGATTCAGGGCATGAGTTTCAGCGCAGGATATTCAGGGCATGAGTTTCAGGGCAGGAGATTCAGGGCATTAGTTTCAGGGCATGAGATTCAGGGCAGGAGTTTCAGGGCAGGAGATTCAGGGCATGAGTTTCAGGGCATGAGATTCAGGGCATGAGTTTCAGGGCATGAGATTCAGGGCAGGAGTTTCAGGGCATGAGATTCAGGGCATGAGTTTCAGGGCAGGAGATTCAGGGCATGAGATTCAGGGCATGAGTTTCAGGGCAGGAGATTCAGGGCATGAGATTCAGGGCAGGAGTTTCAGGGCATGAGATTCAGGGCATGAGTTTCAGGGCAGGAGATTCAGGGCATGAGATTCAGGGCATGAGTTTCAGGGCAGGAGATTCAGGGCAGGAGTTTCAGGGCATGAGATTCAGGGCATGAGTTTCAGGGCAGGAGATTCAGGGCAGGAGTTTCAGTGCAGGAGTTTCAGGGCATGAGATTCAGGGCATGAGTTTCAGGGCAGGAGATTCAGGGCAGGAGTTTCAGGGCATGAGATTCAGGGCATGAGATTAAGGGCATGAAATTCAGGGCATGAGTTTCAGGGCAGGAGATTCAGGGCATGAGATTCATGGGAATGAGTTTCAAAGCATGAGATTCAGGGCAGGAGATTCAGGGCATGAGATTCAGGGCATGAGTTTCAGGGCTGGAGATTCAGGGCAGGAGTTTCAGGGCATGAGATTCAGGGCATGAGATTCAGGGCAGGAGTTTCAGGGCATGAGAGTCAGGGCATGAGTTTCAGGGCAGGAGATTCAGGGCATGAGATTCAGGGCAGGAGTTTCAGGGCATGAGATTCAGGGCATGAGTTTCAGGGCAGGAGATTCAGGGCATGAGATTCAGGGCATGAGTTTCAGGGCAGGAGAAATAGGGCAGGAGTGTCAGGGCATGTGATTCAGGGCATGAGTTTCAGGGCAGGAGATTCAGGGCAGGAGTTTCAGGGCATGAGATTCAGGGCATGAGTTTCAGGGCAGGAGATTCAGGGCAGGAGTTTCAGGGCATGAGATTCAGGGCATGAGATTCAGGGCAGGAGATTCAGGGCAGGAGTTTCAGGGCATGAGATTCAGGGCATGAGTTTCAGGGCAGGAGATTCAGGGCATTAGTTTCTGGGCAGGAGATTCAGGGCATGAGTTTCAGGGCAGGAGATTCAGGGCCGGAGTTTCAAGGCATGAGATTCAGGGCTGTAGTTTCAGGGCTTGAGATTCAGGGCAGGAGATTCAGGGCATGAGATTCAGGGCATGTGATTAAGGGCATGAAATTCAGGGCGTGAGTTTCAGGGCAGGAGATTCAGGGCTGGAGATTCAGGGCATGAGTTTCAGGGCAGGAGATTCAGGGCAGGAGATTCAGGGCATGAGATTCAGGGCATTAGTTTCAGGGCTGGAGTATCAGGGCTGAAATTTCAGGGCATGAGATTCAGGGCCGGAGATTCAGAGCAGGAGTTTCAGGGCATGAGATTCAGGGCATGAGTTTCAGGGCAGGAGTTTCAGGGCATGAGATTCAGGGCAGGAGTTTCAGGGCATGAGATTCAGGGCAGGAGTTTCAGGGCATGAGATTCAGGGCAGGAGTTTCAGGGCATGAGATTCAGGGCATGAGTTTCAGGGCAGGAGATTCAGGGCATGAGATTCAGGGCATGAGTTTCAGGGCAGGAGATTCAGGGCATGAGATTCAGGGCATGAGTTTCAGGGCAGGAGATTCAGGGCATGAGTTTCAGGGCATGTGATTCAGGGCATGAGTTTCAGGGCAGGAGATTCAGGGCATGAGATTCAGTGCAGGAGTTTCAGGGCATGAGATTCAGGGCATGAGATTCAGGGTCGGAGATTCAGGGCATGAGATTCAGGGCATGAGATTCAGGGCATGAGTTTCAGGGCAGGAGATTCAGGGCTTGAGATTCAGGGCATGAGTTTCAGGGCAGGAGATTCAGGGCAGGAGTTTCAGGGCATGAGATTCAGGGCAGGAGTTTCAGGGCATGAGATTCAGGGCATGAGTTTCAGGGCAGGAGATTCAGGGCAGGAGTTTCAGGGCATGAGATTCAGGGCTGTGGTTTCAGGGCAGGAGATTCAGGGCAGGAGTTTCAGGGCATGAGATTCAGGGCATGTGTTTCAGGGCAGGAGATTCAGGGCAGGAGTTTCCGGGCATTTGATTCAGGGCATGAGTTTCAGGGGAGGAGATTCAGGGCAGGAGTTTCAGGGCATGAGATTCAGGGCAAGAGTTTCAGTGCAGGAGATTCAGGGTATGAGATTCAGGGCATGAGTTTCAGGGCTGGAGATTCAGGGCATGAGTTTCAGGGCAGGAGTTTCAGGGCAGGAGATTCAGGGCAGGAGATTCAGGGCAGGAGTTTCAGGGCAGGAGTTCCAGTGCAGGAGTTTAAGGGCATGAGATTCAGCGCGAGTTTCAGGGCAGGAAATTCACTGCTAGTGTTTCAAGGCATGAGATTCAGGGCAGTAGTTTCAGGGCTTGAGATTCAGGGCATGAGATTCAGGGCATGAGATTCAGGGCAGGAGATTCAGGGCATGAGATTCAGGGCTGTGGTTTCAGGGCAGGAGATTCAGGGCAGGAGTTTCAGGGCATGAGATTCAGGGCAGGAGATTCAGTGCAGGAGTTTCAGGGCATGAGATTCAGGGCATGAGTTTCAGGGCAGGAGATTCAGGGCAGGAGTTTCAGGGCATTGGATTGAGGGCATGAGTTTCAGCCCAGGAGTTTCAGGGCAGGAGATTCAGGGCAGGAGATTCAGGGCAGGAGTTTCAGGGCAGGAGTTCCAGGGCATGAGATTCAGGGCATGAGTTTCAGTGCAGGAGATTCAGGGTATGAGATTCAGGGCATGAGTTTCAGGGCAGGAGATTCAGGGCAGGAGTTTCAGGGCATTGGATTCAGGGCATGAGTTTCAGGGCAGGAGTTTCAGGGCATGAGATTCAGGGCAGGAGTTTCAGGGCATGAGATTCAGGGCAGGAGTTTCAGGGCATGAGATTCAGGGCAGGAGTTTCAGGGCATGAGATTCAGGGCATGAGTTTCAGGGCAGGAGATTCAGGGCAGGAGTTTCAGGGCATGTGATTCAGGGCATGAGTTTCAGGGCAGGAGATTCAGGGCATGAGATTCAGGGCATGAGTTTCAGGGCAGGAGATTCAGGGCATGAGATTCAGGGCATGAGTTTCAGGGCAGGAGATTCAGGGCAGGAGATTCAGGGCATGAGATTCAGGGCATGAGATTCAGGGCATGAGATTCAGGGCATGAGTTTCAGGGCAGGAGATTCAGGGCAGGAGATTCAGGGCATGAGTTTCAGGGCAGGAGTTTCAGGGCATGAGATTCAGGGCATGAGTTTCAGGGCAGGAGATTCAGGGCAGGAGTTTCAGGGCATGAGATTCAGGGCATGAGTTTCAGGGCAGGAGTTTCAGGGCATGAGATTCAGGGCAGGAGTTTCAGGGCTTGAGATTCAGGGCAGGAGTTTCAGGGCATGAGATTCAGGGCAGGAGTTTCAGGGCATGAGATTCAGGGCATGAGTTTCAGGGCAGGAGATTCAGGGCATGAGATTCAGGGCATGAGTTTCAGGGCAGGAGATTCAGGGCAGGAGTTTCAGGGCATTAGATTCAGGGCATGAGTTTCAGGGCAGGAGTTTCAGGGCATGAGATTCAGGGCAAGAGTTTCAGTGCAGGAGATTCAGGGTATGAGATTCAGGGCATGAGTTTCAGGGCGGGAGATTCAGGGCAGGAGTTTCAGGGCATTGGATTGAGGGCATGAGTTTCAGGGCAGGAGTTTCAGGGCAGGAGATTCAGGGCAGGAGATTCAGGGCAGGAGTTTCAGGGCAGGAGTTTCAGTGCAGGAGTTTCAGGGCATGATATTCAGGGCATGAGTTTAAGGGCAGGAGATTCAGGGCATGTGTTTCAAGGCATGAGATTCAGGGCAGTAGTTTCAGGGCTTGAGATTCAGGGCAGGAGATTCAGGGCATGAGATTCAGGGCAGGAGATTCAGGGCATGAGTTTCAGGGCAGGAGATTCAGGGCAGGAGATTCAGGGCATGAGTTTCAGGGCAGGAGATTCAGGGCAGGAGATTCAGGGCAGGAGATTCAGGGCAGGAGTTTCAGGGCAGGAGTTTCAGTGCAGGAGTTTCAGGGCATGAGATTCAGGGCATGAGTTTCAGGGCAGGAGATTCAGGGCATGAGATTCAGGGCAGTAGTTTCAGGGCATGAGATTCAGGGCAGGAGATTCAGGGCATGAGATTCAGGGCAGGAGATTCAGGGCATGAGTTTCAGGGCAGGAGATTCAGGGCAGGAGATTCAGGGCATGAGTTTCAGGGCAGGAGATTCAGGGCATGAGATTCAGGGCATGAGTTTCAGGGCATGAGATTCAGGGCATGAGATTCAGGGCATGAGTTTCAGGGCAGGAGATTCAGGCAGGAGATTCAGGGATGGAGTTTCAGGGCATGATATTCAGGGCATGAGTTTCAGGGCAGGAGATTCAGGGCATGAGTTTCAGGGCATGAGATTCAGGGCATGAGTTTCAGGGCAGGAGATTCAGGGCATGAGATTCAGGGCATGAGTTTCAGGGCAGGAGATTCAGGGCAGGAGTTTCAGGGCATGAGATTCAGGGCATGAGTTTCAGGGCAGGAGATTCAGGGCAGGAGTTTCAGGGCATGAGATTCAGGGCATGAGTTTCAGGGCAGGAGATTCAGGGCAGGAGTTTCAGGGCATGAGATTCAGGGCATGAGTTTCAGGGCAGGAGATTCAGTGCATGAGTTTCAGGGCATGAGATTTAGGGCACTCGTTTCAGGGCATGAGATTCAGGGTCTAGTTTCAAGGCATGAGATTCAGGGCAGTAGTTTCAGGGCTTGAGATTCAGGGCAGCATATTCAGGGAATGAGATTCAGGGCATGAGATCAAGAGCATGAAATTCAGCGCGTGCGTTTCAGGGCAGGAGATTCAGGGCTGGAGATTCAGGGCATGAGTTTCAGGGCAGGAGTTTCAGGGCCTGAGATTCAGGGCATGAGTTTCAGGACAGGAGTTTCAAGGCATGAGATTGAGGGCAGTAGTTTCAGGGCATGAGATTCAGGGCAGGAGTTTCAGGGCATGAGATTCAGGGCAGGAGTTTCAGGGCATGAGATTCAGGGCATGAGTTTCAGGGCAGGAGATTCAGGGCAGGAGTTTCAGGGCATGTGATTCAGGGCATGAGTTTCAGGGCAGGAGATTCAGGGCATGAGATTCAGGGCATGAGTTTCAGGGCAGGAGATTCAGGGCATGAGATTCAGGGCATGAGTTTCAGGGCAGGAGATTCAGGGCAGCAGATTCAGGGCATGAGATTCAGGGCATGAGATCAAGGGCATGAAATTCAGGGCATGAGTTTCAGGGCAGGAGATTCAGGGCAGGAGATTCAGGGCATGAGTTTCAGGGCAGGAGTTTCAGGGCATGAGATTCAGGGCATGAGTTTCAGGGCAGGAGATTCAGGGCAGGAGTTTCAGGGCATGAGATTCAGGGCATGAGTTTCAGGACAGGAGTTTCAAGGCATGAGATTGAGGGCAGTAGTTTCAGGGCTTGAGATTCTGGGCAGGAGTTTCAGGGCATGAGATTCAGGGCAGGAGTTTCAGGGCATGAGATTCAGGGCATGAGTTTCAGGGCAGGAGATTCAGGGCATGAGATTCAGGGCATGAGTTTCAGGGCGGGAGATTCAGGGCAGGAGTTTCAGGGCATTGGATTGAGGGCATGAGTTTCAGGGCAGGAGTTTCAGGGCATGAGATTCAGGGCAAGAGTTTCAGTGCAGGAGATTCAGGGCATGAGATTCAGGGCATGAGTTTCAGGGCGGGAGATTCAGGGCAGGAGTTTCAGGGCATTGGATTGAGGGCATGAGTTTCAGGGCAGGAGTTTCAGGGCAGGAGATTCAGGGCAGGAGTTTCAGGGCAGGAGTTCCAAGGCAGGAGTTTCAGTGCAGGAGTTTAAGGGCATGAGATTCAGCGCGAGTTTCAGGGCAGGAAATTCACTGCTAGTGTTTCAAGGCATGAGATTCAGGGCAGTAGTTTCAGGGCTTGAGATTCAGGGCAGGAGATTCAGGGCATGAGATTCAGGGCAGGAGATTCAGGGCGTGAGTTTCAGGGCAGGAGATTCAAGGCAGGAGATTCCGGGCATGAGTTTCAGGGCAGGAGGTTCAGGGCAGGAGATTCAGTGCATGAGTTTCAGTGCATGAGATTCAGGGCATGTGATTCAGGGCATGAGTTTCAGAGCAGGAGATTCAGGGCAGGAGATTCAGGGCAGGAGTATCAGGGCATGAGATTCAGGGCATGAGTTTCAGGGCAGGAGTTTCAGTGCAGGTGTTTCAGGGCATGAGATTCAGGGCATGAGTTTCAGGGCAGGAGATTCAGGCCGGACTTTCAAGGCATGAGATTCAGGGCAGTAGTTTCAGGGCTTGAGATTCAGGGCAGGAGATTCAGGGCATGAGATTCAGGGCATGAGATTAAGGGCATGAAATTCAGGGCATGAGTTTCAGGGCAGGAGATTCAGGGTAGAACATTCAGGGCATGAGATTCAGGGCAGGAGTTTCAGGGCATGAGATTCAGGGCATGAGTTTCAGAGCAGGAGATTCAGGGCATGAGATTCAGGGCATGAGTTTCAGGGCATGAGATTCAGGGCAGGAGTTTCAGGGCATGAGATTCAGGGCATGAGTTTCAGCGCAGGAGATTCAGGGCATGGGATTCAGAGCATGAGTTGCAGGGCAGGAGATTCAGGGCATGGGATTCAGGGCATGAGTTTCAGGGCAGGAGATTCAGGGCAGGAGTCTCAGGGCATGATATTCAGGGCATGAGTTTCAGGGCAGGATATTCAGTGCAGGAATTTCAGGGCATGAGATTCAGGGCATGAGTTTCGGTACAGGAAATTCAGGGCCGGAGTTTCAAGGCATGAGATTCAGGGCAGTAGTTTCAGGGCTTGAGATTCAGGACAGCATATTCAGGGAATGAGATTCAGGGCAGGAGATTCAGGGCTGAAGATTCAGGGCGTGAGTTTCAGGGCAGGAGATTCAGGGCTGGAGATTCAGGGCATGAGTTTCAGGGCAGGAGATTCAGGGCATGAGATTCAGGGCTTTAGTTTCAGGGCTGGAGTATCAGGGCTGAAATTTCAGGGCATGAGATTCAGGGCAGGAGATTCAGAGCAGTAGTTTCAGGGCATGATATTCAGGGCATGAGTTTCAGGGCAGGATTTTCAGGGCATGAGATTCAGGGCATGAGTTTCAGGGCAGGAGATTCAGGGCAGGAGTTTCAGGGCATGAGATTCAGGGCATGTGGTTTCAGGGCAGGAGATTCAGGGCAGGAGTTTCAGGGCATGAGATTCAGGGCAGGAGATTCAGTGCAGGAGTTTCAGGGCATGAGATTCAGGGCATGTGTTTCAGGGCAGGAGATTTAGGGCAGGAGTTTCAGGGCATTTGATTCAGGGCATGAGTTTCAGGGCAGGAGATTCAGGGCAGGAGTTTCAGGGCATGAGATTCAGGGCAAGAGTTTCAGGGCAGGAGATTCAGGGCATGAGATTCAGGGCATGAGTTTCAGGGCAGGAGATTCAGGGCATGAGATTCAGGGCAGGAGATTCAGGGCATGAGTTTCAGGGCAGGAGATTCAGGGCAGGAGATTCAGGGCATGAGTTTCAGGGCATGAGTTTCAGGGCAGGAGTTTCAGGGCATGAGATTCAGGGCAGTAGTTTCAGGGCATGAGATTCAGGGCAGGAGTTTCAGGGCATGAGATTCAGGGCAGGAGTTTCAGGGCATGAGATTCATAGCATGAGTTTCAGGGCAGGAGATTCAGGGCAGGAGTTTCAGGGCATGTGATTCAGGGCATGAGTTTCAGGGCAGGAAATTCAGGGCATGAGATTCAGGGCATGAGTTTCAGCGCAGGAGATTCAGGGCATGGGATTCAGAGCATGAGTTTCAGGGCAGGAGATTCAGGGCAGGAGTTTCAGGGCATGTGATTCAGGGCATGAGTTTCAGGGCAGGAGATTCAGGGCAGGAGTTTCAGGGCATTTGATTCAGGGCATGAGTTTCAGGGCAGGAGATTCAGGGCAGGAGTTTCAGGGCATGAGATTCAGAGCATGAGTTTCACGGCAGGAAATTCAGTGCAGGAATTTCAGGGCATGAGATTCAGGGCATGAGTTTCGGGACAGGAGATTCAGGGTCTAGTTTCAAATCATGAGATTCAGGGCAGTAGTTTCAGGGCTTGAGATTCAGGGCAGCATATTCAGGGAATGAGATTCAGGGCATGAGATCAAGAGCATGAAATTCAGCGCGTGCGTCTCAGGGCAGGAGATTCAGGGGTGGAGATTCAGGGCATGAGTTTCAGGGCAGGAGTTTCAGGGCATGAATTTCAGGGCATGAGTTTCAGGGCAGGAGATTCAGGGCAGGAGTTTCAGGGCCTGAGATGCAGGGCATGAGTTTCAGGACAGGAGTTTCAAGGCATGAGATTGAGGGCAGTAGTTTCAGGGCTTGAGATTCTGGGCAGCAGTTTCAGGCCATGAGATTCTGGGCAGGCGTTTCAGGGCATGAGATTCAGGGCATGAGTTTCAGGGCAGGAGATTCAGGGCTTGAGATTCAGGGCATGAGTTTCAGGGCGGGAGATTAGGGCAGGAGTTTCAGGGCATTGGATTGAGGGCATGAGTTTCAGGGCTGGAGCTTCAGGGCATGAGATTCAGGGCAAGAGTTTCAGTGCAGGAGATTCAGGGTATGAGATTCAGGGCATGAGTTTCAGGGCGGGAGATTCAGGGCAGGAGTTTCAGGGCATTGGATTGAGGGCATGAGTTTCAGGGCAGGAGTTTCAGGGCAGGAGATTCAGGGCAGGAGATTCAGGGCAGGAGTTTCAGGGCAGGAGTTTCAGTGCAGGAGTTTCAGGGCATGAGATTCAGGGCGAGTTTCAGGGCAGGAAATTCACTGCTAGTGTTTCAAGGCATGAGATTCAGGGCAGTAGTTTCAGGGCTTGAGATTCTGGGCAGGAGATTGGGCATGAGATTCAGGGCAGGAGATTCAGGGCGTGAGTTTCAGGGCAGGAGATTCAAGGCAGGAGATTCCGGGCATGAGTTTCAGGGCAGGAGGTTCAGGGCAGGAGATTCAGTGCATGAGTTTCAGTGCATGAGATTCAGGGCATGTGATTCAGGGCATGAGTTTCAGAGCAGGAGATTCAGGGCAGAAGATTCAGGGCAGGAGTATCAGGGCATGAGATTCAGGGCATGAGTTTCAGGGCAGGAGTTTCAGTGCAGGTGTTTCAGGGCATGAGATTCAGGGCACGAGATTCAGGGCAGGAGATTCAGGGCCGGACTTTCAAGGCATGAGATTCAGGGCAGTAGTTTCAGGGCTTGAGATTCAGGGCAGGAGATTCAGGGCATGAGATTCAGGGCATGAGATCAAGGGCATGAAATTCAGGGCATGAGTTTCAGGGCAGGAGATTCAGGGTAGAACATTCAGGCATGAGATTCAGGGCAGGAGTTTCAGGGCATGAGATTCAAGGGGATGAGTTTCAGAGCAGGAGATTCAGGGCATGAGATTCAGGGCATGAGTTTCAGGGCATGAGATTCAGGGCAGGAGTTTCAGGGCATGAGATTCAGGGCATGAGTTTCAGCGCAGGAGATTCAGGGCATGGGATTCAGAGCATGAGTTGCAGGGCAGGAGATTCAGGGCATGGGATTCAGAGCATGAGTTGCAGGGCAGGAGATTCAGGGCAGGAGTCTCAGGGCATGATATTCAGAGCATGAGTTTCACGGCAGGATATTCAGTGCAGGAATTTCCGGGCATGAGATTCAGGGCATGAGTTTCGGTACAGGAAATTCAGGGCCGGAGTTTCAAGGCATGAGATTCAGGGCAGTAGTTTCAGGGCTTGAGATTCAGGACAGCATATTCAGGGAATGAGATTCAGGGCATGAGATCAAGAGCATGAAATTCAGCGCGTGAGTTTCAGGGCAGGAGATTCAGGGCTGGAGATTCAGGGCATGAGTTTCAGGGCAGGAGATTCAGGGCATGAGATTCAGGGCTTTAGTTTCAGGGCTGGAGTATCAGGGCTGAAATTTCAGGGCATGAGATTCAGGGCCGGAGATTCAGAGCAGTAGTTTCAGGGCATGATATTCAGGGCATGAGTTTCAGGGCAGGAGATTCAGGGCAGGAGTTTCAGGGCATGAGATTCAGGGCATGAGTTTAAGGGCAGGAGATTCAGGGCATGAGTTTCAGGGCATGTGATTCAGGGCATGAGTTTCAGGGCAGGAGATTCAGGGCATGAGATTCAGTGCAGGAGTTTCAGGGCATGAGATTCAGGGCATGAGATTCAGGGTCGGAGATTCAGGGCATGAGATTCAGGGCATGAGATTCAGGGCATGAGTTTCAGGGCAGGAGTTCCAGGGCATGAGATTCAGTGCGGGAGATTCAGGGCAGGAGTTTCAGGGCATTGGATTGAGGGCATTAGTTTCAGCCCAGGAGTTTCAGGGCAGGAGATTCAGGGCAGGAGATTCAGGGCAGGAGTTTCAGGGCAGGAGTTTCAGGGCATGAGATTCAGGGCATGAGATTCAGGGCATGAGTTTCAGGGCAGGAGATTCAGGGCATGAGTTTCAGGGCATGAGATTCAGGGCATGAGTTTCAGGGCAGGAGATTCAGGGCATGAGATTCAGGGCAGGAGTTTCAGGGCAGGAGATTCAGGGCAGGAGTTTCAGGGCAGGAGTTTCAGTGCAGGAGTTTCAGGGCATGATATTCAGGGCATGAGTTTAAGGGCAGGAGATTCAGGGCATGAGTTTCAGGGCATGTGATTCAGGGCATGAGTTTCAGGGCAGGAGATTCAGGGCATGAGATTCAGGGCAGGAGTTTCAGGGCATGAGATTCAGGGCATGAGATTCAGGGCATGAGTTTCAGGGCAGGAGTTTCAGGGCAGGAGTTTCAGGGCATGAGATTCAGGGCAGGAGATTCAGGGCAGGAGTTTCAGGGCATGAGATTCAGGGCATGAGTTTCAGGGCAGGAGATTCAGGGCAGGAGTTTCAGGGCATGAGATTCAGGGCATGAGTTTCAGGGCAGGAGTTTCAGGGCATGAGATTCAGGGCAGGAGTTTCAGGGCAGGAGATTCAGGGCAGGAGTTTCAGGGCATGAGATTCAGGGCAGGAGTTTCAGGGCAGGAGATTCAGGGCATGAGATTCAGGGCATGAGTTTCAGGGCAGGAGATTCAGGGCAGGAGTTTCAGGGCATGAGATTCAGGGCAGGAGATTCAGGGCAGGAGTTTCAGGGCATGAGATTCAGGGCATGAGTTTCAGGGCAGGAGATTCAGGGCAGGAGTTTCAGGGCATGAGATTCAGGGCATGAGTTTCAGGGCAGGAGTTTCAGGGCATGAGATTCAGGGCAGGAGTTTCAGGGCATGAGATTCAGGGCAGGAGTTTCAGGGCATGAGATTCAGGGCAGGAGTTTCAGGGCATGAGATTCAGGGCATGAGTTTCAGGGCAGGAGATTCAGGGCAGGAGTTTCAGGGCATGAGATTCAGGGCATGAGTTTCAGGGCAGGAGATTCAGGGCATGAGATTCAGGGCATGAGTTTCAGGGCAGGAGATTCAGGGCTTGAGATTCAGGGCATGAGTTTCAGGGCAGGAGATTCAGTACAGGAGTTTCAGGGCATGTGATTCAGGGCATGAGTTTCAGAGCAGGAGTTTCAAGGCATGAGATTCAGGGCAGTAGTTTCAGGGCTTGAGATTCAGGGCATGAGATTCAGGGCATGAGTTTCAGGGCAGGAGATTCAGGGCAGGACTTTCAGGGCATGAGATTTAGGGCTGTGGTTTCAGGGCAGGAGATTCAGGGCAGGAGTTTCAGGACATGAGATTCAGGGCAGGAGATTCAGTGCAGGAGTTTCAGGGTATGAGATTCAGGGCATTTGTTTCAGGGCAGGAGATTCAGGGCAGGAGTTTCCGGGCATTTGATTCAGGGCATGAGTTTCAGGGGAGGAGATTCAGGGCAGGAGTTTCAGGGCATGAGATTCAGGGCAAGAGTTTCAGTGCAGGAGATTCAGGGCATGAGATTCAGGGCATGAGTTTCAGGGCAGGAGATTCAGGGCAGGAGATTCAGGGCATGAGTTTCAGGGCAGGAGATTCAGGGCAGGAGATTCAGGGCATGAGTTTCAGGGCATGAGTTTCAGGGCATGAGATTCAGGGCATGAGTTTCAGGGCAGGAGATTCAGGGCAGGAGATTCAGGGCAGGAGTTTCAGGGCATGAGATTCAGGGCATGAGATTCAGGGCAGGAGTTTCAGGGCAGGAGATTCAGGGCATGAGATTCAGGGCATGAGTTTCAGGGCAGGAGATTCAGGGCAGGAGTTTCAGGGCATGAGATTCAGGGCATGAGTTTCAGGGCAGGAGATTCAGGGCATGAGATTCAGGGCATGAGTTTCAGGGCAGGAGATTCAGGGCAGGAGTTTCAGGGCATGAGATTCAGGGCATGAGTTTCAGGGCAGGAGATTCAGGGCAGGAGTTTCAGGGCATGAGATTCAGGGCATGAGTTTCAGGGCAGGAGATTCAGGGCAGGAGTTTCAGGGCATGAGATTCAGGGCATGAGTTTCAGGGCAGGAGATTCAGGGCAGGAGTTTCAGGGCATGAGATTCAGGGCAGTAGTTTCAGGGCTTGAGATTCAGGGCAGGAGATTCAGGGCATGAGATTCAGGGCATGAGATTCAGGGCATGAGATTCAGGGCATGAGTTTCAGGGCAGGAGATTCAGGGCATGAGATTCAGGGCATGAGTTTCAGGGCAGGAGATTCAGGGCATGAGATTCAGGGCATGAGTTTCAGGGCAGGAGATTCAGGGCAGGAGTTTCAGGGCATGAGATTCAGGGCAGGAGATTCAGGGCAGGAGTTTCAGGGCATGAGATTCAGGGCATGAGTTTCAGGGCAGGAGATTCAGGGCAGGAGTTTCAGGGCATGAGATTCAGGGCATGAGTTTCAGGGCAGGAGTTTCAGGGCATGAGATTCAGGGCAGGAGTTTCAGGGCATGAGATTCAGGGCAGGAGTTTCAGGGCATGAGATTCAGGGCAGGAGTTTCAGGGCATGAGATTCAGGGCATGAGTTTCAGGGCAGGAGATTCAGGGCAGGAGTTTCAGGGCATGAGATTCAGGGCATGAGTTTCAGGGCAGGAGTTTCAGGGCATGAGATTCAGGGCATGAGTTTCAGGGCAGGAGATTCAGGGCATGAGATTCAGGGCATGAGTTTCAGGGCAGGAGATTCAGGGCAGGAGTTTCAGGGCATGAGATTCAGGGCATGAGTTTCAGGGCAGGAGATTCAGGGCAGGAGTTTCAGGGCATGAGATTCAGGGCATGAGTTTCAGGGCAGGAGATTCAGGGCAGGAGTTTCAGGGCATGAGATTCAGGGCATGAGTTTCAGGGCAGGAGATTCAGGGCATGAGTTTCAGGGCATGAGATTTAGGGCACTCGTTTCAGGGCATGAGATTCAGGGTATGAGTTTCAAGGCATGAGATTCAGGGCAGTAGTTTCAGGGCTTGAGATTCAGGGCAGGAGATTCAGGGCATGAGATTCAGAGCATGAGATTCAGGGCATGAGATTCAGGGCATGAGTTTCAGGGCAGGAGATTCAGGGCAGGAGATTCAGGGCATGAGTTTCAGGGCAGGAGTTTCAGGGCATGAGATTCAGGGCATGAGTTTCAGGGCAGGAGTTTCAGGGCATGAGATTCAGGGCATGAGTTTCAGGGCATGAGATTCAGGGCAGGAGTTTCAGGGCATGAGATTCAGGGCATGAGTTTCAGGGCAGGAGATTCAGGGCAGGAGTTTCAGGGCATGAGATTCAGGGCATGAGTTTCAGGGCAGGAGATTCAGGGCATGAGATTCAGGGCATGAGTTTCAGGGCATGAGATTCAGGGCAGGAGTTTCAGGGCATGAGATTCAGGGCATGAGTTTCAGGGCAGGAGATTCAGGGCATGAGATTCAGGGCATGAGTTTCAGGGCAGGAGATTCAGGGCAGGAGTTTCAGGGCATGAGATTCAGGGCATGAGTTTCAGGGCAGGAGATTCAGGGCAGGAGTTTCAGGGCATGAGATTCAGGGCATGAGTTTCAGGGCAGGAGATTCAGGGCATGAGTTTCAGGGCATGAGATTCAGGGCATGAGATTCAGGGCTGGAGTTTCAGGGCAGAAATTTCAGGGCATGAGATTCAGGGCAGTAGTTTCAGGGCTTGAGATTCAGGGCAGCATATTCAGGGAATGATATTCAGGGCATGAGATCAAGGGCATGAAATTCAGGGCATGAGTTTCAGGGCAGGAGATTCAGGGCATGAGATTCAGGGCATGAGTTTCAGGGCAGGAGATTCAGGGCATGAGATTCAGGGCATGAGTTTCAGGGCAGGAGATTCAGGGCAGGAGTTTCAGGGCATGAGATTCAGGGCATGAGATTCAGGGCAGGAGTTTCAGGGCATGAGATTCAGGGCATGAGTTTCAGGGCAGGAGATTCAGGGCAGGAGTTTCAGGGCATGAGATTCAGGGCATGAGTTTCAGGGCAGGAGTTTCAGGGCATGAGATTCAGGGCAGTAGTTTCAGGGCATGAGATTCAGGGCAGGAGTTTCAGGGCATGAGATTCAGGGCAGGAGTTTCAGGGCATGAGATTCAGGGCATGAGTTTCAGGGCAGGAGATTCAGGGCAGGAGTTTCAGGGCATGTGATTCAGGGCATGAGTTTCAGGGCAGGAAATTCAGGGCATGAGATTCAGGGCATGAGTTTCAGGGCAGGAGATTCAGGGCATGGGATTCAGGGCATGAGTTTCAGGGCAGGAGATTCAGGGCAGGAGTTTCAGGGCATGTGATTCAGGGCATGAGTTTCAGGGCAGGAAATTCAGGGCATGAGATTCAGGGCATGGGATTCAGAGCATGAGTTTCAGGGCAGGAGATTCAGGGCAGGAGTTTCAGGGCATGAGATTCAGAGCATGAGTTTCACGGCAGGATGTTCAGTGCAGGAATTTCAGGGCATGAGATTCAGGGCATGAGTTTCGGGACAGGAGATTCAGGGTCTAGTTTCAAGGCATGAGATTCAGGGCAGTATTTTCAGGGCTTGAGATTCAGGGCATGAGATTCAGGGCATGAGATTCAGGGCATGAGATCAAGGGCATGAAATTCAGGGCATGAGTTTCAGGGCAGGAGATTCAGGGCAGGAGATTCAGGGCATGAGTTTCAGGGCAGGAGTTTCAGGGCATGAGATTCAGGGCATGAGTTTCAGGGCAGGAGTTTCAGGGCATGAGATTCAGGGCAGTAGTTTCAGGGCATGAGATTCAGGGCAGGAGTTTCAGGGCATGAGATTCAGGGCATGAGTTTCAGGGCAGGAGATTCAGGGCAGGAGTTTCAGGGCATGAGATTCAGGGCATGAGTTTCAGGGCATGAGATTCAGGGCAGGAGTTTCAGGGCATGAGATTCAGGGCATGAGTTTCAGGGCAGGAGATTCAGGGCATGAGATTCAGGGCATGAGTTTCAGGGCAGGAGATTCAGGGCAGGAGTTTCAGGGCATGAGATTCAGGGCATGAGTTTCAGGGCAGGAGATTCAGGGCAGGAGTTTCAGGGCATGAGATTCAGGGCATGAGTTTCAGGGCAGGAGATTCAGTGCAGGAGTTTCAGGGCATGAGATTCAGGGCATGAGTTTCAGGGCAGGAGATTCAGGGCCGGAGTTTCAAGGCATGAGATTCAGGGCAGTAGTTTCAGGGCTTGAGATTCAGGGCAGGAGATTCAGGGCATGAGATTCAGGGCATGAGATCAAGGACATGAAATTCAGGGCATGAGTTTCAGGGCAGGACATTCAGGGCAGCAGATTCAGGGCATGAGATTCAGGGCATGAGTTTCAGGGCAGGAGATTCAGGGCATGAGTTTCAGGGCAGGAGTTTCAGGGCATGAGATTCAGGGCAGTAGTTTCAGGGCATGAGATTCAGGGCAGGAGTTTCAGGGCATGAGATTCAGGGCATGAGTTTCAGGGCAGGAGATTCAGGGCAGGAGTTTCAGGGCATGAGATTCAGGGCATGAGTTTCAGGGCAGGAGATTCAGGGCAGGAGTTTCAGGGCATGTGATTCAGGGCATGAGTTTCAGGGCAGGATATTCAGGGCATGGGATTCAGGGAATGAGTTTCAGGGCAGGAGAAATAGGGCAGGAGTGTCAGGGCATGTGATTCAGGGCATGAGTTTCAGGGCAGGAGATTCAGGGCAGGAGTTTCAGGGCATGAGATTCAGGGCATGAGTTTCAGGGCAGGAGATTCAGTGCAGGAGTTTCAGGGCATGAGATTCAGGGCATGAGTTTCAGGGCAGGAGATTCAGGGCAGGAGTTTCAGGGCATGAGATTCAGGGCAGTAGTTTCAGGGCTTGAGATTCAGGGCAGGAGATTCAGGGCATGAGATTCAGGGCATGTGATTAAGGGCATGAAATTCAGGGCATGAGTTTCAGGGCAGGAGATTCAGGGCATGAGATTCATGGGAATGAGTTTCAAAGCATGAGATTCAGGGCAGGAGTTTCAGGGCATGAGTTTCAGGGCAGGAGTATCAGGGCAGGAGTTTCAGGGCATGAGATTCAGGGCATGAGATTCAGGGCAGGAGTTTCAGGGCATGAGATTCAGGGCATGAGTTTCAGGGCAGGAGATTCAGGGCAGGAGTTTCAGGGCATGAGATTCAGGGCATGAGTTTCAGGGCAGGAGTTTCAGGGCATGAGATTCAGGGCAGGAGTTTCAGGGCATGAGATTCAGGGCAGGAGTTTCAGGGCATGAGATTCAGGGCATGAGTTTCAGGGCATGAGATTCAGGGCATGAGTTTCAGGGCAGGAGATTCAGGGCAGGAGATTCAGGGCATGAGATTCAGGGCATGAGTTTCAGCGCAGGAGATTCAGGGCATGAGATTCAGGGCATGAGTTTCAGGGCAGGAGATTCAGGGCAGGAGTTTCAGGGCATGAGATTCAGGGCATGAGTTTCAGGGCAGGAGTTTCAGGGCATGAGATTCAGGGCAGTAGTTTCAGGGCTTGAGATTCAGGGCATGAGATTCAGGGCATGAGTTTCAGGGCAGGAGATTCAGGGCAGGAGTTTCAGGGCATGAGATTCAGGGCTGTGGTTTCAGGGCAGGAGATTCAGGGCAGGAGTTTCAGGACATGAGATTCAGGGCAGGAGATTCAGTGCAGGAGTTTCAGGGTATGAGATTCAGGGCATTTGTTTCAGGGCAGGAGATTCAGGGCAGGAGTTTCCGGGCATTTGATTCAGGCCATGAGTTTCAGGGGAGGAGATTCAGGGCAGGAGTTTCAGGGCATGAGATTCAGTGCAAGAGTTTCGGTGCAGGAGATTCAGGGTATGAGATTCAGGGCATGAGTTTCAGGGCGGGAGATTCAGGGCATGAGATTCAGGGCAGGAGATTCAGGGCGTGAGTTTCAGGGCAGGAGATTCAGGGCAGGAGATTCCGGGCATGAGTTTCCGGGCAGGAGATTCAGGGCAGGAGACTCAGTGCATGAGTTTCAGTGCATGAGTTTCAGGGCATGAGATTCAGGGCATGAGTTTCAGAGCAGGAGATTCAGGGCAGGAGATTCAGGGCAGGAGTATCAGGGCATGAGATTCAGGGCATGAGTTTCAGGGCAGGAGTTTCAGTGCAGGTGTTTCAGGGCATGAGATTCAGGGCATGAGTTTCAGGGCAGGAGATTCAGGCCGGACTTTCAAGGCATGAGATTCAGGGCAGTAGTTTCAGGGCTTGAGATTCAGGGCAGGAGATTCAGGGCATGAGATTCAGGGCAGTAGTTTCAGGGCATGAGATTCAGGGCAGGAGATTCATGGCATGAGATTCAGGGCTGTAGTTTCAGGGCAGGAAATTCAGGGCAGGAGTTTCAGGGCATGAGATTCAGGGCATGAGTTTCAGGGCAGGAGTTTCAGGGCATGAGATTCAGGGCAGTAGTTTCAGGGCTTGAGATTCAGGGCATGAGATTCAGGGCATGAGTTTCAGGGCAGGAGATTCAGGGCAGGAGTTTCAGGGCATGAGATTCAGGGCTGTGGTTTCAGGGCAGGAGATTCAGGGCAGGAGATTCAGGGCATGAGTTTCAGGGCAGGAGATTCAGGGCAGGAGTTTCAGGGCATGAGATTCAGGGCAGTAGTTTCAGGGCTTGAGATTCAGGACAGCATATTCAGGGAATGAGATTGAGGGCATGAGATCAAGAGCATGAAATTCAGCGCGTGAGTTTCAGGGCAGGAGATTCAGGGCATGAGATTCAGGGCTTTAGTTTCAGGGCTGGAGTATCAGGGCTGAAATTTCAGGGCATGAGATTCAGGGCATGAGATTCAGGGCAGGAGATTCAGGGCATGAGATTCAGGGCATGAGTTTCAGGGCAGGAGATTCAGGGCAGGAGTTTCAGGGCATGAGATTCAGGGCATGAGTTTCAGGGCAGGAGATTCAGGGCATGAGTTTCAGGGCATGAGATTCAGGGCATGAGTTTCAGGGCAGGAGATTCAGGGCATGAGATTCAGTGCAGGAGTTTCAGGGCATGAGATTCAGGGCATGAGATTCAGGGCATGAGTTTCAGGGCAGGAGATTCAGGGCATGAGATTCAGGGCAGGAGTTTCAGGGCATGAGATTCAGGGCATGAGTTTCAGGGCAGGAGTTTCAGGGCAGGAGTTTCAGGGCATGAGATTCAGGGCATGAGATTCAGGGCAGGAGATTCAGGGCAGGAGTTTCAGGGCATGAGATTCAGGGCAGTAGTTTCAGGGCAGGAGATTCAGGGCAGGAGATTCAGGGCATGAGATTCAGGGCATGAGATTCAGGGCATGAGTTTCAGGGCAGGAGATTCAGGGCAGGAGATTCAGGGCATGAGATTCAGGGCAGGAGTTTCAGGGCATGAGATTCAGGGCATGAGTTTCAGGGCAGGAGATTCAGGGCATGAGATTCAGGGCATGAGTTTCAGGGCATGAGATTCAGGGCAGGAGTTTCAGGGCATGAGATTCAGGGCATGAGTTTCAGGGCAGGAGATTCAGGGCATGAGATTCAGGGCAGGAGTTTCAGGGCATGAGATTCAGGGCAGGAGATTCAGGGCAGGAGTTTCAGGGCATGAGATTCAGGGCATGAGTTTCAGGGCAGGAGTTTCAGGGCATGAGATTCAGGGCAGTAGTTTCAGGGCTTGAGATTCAGGGCATGAGATTCAGGGCATGAGTTTCAGGGCAGGAGATTCAGGGCAGGAGTTTCAGGGCATGAGATTTAGGGCTGTGGTTTCAGGGCAGGAGATTCAAGGCAGGAGTTTCAGGACATGAGATTCAGGGCAGGAGATTCAGTGCAGGAGTTTCAAGGTATGAGATTCAGGGCATGTGTTTCAGGGCAGGAGATTCAGGGCAGGAGTTTCAGGGCATTTGATTCAGGCCATGAGTTTCAGGGGAGGAGATTCAGGGCAGGAGTTTCAGGGCATGAGATTCAGGGCAAGAGTTTCAGTGCAGGAGATTCAGGGCATGAGATTCAGGGCATGAGTTTCAGGGCGGGAGATTCAGGGCATGAGATTCAGGGCAGGAGATTCAGGGCATGAGTTTCAGGGCAGGAGATTCAGGGCAGGAGATTCAGGGCATGAGTTTCAGGGCAGGAGATTCAGGGCAGGAGATTCAGGGCATGAGTTTCAGGGCATGAGTTTCAGGGCATGAGATTCAGGGCATGAGTTTCAGGGCAGGAGATTCAGGGCATGAGATTCAGGGCAGGAGTTTCAGGGCATGAGATTCAGGGCATGAGATTCAGGGCAGGAGTTTCAGGGCAGGAGTTTCAGGGCATGAGATTCAGGGCATGAGTTTCAGGGCAGGAGATTCAGGGCAGGAGTTTCAGGGCATGAGATTCAGGGCAGTAGTTTCAGGGCATGAGATTCAGGGCAGGAGATTCAGGGCATGAGATTCAGGGCAGGAGTTTCAGGGCATGAGATTCAGGGCAGGAGATTCAGGGCATGAGATTCAGGGCATGAGTTTCAGGGCAGGAGATTCAGGGCAGGAGTTTCAGGGCATGAGATTCAGGGCATGAGTTTCAGGGCAGGAGTTTCAGGGCATGAGATTCAGGGCAGGAGTTTCAGGGCAGGAGATTCAGGGCATGAGATTCAGGGCATGAGTTTCAGGGCAGGAGATTCAGGGCAGGAGTTTCAGGGCATGAGATTTAGGGCTGTGGTTTCAGGGCAGGAGATTCAAGGCAGGAGATTCAGGGCATGAGTTTCGGTACAGGAAATTCAGGGCCGGAGTTTCAAGGCATGAGATTCAGGGCAGTAGTTTCAGGGCTTGAGATTCAGGACAGCATATTCAGGGAATGAGATTCAGGGCAGGAGATTCAGGGCATGAGATTCAGGGCATGAGTTTCAGGGCAGGAGATTCAGGGCATGAGATTCAGGGCATGAGTTTCAGGGCAGGAGTTTCGGGGCTGGAGATTCAGGGCATGAGATTCAGGGCATGAGTTTCAGGGCAGGAGATTCAGGGCATGAGTTTCAGGGCATGAGATTCAGGGCATGAGTTTCAGGGCAGGAGATTCAGGGCAGGAGTTTCAGGGCATGAGATTCAGGGCATGAGATTCAGGGCATGAGTTTCAGGGCAGGAGATTCAGGGCAGGAGATTCAGGGCAGGAGTTTCAGGGCATGAGATTCAGGGCATGAGTTTCAGGGCAGGAGTTTCAGTGCAGGAGTTTCAGGGCATGAGATTCAGGGCATGAGATTCAGGGCAGGAGATTCAGGGCAGGAGTTTCAGGGCATGAGATTCAGGGCAGTAGTTTCAGGGCTTGAGATTCAGGGCAGGAGATTCAGGGCATGAGATTCAGGGCATGAGATTCAGGGCATGAGATTCAGGGCATGAGTTTCAGGGCAGGCGATTCAGGGTAGAACATTCAGGCATGAGATTCAGGGCAGGAGTTTCAGGGCATGAGATTCAGGGCATGAGTTTCAGGGCAGGAGATTCAGGGCATGAGATTCATGGGAATGAGTTTCAAAGCATGAGATTCAGGGCAGGAGTTTCAGGGCATGAGATTCAGGGCATGAGTTTCAGCGCAGGATATTCAGGGCATGGGATTCAGGGAATGAGTTTCAGGGCAGGAGATTCAGGGCATGAGATTCAGGGCATGAGTTTCAGGGCAGGAGATTCAGGGCAGGAGTTTCAGGGCATGAGATTCAGGGCATGAGTTTCAGGGCAGGAGTTTCAGGGCATGAGATTCAGGGCAGTAGTTTCAGGGCTTGAGATTCTGGGCAGCAGTTTCAGGGCATGAGATTCAGGGCATGAGTTTCAGGGCAGGAGATTCAGGGCTGGAGATTCAGGGCATGAGTTTCAGGGCAGGAGATTCAGGGCATGAGATTCAGGGCATGAGTTTCAGGGCTGGAGTATCAGGGCATGAAATTTCAGGGCATGAGATTCAGGGCAGGAGATTCAGTGCAGGAGTTTCAGGGCATGAGATTCAGGGCATGAGTTTCAGGGCAGGAGATTCAGGGCAGGAGTTTCAGGGCATGTGATTCAGGGCATGAGTTTCAGGGCAGGAAATTCAGGGCATGAGTTTCAGGGCATGTGATTCAGGGCATGAGTTTCAGGGCAGGAGATTCAGGGCATGAGATTCAGTGCAGGAGTTTCAGGGCATGAGATTCAGGGCATGAGATTCAGGGTCGGAGATTCAGGGCATGAGATTCAGGGCATGAGATTCAGGGCATGAGTTTCAGGGCAGGAGTTCCAGGGCATGAGATTCAGTGCGGGAGATTCAGGGCAGGAGTTTCAGGGCATTGGATTGAGGGCATTAGTTTCAGCCCAGGAGTTTCAGGGCAGGAGATTCAGGGCAGGAGATTCAGGGCAGGAGATTCAGGGCAGGAGTTTCAGGGCAGGAGTTTCAGTGCAGGAGTTTCAGGGCATGATATTCAGGGCATGAGTTTAAGGGCAGGAGATTCAGGGCATGAGTTTCAGGGCATGAGATTCAGGGCATGAGTTTCAGGGCAGGAGATTCAGGGCATGAGATTCAGGGCAGGAGTTTCAGGGCATGAGATTCAGGGCAGGAGTTTCAGGGCAGGAGTTTCAGGGCAGGAGTTTCAGGGCATGAGATTCAGGGCATGAGTTTAAGGGCAGGAGATTCAGGGCATGAGTTTCAGGGCATGTGATTCAGGGCATGAGTTTCAGGGCAGGAGATTCAGGGCATGAGATTCAGTGCAGGAGTTTCAGGGCATGAGATTCAGGGCATGAGATTCAGGGCATGAGTTTCAGGGCAGGAGATTCAGGGCAGGAGTTTCAGGGCATGAGATTCAGGGCAGGAGATTCAGGGCAGGAGTTTCAGGGCATGAGATTCAGGGCATGAGTTTCAGGGCAGGAGATTCAGGGCAGGAGTTTCAGGGCATGAGATTCAGGGCATGAGTTTCAGGGCAGGAGTTTCAGGGCATGAGATTCAGGGCAGGAGTTTCAGGGCATGAGATTCAGGGCAGGAGTTTCAGGGCATGAGATTCAGGGCAGGAGTTTCAGGGCATGAGATTCAGGGCATGAGTTTCAGGGCAGGAGATTCAGGGCAGGAGTTTCAGGGCATGAGATTCAGGGCATGAGTTTCAGGGCAGGAGATTCAGGGCATGAGATTCAGGGCATGAGTTTCAGGGCAGGAGATTCAGGGCTTGAGATTCAGGGCATGAGTTTCAGGGCAGGAGATTCAGTGCAGGAGTTTCAGGGCATGTGATTCAGGGCATGAGTTTCAGAGCAGGAGTTTCAAGGCATGAGATTCAGGGCAGTAGTTTCAGGGCTTGAGATTCAGGGCATGAGATTCAGGGCATGAGTTTCAGGGCAGGAGATTCAGGGCAGGACTTTCAGGGCATGAGATTTAGGGCTGTGGTTTCAGGGCAGGAGATTCAAGGCAGGAGTTTCAGGACATGAGATTCAGGGCAGGAGATTCAGTGCAGGAGTTTCAAGGTATGAGATTCAGGGCATGTGTTTCAGGGCAGGAGATTCAGGGCAGGAGTTTCCGGGCATTTGATTCAGGCCATGAGTTTCAGGGGATGAGATTCAGGGCAGGAGTTTCAGGGCATGAGATTCAGGGCAAGAGTTTCGGTGCAGGAGATTCAGGGTATGAGATTCAGGGCATGAGTTTCAGGGCGGGAGATTCAGGGCATGAGATTCAGGGCAGGAGATTCAGGGCGTGAGTTTCAGGGCAGGAGATTCAGGGCTGGAGATTCAGGGCAGGAGTTTCAGGGCAGGAGTTTCAGTGCAGGAGTTTCAGGGCATGAGATTCAGGGCATGAGTTTCAGGGCATGAGATTCAGGGCATGAGTTTCAGGGCAGGAGATTCAGGGCATGAGATTCAGGGCAGGAGTTTCAGGGCATGAGATTCAGGGCATGAGATTCAGGGCAGGAGTTTCAGGGCAGGAGTTTCAGGGCATGAGATTCAGGGCATGAGTTTCAGGGCAGGAGATTCAGGGCAGGAGTTTCAGGGCATGAGATTCAGGGCAGTAGTTTCAGGGCATGAGATTCAGGGCAGGAGATTCAGGGCATGAGATTCAGGGCAGGAGTTTCAGGGCTTGAGATTCAGGGCAGGAGATTCAGGGCATGAGATTCAGGGCATGAGTTTCAGGGCAGGAGATTCAGGGCAGGAGATTCAGGGCATGAGATTCAGGGCAGGAGTTTCAGGGCATGAGATTCAGGGCATGAGTTTCAGGGCAGGAGATTCAGGGCAGGAGTTTCAGGGCATGAGATTCAGGGCATGAGTTTCAGGGCAGGAGATTCAGGGCATGAGATTCAGGGCATGAGTTTCAGGGCAGGAGATTCAGGGCAGGAGTTTCAGGGCATGAGATTCAGGGCATGAGTTTCAGGGCAGGAGATTCAGGGCAGGAGTTTCAGGGCATGAGATTCAGGGCATGAGTTTCAGGGCAGGAGATTCAGGGCAGGAGTTTCAGGGCATGAGATTCAGGGCATGAGTTTCACGGCAGGATGTTCAGTGCAGGAATTTCAGGGCATGAGATTCAGGGCATGAGTTTCGGGACAGGAGATTCAGGGTCTAGTTTCAAGGCATGAGATTCAGGGCAGTAGTTTCAGGGCTTGAGATTCAGGGCAGGAGATTCAGGGCATGAGATTCAGGGCATGAGATCAAGGGCATGAGATTCAGGGCATGAGTTTCAGGGCAGGAGATTCAGGGCTGGAGATTCAGGGCATGAGTTTCAGGGCAGGAGATTCAGGGCAGGAGATTCAGGGCATGAGATTCAGGGCATGAGTTTCAGGGCATGAGATTCAGGGCAGGAGTTTCAGGGCATGAGATTCAGGGCAGGAGTTTCAGGGCATGAGATTCAGGGCATGAGTTTCAGGGCAGGAGATTCAGGGCAGGAGTTTCAGGGCATGAGATTCAGGGCATGAGTTTCAGGGCAGGAGATTCAGGGCATGAGATTCAGGGCATGAGTTTCAGGGCAGGAGATTCAGGGCATGAGATTCAGGGCATGAGTTTCAGGGCAGGAGATTCAGGGCAGGAGTTTCAGGGCATGAGATTCAGGGCATGAGTTTCAGGGCAGGAGATTCAGGGCAGGAGTTTCAGGGCATGAGATTCAGGGCATGAGTTTCAGGGCAGGAGATTCAGGGCAGGAGTTTCAGGGCATGAGATTCAGGGCATGAGATTCAGGGCAGGAGATTCAGGACTAGTTTCAGGGCATGAGATTCAGGGCAGTAGTTTCAGGGCTTGAGATTCAGGGCAGCAGATTCAGGGCATGAGATTCAGGGCATGAGATTCAGGGCATGAGATTCAGGGCATGAGTTTCAGGGCAGGAGATTCAGGGCATGAGATTCAGGGCATGAGTTTCAGGGCAGGAGTTTCAGGGCATGAGATTCAGGGCATGAGTTTCAGGGCAGGAGATTCAGGGCAGGAGTTTCAGGGCATGAGATTCAGGGCATGAGTTTCAGGGCAGGAGTTTCAGGGCATGAGATTCAGGGCAGGAGTTTCAGGGCTTGAGATTCAGGGCAGGAGTTTCAGGGCATGAGATTCAGGGCAGGAGTTTCAGGGCATGAGATTCAGGGCATGAGTTTCAGGGCTGGAGCTTCAGGGCATGAGATTCAGGGCAAGAGTTTCAGGGCGGGAGATTCAGGGCAGGAGTTTCAGGGCATTGGATTGAGGGCATGTGTTTCAAGGCATGAGATTCAGGGCAGTAGTTTCAGGGCTTGAGATTCTGGGCAGGAGATTCATGGCATGAGATTCAGGGCAGGAGATTCAGGGCGTGAGTTTCAGGGCAGGAGATTCAGGGCAGGAGATTCAGGGCATGAGTTTCAGGGCAGGAGGTTCAGGGCAGGAGATTCAGTGCATGAGTTTCAGTGCATGAGATTCAGGGCATGTGATTCAGGGCATGAGTTTCAGAGCAGGAGATTCAGGGCAGAAGATTCAGGGCAGGAGTATCAGGGCATGAGATTCAGGGCATGAGTTTCAGGGCAGGAGTTTCAGTGCAGGTGTTTCAGGGCATGAGATTCAGGGCACGAGATTCAGGGCAGGAGATTCAGGGCCGGACTTTCAAGGCATGAGATTCAGGGCAGTAGTTTCAGGGCTTGAGATTCAGGGCAGGAGATTCAGGGCATGAGATTCAGGGCATGAGATCAAGGGCATGAAATTCAGGGCATGAGTTTCAGGGCAGGAGATTCAGGGTAGAACATTCAGGCATGAGATTCAGGGCAGGAGTTTCAGGGCATGAGATTCAAGGGGATGAGTTTCAGAGCAGGAGATTCAGGGCATGAGATTCAGGGCATGAGTTTCAGGGCATGAGATTCAGGGCAGGAGTTTCAGGGCATGAGATTCAGGGCATGAGTTTCAGCGCAGGAGATTCAGGGCATGGGATTCAGAGCATGAGTTGCAGGGCAGGAGATTCAGGGCATGGGATTCAGAGCATGAGTTGCAGGGCAGGAGATTCAGGGCAGGAGTCTCAGGGCATGATATTCAGAGCATGAGTTTCACGGCAGGATATTCAGTGCAGGAATTTCAGGGCATGAGATTCAGGGCATGAGTTTCGGTACAGGAAATTCAGGGCATGAGTTTCGGTACAGGAAATTAAGGGCCGGAGTTTCAAGGCATGAGATTCAGGGCAGTAGTTTCAGGGCTTGAGATTCAGGACAGCATATTCAGGGAATGAGATTGAGGGCATGAGATCAAGAGCATGAAATTCAGCGCGTGAGTTTCAGGGCAGGAGATTCAGGGCTGGAAATTCAGGGCATGAGTTTCAGGGCAGGAGATTCAGGGCATGAGATTCAGGGCTTTAGTTTCAGGGCTGGAGTATCAGGGCTGAAATTTCAGGGCATGAGATTCAGGGCCGGAGATTCAGAGCAGTAGTTTCAGGGCATGATATTCAGGGCATGAGTTTCAGGGCAGGAGATTCAGGGCAGGAGTTTCAGGGCATGAGATTCAGGGCATGAGTTTAAGGGCAGGAGATTCAGGGCATGAGTTTCAGGGCATGTGATTCAGGGCATGAGTTTCAGGGCAGGAGATTCAGGGCATGAGATTCAGTGCAGGAGTTTCAGGGCATGAGATTCAGGGCATGAGATTCAGGGTCGGAGATTCAGGGCATGAGATTCAGGGCATGAGATTCAGGGCATGAGTTTCAGGGCAGGAGTTCCAGGGCATGAGATTCAGTGCGGGAGATTCAGGGCAGGAGTTTCAGGGCATTGGATTGAGGGCATTAGTTTCAGCCCAGGAGTTTCAGGGCAGGAGATTCAGGGCAGGAGTTTCAGGGCAGGAGTTCCAGGGCATGAGATTCAGGGCAAGAGTTTCAGTGCAGGAGATTCAGGCTATGAGATTCAGGGCATGAGTTTCAGGGCGGGAGATTCAGGGCAGGAGTTTCAGGGCATTGGATTGAGGGCATGAGTTTCAGGGCAGGAGTTTCAGGGCAGGAGATTCAGGGCAGGAGTTTCAGGGCAGGAGTTTCAGTGCAGGAGTTTCAGGGCATGATATTCAGGGCATGAGTTTAAGGGCAGGAGATTCAGGGCATGAGTTTCAGGGCATGTGATTCAGGGCATGAGTTTCAGGGCAGGAGATTCAGGGCATGAGATTCAGTGCAGGAGTTTCAGGGCATGAGATTCTGGGCATGAGATTCAGGGTCGGAGCTTCAGGGCTTGAGATTCAGGGCCTGAGTTTCAGGGCAGGAGATTCAGGGCAGGAGTTTCAGGGCATGAGATTCAGGGCATGAGTTTCAGGGCAGGAGTTTCAAGGCATGAGATTCAGGGCAGTAGTTTCAGGGCATGAGATTCTGGGCAGGAGTTTCAGGGCATGAGATTCATAGCATGAGTTTCAGGACAGAAGATTCAGTACAGGAGTTTCAGGGCATGTGATTCAGGGCATGAGTTTCAGGGCAGGAGATTCAGGGCATGAGATTCAGGGCATGAGTTTCAGGGCATGAGATTCAGGGCAGGAGTTTCAGGGCATGAGATTCAGGGCATGAGTTTCAGGGCAGGAGATTCAGGGCAGGAGTTTCAGGGCATGAGATTCAGGGCAGGAGTTTCAGGGCATGAGATTCAGGGCATGAGTTTCAGGGCAGGAGATTCAGGGCAGGAGTTTCAGGGCATGAGATTCAGGGCATGAGTTTCAGGGCAGGAGATTCAGGGCATGAGATTCAGGGCATGAGTTTCAGGGCATGAGATTCAGGGCAGGAGTTTCAGGGCATGAGATTCAGGGCATGAGTTTCAGGGCAGGAGATTCAGGGCATGAGATTCAGGGCATGAGTTTCAGGGCAGGAGATTCAGGGCAGGAGTTTCAGGGCATGAGATTCAGGGCATGAGTTTCAGGGCAGGAGATTCAGGGCAGGAGATTCAGGGCATGAGATTCAGGGCATGAGTTTCAGGGCAGGAGATTCAGGGCAGGAGTTTCAGGGCATGAGATTCAGGGCATGAGTTTCAGGGCAGGAGATTCAGGGCAGGAGTTTCAGGGCATGAGATTCAGGGCAGTAGTTTCAGGGCTTGAGATTCAGGGCAGGAGATTCAGGGCATGAGATTCAGGGCATGAGATTCAGGGCATGAGATTCAGGGCATGAGTTTCAGGGCAGGAGATTCAGGGCATGAGATTCAGGGCATGAGTTTCAGGGCAGGAGATTCAGGGCATGAGATTCAGGGCATGAGTTTCAGGGCAGGAGATTCAGGGCAGGAGTTTCAGGGCATGAGATTCAGGGCAGGAGATTCAGGGCAGGAGTTTCAGGGCATGAGATTCAGGGCATGAGTTTCAGGGCAGGAGATTCAGGGCAGGAGTTTCAGGGCATGAGATTCAGGGCATGAGTTTCAGGGCAGGAGTTTCAGGGCATGAGATTCAGGGCAGTAGTTTCAGGGCATGAGATTCAGGGCAGGAGTTTCAGGGCATGAGATTCAGGGCAGGAGTTTCAGGGCATGAGATTCAGGGCATGAGTTTCAGGGCAGGAGATTCAGGGCAGGAGTTTCAGGGCATGAGATTCAGGGCATGAGTTTCAGGGCAGGAGTTTCAGGGCATGAGATTCAGGGCATGAGTTTCAGGGCAGGAGATTCAGGGCATGAGATTCAGGGCATGAGTTTCAGGGCAGGAGATTCAGGGCAGGAGTTTCAGGGCATGAGATTCAGGGCATGAGTTTCAGGGCAGGAGATTCAGGGCAGGAGTTTCAGGGAATGAGATTCAGGGCATGAGTTTCAGGGCAGGAGATTCAGGGCAGGAGTTTCAGGGCATGAGATTCAGGGCATGAGTTTCAGGGCAGGAGATTCAGGGCAGGAGTTTCAGGGCATGAGATTCAGGGCATGAGTTTCAGGGCAGGAGATTCAGGGTATGTAGTTTCAAGGCATGAGATTCAGGGCAGTAGTTTCAGGGCTTGAGATTCAGGGCAGGAGATTCAGGGCATGAGATTCAGGGCATGTGATTCAGGGCATGAAATTCAGGGCATGAGTTTCAGGGCAGGAGATTCAGGGCATGAGATTCAGGGCATGAGTTTCAGGGCAGGAGTTTCAGGGCATGAGATTCAGGGCATGAGTTTCAGGGCAGGAGTTTCAGGGCATGAGATTCAGGGCAGTAGTTTCAGGGCATGAGATTCAGGGCAGGAGTTTCAGGGCATGAGATTCAGGGCATGAGTTTCAGGGCAGGAGATTCAGGGCAGGAGTTTCAGGGCATGAGATTCAGGGCATGAGTTTCAGGGCAGGAGATTCAGGGCATGAGATTCAGGGCATGAGTTTCAAAGCATGAGATTCAGGGCAGGAGTTTCAGGGCATGAGATTCAGGGCATGAGTTTCAGGGCAGGAGATTCAGGGCATGGGATTCAGGGCATGAGTTTCAGGGCAGGAGAAATAGGGCAGGAGTTTCAGGGCATGTGATTCAGGGCATGAGTTTCAGGGCAGGAGATTCAGGGCAGGAGTTTCAGGGCATGAGATTCAGGGCATGAGTTTCAGGGCAGGAGATTCAGTGCAGGAGTTTCAGGGCATGAGATTCAGGGCATGAGTTTCAGGGCAGGAGATTCAGGGCAGGAGTTTCAGGGCATGAGATTCAGGGCAGTAGTTTCAGGGCTTGAGATTCAGGGCAGCAGATTCAGGGCATGAGATTCAGGGCATGAGATTCAAGGGCATGAAATTCAGCGCGTGAGTTTCAGGGCAGGAGATTCAGGGCTGGAGATTCAGGGCATGAGTTTCAGGGCAGGAGATTCAGGGCATGAGATTCAGGGCATGAGTTTCAGGGCAGGAGTTTCAGGGCAGGAGTTTCAGGGCATGAGATTCAGGGCAGGAGATTCAGGGCATGAGTTTCAGGGCAGGAGTTTCAGGGCATGAGATTCAGGGCATGAGTTTCAGGGCAGGAGTTTCAGGGCATGAGATTCAGGGCAGTAGTTTCAGGGCATGAGATTCAGGGCAGGAGTTTCAGGGCATGAGATTCAGGGCATGAGTTTCAGGGCAGGAGATTCAGGGCAGGAGTTTCAGGGCATGTGATTCAGGGCATGAGTTTCAGGGCAGGAGATTCAGGGCATGAGATTCAGGGGTGGAGATTCAGGGCATGAGATTCAGGGCAGGAGTTTCAGGGCATGAGATTCAGGGCATGAGTTTCAGGGCAGGAGATTCAGGGCATGAGATTCAGGGCATGAGTTTCAGGGCAGGAGATTCAGGGCAGGAGTTTCAGGGCATGAGATTCAGGGCATGAGTTTCAGGGCAGGAGATTCAGGGCAGGAGTTTCAGGGCATGAGATTCAGGGCATGAGTTTCAGGGCAGGAGATTCAGTGCAGGAGTTTCAGGGCATGAGATTCAGGGCATGAGTTTCAGGGCAGGAGATTCAGGGCCGGAGTTTCAAGGCATGAGATTCAGGGCAGTAGTTTCAGGGCTTGAGATTCAGGGCAGGAGATTCAGGGCATGAGATTCAGGGCATGTGATTAAGGGCATGAAATTCAGGGCATGAGTTTCAGGGCAGGAGATTCAGGGCTGGAGATTCAGGGCATGAGTTTCAGGGCAGGAGATTCAGGGCATGAGATTTTCAGGGCTTTAGTTTCAGGGCTGGAGTATCAGGGCAGAAATTTCAGGGCATGAGATTCAGGGCCGGAGATTCAGGGCAGGAGTTTCAGGGCATGATATTCAGCTCATGAGTTTCAGGGCAGGAGATTCAGGGCAGGAGTTTCAGGGCATGAGATTCAGGGCATGAGTTTCAGGGCAGGAGATTCAGGGCATGAGATTCAGGGCAGGAGTTTCAGGGCATGAGATTCAGGGCAGGAGTTTCAGGGCATGAGATTCAGGGCAGGAGTTTCAGGGCATGAGATTCAGGGCATGAGTTTCAGGGCAGGAGATTCAGGGCAGGAGATTCAGGGCATGAGATTCAGGGCATGAGTTTCAGGGCAGGAGATTCAGGGCTTGAGATTCAGGGCATGAGTTTCAGGGCAGGAGATTCAGTACAGGAGTTTCAGGGCATGTGATTCAGGGCATGAGTTTCAGAGCAGGAGTTTCAAGGCATGAGATTCAGGGCAGTAGTTTCAGGGCTTGAGATTCAGGGCATGAGATTCAGGGCATGAGTTTCAGGGCAGGAGATTCAGGGCAGGACTTTCAGGGCATGAGATTTAGGGCTGTGGTTTTAGGGCAGGAGATTCAAGGCAGGAGATTCAGGGCATGAGATTCAGGGCAGGAGATTCAGTGCAGGAGTTTCAGGGTATGAGATTCAGGGCATGTGTTTCAGGGCAGGAGATTCAGGGCAGGAGTTTCCGGGCATTTGATTCAGGCCATGAGTTTCAGGGGATGAGATTCAGGGCAGGAGTTTCAGGGCATGAGATTCAGGGCAAGAGTTTCGGTGCAGGAGATTCAGGGTATGAGATTCAGGGCATGAGTTTCAGGGCGGGAGATTCAGGGCATGAGATTCAGGGCAGGAGATTCAGGGCGTGAGTTTCAGGGCAGGAGATTCAGGGTTGGAGATTCAGGGCAGGAGTTTCAGGGCAGGAGTTTCAGTGCAGGAGATTCAGGGCATGAGTTTCAGGGCATGAGTTTCAGGGCAGGAGATTCAGGGCATGAGTTTCAGGGCAGGAGATTCAGGGCAGGAGATTCAGGGCAGGAGTTTCAGGGCATGAGATTCAGGGCATGAGATTCAGGGCAGGAGTTTCAGTGCAGGAGTTTCAGGGCATGAGATTCAGGGCATGAGTTTCAGGGCAGGAGATTCAGGGCAGGAGTTTCAAGGCATGAGATTCAGGGCAGTAGTTTCAGGGCTTGAGATTCAGGGCAGGAGATTCAGGGCATGAGATTCAGGGCAGTAGTTTCAGGGCTTGAGATTCAGGGCAGGAGATTCAGGGCATGAGATTCAGGGCATGAGTTTCAGGGCATGAGATTCAGTGCAGGAGTTTCAGGGCATGAGATTCAGGGCATGAGATTCAGGGTCGGAGATTCAGGGCATGAGATTCAGGGCATGAGATTCAGGGCATGAGTTTCAGGGCAGGAGTTCCAGGGCATGAGATTCAGTGCGGGAGATTCAGGGCAGGAGTTTCAGGGCATTGGATTGAGGGCATTAGTTTCAGCCCAGGAGTTTCAGGGCAGGAGATTCAGGGCAGGAGTTTCAGGGCAGGAGTTCCAGGGCATGAGATTCAGGGCAAGAGTTTCAGTGCAGGAGATTCAGGGTATGAGATTCAGGGCATGAGTTTCAGGGCAGGAGATTCAGGGCAGGAGTTTCAGGGCATTGGATTGAGGGCATGAGTTTCAGGGCAGGAGTTTCAGGGCAGGAGATTCAGGGCAGGAGTTTCAGGGCAGGAGTTTCAGTGCAGGAGTTTCAGGGCATGATATTCAGGGCATGAGTTTAAGGGCAGGAGATTCAGGGCATGAGTTTCAGGGCATGTGATTCAGGGCATGAGTTTCAGGGCAGGAGATTCAGGGCATGAGATTCAGTGCAGGAGTTTCAGGGCATGAGATTCAGGGCATGAGATTCAGGGTCGGAGATTCAGGGCATGAGATTCAGGGCATGAGATTCAGGGCAGGAGATTCAGGGCAGGAGTTTCAGGGCATGAGATTCAGGGCATGAGTTTCAGGGCAGGAGTTTCAGGGCATGAGATTCAGGGCAGTAGTTTCAGGGCAGGAGATTCAGGGCAGGAGTTTCAGGGCATGAGATTCAGGGCATGAGTTTCAGGGCAGGAGATTCAGGGCAGGAGTTTCAGGGCATGAGATTCAGGGCATGAGTTTCAGGGCAGGAGATTCAGGGCATGAGATTCAGGGCATGAGTTTCAGGGCATGAGATTCAGGGCAGGAGTTTCAGGGCATGAGATTCAGGGCATGAGTTTCAGCGCAGGAGATTCAGGGCATGGGATTCAGGGCATGAGTTTCAGGGCAGGAGATTCAGGGCAGGAGTTTCAGGGCATGAGATTCAGGGCATGAGTTTCAGGGCAGGAGATTCAGGGCAGGAGTTTCAGGGCATGAGATTCAGGGCATGAGTTTCAGGGCAGGAGATTCAGGGCAGGAGTTTCAGGGCATGAGATTCAGGGCATGAGTTTCAGGGCAGGAGATTCAGGGCAGGAGATTCAGGGCATGAGATTCAGGGCAGTAGTTTCAGGGCATGAGATTCAGGGTAGGAGTTTCAGGACATGAGATTCAGGGCATGAGATCAAGGGCATGAGATTCAGGGCATGAGTTTCAGGGCAGGAGATTCAGGGCATGAGATTCAGGGCATGAGTTTCAGGGCAGGAGATTCAGGGCATGAGATTCAGGGCATGAGTTTCAGGGCAGGAGTTTCAGGGCAGGAGTTTCAGGGCATGAGATTCAGGGCAGGAGATTCAGGGCAGGAGTTTCAGGGCATGAGATTCAGGGCATGAGTTTCAGGGCAGGAGATTCAGGGCAGGAGTTTCAGGGCATGAGATTCAGGGCATGAGTTTCAGGGCAGGAGTTTCAGGGCATGAGATTCAGGGCAGTAGTTTCAGGGCATGAGATTCAGGGCAGGAGTTTCAGGGCATGAGATTCAGGGCAGGAGTTTCAGGGCATGAGATTCAGGGCATGAGTTTCAGGGCAGGAGATTCAGGGCAGGAGTTTCAGGGCATGAGATTCAGGGCATGAGTTTCAGGGCAGGAGATTCAGGGCATGAGATTCAGGGCATGAGTTTCAGGGCAGGAGATTCAGGGCAGGAGTTTCAGGGCATGAGATTCAGGGCATGAGTTTCAGGGCAGGAGATTCAGGGCAGGAGTTTCAGGGCATGTGATTCAGGGCATGAGTTTCAGGGCAGGAGATTCAGGGCATGAGATTCAGGGCATGAGTTTCAGGGCAGGAGATTCAGGGCAGGAGTTTCAGGGCATGAGATTCAGGGCATGAGTTTCAGGGCAGGAGATTCAGGGCAGGAGTTTCAGGGCATGAGATTCAGGGCATGAGTTTCAGGGCAGGAGATTCAGGGCAGGAGTTTCAGGGCATGAGATTCAGGGCATGAGTTTCAGGGCAGGAGATTCAGTGCAGGAGTTTCAGGGCATGAGATTCAGGGCATGAGTTTCAGGGCAGGAGATTCAGGGTCTAGTTTCAAGGCATGAGATTCAGGGCAGTAGTTTCAGGGCTTGAGATTCAGGGCATGAGATTCAGGGCAGGAGATTCAGGGCATGAGATCAAGGGCATGAGATTCAGGGCATGAGTTTCAGGGCAGGAGATTCAGGGCAGGAGATTCAGGGCATGAGTTTCAGGGCAGGAGTTTCAGGGCATGAGATTCAGGGCATGAGTTTCAGGGCAGGAGTTTCAGGGCATGAGATTCAGGGCAGTAGTTTCAGGGCATGAGATTCTGGGCAGGAGTTTCAGGGCATGAGATTCATAGCATGAGTTTCAGGACAGAAGATTCAGTACAGGAGTTTCAGGGCATGAGATTCAGGGCATGAGTTTCAGGGCAGGAGATTCAGGGCATGAGATTCAGGGCATGAGTTTCAGGGCATGAGATTCAGGGCAGGAGTTTCAGGGCATGAGATTCAGGGCATGAGTTTCAGCGCAGGAGATTCAGGGCATGGGATTCAGGGCATGAGTTTCAGGGCAGGAGATTCAGGGCAGGAGTTTCAGGGCATTTGATTCAGGGCATGAGTTTCAGGGCAGGAGATTCAGGGCAGGAGTTTCAGGGCATGAGATTCAGAGCATGAGTTTCACGGCAGGAAATTCAGTGCAGGAATTTCAGGGCATGAGATTCAGGGCATGAGTTTCATGGCTGGAGTTTCAGGGATGAAATTTCATGGCATGAGATTCAGGGCAGTAGTTTCAGGGCTTGAGATTCAGGGCAGCATATTCAGGGAATGAGATTCAGGGCATGAGATCAAGAGCATGAAATTCAGCGCGTGAGTTTCAGGGCAGGAGATTCAGGGCTGGAGATTCAGGGCATGAGTTTCAGGGCAGGAGATTCAGGGCATGAGATTCAGGGCATTAGTTTCAGGGCTGGAGTATCAGGGCAGAAATTTCAGGGCATGAGATTCAGGGCCGGAGATTCAGGGCAGGAGTTTCAGGGCATGATATTCAGGGCATGAGTTTCAGGGCAGGAGATTCAGGGCAGGAGTTTCAGGGCCTGAGATTCAGGGCATGAGTTTCAGGGCAGGAGTTTCAAGGCATGAGATTGAGGGCAGTAGTTTCAGGGCTTGAGATTCAGGGCAGGAGTTTCAGGGCATGAGATTCAGGGCAGGAGTTTCAGGGCATGAGATTCAGGGCATGAGTTTCAGGGCAGGAGATTCAGGGCAGGAGATTCAGGGCATGAGATTCAGGGCATGAGTTTCAGGGCAGGAGATTCAGGGCATGAGATTCAGGGCATGAGTTTCAGGGCAGGAGATTCAGGGCAGGAGTTTCAGGGCATGAGATTCAGGGCATGAGTTTCAGGGCAGGAGTTTCAGGGCATGAGATTCAGGGCAGGAGTTTCAGGGCAGGAGATTCAGGGCAGGAGTTTCAGGGCATGAGATTCAGGGCATGAGTTTCAGGGCAGGAGATTCAGGGCAGGAGTTTCAGGGCATGAGATTCAGGGCATGAGTTTCAGGGCAGGAGATTCAGGGCAGGAGTTTCAGGGCATGAGATTCAGGGCATGAGTTTCAGGGCAGGAGATTCAGGGCAGGAGTTTCAGGGCATGAGATTCAGGGCAGTAGTTTCAGGGCATGAGATTCAGGGCAGGAGATTCAGGGCATGAGATTCAGGGCATGAGATTCAGGGCATGAGATTCAGGGCATGAGTTTCAGGGCAGGAGATTCAGGGCATGAGATTCAGGGCATGAGTTTCAGGGCAGGAGATTCAGGGCATGAGATTCAGGGCATGAGTTTCAGGGCAGGAGTTTCAGGGCATGAGATTCAGGGCATGAGATTCAGGGCAGGAGTTTCAGGGCAGGAGATTCAGGGCATGAGATTCAGGGCATGAGTTTCAGGGCAGGAGATTCAGGGCAGGAGTTTCAGGGCATGAGATTCAGGGCATGAGTTTCAGGGCAGGAGTTTCAGGGCATGAGATTCAGGGCAGGAGTTTCAGGGCATGAGATTCAGGGCAGGAGTTTCAGGGCATGAGATTCAGGGCAGGAGTTTCAGGGCATGAGATTCAGGGCATGAGTTTCAGGGCAGGAGATTCAGGGCAGGAGATTCAGGGCATGAGATTCAGGGCATGAGTTTCAGGGCAGGAGATTCAGGGCATGAGATTCAGGGCATGAGATTCAGGGCAGGAGATTCAGGGCAGGAGTTTCAGGGCATGTGATTCAGGGCATGAGTTTCAGGGCAGGAGTTTCAGGGCATGAGATTCAGGGCAGTAGTTTCAGGGCTTGAGATTCAGGGCATGAGATTCAGGGCATGAGTTTCAGGGCAGGAGATTCAGGGCAGGAGTTTCAGGGCATGAGATTTAGGGCTGTGGTTTCAGGGCAGGAGATTCAGGGCAGGACTTTCAGGGCATGAGATTCAGGGCAGGAGTTTCAGTGCAGGAGTTTCAAGGTATGAGATTCAGGGCATGTGTTTCAGGGCAGGAGATTCAGGGCAGGAGTTTCCGGGCATTTGATTCAGGCCATGAGTTTCAGGGGAGGAGATTCAGGGCAGGAGTTTCAGGGCATGAGATTCAGGGCAAGAGTTTCAGTGCAGGAGATTCAGGGTATGAGATTCAGGGCATGAGTTTCAGGGCGGGAGATTCAGGGCATGAGATTCAGGGCAGGAGATTCAGGGCGTGAGTTTCAGGGCAGGAGATTCAGGGCAGGAGATTCAGGGCATGAGTTTCAGGGCAGGAGATTCAGGGCAGGAGATTCAGGGCATGAGTTTCAGGGCATGAGTTTCAGGGCATGAGATTCAGGGCATGAGTTTCAGGGCAGGAGATTCAGGGCATGAGATTCAGGGCAGGAGTTTCAGGGCATGAGATTCAGGGCATGAGATTCAGGGCAGGAGTTTCAGGGCAGGAGTTTCAGGGCATGAGATTCAGGGCATGAGTTTCAGGGCAGGAGATTCAGGGCAGGAGTTTCAGGGCATGAGATTCAGGGCAGTAGTTTCAGGGCTTGAGATTCAGGGCAGGAGATTCAGGGCATGAGATTCAGGGCAGGAGTTTCAGGGCATGAGATTCAGGGCAGGAGATTCAGGGCATGAGATTCAGGGCATGAGTTTCAGGGCAGGAGATTCAGTGCAGGAGTTTCAGGGCATGAGATTCAGGGCATGAGATTCAGGGCAGGAGATTCAGGGCATGAGATTCAGGGCATGAGATTCAGGGCATGAGTTTCAGGGCAGGAGTTTCAGGGCATGAGATTCAGGGCATGAGATTCAGGGCAGGAGTTTCAGGGCATTGGATTGAGGGCATTAGTTTCAGCCCAGGAGTTTCAGGGCAGGAGATTCAGGGCAGGAGTTTCAGGGCAGGAGTTTCAGGGCATGAGATTCAGGGCATGAGTTTCAGTGCAGGAGATTCAGGGCATGAGATTCAGGGCATGAGTTTCAGGGCAGGAGATTCAGGGCAGGAGTTTCAGGGCATGAGATTCAGGGCATGAGTTTCAGGGCAGGAGTTTCAGGGCAGGAGATTCAGGGCATGAGATTCAGGGCAGGAGTTTCAGGGCAGGAGTTTCAGGGCATGAGATTCAGGGCATGAGTTTCAGGGCAGGAGATTCAGGGCATGAGATTCAGGGCAGGAGTTTCAGGGCATGAGATTCAGGGCATGAGATTCAGGGCAGGAGATTCAGGGCATGAGATTCAGGGCATGAGTTTCAGGGCAGGAGATTCAGGGCAGGAGTTTCAGGGCATGAGATTCAGGGCATGAGTTTCAGGGCAGGAGTTTCAGGGCAGGAGATTTAGGGCAGAAGTTTCAGGGCATGAGATTCAGGGCAGGAGTTTCAGGGCATGAGATTCAGGGCATGAGTTTCAGGGCAGGAGATTCAGGGCAGGAGTTTCAGGGCATGAGATTCAGGGCATGAGTTTCAGGGCAGGAGATTCAGGGCATGAGATTCAGGGCATGAGTTTCAGGGCATGAGATTCAGGGCAGGAGTTTCAGGGCATGAGATTCAGGGCATGAGTTTCAGGGCAGGAGATTCAGGGCATGAGATTCAGGGCATGAGTTTCAGGGCAGGAGATTCAGGGCAGGAGTTTCAGGGCATGAGATTCAGGGCATGAGTTTCAGGGCAGGAGATTCAGGGCAGGAGTTTCAGGGCATGAGATTCAGGGCATGAGTTTCAGGGCAGGAGATTCAGGGCAGGAGTTTCAGGGCATGAGATTCAGGGCATGAGTTTCAGGGCAGGAGATTCAGGGCAGGAGTTTCAGGGCATGAGATTCAGGGCAGTAGTTTCAGGGCTTGAGATTCAGGGCAGGAGATTCAGGGCATGAGATTCAGGGCATGAGATTCAGGGCATGAGATTCAGGGCATGAGTTTCAGGGCAGGAGATTCAGGGCAGGAGATTCAGGGCATGAGTTTCAGGGCAGGAGATTCAGGGCATGAGATTCAGGGCATGAGTTTCAGGGCAGGAGTTTCAGGGCAGGAGTTTCAGGGCATGAGATTCAGGGCAGGAGATTCAGGGCAGGAGTTTCAGGGCATGAGATTCAGGGCATGAGTTTCAGGGCAGGAGATTCAGGGCAGGAGTTTCAGGGCATGAGATTCAGGGCATGAGTTTCAGGGCAGGAGATTCAGGGCATGAGATTCAGGGCAGTAGTTTCAGGGCATGAGATTCAGGGCAGGAGTTTCAGGGCATGAGATTCAGGGCAGGAGTTTCAGGGCATGAGATTCAGGGCATGAGTTTCAGGGCAGGAGATTCAGGGCAGGAGTTTCAGGGCATGAGATTCAGGGCATGAGTTTCAGGGCAGGAGTTTCAGGGCATGAGATTCAGGGCATGAGTTTCAGGGCAGGAGATTCAGGGCATGAGATTCAGGGCATGAGTTTCAGGGCAGGAGATTCAGGGCAGGAGTTTCAGGGCATGAGATTCAGGGCATGAGTTTCAGGGCAGGAGATTCAGGGCAGGAGTTTCAGGGCATGAGATTCAGGGCATGAGTTTCAGGGCAGGAGATTCAGGGCAGGAGTTTCAGGGCATGAGATTCAGGGCATGAGTTTCAGGGCAGGAGATTCAGGGCAGGAGTTTCAGGGCATGAGATTCAGGGCATGAGTTTCAGGGCAGGAGATTCAGGGCCGGAGTTTCAGGGCATGAGATTCAGGGCAGTAGTTTCAGGGCTTGAGATTCAGGGCAGGAGATTCAGGGCTGGAGATTCAGGGCATGAGATTCAGGGCATTAGTTTCTGGGCAGGAGATTCAGGGCATGAGTTTCAGGGCATGAGATTCAGGGCAGGAGATTCAGGGCAGGAGTTTCAGGGCATGAGATTCAGGGCATGAGTTTCAGGGCAGGAGTTTCAGGGCATGAGATTCAGGGCATGAGTTTCAGGGCAGGAGTTTCAGGGCATGAGATTCAGGGCAGTAGTTTCAGGGCATGAGATTCAGGGCAGGAGTTTCAGGGCATGAGATTCAGGGCATGAGTTTCAGGGCAGGAGATTCAGGGCAGGAGTTTCAGGGCATGAGATTCAGGGCATGAGTTTCAGGGCAGGAGATTCAGGGCATGAGATTCAGGGCATGAGTTTCAGGGCATGAGATTCAGGGCAGGAGTTTCAGGGCATGAGATTCAGGGCATGAGTTTCAGGGCAGGAGATTCAGGGCATGAGATTCAGGGCATGAGTTTCAGGGCAGGAGATTCAGGGCAGGAGTTTCAGGGCATGAGATTCAGGGCATGAGTTTCAGGGCAGGAGATTCAGGGCATGAGTTTCAGGGCATGAGATTCAGGGCATGAGTTTCAGGGCAGGAGATTCAGGGCAGGAGTTTCAGGGCATGAGATTCAGGGCATGAGTTTCAGGGCAGGAGATTCAGGGCCGGAGTTTCAAGGCATGAGATTCAGGGCAGTAGTTTCAGGGCTTGAGATTCAGGGCAGGAGATTCAGGGCATGAGATTCAGGGCATGAGATCAAGGGCATGAAATTCAGGGCATGAGTTTCAGGGCAGGAGATTCAGGGCAGGAGATTCAGGGTAGGGCATGAGTTTCAGGGCAGGAGATTCAGGGCATGAGATTCAGGGCATGAGTTTCAGGGCAGGAGTTTCAGGGCAGGAGTTTCAGGGCATGAGATTCAGGGCAGGAGATTCAGGGCATGAGTTTCAGGGCAGGAGTTTCAGGGCATGAGATTCAGGGCATGAGTTTCAGGGCAGGAGTTTCAGGGCATGAGATTCAGGGCAGTAGTTTCAGGGCATGAGATTCAGGGCAGGAGTTTCAGGGCATGAGATTCAGGGCATGAGTTTCAGGGCAGGAGATTCAGGGCAGGAGTTTCAGGGCATGTGATTCAGGGCATGAGTTTCAGGGCAGGACATTCAGGGCATGAGATTCAGGGGATGAGTTTCAAAGCATGAGATTCAGGGCAGGAGTTTCAGGGCATGAGATTCAGGGCATGAGTTTCAGCGCAGGATATTCAGGGCATGGGATTCAGGGAATGAGTTTCAGGGCAGGAGAAATAGGGCAGGAGTGTCAGGGCATGTGATTCAGGGCATGAGTTTCAGGGCAGGAGATTCAGGGCAGGAGTTTCAGGGCATGAGATTCAGGGCGTGAGTTTCAGGGCAGGAGATTCAGGGCATTAGTTTCAGGGCATGAGATTCAGGGCATGAGTTTCAGGGCAGGAGATTCAGGGCAGGAGTTTCAGGGCATGAGATTCAGGGCAGTAGTTTCAGGGCTTGAGATTCAGGGCAGGAGATTCAGGGCATGAGATTCAGGGCATGAGATCAAGAGCATGAGATTCAGGGCATGAGTTTCAGGGCAGGAGATTCAGGGCATGAGATTCAGGGCATGAGTTTCAGGGCAGGAGATTCAGGGCATGAGATTTTCAGGGCTTTAGTTTCAGGGCTGGAGTATCAGGGCAGAAATTTCAGGGCATGAGATTCAGGGCCGGAGATTCAGGGCAGGAGTTTCAGGGCATGATATTCAGGCATGAGTTTCAGGGCAGGAGATTCAGGGCAGGAGTTTCAGGGCATGAGATTCAGGGCATGAGTTTCAGGGCAGGAGTTTCAGGGCATGAGATTGAGGGCAGTAGTTTCAGGGCTTGAGATTCTGGGCAGCAGTTTCACCGCATGAGATTCTGGGCAGGAGTTTCAGGGCATGAGATTCATAGCATGAGTTTCAGGACAGAAGATTCAGTACAGGAGTTTCAGGGCATGTGATTCAGGGCATGAGTTTCAGGGCAGGAGATTCAGGGCATGGGATTCAGGGCATGAGTTTCAGGGCAGGAGATTCAGGGCAGGAGTTTCAGGGCATGTGATTCAGGGCATGAGTTTCAGGGCAGGAGTTTCAGGGCATGAGATTCAGGGCAGTAGTTTCAGGGCTTGAGATTCAGGGCATGAGATTCAGGGCATGAGTTTCAGGGCAGGAGATTCAGGGCAGGAGTTTCAGGGCATGAGATTCAGGGCATGAGGTTTCAGGGCAGGAGATTCAGGGCAGGAGTTTCAGGGCATGAGATTCAGGGCAGGAGATTCAGGGCAGGAGTTTCAGGGCATGAGATTCAGGGCATGAGTTTCAGGGCAGGAGATTCAGGGCAGGAGTTTCAGGGCATTTGATTCAGGGCATGAGTTTCAGGGCAGGAGATTCAGGGCAGGAGTTTCAGGGCATGAGATTCAGGGCAAGAGTTTCGGTGCAGGAGATTCAGGGTATGAGATTCAGGGCATGATGTTCAGGGCGGGAGATTCAGGGCATGAGATTCAGGGCAGGAGATTCAGGGCATGAGTTTCAGGGCAGGAGATTCAGGGCAGGAGATTCAGGGCATGAGTTTCAGGGCAGGAGATTCAGGGCAGGAGACTCAGTGCATGAGTTTCAGTGCATGAGTTTCAGGGCATGAGATTCAGGGCATGAGTTTCAGAGCAGGAGATTCAGGGCAGGAGATTCAGGGCAGGAGTTTCAGGGCATGAGATTCAGGGCATGAGATTCAGGGCAGGAGTTTCAGGGCAGGAGTTTCAGGGCATGAGATTCAGGGCATGAGTTTCAGGGCAGGAGATTCAGGGCAGGAGTTTCAGGGCATGAGATTCAGGGCAGTAGTTTCAGGGCTTGAGATTCAGGGCAGGAGATTCAGGGCATGAGATTCAGGGCAGTAGTTTCAGGGCATGAGATTCAGGGCAGGAGATTCAGGGCATGAGATTCAGGGCATGAGTTTCAGGGCAGGAGATTCAGTGCAGGAGTTTCAGGGCATGAGATTCAGGGCATGAGATTCAGGGCAGGAGTTTCAGGGCATGAGATTCAGGGCATGAGATTCAGGGCATGAGTTTCAGGGCAGGAGTTCCAGGGCATGAGATTCAGTGCGGGAGATTCAGGGCAGGAGTTTCAGGGCATTGGATTGAGGGCATTAGTTTCAGCCCAGGAGTTTCAGGGCAGGAGATTCAGGGCAGGAGTTTCAGGGCAGGAGTTTCAGGGCATGAGATTCAGGGCAAGAGTTTCAGTGCAGGAGATTCAGGGCATGAGATTCAGGGCATGAGTTTCAGGGCAGGAGATTCAGGGCAGGAGTTTCAGGGCATTGGATTCAGGGCATGAGTTTCAGGGCAGGAGTTTCAGGGCAGGAGATTCAGGGCAGGAGATTCAGGGCAGGAGTTTCAGTGCAGGAGTTTCAGGGCATGAGATTCAGGGCATGAGTTTCAGGGCAGGAGATTCAGGGCATGAGTTTCAGGGCATGTGATTCAGGGCATGAGTTTCAGGGCAGGAGATTCAGGGCATGAGATTCAGTGCAGGAGTTTCAGGGCATGAGATTCAGGGCATGAGATTCAGGGCAGGAGATTCAGGGCATGAGATTCAGGGCATGAGTTTCAGGGCAGGAGATTCAGGGCAGGAGTTTCAGGGCATGAGATTCAGGGCATGAGTTTCAGGGCAGGAGTTTCAGGGCATGAGATTCAGGGCAGTAGTTTCAGGGCTTGAGATTCAGGGCAGGAGTTTCAGGGCATGAGATTCAGGGCATGAGTTTCAGGGCAGGAGATTCAGGGCAGGAGTTTCAGGGCATGAGATTCAGGGCATGAGTTTCAGGGCAGGAGATTCAGGGCATGAGATTCAGGGCATGAGTTTCAGGGCAGGAGATTCAGGGCAGGAGTTTCAGGGCATGAGATTCAGGGCATGAGTTTCAGGGCAGGAGATTCAGGGCATGAGATTCAGGGCATGAGTTTCAGGGCAGGAGATTCAGGGCAGGAGTTTCAGGGCATGAGATTCAGGGCATGAGTTTCAGGGCAGGAGATTCAGGGCAGGAGTTTCAGGGCATGAGATTCAGGGCATGAGTTTCAGGGCAGGAGATTCAGGGCAGGAGTTTCAGGGCATGAGATTCAGGGCATGAGTTTCAGGGCAGGAGATTCAGGGCAGGAGATTCAGGGCATGAGATTCAGGGCAGTAGTTTCAGGGCTTGAGATTCAGGGCAGGAGATTCAGGGCATGAGATTCAGGGCATGTGATTAAGGGCATGAAATTCAGGGCATGAGTTTCAGGGCAGGAGATTCAGGGCATGAGATTCATGGGAATGAGTTTCAAAGCATGAGATTCAGGGCATGAGATTCAGGGCATGAGTTTCAGGGCAGGAGTATCAGGGCAGGAGTTTCAGGGCATGAGATTCAGGGCAGGAGATTCAGGGCAGGAGTTTCAGGGCATGAGATTCAGGGCATGAGTTTCAGGGCAGGAGATTCAGGGCAGGAGTTTCAGGGCATGTGATTCAGGGCATGAGTTTCAGGGCAGGAGATTCAGGGCATGAGATTGAGGGCAGTAGTTTCAGGGCTTGAGATTCTGGGCAGCAGTTTCACCGCATGAGATTCTGGGCAGGAGTTTCAGGGCATGAGATTCATAGCATGAGTTTCAGGACAGAAGATTCAGTACAGGAGTTTCAGGGCATGTGATTCAGGGAATGAGTTTCAGGGCAGGAAATTCAGGGCATGAGATTCAGGGCATGAGTTTCAGCGCAGGAGATTCAGGGCATGGGATTCAGGGCATGAGTTTCAGGGCAGGAGATTCAGGGCAGGAGTTTCAGGGCATGTGATTCTGGGCATGTGTTTCAGGGCAGAAGATTCAGGGCAGGAGTTTCAGGGCATTTGATTCAGGGCATGAGTTTCAGGGCAGGAGATTCAGGGCAGGAGTTTCAGGGCATGAGATTCAGAGCATGAGTTTCACGGCAGGAGATTCAGTGCAGGAATTTCAGGGCATGAGATTCAGGGCATGAGTTTCGGGACAGGAGATTCAGGGTCTAGTTTCAAGGCATGAGATTCAGGGCAGTAGTTTCAGGGCTTGAGATTCAGGGCAGCATATTCAGGGAATGAGATTCAGGGCATGAGATCAAGAGCATGATATTCAGCGCGTGCGTTTCAGGGCAGGAGATTCAGGGGTGGAGATTCAGGGCATGAGTTTCAGGGCAGGAGTTTCAGGGCATGAGATTCAGGGCATGAGTTTCAGGGCAGGAGTTTCAAGGCATGAGATTGAGGGCAGTAGTTTCAGGGCTTGAGATTCAGGGCAGCAGTTTCAGGGCATGAGATTCAGGGCATGAGTTTCAGGGCAGGAGATTCAGGGCAGGAGTTTCAGG